>NC_056719.1:5060994-5791663 GCF_018831695.1 Puntigrus tetrazona | reverse complement strand
AAATTGGCTCGACTGGGTCTTGAGATTGGAGTCAATGCAACATCACAGAGACTGCAGAAGGTTCAGTATTAGATTCCTCAGTTTTGTGACTAACTGGCATCACACTGGCCTCCACGGACTGAGAGGTCTGCTTCATTTGGAAGTCATTCTTATTGATATACAGCCTTGTCTTTCTGTCATTGTCTTATGGCTCTGTAATGGCACGGTTCTGTTTGATCTTGAGACAGATTCTTGCACGAAAACGGTGCTACGACACAGCAACAAGAATCCAAACATTACGAATCACTGTGGTTAAAAATCAAGACATTCAGAAAAAGAGATCAAGTGACAATGAGCCCAATGAGTCTGGCTCTTTCTATCTTGCACATCCTCATATTCATATTTCGCCTCCGGACAAACCCAGAACCGAAATGAGATCAGTCAGTTTGCACCGAGAAGGATGGATCAATGATTAATTGAATTTCCCTGCATTTTTGAGAAATGTCTTTAAAAATTCACTGGTAAATCTATTGACGGTGCCCTGTTGTGAATTCGTGATGGGTTGGGAGCTTGTTAAATGCGTATGCGCAATGTCAAGTGTGTTTTAGTCTGGTACAAGGACTTCTGATGCTGAAGGGAGAATGGAAAAGTCTGCTTTATCTCACGCAATCCTTTGCAGAAATAGTTACAGAACAACAGAAAGCACAAACCTTCTGAACTCAAGGTGGGTCGAGATGGAAAAAATACAAATGGATTTGTACAAACCTGCAGTTGATAGGTGGCGTATGTTAGTGCACTGATGTAAACTCATATCCGTGGATGGATTCGTTGGAATTACAGTCACTAAAGGAGATCAATGATTGATGTGGGCCTCGTGAGTTTTTTCTCTCAGTGCAGATGGCTTGAATGAGAAATGCTGCTGTAGGTCTATGGCGCAGCCCTCGGGTCTGTGGGGGAGGCGAGGGGCTTTGATCAGCAATCGGTGCTCAAGGGTCTTCTCTCGGACACAGGGCAGCCTAATAGGGAAAGGGCAAACGCTGTAATTTCACGCGTTTGATCCGCTGCCGCTATCTCTGTCCATGTCCAACTGAAAGCCTACTGCTGGCTTATTAACCAATCACACAGGGTCAAAATAAACTTATTATCACGTCTGCAGATTAGAAACTTTTTCAGGCTTCAGTTTTTCACTGAGGTTGAAAAGTGGTTGTGCTCACCGCTTTTTTTTAAAGTCTGAAAGCTTTAACATTCATTGTTACTGCACAGAAAATCCCTCCTTGGTGTTCTTCAGTAAAGTGGTATGAGGATAAATAAAGATTTATATTATTGTTTGTTATTCCTATCTGTTTAAAACATTACGTAATACTTACGGAATTATTTAAAAACAATTAGAATACTATTGATTAGTTAATGCTGCACCATATATGCAAAAAGAGAAACAGCATATGAATATATGTTTAATATATATGAATATAATTTGTTTGAATATATATGCAATTTTTTTCAGGCATATAAATAATATTCCTGGTAAGAGCATCACAAGGGAGATTGAAAAATGTAAAATAATGTAACTTATGTAATGCATATATTTTTGATATTTAAAATACAAAACATAACAACAGCACTGAATTTCCACTTCTATGAAAAAGTGTGTATAACGCATGTGGGTGTTTTCACATCTGCTCTCTATGCAGGAAGTACTTTCTCCCCTTTCATAAACAATAACTCCTTGTATCCCTTGTGTTTAGAGAGCCAGGCAGGCCCAGCAGCATTTCAAACACATGACATTTTCCCTGGGAATGTGTAATTGCACCAGTGTCGTCACTCTTCCGTTGCCTTCGCTCATTTTTGCTGGTTACTCCAAAGGACGAGCTGAGTCAGACGAGGTAAGGGAGGGATTGGGGGTGGGGTATTTTTAGATGTCATTTACCATTTACCCACCACCTCTGGGGATCAGCACCTGCATTGGAGAAAATACGAACAGTGATGTATATGAAAGGAGGTGCAATAATCAGTCAAATAAACAAAGACAAGAATAATGCGCAGGGACGGGTAAAGAATAACACCATGAATAATAGAGTGGGATGGGAGGTGCAGAAGAAAATTAAAGGCTCGATTGAACAGCTAGACAATTCATACAATGGGACCACTAATTTAATACATTATCTCTGAAAACGAGATGAGGACATTGGGGCAATCTGCTTATCTTGGCAGTTCACACGCAAACCATGCAAATATTTTGTGAACTTAATTTGTATTATTTATTGTAATGGAATAGAATACAAAAAATTCAAATTAATACTTTAAATGTACGTTTATAAACAAATACATAATTTAAAATATATAATTCAAATATATATTTAAATAAAATATATAAAAAATAAAAAACTTGTATTTTATATTATAAACACACCAGCATTTATTCTTTAGAAATAGCAGGAATAAATCAAAAATATATATAATAGTAATTATTATATATAATTATTAACCAACAGTTAATATTTGTCATTTCTTTAATAATCTATTTGTTTTATATAATAAACAAATATATAATTAAACATTATTTTTTTTAATGAAAATAAATACATAATAATCAGTTAAAGGTAAATATTTTTATTGAATTCCTTAAATAATAAATGTATTTATTCATAAACAAATATATAAACATTAATTTTACATAAAACTTTAAATAAATGTATTTTATATGCATTAACCTGTATTTTAATTGTGCAAATAATATATATGTATTATAAATAACATTATTACATAACATAATTAAAATTTGATTTAAATATTTTAAATGGTTTTTGTCAGTATGAGTCGTCTCATTCATCTTCATTGTACTGATGTGTAACCTCTTCTCGTGTTTGGGTCTCTGGTGAGTGTGTGAGGAGAGTTAACGTAGCACTTGCTTGGCACACTTAACGATTTATTGACTGACTGATTGATTGCTTCAGTCTCACACCCACAGGCTAACACCTGCTATACAGGCAGTGTACTTCTGTGAAGCGTAACATTTTAATTGAAGTCTTTTTAGACTCCTGCACTCTCTTTCTCACACTAACACACACACAAGCTACGGGGAAGCCACTGCTGTCCATCAGCTCTGCGGCAAGCAACTGAGGCTTCTCATTCACATTTGCAAATTTCCATTTCCGCATGACTCTGTGGCCTTGTTTTTCCACAATGAAAGAATATAAAGGCCCTACCTTTGCTGCCTGTCAGAGAAGCTTACTAGCTTTGTCGCCTCTGAAGACAGGAGATAATGTGCAAGAGAAAATGAGGCAGCCGTGTGTCAGAACGCAGCAGAGACGCATTAACCTCTGCAAGCCACAGGCGCAAGCCTCTTTCTCTCTCTCTCTCTGCTTGTCACTTTTTCTGTTATTTCCTTTCTGTTTCTTTCTCTCTGATAACAGATCAGCACTTCTTGCAAGACTAAAAAGCAAATCCCATGGGCACCCTGTGCTGTATAATTCCACAATGACCTTCAAATGTTGAGATGACATGATCAGCGAGCACGGGCGGGACAATGTGTTTCATATGATTCTCAGGTCCTTCAAACCTCTCTTTTTGGTCCTGTAGCTCATAGGACTGCCCGATACAATGCATGGTGGATGAAGATGAGAAAAATCATGAGATCTGCTTCTCTGTTTTTCTTATCGCAGACAGCTGGCTCACGACGCTCTGCTGCCAGGTTAGCAGACAATTCAGTCTGAGTTTCTGTTCAATCTCTGAGCCTTCCATGTTTTACGTGCAACCTGGTTTCATAAAAATATGTACCTCTGTGCACTAAAACACAGGTTCAAAATGTTTTTTATTATGTTGATATGGGTACGTGTTGCTGTGTTTTTTTATGTTGCTCCAGGTACGTATTGCAACGTTTTGGAATTCAAATATCTGGGGACTGTCACTAAAAAATAATGCTCTATCGTGTTGGAAATATGCCTTATGTGAAAGAGAAGAAATAGTTGAATTAATAGTTCAATTAGTTGACACAAGTCAAATTTTCGCGGGCCACATGATCATGCAATGTTGGCTATATGGAGGGAGTTACCAGACGCAACCAAATAATAAATATTTTATTGTGCAGGAATAAATCCAACCACCCCTATAGATTTAAGTTTCACTTTCCATAAAGGTGGGGGGGATATAGTCTATGCATTCCTGCCTGAATCGCTGAATTACTTGTATAAAAACATCCCACAAACCCACTCTGATGTCCTGATCTAACATTAAATCGAATGCAGCACACTGTAAAACAGTTTGCACTACAAGGCAGTGTATTCATAATTAAGATATTGCATTTAATAATATGTTAATGATCACCAATGTTTAATGTTTTGTACAGCTAAAAATAGCTGGACGCAGATGAGACCGTAATCTTGACCCATAGAATTTACAAACGGCGGCACCCAGTTTATTATGTATTGTTTGAATAACTGTGGACATTAAACCATTACAATCAAAAGGCCTAGCGTAGACATACAATGTTTTTATTAAACTGTTATCATGTTTTATATCATTTCATAAAAAAGTTCTACATTTTCACAAATCGCACCCTGCGTGTATGTATTATTTATCTCATATAATATGCATTTGGTTGAGTTGCGCTGCAGCAAAGCACTTCATTTTACTCTTCAGCATGATCAGAACAAACACCAATGCAGAATATTAATAACTATGACTGGGACTGTCGTATACATAACATTATAATGAGTGAATGATGAAAGAAAACACTGTGAATTTTTTGAGTTTAGTATCCATGTTTCTGCACATTGTTGCGTGATACATTTAGAGCTGCGCAGACATGTTCCTGCATTCAGGGCGTTTTGTGCAGATAGTCTATAACCCATGATATTAACGTTATCTTAAGTGACGTGAAAAGATTAAATCCCACTGATGAAAACCTGTTATCAAATGCTTCCACTCTACTGGTCTTCTTCAGCGTGCGCAGCTCAAAACAGAACCACAGAACATGAACTTATGTCATATACATAAAGGTATAATGAAAGCTATTATAAATAGCAAAAAGTGTTGTGAATTCTTAGGTTTTGCTGACGTTCTGATCTTTTAATCAAAACATAAAGCATAAGTTTTGTATATGCGAGGCATCCGTTACACATTTTCCCTGTGTGTTAACGTAATTGTGACTGTCCAGTGCCTGCCTTGACTCTTCATAATGCGTTTTTGGTGTTGTTTATACTATTTGCTATTATATTACTATTTCGACAATGTAAACCACCCCCCTAGCTGATGTCATGTGGACTAATTCAATGATATCCTTGCTATTTTTAGGGCCATGAACGTTTCAGTTGTGTTGATGTCTATGCATGCTCTCTGAATTCATTAAAATATTTTAATGCGTGTTCCAAAGATTAACAAAGATGTTGCTATGGGTTTGGAACAATGTGAGGGTGAGTAAGTAATGAGTAAATGAGTAATTATTTTTGGGAGAACTAAGCCTTTAAGCTAGTATAAAGGTAGGTATAAAATAAATTTAGCTAGCCATGTTGTATTAGTGATAGTATAGTCACTTGGTCATTATGGAAAACTATACAAGACACAAGAAAGACTGTTCATTATCCAGACACTATCCTTACATATTTCAGTGGCTTGACTTGTTAGAACAGGTCAGAATCTACTGAAGTTCTCCTATAGTTGTTATCATTAGTGTGTTTTTCTTACATTCTCTTTTGTGCCTCGTATTCCTGACCTAAATACCCATGTTAGCATGCTTTCTCTTTTTAATCACTCATTGCTATTCACTGACTCTATTAACATTCGACATGGAAATGTGCTTTGCAAAGACTTTTTTTCTTTCCTTTCATGTTCAAAACATGAACTACAGTCGTGTGGAAACACATTGTGGATGCACGCAGGAAGAAACGCAGATAAAATGAGGTGGATTTGCCAATTCATTTTCAAATTCAAAGGAATTTTTGCTGATTCAATCAAATCCCTGTGGAGACGGAGAGCTCGGTTTAGCTCTGCATGTCTTCCAGACCTGCACTAGCATAACAAAATGTTGGAAAAATTACAAAAATGAACATATAGGGCACTCGTTCTATAATATCAGATATTTATAGACAAAATTTACACTCAGCGCTTATTAAAATGCTATCGCTGACTGTTAAAACTCATTTGGAAATATTGCTCAGTTTATGACCTGACAGTCGGGACTAGATGAGATCATTTAACTCAAGATGAAATACAGTAGAAATCCTTCAAAGACTTCAGCGACACACAAACGAACCTTCATCCTACTAAACCAAATGAAAATGTTTTATTCTACTTTATCCTCTGGGTGCTGTGGTCCTGCTCAGAGGGAGTTCAGCCCTGAAGTCATTCTTCTTCCTCTTTTCTCTTTCTTAGGCCAAAGACAGGAGTACGATATCCAAATAGGTCAATAAAGGACGGGTTTATTCTCCCCCACCACCAGAACTACTTCATTAATATTCAGACCATCTGTACAGAACGCAAACATACAAACATATATCCTTTCACCCGGTTTCTTGATTGAATGATTATGAATAGTTTCAAAAGAAAGCTAAGTGTTTTTCTTCTTCTCACTGAAGACAGAGTACTAGACTACGCCAATGCAGGGGTGGTCTAAAAGTCACCTTGAATTGATTTCTTGCAGCTTTTCCCAGCCTTCTCAGTTGGAAGTTAACACAATAAGACGGTTTCTATAAAAAGTAATCAGATGTTAACCATTCGGTATCTTGCCTTAAACACAAGACAAAGCAGAAAGATGCTATAAGAATGCATTTTTTGATTCATTGCATTGATCACAGTTAGGTGTTTTGAGTGATAAATTGTTGACCATTTTGGGTCACCTTGGCTGCAAAATATGGGTGCTGCTGTCAGACACTGCAGAGCATTATTTGTGTGTCTGCGTGAGGGGACGGCTTGGGGACAAAATTGAGTCTTGCTGATCTATAGAGGAGTACTACAGCAAAAATGAAGAAACCATCCATTTCAGATAACTGTTCCTCAACACACTTTTTCGTGTGAGTTTGCGTTTCTCTCCTTTCTGTATTAAAATACCTATTTCAACTCAACAATAACACACAGCTTTAAAATATGCAAACATCTCTAGACATTTGTTAGACGCGGTGTCGCTAAGGCATAGAGCGTCCATTTGTAATTTTCCATAAACCCATCTTTAAGAGGGCTTGATTTGCATTGAAATAGAATTGTTCACTCTCAGTGCATTCTAAATGCAATACAGAAGATAAATATGTATGGCGCGGATTTTATGGATTGACAGTCTTTGTAAGCCATAAAAAAAAAATTTTCTTTAGATTTTCGCTCCTGGGTATTTACGCTTCATGTTTGCATAGAGAAAAAAATCATCCTATTCATACTATACATATCCATATCAGTATGCATTTCACAGAAATGCAAAGAGGCCTTCAGAGAAAATGGTGAGCCTGAATCTGAATAGCAATTAGTTACATCACTGTAAAATAAAAAAAATTGTTTAAACTTGAAATTGAAAAAATGAAATGCACATTTACTTCAGTTAATATCAGTACTGCCATGTTACATAATTCTGTGTATATCCGAAGATAAGGAATAAAATCGGTCTTTTGCTTGTGTGTGTGTGTGTGTGTGTGTGAGAGAGAGAGAGAGAGTGGCGTCTGGTCAGGCTGAATTGGATGGAGTTGGGAAAAATTGACTACACTGAGTAAATGATGGATGGAACAGAGAGAGAAGAACCCACTAGCCAGACATATGAAGCTGGACAAACAGTGAAGGAAAAGCCAATAAAATGAAGTATCTATTGGCCATGGTAGGAAATATTATTGACCTGCATGACCTCTTTATAAAGTTCCCTACACTTTCGCAACAAGAACAGCATGTTTAGAGCAATGGTGAATGGTAAAATGCTGATGTCAATGGAAAAAAAGCATTGTACTTTATTGAGATTTTACACTCTCAAAAATGCTGGGTTATTTCTTTAACTAAACTATTGTGTAGTTTTGTGTGACCCAGCTGTTGGGTTAGTGGATGGGTTAATCTCACCAACCATTAAAACTATAGACCCCTCCCCCTCTGACGAGTCCAGCGCCGCCGATTTACTGGACTTCTTTAGGGTATATAAGGTTTTCAGTGTCGTTTATTGCGCTTCAAATTATTTTATTTCACAGAACATACAGAGATGTCAATCAGTTAAATGAGTCAGCAGCGGTCGCCGCATAATAACGAAAAACGCCTTGAATTGCATAACATAAACTGACTTTCTTCGTAATGATACTGCTTCTAATTAATTTGGATGTTAATATCTTCTTCTTCTTTTTCTTCCGCTTATCCGGGGCCGGGTCGCGGGGGCAACAGTCTAAGCAGGGATGCCCAGACTTCCCTCTCCCCAGACACTTCCTCCAGCTCTTCCGGGGGACACTGAGCGCTCCCAGGCCAGCCGAGAGACATAGTCTCTCCAGCGTGTCCTAGGTCTTCCCGGGGCCTCTTCCCGTGGGACATGCCGGAACACCTCCTTGGGAGGCGTCCGGGAGGCATCCGAGACAGATGCCCGAGCCACCTCAGCTGGCCTCTCTCGATGTGGAGGAGCAGCGGGTCTACTCCGAGCTCCTCCCGAGTGACTGAACTCCTCACCCTATCTCTGAGGGAGCGCCCAGCCACCCTACGAAGGAAACTCATTTCGACCGCTTGTATCCGGGATCTCATTCTTTCGGTCATGACCCAAAGCTCATGACCATAGGTGAGAGTAGGAGCAGTGATCGACCGTAAATCGAGAGCTTCGCCTTGCGACTTAGCTCTTTTTCACCATGACAGACCAGTACAGCGACTGCATTGCTGCAGAAGCTGCACCGATCCGCCTGTCAATCTCTCGTTCCATCCTTCCCTCACTCGTGAACGAGACCCCCAAGATACTTAAACTCCTCCACCTGGGGCAGGAGCTCCCCACCAACCTGAAGGGGGCAAGCCACCCTTGTCCGACTGAGGACCAAGGCCTCAGACTTGGAGGTGCTGATTTTCATCCCTGCCGCTTCACACTCAGCTGCAAACCGCCCAGCACACACTGTAGGTCTTGGCCAGATGCAGCCAACAGAACAACATCATCAGCAAAAAAGCAGAGAAGCTATCCTGTGGTCACCAAACCAGACCCCTCCGGCCCCTGACTGCGCCTAGAAATCCTGTCCATAAAAATAATGAACAGGACCGGTGACAAAGGGCAGCCCTGTCGGAGTCCAACATGCACTGGAAACAAGTCTGACTTAATGCCGGCAATGCGAACCAAGCTCCTGCTCTGATCATACAGGGATCGGACAGCCCTTAGCAAAGGGCCCCTTACCCCATATTCCCAGAGCACCCCCCACAGGACACCACGAGGAACCCGGTCGAATGCCTTCTCCAAATCCACAAAACACATGTAGACTGGTTGGGCAAACTCCCAGGAACCCTCCAGCATCCTGGAGAGGGTATAGAGCTGGTCCAGTGTTCCACGTCCAGGGCGAAACCGCATTGTTCCTCTTGAAGCCGAGGTTCAACTATCGGGCGGATTCTCCTCTCCAGTACCCTGGCATAGACTTTCCCAGGGAGGCTGAGAAGTGTGATCCCCCTATGGTTGGAGCACACCCTCCGGTCCCCCTTCTTGAAAAGAGGAACCACCACCCCCGTCTGCCAGTCCAGAGGCACTTTCCCCCGCGTCCACGCGATGCTGCAGAGGCGTGTCAGCCAAGACAGCCCCACAACATCCAGAGACCTGAGGTATTCCGGGCGGATCTCGTCCACCCCTGGTGCCTTGCCACAGAGGAGCTTCTCAACCACCTCAGTGACCTCAGCTAGGGTAATGGTCGAGTCCCCGGATCCCGGCCTCTGCTCCCTCAGTGGAAGAGCGTGTTGACGGGATTGAGGAGGTCCTCAAAGTATTCCTTCCACCGCCCCCCACAATATCCCCAGTCGAGGTTAGCAGGTTCCCATCAGCACTATATACGGTGTTGGCAGGGCACTGCTTTCCCTTTCTGAGGCGTCGGACGGTTTGCCAGAACCTCTTTGAGGCCGTTCGATAGTCATTTTCCATGGCCTCCCCGAACTCCTCCCAGACCCGAGTTTTTGCCTGCACAACCACCCGGGCAGCAGTCCGCTTGGCCCACCGGTACCTGTCAGCTGCTTCAGGGGTCCTCGGGCCAACCATGCCCGATAGGACTCCTTCTTCAGCTTGACGGCATCCCTTACTTCCGGTGTCCACCATCGGGTTCGGGGGTTGCCGCCACGACACGCACCGGAGACTTTACGGCCACAGCTCCGGACGGCTGCGTCGACCAAAGAGGTAGAGAACATAGTCCATTCGGACTCAATGTCTCCAGCCTCCCTCGGGATCGGTCAAAGTTTCTGCCGGGCCCGCGGGTTGAAGATCTCCTGACAGGGTCTCTGCCAAACGTTCCCAACAGACCCTCACGATGCGTTTGGGCCTGCCAAGTCTGTCCGGCCTCCTCCCGCCAACGGATCCAACTCACCACCAGGTGGTGATCAGTTGACAGCTCCGCCCCTCTCTTCACCCGAGTGTCCAAGACATGCGGCCGGAGATCAGATGATACAACCACAAAGTCGATCATCGACCTCCGCCCTAGGGTGTCCTGATGCCAGGTGTACTGGTGGACACCCTTATGCTTGAACATGGTGTTCGTTATGGACAGACCGTGCCTAGCACAGAATTCCAACAACAGAACACCACTCAGGTTTAGATCGGGGGGGCCGTTCCTCCCAATCACGCCCCTCCAGGTGTCACTAGCATCACCAACGTGAGCGTTGAAGTCCCCAGCAGGACGATAGAGTCCCGGTTGGAGCACTTTCCAGCACCCCTCCCAAGGACTCCAAGAAGGCCGGGTGCCTCTACACTGCCATTCGGCCCGTAGGCACAAATGACAGTGAGAGTCCTCCCCCAACCCAGTCGCAGGGAGGCGACCCTCTTGTCCACCGGGTTAAACTCCAACACATGGCGGCTAAGCTGGGGAGCTATGAGCAAGCCCACACCAGCCTGCCGCCTCTCCTGCGCGGCAACACCAGAGTAGTGAAGAGTCCAGCCCCTTTCGAGAAGATGGGTTCCAGAGTCCAAGCAGTGCGTGGAGGTGAGCCCGACTATCTCTAGCCGGTATCTCTCAACCTCACGCAACAACTCAGGCTCCTTCCCCCAGAGGTGACGTTCCATGTCCCTAAAACTAGATTCTGAGTCCAGGGGTTGGGTTGTGAGGTCCCCGCCTTCGACTGCTACCCAAACCACAAGGCACCGGCCCCTTACGGTCCCTCCTGCAGGTGGTGGGCCCACGGGGATGGCCCCACGCCGCTGTTTCGGGCTGAGCCCGGCCGGGTCCCGTGGGGCAAGACCCGGCCACCAGGCGCTCGCATGCCGGCCCCGGCCCCAGGCCTGGCTCCATGGCGGGGCCCCGGCTGCGCCATACCGGGCGACGTCGCGACTCCATTCCAGGTCTTTTCCATAAGGGTGTCATGGACCGCTCTTTGTCTGGCTTGTCACCTAGGACCTGTTTGCCATGGGAGACCCTACCAGGGGCATATAGCCCCGGACAACCTAGCTCCTAGGGTCATTCAGGCACTCAAACCCCTCCACCACGTTAAGGTGGCGATCCTCGGAATATTTTTTTCAAAACTCTGTAGTGTTTATGAACAGGTTATGAAGGTACAGCATCAACTTGTTTATGCTATACAAAAATCTGTGCTGTTTCGGTTGAAAATACAGCAGGGAGCCGTTTAATACACTTTTTAAAATGCTTGTTAAATTAGTTAAATGTATATAAAGTTGAAAACTAGGCAGCATAATTAAATTTGTCTTATATTTTTGCCTATGGGTGTTTTCACTTGTTAATGAATGTTCATGTTTTAATTTGTACTGTCTCTGGTAATTTTGTGTTTGCTTTTTAATTTCAGTCCTATTTTTATTCATTTTAAGCCAGCAATTTAAAAATAAGCCATATTTGACACAGCGTTGGGTTACCAAAATAATTTTTTTTAATTGTAATGGAGTGTTTTAAACACTCACGATATGTTTTGTCTTTGATTTACACAGCTCTAACTTAATAAAACCTTAGCTACAGTATCTCTTGATAATATAAAACCTAAATCCACTGACCTTAAAGCAGTTCACATTTCTCTCAGAATAGGAAATGAGAATATTGTTTACTTTCTCTATGCTGATGTGCGTTCCCAGCATGCGGGGAGGAGTTTTGCTTCTCCACAGAATCATTTATTAGGGATTTAATGGAGCCTGTTTTGCTTCAGGGATTTGCTTGACTAGCTTGGACTGTTATTAAGTTTTATTTTCTCATTTTCAGGGATAAGTTTTAAGGAAAAAGCGGGGCATTGTTTGTCTCATTTTGTTGCTTCTTTAGGCTGCCGCATTGTCTGATACTGATCCGGGATTCGCTTCCTGAGCCAACCGTGGTTTTAGTTGGTCTTGTTTCCCAAGTCTTGTTGTTTAAAAAATACTTCAACGATTTCCCAGAGTTTCCTGAATCCATATTTTTGGCAAACATCATTGAAAACACCATGGTATAAAATCAGCCAGTAGCAGATCTATACGGATCAGGTGGAGCTGGGGAAGCAGGAGGGTTTCTGAAGCTCAATGCAACTGCTATAGCAGCAAGCTCGAAAGAAACCAGTCAGAGTAATGACATGATTATATCAGATATTGACGTCATCAACCAGCATTCCTTACACGATACACTAGTTTCTCCAATAATGCATTGCACTGTGATAGTTAAGCAGCAAACTTTTGCTTTGGTTCGCATTTTCATATTTTACGAAAAATTCGGTATGTGGTATGTGTGTTAAAATAAGCTGCATATAAATCATCTATCGTCCTCAGTGAGACACAATGTGTTATCGAGCGTAAGTAATGAGTTTAAATTTAGTGCTTTTTGAACATTTTCATTCTGATGGAAGATGACTTGTTACACCAGCAGGCCCTTTTAGCAGGTCTTTCTAATGTGGTTGGAGGTAATTAGGACTGTGCGGTTAAGAAGCCTGGGAACCCTCTTAATTAATAAGACAAAGTATTAAAGTGGAAAAGCTAAATGCGCATTGTTTAATATTTCATTGTCACTTAAATTGCTTTCTCCCCACAAGATATTCCCCTCTTGCAGCTAAAATGCAATACTTTACACCCCTTGTATCACCTCATTTTTGCCTTAAAATGGATAAAAACCCCTTAGCCATGTCCTTAGAGAGAATAACAACAGAACGAGAGAAACCTCAGCTCTCTCCACTGGATCCTCGGGCAGAACAAACAGGACCCAGATCTGCTGAGTTTTTATATCTTAATGTGTTGCATTTTGCTATAAATAGGACGAAAATTTGAAATAATGTGAAACCGTTGAAAATCTGAATGCAACATTATTTTTCCGTGCTGTTTATTCTTGTACACTCGTCAAAGGGCTTTAAAACAAAAACAAAAAGAAGTAAATCAGTAAATCCATGGTGCACTTGGATTAGAGCTTGGCAAGTAGTCGAATAATTGTCTGTTGCTTAAAAACTCAAAGTACAAACATGCAGAAGTGCATCATTACTCAAAATCGATGTGCTATTAGAGCGGCGATAACATGATTTATTTTTCTGTTTTTGTCTCTGCTTTGTTGTTGTAATTGTTCTGGAGATCTGCTTTATAAAATCCTCTGGGGAAGGTGAAATGATGAGAGCGATGCCTCATTAAATGAACAAAACTGTTTTCTGTTGTCCCAAACAGCTGTCCCCAAGGACCTTATTGATCGTAATAAGATTATAAAAACAGTGCAGTAGTTTCATAAGATGTGATATATTTTCACAAGTCACAGGAAAATCTTGTTTGGTGGACAATATAGTTTTTAGGTCTTATAGTGTCTTATTGACAATTATTTTTACTCAGCCATGTCAAAACAAAAAATAAGGAAAACCTGTTTTTCCACTGATGATAATACTAATAATAATTGTTGTTGTTTAATGATTACTTATAATCCTACATTCCGAATTATGAAATTAAATATAAGAATTATTGCTATTGCAATTATGCTGTAAAATAAAAAAATTAAATAATAATGCATTTAAAAGACTATTTTAAGTATACTTTCTGCTGCCTATTCATAGTCAATAGCATATATTTCAGACAGATGTTTTTATTATTATTATTATTATTATTATTAGTTATATGCTGTGTCAGCTAGTAGCTAAAGGTACAATAGAATTCTGGCTCTATATTGATATGTATCTGTTGTTGAAAAGCAAAAACAGTTACAGTAAAGTTACAGTTACATTTGGTTTTCCAGTTAGATTTGGATGTTATAATGTATTTTGTTTTATTCTTCATCCACATTGCAGTCCATTTGATTCTGAAAAGGTGACTGAAAAACTTGAAAAACAACATTCAATTTAAAAGCGATAACAATTTTTATCAAAGTCTTTTTAAAAAGAGACACATGATTTTTATCACTTGGCCAAGGTTATTAGAGTCAGTGAATACACTTCCTCAATACGCAATGCCCCTGAATATCTGTTCTCTTAAATGTTGTCATTTCAAATCTAAATCATTGAGTCTATGTTTTAAAGGTCTTCCATGAGTTGAACCCACAAACTATAGCTCATTCCAGATGACTCACTAGCCTTTATGAAAGCATTTACAAATAACAATCTTGGAGTTTCAGTACAATGGCTTCCTTTAATAATGCATCGTGCACAGGGTGTCATGCACCTATGTTTTGGAGAGGGCACTAATGGCAGTCCTGAATCACTTTGTGCCCTAGGCAAGAAAAGACATGATTAACTTAGACGTGACAACAAACATATAAACTTTTTGGTTCATAGTCAAGGCGTATTAATCTGGAGGTTATCTGTTAAACTGTAACGTTCATTCTGGGAAAGATGAATGGTTTTCACAAAAATGTTCAGTAGCTCAATGGTTTTCAACAATGTTTTGAGCACCAAATTTTTTGTTTGCGATCACAGGAATAAAATGCATGATAAAATATATTACTTTATTATAACAATTATTAAGTATTAATAGACTAGGTAACACTTTAGAATAGGTAACACGTGTTAACTATTAACTATGATTTTCCCACAATAAATTATTAATTTGCTGCTTATTAATAGTGCAGTAATTGTTAAGTTTAGGTATTAGGGATGTAGAATAAGGCAGTAATATATGCTTAATTAGTACTAATAAATGGTTCATATTCTAGTAATATGCATGCTAATAAGCAACTAATAGGTGTAACCCAGAATATTTCTTATAATAATACTTTCAGTATTACCTTTATACTGTATTTTTGACTTAATTAAATGCAGGTGCATCTCTGATAAGTGACTTTTTTCAAAAATCTTTTCAAAAAAAGTACAAACTTTTAAAAAATAGTACATTCTAAAAAATAAAAACACGGCATAAGCCTTTTTTACTGCAATGAAAGAGTTTCCATTAGCATACGCTCTCAAAAAATAAATACTGCACATCATTAAAATACATGAACTAAAACATAATACACAGTCATGCTGCATTTCATAATGAAACACATTCTTTGTCACAGTACAAAAGTACATGTCTGTATTCTTTGTTGAACTCCTTCAGTTTCACAATGACTGTCTGAACATATGCCATAAAGGAACAAAGCCTGTTTATTGGTTACATCACACAATCTCTGACATAACAAAGACATAAACTGCAGATGCTTCTCTCAAAATTAAAAAAAAAAAAAAAAAAAACATTTGCTTGCTAGGTATACGCCTTAAAATAAAGCTTCCAAAGGGGGGTTTCATAACAATGCCAGTAAACATTTTTTTTCTTATTGTGAAGAACATTTTAATAATCTAAAGGACATTTTGTGGAATGGAAAGGTTCCATGGATGTTCCAAGGATCATAGACGCAGATAAAAAAATCCTTATTTTTAAGCTCACAAAGATTTCTACCTTTGCAGAGGCATAATTTAAATCAGTAACAGTTGTGCCATCATCGCCTGCCTGAGTATGTTCAAGAGTGGCAAAATGAAATAAAGAGCTAGCTTTCTCCAGTTATGAATATCTTCCAACCGAATCCAAAGCTTCTAATAAGCTGAAGGCTCTGTAGCTAGTGCCAGCCCATTCTGAGGACCAATTTCAGCCTGTCAGGGGACTTTGGTGCCTTTGCTGTTGCCCTCTCTTCTGTTTATCCTCCAAGTTTCTGTACCAAGAGGAGAGAAAGGATTTAAACAGAAAGATGTTGACAGCTATGAACAGTGCAGTTCAAGCTCATACAGACAGACAGACACAACGTCACATTTCAGAGTGTGCTTGTAACATTATACAAGAGCCCTCTCTTCTTTTTCACTTACGCATCCTCCAGGTCTATTGTAATCATCCCTTGAAACAGTAACCATTTAAGCCATTCATTTCACAGTTTAAGCCACAAGAACAGATTCTTCCCACGGATCTTAACAGCCGGCTAGTCATTCTATTCTAAGCTTAGAAAGATTGATTATCACTGCTTCTGGATATTTTGGCATGATGCAAGGCTACACAAAGCTGTCGTAACATAAAGAAATGCCACGTGGCAGAAATGGTAACACCTCAACATGAGACATTGACTTAACGAAACTAAAAAAAGATACTGAAGTATGCACACCAATTCAGTTCCCTATTTATCTGGACATATATATCCAACGCATAATAACATTCTGTTAATTAGCGCACACTGAAGATTTATTGTCTGCTTGATGATTGTAAGCATGAGTTCTGATGGAATTTGGAAAAAAAATATAAAAGTGATTCTGATATTATTCTTCCGTAGCATCGTTATGGTTGTGGTAACGAGCTATTCTTTTACATTTAGAATGATTTTAAAAACTATATAGTTATCGTTATAGTTATCATGCTTGGTGTGAAAAGTTAAGATCAGATATTAGCTATATTGGAATGCTGAATGAAAAATGTCACTTGGATGTGTAAACACTTTGGTGGACATGCGGTCTACATTTCATTGAGTCGAAAAGTTATTTCAGTCAATAGCTCACTCTCACGACTGAAGACCAAACACATACTTTCAACACAAATGAACCTTAAAAAAAGTTGCCCCTCCACTGAAAGTCAGCACAACCAAAACGTTGATGCTAAGAAATAGAGCTGCTTATGTAAATGTAGCAAAATAATACTAAATATGAATTCATTTATTCTATATATAGAATTCTCCTAAAGATACACATTCGCTTTAGATGATGAACAGATTTAAGTGGGTTTTATGGTTTGAGCTTTTGAGCATTTTTTTTTTCTTTACGTGAATAACAGCCCAAATTAAATCTGTCCAGAGTAATCACCTTGTAGGTTACTGATGGCAAAATATTCAATTTTGGGTGAACTATCCCTTTAACCTTTAGAAGGCTTGAAATACAGCACAGGATGCGAGCGACATTTCTTCAGCTCAAAGGAAGAAATACAATCACACAGGTTTCAAATGCCATGAAGATGAGTGAATGATGACAGAATTTTCATTTCTGGGCGCAAAGGTCCTTTCAGCGTTTATTTAAAATGAGCTACTCCTTTTAGGCGTTTAACCATTGTGACCGTTTAGACAGGAATTCTGATGATCCTCTACCTCATTTTGTCACATGGAGTGTGTATGCTATTATTTTAGATCCCTTTTATTAAAATTGCACATTCCCAAGATGACTCATAACACTAATCCTGCTCACTTGTCACATGCAGTAATTCCTTGCAGAGTGCACTGGTTTTCAAGGGCATAAATCAATAGTCACTGCCAGGGCACTGTGCCGCTCTTTAAATAGAGCTGTGACTGCAGTTGGCCCTGGGTAATGGCAACACAGTCAGAAAACCTTTCAAAGCAAAGACTCTAGAATCAGATAACAGAGGTGCTGACTTAATGCTAATGTAAACTTTCTATGTAATTCAGGGCTTACATTTGATTAAGCATGACTGAAAGGTTATTTAACTTTCATCTTCCAATAAATCTCACTTTCGGATGCCTTATCCAGAACATTACTGTGTGATTACAAAGAGATTAATTTAAATCGTTTCATCAAAAAGCACTAAAACTGCAGTGTTGGTCATGCCGTTATTGAGCAGAGGCGAATTCAGCTTAAACAAGAAGCGCATTCGTTTGAGCAAGCTGACTGAAATTATATGACCTGCGAGATTTATTATGCCCCAGTAAAAGCGCTTTGTAAAGCAACTGTATAAAAAGCTAAATTAAACAAAAATGAAGTTGTTTTCCTTTCGCGCACACGAGCTTTCATTCAATCCCAGCATGATTGGAACAACAGCAAGCAGATGTTGCCGTTTGATGAGCAGACACACGGCTCTGCGGAGGAGTCCGAGCCCTGCGTTTGTGTAATCAGCAATGAACGAGCGGCTCTGACTGCTGAGTACGATGTTCTCCTGGCTCGCGTCTCAGGAAAAAACCTGCACTGTAAACAGATGGGCGCTTCAGAGAGGCGACGGTGATGGGAAAGGAATGGACGAGGCAAAATAAGCGTAGTCTATATTCTGTTTCATCTGAAATTTCATCTTTGCACTAAATGAAGACAGTGACACCCAGTTATCAAAGTGTCATGTTGCTTTCAGACATCACAATGCCTGTGGAGAAAACGTGACATTGACAGCGAAGATCTTTTACGAATGACAGTATAACAAAACTGCCTGCATTTTATGATGGCGCATCAACAGAGACCTTGGAAACAGCAAAGGCACAATCGATCTGCCACCTGAGGTTCCCTTCACTGTTCTCTACTCGGTGATGGCAGATATTACAGTTTTCTCTCGTCGCTTTGGTCAAATCATCCCTAAAATTTGCGAAGAAGTATGTGCATATTTCAAATCAATTTGAACTAACGGCACTTGCAAAGCCTCTAACATTCTCAAAATCTTTAGATCATCTCTCAAAAGTAAGTATTTATGTCAATAAACGCATCAGAGCCGTCAGAATGAAAAGCCCTTGTGTTATTGTTCCTGCGAACAATATGTCGATATAACAGCGCGGCGCAGTTTGGGTGACAGTTACTGTATTGAAATGCAGAAGGCTGCACTTCTGTATGCCATATATCCATTTCAAAAGAACAAATTTACACATTACTGTATGTGGGATATTGAAGGAGACTGAATAGGATTTATTGTTTCACTTTTACTAGTGGTCTGACAAAACACACACACATATAGATATAAAAAAATAAAAATAGGGCACAAAGGAGTCAATTGAAGGTGCATGAGACGCACATTTGAGTTATTTCAGGGGAGCTGGTTTGTCATTGGTTGATCTGATCATTAGTGAAAGTCAAGTCACTTGAGCAATCCAATGCGAATTTACAAAAAAATTGAGCAACATGACAATAGCAACTAATAACATAAAAAAAAAAACCCAAACTTACCAAAAGCAACTTACCAAAGCAATTTAACATGTTCAAAGAAAGATAAACATGATGTTGAACAAGTTATTTTCAGAATTTAATTTCAGATTTGAGAAAATACCAAAGCAACTGAAAAACCCAGAGCATTATATTCACACACACACACACAAGACAAACAGAGACAGACAGATCCTTAACCTTATTCTCTGCGGAACTGGTGAGAAAAACTTTGTTATTATTACCTTGCCATTATACTCTCTTTTTTGTGCGTTTGTCTTACGCTAATGCAGGGCCTTTTTAGGGAGGCTTGAATAAATTGGTGTCATTGTAAAGATGAAAAAGAAATCACCTATTTAGAATGGCCGACTTTTCTTGCAGTTGCAGAAAGGGTTGTCCCTTTGGCCTTGAATGCTCCCGGTTTAACAGGGTTTGCACCAGGTTCCAAGGAAGCAAAGTCAATGAATAAAGAAGGAAATACAATTAGAACTACATTGATGCGCAGCCTGAAAAACAAGCTTTTAAAGTAAAACAACAACATTCATGGGGCAGTTAATTTCAATATTTTTGCTGATTTGAAATATGTTTGATTAATTGATTGATTGGTTGGTCGATTAATTAATTTAGGGATGAGTAATGATATTATACCACCTCAAATGTTTATTTTCTTTAAGAGAACAGATTTTGTGCATGTTAATAAACACATATGGATTTAAAGCAGTTATACCTATTTTGTCTCTAAATATAAGTAACTTTCAATCACAGTGTGATTACGGTCCTAAACTATCGCAAAATGTTCCCATTACTGTCAGTCAAATAGGCTCAGCAGAGCATGGGGAAAAACTAACTTTGAGTCTCCTGCCAGGTGAGGCAATACCTCAAACACGCCGAGCAGATGGACCAATTACACACTGGCAGTGCTCACAAAGGGAACCGACAGATCAGGTAAGCCATCAAAACTTACAGCCCAGAATGAAATCTCTACAGGGAGGTGTGAACTGTCCCGCAGAAAGATCAGTAATAGTTAAAAATGTCTGTCTCTCTCTGGGGTGGCACCAGACCCGCCATGTAAGTCAGGCCTTGATTATTCTGAGCTTAGTTGCACTTGCCGCTCTGCTCGTGTTGTTGAGATAAAACAGCTGTGTCTCTGTGTCTCCGAGACAACAAAACTGTTGGAAAGGTTTATACTGCCTCGAGGGGATGTACACTTCTGAAAGCGACAATCCCAACCTCGTTAAAACCGTGGCAGTATGGGTAATGATTGAGTAACTGTAGCCTGGAGAAATCATCTAGCTTCCACGGTCTGCAGATACACACATGGGTTGAGCGAACTCGCTGCACAGCTGTGAAGTTCATTAGGAAATATGAATAAAAATTTCAAGAAAAGTTGCTGTGTATGTTAATGCGCGAAGTGACGAAAAAGCGAATATTTACCTCTGTTGTACTTTATAGATGCTTCAGGCTCAATAAATATTGTGTATTCAAAAAGCAATGCATTTAGTATGAGCATGAGTCCGGACAACAACCAGAGCTGTGAGTTACACCACAAAGCTTTGACCTTTATTTATGAAGACACAGATTCTAGAATATATACATGATGTATTACTTTAATACTTGATCTACTGTAAAACTAGCAGATCCTCAATTATTTACTGCAACTAGACATGTGCCTAAAGCGAATACCTTATTCAGAATAATAACGATAGCAAATTCTACCAAACAAGAAGTTTGGTTAAAAATTAGAGGCATTGTTTCTTTCTAAAACAATGTAAACAGTCATTCATAAGGAGAAGCATACACTGTTAAGTTTGTTATATTTAATTTTTATAATTAATTTTATATATTTGTTTATGTCACACAGAGCTCAGAAAAACATAATCATTTTATGAATTATATTAGATATGTTTGTTAGTTACATCTAAAAATGAGGGTTTTTGTTTAGTTTTGCACTATTATATTATGACAGTATTTCTGTTTCAAAAATAAATGCAGGAAAATGAATTTTCGACATTTATTTTTTTCTGGAATCTATCACTAGCTTGTTTTTGTGATGGCGATGGGGTTTGCTGTTGGCACCAGTGACTCTATCTAGCTAAAATGGATTGATTCTTGGTCTAACAGCCAGATGTTGTAATGCCAAGATCCCTCAATAAGCCAGTGGCTGGAAGGATTAACTCATTATAATAAGAGAGCATGGAAATTGTTCGGGGGGAACATATTGCTTGATTTGTTGAAATCTGTTATTGTTACAACACCAATTTCAATGCACATTACCTCTTGGTTCAATCAAACCACCTGGATGGATTCATTGTCACCTAATAATGTAGTGGGAATCATTCCTTTTGTGTGTGTGACCAAAGCGTCCAGTGATCTCACTCTGAGTCATCGACCAGCGGTCCGGGAGAAATGTGATATGTAACCTTTCGAAATGTTTAAAATTGTGAAATTGCAGTGGCATTTCATTCTAGCCAGCAACACTGATTACTCACTGATTAAGCAGAAATTATTATCAGCTTTTGTGACCTTATCAGTTGCTTGCAGGGTTCCAGCTGCTGTGAAACACTACGGCTGGCAAGGCGCACCAACACTGGCTGGATTTATGCTGGTTTCTAAGCTTGTTCACCACCGCAAGCTAACTGAACCGATTTCATGCTAGCACACATTTTAAATTAAACATGCTACTTCTAATTTGCTGCAGGCTTGCTTCTTTATCTGTTCTTTTTCTACCCAGTCTCTTAGTACATTCGTGGATTCATAAACATTCATCATGACTGAACTGAGGGATTCTGGCTGTCACTTAATTTGCGTGAGATAAGATCCATTATTCAGGAGGTGATTTAATAATAATCTTAAGGAAAGGAAGGGAACCAGAATTCGTGGAAAACATCCTGCTCTGTAGGCAGGTAATGCGGCAGTGTTCCGTCATTGATGATTTTATCACGCCACCGGCGACTCTTTCTCTCTCGATGTCTTTTCTTGTAGATACAAACCTGGTACAAAACACTACAGTGGTCGTAAGTCATATGTTAGGATGTTAAATATGAAGAAAATGTAGGTTGGACACAGCTCATCTGCACAAGGACTTGAGTGTTAATTTGTTGATTTCACATCCTCAAATCCGATAAAAAAAAAAACTGAATTCATCAAACGTTTCTTCTCAAACAAATGATTATAATAAAGGATGCACATTTTAGTGAGTCAAACCAAAGAGTTTCAAGTCAGTTCTTTTTATTGAATCAGAAACATTCAACCAAACTGATATTCATTGATTCCCAAGCGATTCAATTGGTTTAACGTACTGCTCAATCCTGGTTGCAGGACTGTAAATTGTATTTGAGGGCAAACAGTATGCCCTTTCTTTCCTTTCAGTGCTTCCCTCTTTTCTCTGCTTTGTTTCTGCGCTCTCCTCTCATAATGATCCCCTGCGAGGGCAGAATATAAAAGAATCAGAACTTAAGGGAAAGGAGAATCAGTATGCAAAAAGAGCCGATATTCTTGTCTGTTTATGATTCAGCAAAGAGCTTGTCAACAAAAACTGGTTTGCTCCAGTAGAGAAATCAGAAGCCTGTGAAGAGGTGCAAAGAGTGCCAAAACAGAGGTTCAACATGACCAGCGGTTCTGTTCTTTATTCAATCTGAACACCACAGAGGAAATATTTCAGTAGTTGAGGATAATAAATTACACATGAGACTCTTGGCAGTATACTGTGAGTGAGACATTAAACCTTATTTCCCCTGTCTTTGGCTTTCCTCCATCCTCCTCATCCTTCTTGCTGCTCAAATGTGTGATGCTATGTCCGAGGTGAGGCAGAGTAGGTCTGGATTTTTGACACATTGTGCTTAGCTGTGAGGTAGGAAATAAATCAAACAGCTGAAATTCTGCCGTTTTCCAGTGGAATGATTGAAAAATATCAGCAAACTGCAGTAGCTTATTCTCCAAAGTGTAGATGTGCACTTTTGTTGATAATAATGGGAGCATTTCAATTGTGCTGTGCCACATTTTTCAGCTTTTGGAAGCAATCATTGAAAGAATCACACAATGCCTTCAGCTGAAAAATGTTACTTTTAAAAAGTAATGCATTACAAAAATTGTGTTTTACTCCTAAAAAGTAACTAATTATGTTACTTGGTTTATTTTTATAGTAAGTAATCGTTACGTTACTTTTTTCGCTACTTTTAAAAATATTAGCAGGGCTTGCTGACTGTGTGTTTTAATAAAAGAAGTTCTATTTATAGCAAATGTAAAGGCCTTTCACACACCGAAAAGGAGGTCCTGGTGAGCTTGGAGCCCTTTGTTTGTACAGCACGCCAAATACACTCAATTTGTAATGTTGTAATGTTGAATCTCTGCTAATGGTTGTAATATTGCTGAAAAAAGCGTTGACAAACTCTTGAGCAGCAACAGTACCCTGTACTCCACCATTGTTGTCAATGTTTGTTTGTGCTTCCCTTCAAAATTGTCATGTACTGCGCATCTACATACCTAACAAATTTTCACATACCTTTGATGTCACCAAAGAACTCCCATATTGGGTGTTTATATGGAAAAGATAACTGGCATTTTCAAAGTATTCAGTCCCAAAAGGCATTGCCGTGTAAATGAACATGAAAATCAAGGAAGAACTGTATGTATATATATATATATATATATATATATATATATATATATGCCTATCTATATATAACTTCTTGAAATGGTCCACATGGCGTCATTCACCATACTGTAGGGTTCGCACAGAAGTCGTTGAATTTGCAGATCATTGGCTGTGGAGGATTGCATCTTTTGAATACTCAGTGATTACTGGCATAGTGAATGACGCCAAGTCAAAACCTCTACAACATGGTGGATGTCTTACGTATTACAACCCATAGATACAGGTCGCGCTAATAAGGCATTTATTTTATAAAAACTTTATATAGCATCAGCCTGTGCCTTATGAAACTCAGTACATCAGTCTGAGGGCCATGGTTCTCAAGTCGGACAAAGGGTAGCTTGCCCCCTTCAAGTTTGTGAGAGTTCCTGCCTCAGATGTATCTTCAGATCTTGTTCACCAAGTGAGAGAATAGTTGAACCAGAGACAGACAGACAACAGACGGATCGGTGCAGTAATGCAGTCAATGTCATAGTGAAGAAGAGGAGTTGAGCTGCAGAGTGAAGCTCTCAATTTGCAGTCGATCTACATTCCTGCTCTCACCTATGGTCATGAGCTCTGGGTCATGGCCGAAAGGATGAGAATCCCGGATACAAAGCGGCTGAAGGTGGTTTCCTCCGTTGCCGGGCGTGGGCGCTCTCTTACAGATAGGGTGAGAGCTCAGTCACTCCGGGAGGAGCTCAGGTATATCCCGCTGGTCACTCCACATTGAAGAGCCAGCTGAGGTGGCTCGGGTATCTGTTTGGAGGCCTCGGGCGCCTCGGGCGCTCTCGATGGAGTGTTCGGGCATGTCCCCACCGGGAGAGACCCAGGGAAGACCTAGGACATGCTGGAGTGTCTCTTGGCTGACCTAGGAGCACCTTAGTGTTCCCGGAAGAGCTGGAGAAGTGTCTGGGGACAGGAAGGCCTGGGCGTCCCTACATGGACTGCTGCCCCTACAGCAACCTTGGCGGATAAGTGGTAGAAAATGGATGGATGGATGGATACTGTATATATCTATAGATACAACAGCCTCAAACAAATCAGAATCAAGGACTGGAACTATATGTTTTATAATATGGAACTAAAACTGATTTGTCATTATGACCATGTGACCACACAAAAGCTCTTCTTGGCCAATAAAACAAACTCAGGTTCTTGTCATCCATTTAAATGATCCCCCACTTTCCTGAGAGGTGCGGTGAAAAGGTAGTCCGGTGATATTCAAATGAGGACAAAAAGGCTTCTGATTAGATTTGATGGGCCATCAAACAGCATCAATGTCTTGCAGAAATGTCGTGTTAAGACTTTGAAGGAAGAAGCCTGAGTGAGGCTTTCACAGCGCATGGCTGGTGGAAATGCACAGTGTGCCCTTTTGAAGGCAGTGGCACAGTCCTGGCGGTCAGGGCTGTTTCCACCAACCTGTCATGCTTCTTCTGGATGTTCTCCTGATTAAAGGAGGATGGTAAATAAAAAGACAGGGCATCAGCACACGCATACAGCCATAAGCAAGTCTTCTACAGAAGCTAAACAGATCCCTTAAGTCTCACATTCAGCTCCTTTTAAATTTAATCACTGTAAAACATTTAGAGCCCATTTCACACTGCTTGCATTAGCAGCCTGTAAGCGAGCGCTACAGCGTAACTCTGCAAGCTTTCACAATCATTGCGATCAAATATAAATGTAGACTATTTTTAAGATTACATTGCTTGTTTGAAATTATCTATGATTGCAAATTTAGCTTTTATAACCGATATATCTATAGTCCGTTGAATATTACCTATTAAATATTGAAATAGCCCACCATTGTATATCAAATATTGTTAAACAACAGTAACATAGTTTGTTCTTTTATTTCTTTATTATTGTGTATAACAGTCTTCATTTTCACAGAAAAAAAACACTTAGATGTCAGCAGTAACAATCATAGACATATTACACTGAAATGTTAGGATATGCTTTTAGCAGACAGGTCTCACCAAAAAGTGTTTATTTGGCCAAAATACAGTAAAACTTAATACATTGAAATGTACATTTCTTCTATGAGGATGTAATTTTAAAATGTAATTTATTCTAAGTGATGATTTTTTCAGCAATCCATTACTCCAGTCTTTAGTGTCATATTGAAATAATTTTAATATGTTTGATTTGGGGATTACGTGACTACTATCAGTTATTATAGATGCTCAGTCATTAATAATAGTTTTGTTATTATCAGTGTTAAAAGCAGTTCCAGCAGGTTTAATATTTTAGTGGAAGCTGTAATATGTTTTTTTTTTCAGGTTCTCTGATGAATAGACAGTTCAAAAATGAACACGCATTTATTTGAAATAGGAATATTTTGCAACATGTCTCTTCTAGCACTCCTCATGAATTCAGTGTATTAATTGGTTATTATATTAAAGGTTATTATAGCGTATCACAGTTTTCATACAAGTATTAAGCAGCAAAACCGTTCTCATCATAATAAAACAGAATGCTTGATGATCAGAGTGATTTTGATTAAATACCTAAGAGACTTTAAGACGTTTGACTTTTGACCGATTGTAGTAGGCAGAAAAAGCGGTGCCGTGTGAAGATGTGTTAACTTGCAAATAAATAAATAAATGCACATCATCAATAACACTGCAGCATCCTTTAAGACATAAATCTGCTGCCTTTATTTTGCTACCAGAGACATCAGGGGACACACGAGGCTTTAGCGCCTTACGGAGCGTTTTAGATCCTGCTGAGAGCTCACCATTACAGCACATCAGTAAAAACTCATGTGCAGCTGAACCACTCTGATTACTGAATAGGAATGCCCAGTGTGACTGGCAGCTCGCATGGTGGTTTTATTAAATAGTAGGAATTACTTGAATAAAAAGCATAGTGGGGTTTGGGGATGTAGGGTTTTAGAGTGAAAAGTAAGCATGTGAGAAACAGAAAAGAGGAGATGGAGGAGTAAGGACAGTAATAACCATGCGAGGAAGCATGCAGGGTTAAAGGATACAATTAGCAATCAGGACATGAGTGCCGGAGGCTGATTACAAATGCAAACCATGTCTTCCCTACAAATCCGGGAGTTATCAAACACCAGGCAGCCATTAGGTAGAAGCCAGAGATGAGCTGTGCCCTCCCGCATTGGACACAGTACAAACCACATTCCATTTTACAAATACAGCTTTTTACTAGTGCTGGCGAGACAATGAGAATTTTCATTTGTGTGTTGTTTGCAGCAGATTCACCTCAAGGACAATCAAAGATACAGTTTTGTCAGACAGCGTATTAAGGCATTTGTATTTATGAAGAGTTAAGCAGAACACGTGTGAACATAAAAATCCATATTACTGCCAATGTTTATATTGAAATTACCACAGTAAATTTGAGATGTTAATTTAGTTATAATACAAAATTATTATATTGCTTAAGCTTTTTGTAATTTGTGCTATATATTTCATTTATCGTTTTAATAATATTAATCCGTGTTTTGTTTTGTTTTTGAAAAAATTAGCTTGTATATCAAATGAAAAACTAAACATACAATTAATACTATAAGATATGAAAAAATCTAAAAAATAATATATAATATTTTGTTTTACCTGTTCTTTCTTGTTTTTTTGTACATATATCATTTTGCATTTTGTATTTATTAGTTTTATTTATTTAATACATTTCAAATTGGCAACAAACTGAAAAAAATCACTCAATATGTGTTATTAAATGAGAATTATATAGTAGCTTTAAAAAGTAAAACTATTATGTTCCACTTATATTATAATTATAGGAATTATATAGTAGAATTATAGTATATAGTAAAAAAAATAAATTGTGTAATAATTATTTTGTTGCAATATTTCATTTGTTTTAATATTTACTCTTTTTGCCAATATGAAAGAACATTTCAATTAAAATTTCAGTTCAACTTTGTGTTGTTTGAAGCCAATTCAGTTCAATTGTACACTCATGAACTGCGAGGAGAGCTTTCAAATCTGCTCAGAGGTTTCCCCTTCATATTTTTATTTAAAGAATGACTCAGTACTGTATGTATTAATTAGCATTATGACAAACCATAATTTATGTCTTGTAAAATCAAACCCCTAACGATCCCCAGTACTCTGCCCTGACTTGTGTTTTTGCCTAATGGCAGTTTCCAATAAGTACCTCTGAGAATATCTCTATTGGCTGAGTTTCTGAAACCAAGCGCTTCTTAATTCCTTTAGTATCTCTCTCTCTCTCTTCCCCTTCTTCTGACTAATGCCCCTGACACATGTAGACTCCATATTGTATGTTACAAATTCCCTCCTTAATTTGTAGAGAAGGAAAAAGAAAGACAGCTCACTAAGAAACATCAAAGCTCTTTTCTGCCCTCTGAGGAACCAGAAACTAATTTCTCCATATAGAATTGCTTAAAGAAGCCTTAAAATGGTCGAGCGTTTATTTCAAATTAGCCATAGATTGAAGTTTGTTAAACATTCCTGAGACTCAACACAGCTGGGCATAGATGGAGCAGTGGATTACAAGGTGAAAGTGATTTCATTTGTACTGGAGTGTCATTTGCCGTTGACCTGCTACCAAAGCAGCATTGCTAATGAAGAGAGTGGCTTAATAAAGCAAATGTAGTGATTACATTTACCTGACCAAGAGTGGATGGTTATCGGACTATGAGACATGGATGGATGGGTGTATTGTTGGTGAGTATGTGAATGAATGGAGGATAGAACACACAGATAAAGATAGAAAGATAGACATGGATGGATGGATAGGATGGATGGATGGATGGATAAGTTAGGTGTGTAGGCACATGGATGGATGAGTGGATGGATGATGAACAGATGCATAAATAGAAGACAGCAGATAGACAGACAATGAATGGATGGATAGATGGATGAATCGTGTGTTGGTGAGTAGGTAGACAGGTATGTAGATAGATAAATGGATGGATGGATGGATGGATGGATGAATTGATGGATAGATGGATGATAGATGAATACATAAACATGATTACATGGACAGGAGAAGACAGATAGACAGACATTAGAATGGATAGATGTTGGTGAGAGAAGTTATATACTGTATAGATCCCAAGGTTATTAAATCCAAGGAGATTTATTAAATGCTTTATAAAAGTGGCA
Source organism: Puntigrus tetrazona (assembly GCF_018831695.1). Classification (NCBI taxonomy): domain Eukaryota; kingdom Metazoa; phylum Chordata; class Actinopteri; order Cypriniformes; family Cyprinidae; genus Puntigrus; species Puntigrus tetrazona. The sequence continues at coordinate 5,762,614 of NC_056719.1, read as the reverse complement.
AATGCAAATAACCCAGGAGATGCAGACAAGCACACTGAAAAATGATAACAGTAGTAGTGATGATGATGATGATGCTATCTTGGTAGAGAATTAGAACACTTTCTGTTAATAGACATCTCTATGATGGGATGCAGTTGTCAGATTATGTAAATCATGCACAAAAGCTCTGTGGCTCCCTTGAAGACTTCAAAGTAGCAGGGGTTAGAGAGAGATTAGTTTGCTGGCTAATCTCAGCGGATGAAGGAATGGAAAGTTTCTTTGTTAATATACCCACATTCTTAATGGGAGAGAGAGAGAGAAAGAGAGAGACATCAAAGTGGAGCAATATTAATTTTTCCAGAGACCTTCCCTTTTGATTTGTGAATGAGTTTGCACGAACGGCAATCCAGTTTTAGCTGAGCACTTCTCATCCCTATACCATTTACACTGCTACTGGTGAGATCTAGAAAATGTTATTTACATATTTAATGAAGGATTTTTAGTCAATGCTTTTGGTGATAATCTTTTACAAATTACTTGTGCAAAGAACCAGAACTAAACTGATTTTCCACACTGTTTCCAAAATATCCTGCTACTAAGTATAACCAGCGCTGCCCAAGTGTTTGTCCTAGCGTGCCATTTCATTTTCTTCTCTTGTGTGCGATTTATAAAGAGGCCTGGCTGAAATTAAAATTATGTTGCTGGAAGAATACAAAAAACAGACCTTTCAGAAACCATTTGAATGTTCCTGAACATAGTTTAAAGTCTCAGTATGCAGTTCTTTTGTAACCTTGAAGAAAACACTATAGCATGAGTAGACACTTGACATTTTATTCTAGTCGAGACATTTTCTTTACAGGTTTCAGGCTGTCCATCAGATAATCATGTGACCGGTTTTAATAGGTCTGACCCTACGCGAGTTCTAGTTGTCTAGAATTGGTTTTATGGCAAGGACAGCATATATAGAACCTATGTGCCATTTCACTCTATTAAAAAACCACTCTCCAGTCTGGCGTGTGCCAAAAATTTATATTGAAATTAAACAATGAAATTTTAGCATCGTCAATTACAACTTTCACAGTTTTAAAGGTGAGAAGTTAATCCTGAAAGCTAGTTCTGACAAATAATTAAGGTCACTTAAAAATAAAAGCGTAATTAGTTTCACATGACTGCTTTCCATCTCTAAACTGCCGGTTTTATGATCAGGTCAATTTTGATGTTTGACTTTTTTCAAAAGCATGTTTTTCTATGCCCACAATCTTATGTTTACTGTAGAGCGGAATAATAGTCTTATTATACATACTACTAATTAGTTTTCTATATTAATCGTTGCTTCATCCATACTATTACACTTCACTTAAGCCGATATGCTGTAGCTTTGCACATAATTGCATGTTTGTTTGTCTGTATGCATGTGCAGAAACCAGTGGAAACACATACAACTGCACTGGTGCTTTTAAAGGAACACTCCACTTTTTTGAGTTAATAAGGTTGAGTTTTAGGGATCAGCGGAATCCATTCAGCCAAATCTCTGGGTCTGTAGTAGCACTTTTAACATGCCAAGCGATCATTGAATCTTATTGAGCCAGTAGCATCGCGGTCAGAAATGACCAAAAAGAGTCACTTAAGAAACTTAACTGTTCTGCAGTTATATCAATATACTAATACCTGAAGAAACTTGCATGTCTACTTGAGCTGGGGACCAATAAAAGTGGAGTGTTCCTTTAAGTCCAGTTGAACTAGAAGTTTGCGACTGATTTTACTGCTGTATTGCCCAACATACTTCCGACACGCCATTTTGTGAGTGTCTGGAAACCATAGTGGGCGTTCTCTAGTGCACTCATTCAATCCCAAAATGCACTGCGAAAAAGTGTAAATCCGCTGTATGTTTAGCAGCTAGAGGATCCCTATAATGCATCTTCTCAGGAAGATGCAGAACAACAAATATAAACATATGCGCTAAGATTTACAACTAATAATGTAATGTACAGTCTGGTTCTTTTCTGAACATTATTCTACATCTTTGCTTTAGATGCTTTCAGCTCTTCTTCTCTCCTTAGCCCAGGTAGGATGCCTCTGGCGTTGCCTGTAGGTTCAGGATTGGCTTAACAAGAGATATGACAACTGTAGCCAAATTTCTTGCCACGTCTGTGTGTGGTGACTATTGATCACCTTGACCCCCAGCCTCAGTCCATTCCTCAATTTCTTGAAATCGATTTTGCTCGTACCAATCCCCTCATAAGCTGCACAGTTCTCTCGGTTTGTTTGCAGCAAGCAAACTATCATAAAAGTGATGGTCTATCTGGTGCTCTCAGTATCCAAATTCCACTCGTTTTTCATTCACTCCTTCATTTTGAAGGCTGAATGGGTGGACTAATGTGGAATATGCCGAATAAGGGTATAGGAGGCGATTTTGGATACAGCCCGCCTTTTCCTCAACGGAAGTAAGCCTATGGGTGAGCTTTCGTTCCTTGGATGCTAGGAAAATAAAAAGGATAATAAGAACAGCCGAAAACGGTAAAACTATTTGCACTACAAACCAGCGTGTTAATAATTAAAGCTGCATAATTAAAACATTAGATTCATCCGCGCTGCAGTACAACCCACGCATAGGATATAATTCCACGCAGGAACTGCAATGCAGTTTTCACGCACGTAGATGGCAACAAAGCCAAAACTTACGGACTGCAGCAATTACGATAACACATTAAAATAGCCTGATAAGACACATTTTCGATATCAAGCAGCAAAACAAATTAAAAAGTGTAGATTAGGTTAATTAAAACAGACCCTAATGCAGCATGCGATCGAACTGACATTTAGGTACTTCACGGTAATGCTGAACTGGGGCCATAAAAATGCTGTTTATGCTGCCATAGAAATAAATATGTAGAAACAGTAAGAGTATGTTTTGGTGTAAGCATAGTCTACAGAAAAGATCAATGAATATTTGATAAGCCTAATTGTTGTATGAAATGTGTGAAGACTGAAAATGAGCAACAGTTATCAGGGACATAGGAGGACATTTTTTTGTTATAAAAGTAGCTTTTAAGAAATTTTGCACCCATTCATCATTTTGATATTCAATAACTGCTGCAGGAAGCTCTAGAGTCAAAACTTTACAACATATGACAAACAGATTCTGTTACATCATTTTCATACAGACCTTAATTACAGCATGTGACTAAACAGGAGGATCTCTCTTTCAAATGTGCATTTGTATTATGTGCGTGTAGTAAAAAAACTCTCCCTACCCAGGTTCATCATCAACATCTTGTCAAAGAACGCAACAACAACAACTCCCTTTTCAAAAAAATCTCGATTTCTTTTCACTTTGTGCGCTCAACCTTGTGACATTTGCTGAAAGCTCTCGTTCCCTTCATTTGTTTTTATGAATTACCATGTCATTTAAATGCCCTCATTTATGCATGTGGACTGTCCTCAGCATCTACCCCACGAGGAGGGAGGTTTCAAGTTCAAAAGCAAGGTCAGTCGTGCTCATTGTCACGAGGCACTAACCTTACCACACAGTATATCAGGAGCCACTGGCTCCCGTTTTTCTTTATGTCGGGCATATGCAGTCGCCATGGTTTCTCTCTTCACAGAATAAAGGTGGACTAAAAAGCACGGAAATGTGACCATTTGCAAAAAAACAGACGGCTTAAAGCCTGCCACAAAGCGTAATTATCTGTATTATGTATAATTTCCCACAGCAACAATGGCAGAAGTCAGAAGCACTGCGACCACATACATGCATAAGTTTAGAAAACCAGAACCTGGGTTTAGTCTCAGACCTACAAACCAGATACAGCAGAGATGAATGTGAAAGCTCTCTAATGTTCCCCTCTCTTTCCAGAAGGGTGGATGTTTGTATTTGCCCAGCACTTCTTAATGGACTTGTGATGCATTAGATGACGCAAATTAGAAAAGGCTAATAATGCCATGACCCATTTTCACTCTTTTTTTAACCAACTTAACTCCCTTTTACAATTCCTCCTGAAGCCGGTGCACTCTGTCTTCTAAAGGATACATGGTTTTACCCTCATCCCGCCGAACAACGTAGGAACTGTGAATAATCTGCTTTAATAACAGATGGAACCGTTTTGATTGCTATCATCAGACACTTCCAAGGAAGACAGAAATTCCAGCAGAAAAGAAATGGAAGGTGTGCTAGATTAGATTGAAATAAATCAATAGCTTTATTAAGGACGATATTTTGCACTCAGACAATTTGTAACCCACTAAAAAAAGGAATATGCATTTTATAAAAGAACATAGTGAGGACATAAAGTGAATTTGGAGAAGAAAAATTAATTTAGATGTATGCACGCTTTGGTGTCGTTGAAGGACGTTTGCTCGATGGCTTTTAATGCTGCGGCGACATCTGCTGGTTTGATTCGTGAATCAGATTTTGTGGATCAAAAAGGCCCATAATGATATTTCAATGTAAAAGTTTCTCATATGTAGAATTACAAAGAGAATTAGTACAATTTCAGATTGTTTTCACAAAATTCAGTTTTAATTCGATGTATTTCTTCCCAGTTATTTGTAATTGTAAGGAATTTAAGTTCATTCTTATGAGGTCCATCATACATATTAAGTAACCAACAAGTTTTAGGCTACTGGCAGAATGAATACGGTGGCTAAATATTAACCCCATTACGTTTAGAATAGATAATCATCTTCATCACCTTTGCTGTAGCAAACTGATTGTTTTCACATTTTCTTACTTTCTTTCAGCATTGCTTTTTATAACTTTACAGGAACATCATTGGAACATTTTGATTCTCTGTGGAATACATAACAATTAAAAAATGTAGACATATATATATCAACTGAAGGATTTCAGAAGGAGTTTCACATGATCAATGTATGACTGCTGAGTTGTTGTGTTAATGTTTAGAGAGCACAATTAAGAGACCAGATAACTCTAAACTAGCATTTTGATTTCATCTTACTGCATGCACATAGTTCCATAACTTTGAGTGAATCATCTCTGAATGTTGGCCAAGTCATGAGCGTTTTCTAAAAGTTTTTTCTTGTTGTAATTTTCAGTAGCACAATCTCTGGTTTCCTAATTTTTAGACACCTCTTGCTGAAAAATGTGCTAGCTATGTTCATAGCTCCCTGGACTCTCCCCCTTTGCCTCAGTGTTGAATAAATACATTTTGGCACTGCAGTCGGACGCAACCTGAGGAGCATAGAGACTGTAAAGCTATGGAAAACTTGGCATAATTCTGTTTGTTTGCGTGCTTGCACTTTTGCAGGGAATGGTAGGAGAATTTTACTGCATGGATATTATTGTGTGTGTGTGTGTGTGTGTGTGTGTTGTGTGTTGTGTGTGTTTAGTAGAAGCGAGGAACGTTTGGTTTAGAGGAAACAAAAGGCTGAATTAACATCCATTAATGTGTTTTCTATATTTAATTTGTGAATGTGTTGCTTATTAGATTTATAGTTCTGCCTTATAGTTCATCTGAATATACCTCCACGTATATAATTGTATTTTTAGTCATAACTGTATTTGGTTTGAACCAATATAGCATTAAGGCTTGTTATTACCAAATATGATAACATTTCTATTCAACATGCATACATAACAGTATTCGGATCATTTTTACCAATTTGTGCTGTCTCAGTGCATCACGCTGAAGTTACTGAATTCAGAACTGGGCGTGTGGTTATGGAGGACTCTGCCGTAAGCTTCTGTTTCGATCAGGAATATATAATCATTAACATAGTTTGTCCCACGAATACAGGTGTGTTGATGTAAAAACATATTTATATATATGAATTTGTAATTATGTACTGTAATGTAATATGTAAGCGTTACTCTAGGGTTTATAAATGCTTAAGTTTAAAAATGCTTTTTTGAAAGAAGTATCTTGTGCTCACCAAGGCTGCCTTTATTCTGATCAAAAAAATACTCTGAGCTTAACAATGCTCATAAAATATAATAAAATTAATATTTTTGTCTATTTGAAAATATTTAAAACTGCAATGAAAGATGAATTTAGAAATTATTTTAATATCACGGATTTTTCACAGATTCAGAAGAACCCTTTCGTATTATGTCATGTTGAAAGTTGGAAAGTACAGCATTTACTTGAATGGAAATCTTTTGTAACATTACAAATAATCTTTACTTTGATCAGTTCTAATGCATCTTTGCTGAATAAAAAAACAACTTAACAACAATAGAAAAATCTTACTAAACACTGATTTTACAATATAATAAAATATATATCTACTTTAAGATTTATTAGGCACCAAATGTAAGAGTTGCTAACAAAAGTTTTGTTATTTTTTTTCAGATGCTGTTGTGTACGTACGCTTTTAGCAGAAAAATGTTGCAGTCTTGGCAGGTCTCAACTACTGATTGATTTGAAAGTTGCATCATCAGAAGGATCACGTCTTCATTTAGATTTCAAAGCGGATCTTTCTATATAAAATTATATAACCAATTCATATCAATTAGCCTTTTTGCCATTTAAATGATTTTGTAGAAGTAGAAAATATTGTTACTGTAAAAATGGTTCGTGTTTGAAAATAAAAAGAATGTGTGAGAATCTCAAAATAAAAAAGCCTCTGAAATAATGAGCTGTGGGACCTTGCAGTTACACCAGGGGATGATATTTTAGCACCTACAGCGTAAGTGAGGCAGATCACAAACTGAGAAAAGCTGATGGGAGGCAGCTAAAGCATGTCACACGTAAGTAATCCTGGATTACAATTAATGCACTTGGCTCTTTTTCCGAGAGGCATGCCACACATTTCAACATTTAACTCTATTCAGTCTGTTTTGCATGAAAGTCAAGAATGGTCTGGTTTAAGTGGAGCCAGCTTTGCTCACCATTGTACAGCCACTAGACAATAACACATCGTGTGGCTCTGACCCAAATAGCTGTTTTGGAATGCTGCTTTTGTAAATCAAATATTGCCAAACATTTTTACTCATTCGCTATCCAGATTTTGCTCTCTGTCTCTTCTCTCTCTCTCTCTCTCTCTCTCTCTACTCTCTCTCTCTCCTCTCTCTCTCTCTCCTCTCTCTCTCTCTCTCTCTATATACAGTTTTTAACTTACCTACATTTATTAAACAATAAACCAGAATCAGTGGCCTTTCCTATGTGCTCAAGTGCTGCAGCTCGTATGCCATTGTTGTATAACATAAATCTTTTGATGGAAAATGCGTACCAAAGTATAAATTTTGTACCAAAATTTCCAGTTTTTATTTTAAAATACCAGTTTTATAGCTGAAGTTATAATATCACATTTCAAGTCAGAAGCCTACTCTTATATTAATTCTTGACTTTTTAAGAAACATTATTTGGAGGCTTATATTTATTATTTTTACTTTACTTTTCTTTACTTTCCGGCAGATGGCGACAACGGAACTTCGTACGATTAGAAACACATCAGGAATACAGAAGAACATATGCCGGAAGTATTAACCATTTTTAAATATCTGTTCATGCCAATAAAACTCATGCAGGAGCGAGGTTTTGTATTTATTTACTCGTTTATTAAATAAGTAAACAGTTGTTTCAGGTTAGACATATCCTCTGATGAAGCCGACGACTGGTTTATGGAGTCTCTAAACTTACGTGAGTTCAATGGCGGATTTGTGTTTACAACACTCACTGGAGTCGCCTACATAGACAGCATGACCTGGAAACACCAGGGACCCAGTAAATCTGCGTCTTTTTCCCCCAGATACAAAAGATCTGCGTGTATTTCAACTCGAGCATCCGACGAAAGTCATAGAGTGGACAGGTGACAAAAGTAAATCTGTGAATCTGTGAATCTCAGAAACAGTAAGTAGAATTGAACTCTAAGGCTGTTCTTCGTGCTGTTTTCCAGGTATTTGTGTTGCAGGATATAATGGTGCGAAGCGAGATCTTAGAGTTACTTCTGCCTCTTAAACTATATGCGGGAAAACCAGGTGAATGAAGAAAACGTGTAGTCTGTGTGTTTTGAATGCTTGATTCATTTAACCCAACGGAGCTTGTTGGTTCACAATTCTAGGAGTCTTTGTGCAGAAAAGAGACTTCTGAGAGTACAGCGCAGTGGCTTTTCAGAGGAACCCGTGGAGAGTTTGATACATATCCCACCTGGAACAGGTACAAGATCTTACATATCTCAGCTGAGCGTATCATACCTATTTTTGAACTAATAAGTAATGCTATTGTAATTGTCAATTTCATTCTGTTTACTGGCAGAATACTGCTGGAAGCTTGATCCGGCGCGGTGCCAACAACAGCCACGACATTGACAATATTGTTTCTCCAGTTTAAAGGGTTTGCTGAGTGTATATGATAATTTGATACGGTTCTTTTGTAGATGTCTTGGTGACTGCTGGAGGATTCTAGTTCAAGCGTTACAGATTTAGGATCTCCGGAGGCGATGATAGTGGTTCCGGATTAATGTCTACGTAATTCCAGTCAAAATAAATTTAACAATGGAAAAAGTGAACCCAATAATTTACAGGCATTTGCTGAGAATCACTGTATATTTGTCATCATCCTGTATGTAGCATCCGATCTGTTTTGTAACACAGATGTTATAAAAAGACTAGGTCTTAAACCTCAGAGCCCATCAGCAGAGGGGCATTAAAATAGCCGTGGGATCGGAAAGCCGAAACCAACCAGTCCCTTCACGGTTATGCTTGCACGCAGCGATTCCAGCTGTCAGAGATAGCATCCGGGCCAGATTGCTGTACACGTAGGTAATATCAATCACATTAGCGTTTTTAACGCTTTTTACTAGTGCGACTCCATTTCCTTGTTACTTTGTTTTTGTGAAAGGTTCCTCAAGAGCCAGTGGTGTTTGCAGTTTCTGTTGCGAGCGCTTCGTGTTTCATTAATGTATCGCGGCGGCACTTTGCTCGTAGGTGACACAAGAGATCCCTCGGCTTGTCATTATCCTCTGCGAGACGGCCAATGAGGCGGTTTGCACTGGTCCTTTGGGTTGAGGTGACAGCTCTCAGGCTGAACCTTCCCGTTGCGCGTATGAGCCGGGCTTTGCGTCCTCTGATCTGCGTGCTGTCTGATCTGAGAAGATTTCTGCAGAGCCGTTTGTCAAGCCCAACTAGATATCCCAGCGGAGCACAGCAAAGAATAGCTTGTTGAGATGTTTCTTGGGCTCTGTTCTCGCGGATAGCTGTCTGTGTCGGAGTAAGTGAGAGCGCTTCCAGTTTATATTGCAGCGTTGTAGCGAAAACTGAAGATCTGACATTTTTGTTCTCATATTTGGAAGGTTGGATGGAAAGATGTGCATCTACAACACAGCAGGTTGGGGTGCAGAAAGGACAAACCCTCAGCGGTTTTTCACGCTGAGGCCGCATGAAATGTCACATGAGGCGGAACCGCGGCGCTGCGCTTCCTGTAGTTTACAGCCCATTCTTGGCATCGGTCGACCAGAACTCTTCTCTCAGCAGCTACCGGATGGTTCTCTTCCATGTATGGGACTGGTTGGATAAGGTCACAGACAGATGATTTTTAATGATAGGTAATTCATAGTCAAGCTACTGTGTATATGAAGAGAAATCCTTTATTAATTTATTGCAGATTTGCATTATAATTTTGCAAAAGTACAGCGTTTGTGAACTTCGCTGAGAATATTAAGCGATTGAAAATAACATTGTCTTTGAATTTTGACAGTGAACAAATTATTACACAGCTCTCTGGAAAAGCTAAGAGAGCTGAAGTTATTATCACCGATGCAGGATGGGGACAAATCACATGGTATATTTCTAGCATACTCAGAAACTGACTTCTGACAACAGTCCATTTACACACAACCTGTTCTTGTGTTTAAAAACTACAAAACCAATGGAACCGTATGCAGGTCTTGAGATACACCGCGGTGTATTCTGTTTAAATAGATTCCAGTGTTATGTTGTTTCATTTTGTTCTCAATAGAAAATTAAGTAATATATGTTTTATACAACAACATTTTTACTGTAGCTGTTGGCTAATTATATTATCTTTGTGTTAATAAGGAATAAATTAAAACAAAGGAAACATAATTAGACATCAGTTCAACCTATACAGTAGATATTATTTACAAATTGTTATTATTTTTTCAGTAACTCCTCAACCACCTATATTGCTGACTGTATTAGCTTTAAATAATTTTGAGTCTTAATTTTTAGCACATTGGACAACATGACTGGACAACATATACTGTATATATATATATATATATATATATATATATATATATATATATATATATATATAGACTAGCAAATAATAAAAAATAAGATCTAATATTACATTTCAAGTCTGTCTTCCATCAATAATTCTCCAATAAAGTAATCTCACAAGATCCAGATTACTATAACTATAGTATAATAATAGTCACTCTTCTATTATAGTCTAAAGAATCCACTCATGCTGTGCTTTTCTTATTTATAGTGTTGTAGAGACACAGGAAAAAGGACAGATTTGGTCATTCCAGCACACATTTTTTTTTATTCAATCTTGCCTTAGAATCACAAAATTGCTAGCAAAATTACAAACTAAATGGCTTTAGCTTTAGTAATTAAATTCATACAAAAAAGCTCTCAGGTGAGATCAGGCATGTTTTCATGCATGAGCAATGGCGTGTGAAAGCCTTGCTTGAAGAAAAAAATAAAATCATATTAAAATAAGCATATGCTTCTGTGACAAAATATTAACAATAAAAAGAAAATTAAAATCACTAAATATTACATATTACATATTCACGACCTTCGGTTCACAAAAACCTCTATACATTTGGAAATCTGCAGCATACTATAATACTAAGTTCAGCTACTCACAATTTTTACTTTGTGCTCACAGTATTGTTTTGGGGAAATTCAAATCAAAAAAGATACTGTAAAAGATGTAATGTTAAAAAGATATATTTTATATAGCATAATTTTGTATATCATGTAAAAATGAAACACCATGTTGATGTTACACATTTGAGAGATTTCCTGCAAAACAAAAAAATCCCCAAAGATACAGATACATTTTACTATTAATCAGGAATGAAAAAAATTAATATACAAAATAAATGTGTAGTTAGACTGATAATGTGCTGATCAAATACAATAATGGCATATGTATTTATTATGGAAATCAACACCTTCACAGCTTTTTCTCAGGAGTTGAAACAAGCAGCAAAGCTATTTCTTCATTCTCATGTTTAATCACACTCCATGAGACAAGCGGCGTCGAACAAATCTCCACCAGATCAAAATGCGCTGCGGGACACATGTGCAATATCAGCAAGGCTGATCTGACCACGAGAATCCAGTGGAGTTTATTCAAGTAGAGCCGAGATCTACTCTACTTTTTGGATCGGAGGGATGGGAATGAGGCAACCACGTGCGCTGGAGGATCGCTCTGTTCTAAAAAAACTCAACACGCTTCTTCCACTTGGCATCCGCTGTCGGTCTCTATCCAGCTTGTTTGAGGATAAAACCTTTGCGAAATCCGCTCAGAATTGTAACTGAGGCCTCCGTTCTGTAGCCAGAAAGCGGGGTTCAGCGTTGCTGCAGTACAGGTACTCTTACCTTCATCGTCGATGATCTACGGCCATCAGCACTCATGCGACTCAACATCCATTTTGCTTCTCCAGCCTTCCACGTGATTCGCCGATGCGTGCGCTGTAGAATGCTAAAGCAAAGGTGTAAGCAAACTGAACATCAAGCAGCAGCGTACGATATGCAATCAGGGTTGCCCCTGTGTAACAATAAGCATATGCTGGGATAATCAGTCTTCCAGCTCTTCATCCCTGAGCGTAGTGTCGGGCCGACAGCAATGGCGCCCATTCTTTATCCGCTCACCGATCACATCTTCCGTCAAGTCTGTAGTTTTGGCTCCAGAGTATTCCCAGCATCCTTACTAGTCACGTAACAAAGTCGTCCCTGGCGCGCGTGTTTGTGCGTGTTTGTTCATATTCAGAACTTTAAGTGGGAACACAGAAAGAACAGAAAAAGCGTCTTGGATTCCCTCTCTACGTAGGCCGGGACATGGATTCATGCTGCGGTGGTCTGGTAGACTAGCTGAAGAGAGAGCAGCTGATGACCAATCACCAAATAAATAAAAAAACATCATTACTGTATTCATGCCAGGCTACAAAGTTAAGAAAAGCTCAGGAATAATGGCACTGTTTCATTTGGGTTTTTTTGCTGTACCTCAACTTCTTGAGCCTCATTCAACATCCCTCTTCTCATCACAAGCGCTTCTGCATTGGTGTAAAGCAATGTTTTTCTCTTTTCAGCAAAGGCAAGGAAGGTTTTTCATCATTAACATAGGCGAGGCCGGAGTTCTGTATGATACCTCGTTTTACAACAGCAATTGCCGGGTTGAGGCTCTTCCTGTTTGAATATTGTTGTTTTGTTTATTTCTTTCATGCAACCTTGTTTGCTTCTTGAAGCGTCGTGTTACCCATTTTCCCCTGGAGATAGATTAAACAGCTTCAGTTACAGACACATCCTGGTATGCGATGTAATTATTTATTTTCATTTTGCTTTGTTTATTATGGAGTGTGAAGAAAACATAATAAAATAAATAAAAATGTAGCCTCTTAATCATAGTTAAGGTTACCCCATTTTATTTTTACTCTATTTTTTCAAATAATTTTTTCTGCATACCTCTGTCAGGAATAATATAACTAAATCTATCAAGCGATTAATCACATTCAAAAATAAAAGTGCGTTTTTGCTTACATAATATGTATGTTTATATACACACAAACATGCATGCAAATATTTAAGAATTTTTAAAATATTAAATATATTTATATTAATGCATGTAAATATTTAAGAAGAATATACAGAATGTATGTGTATTCATGTATACAAAAATATACACAGCACACACACAAATTTATTACATAAACAAAACCTTTTTATTTTGGGTCAAATTGATAATTTGACAGCACTAATTGTACAATAGTAATAGTATTTCTACGTTAAAGTTAAGAAATTTCTACACTGTACAACTTATACCGTCTCCTGGTGAGAATAGGCCTGTAATAAAGGACCGTACATAACCCCTTCCAATTTTACTGACCAACAAAAACATCAAAATGGCAGACTTACAATCCAGCGGCCCAAGAATCATATAATAATTATTAAGTTGCAATCGGTGGCCAATGTAAGGAGATAAAGAGAGATGTAACATGGGTTCTCTTGGGCTCATTGAATACCAGCCTTGCTGCTGCATTCTGAATCATTTGTAGAGGTTTTGTTGTGTTGGATGGAAATCCAGCAGAAGAGCATTGCAGTAGTCAGTCTAGAAATGACAGGGCCTGGACAAGTAGCTGCGCGCGAAAAGCTTGCTCTGTTAGAAAGGACACCTGATCTTTCTGATGTTGTGTAGTGCAAACCTGCAGGATCGAGGCAGTCTTTGCAATGTGATCTTTGAAGGTTAGTTGGTCATCGAGGATTACACCAAGATTTCTGACTGAGGTTGATGGGGTAATTGGCCTGAAGAACCTAGCTGGATGGTGAAGTCATGCTGTGTAGTTGGAGTGGCAGGGAATACAAGCAGCTCCCTTCTTTGTCAGGTTGAGCTGTAGATGGTACTCTTTTGCATCCATGTCGAGATGTCCGCCAGGCAACCGAGATCCGAGTAGCTACAGTTGGATCGTCTGGATGAAAAGAGAGGTAGAGCTATGGCTGTCATCGGCGCGTAGCAGTGGTAGAAGCCGTGAGCCTGTATGATGGGGCCTAGTGATGTAGTGTAAATGGAGAAGAGGAGGACCAAGGACCAGATCCTGAGGAACCCCAGTGACCAGTTGATGTGCTATGGATACATCTCCTCCCCAGGCCACCTAAAAAACCTACCAGTAAGATAGGATTCGAACCAACGAACCTGGCAAAATCGTCAGGTGATATTGAGGTGGTGGGAGGGGTGGTGGAGGGGGGATAGGGGGAGTTAAATGATCTGAAGAGCTTACGTGTGTCTGAAGTGTTGTTGATCTTGTTTTGGAAATATGATGATTTGGCAGTGCAGATTTCGGCAGAGAGGAAGAAAGCAAAGACTGATACCTGCTCCAGGTCTGTCAGATCTTTAGATTTGCGCCACTTTCTCTCCGCTGCCCTGAGTTTGACCCGATGCTCACGGAGAACATCAGACAACCAGGGGCTAGAGGTGGCAGTCCGTGCTGGCCTGGAGGAGAGAGAGGGCAGATGTCGTCTAAGACAGGAGGTTAGAGCACTGAACAAGGTATCTGTAGCTGCATTCACATCCAAAGAAGAGAAATGGGTGAGTGAGGGGAGGAGGACACAGGCAGAGGAGAGATGGGAGGTAGAAGGGGAGCAGAAGGTTCACGTCGGAAAGTAACGGTATAGGGGTTGGTTGCACAGAGATGGAAAATGCAGTTGAAATGTAAGAAGGAAATGGTCAGAGATGTGAAGCGGTTGTACTGAAATGGTGTCTGCAGGTACAACTGCATGTGTAAATTAAATCAAAGCTGGTTGCCTGATTTGTGGGTGCTTGTATCGTGATAGGCGTTTGAGGTCAAATGAAGCTAGAAGGGAATGGAAGTGCGCGTAGCGTAGGTTTGTCCAGATGAATGTTGGAGTCCCCGGAAGAGTAGGGTGGAGTGCCTTAGGTCTGTAAGAGATGACAATAATCCATCCAGCTCCTCTAGGAAGGTGTCTAGAATATGTATGTCATGAGGCGGTGTAGATTACCACTATGTGGAATTTTGTCAGGAGTAGTAACTGTGATAGCATGAAATTCAAAAAGATGTAATTACATACAAGTGGGTTGGTTGAATATTTCCAATTGTTTGGGATGAGCAGACCAGTGCCACCACCCCGGCCAACCTGACGAGGTGTGTGTGAGAAAGAGTGATTGTTGGCTGGGAGCTGCTGGGGTTGCTGAGTCTTCTGGACGAATCCAGGTCTCCGTCAATCCCAGAATGTTGAGTGAAGAATATAAAGAAAAAGCAGAAATGAAGTCAGCTTTGTTGACTAGCTGACTGGCAGTTCCACAGACCAACAGAGAAAGATAGGGGTGTGTAGTAGGATGTGTAGGGACAGGCGTGGTTAGTAGGAATGCATTGCCGTCTGCGTGTGTTGTTAAGGGCGAGGTCGAGAGACAACCGAATGAGTTGGAGACACATGATAGAGGTAGAAAGAGGAAGTGAATGATGTGTAAGAGAATGATAGTGTCGTTGCTCAGTTAAAGTCACGCGCAGGAAAAGTCGTATGTCTTTACCCCTCGTAGTCTTCACACGAGGAGTCTGAACGCGTGAGCACTGGACGCCTTCGCTGGCGGCTTTCGCGCCAGCACACTCAACAAATAAATACAAAAAGTGTATGCAGTGGAAACAGCCCAAAGCTAGTTCACTAATTTGCCAGGCAGTAGGCCAATCAGGAGGTCGATCAGGAAAACGCAGAAACTAACGCCTTCACCTTAAGTGCTCTTAATAGCCGAGGCAAAACAATTTACAACCACTAAAAGTACAGCACAACTAAACTACACACTACAAGTAGGGAAACGCAAAATATTCTCTCCAAACAGCAGAAATAATTTGAACAACACACAGCAATAGGTATAATGAGACTTACGCGCTGGTGTCCGCTCTCTTCTAGCCTGAAATCGCTTCTCTCGCTTTGACAGAGGCGCGGCAGTTTTAAATAGTTACAGTCGCGAAAAGCTAGTTCTAATTTGCCCAGGCAGTAGCCAATCAGGAGGTCGATCAGGAAAAAGCGAAACTAACGCTTCACCCTTAAAGTGCTCTTAATAGCCCGGAGGCAAACAATTTACAACCACTTAAAAGTACAGCACAACTAAACTACACACTACAAATAAGTAGGGAAACGCATAAAATATTCTCTCCAAACAGCAAAGAAATAATTTAGACAACACACAGCAATAGGTATAATAGACTTACGCCGCTGGTGTCCGTCTCTTCTAACCTGAAATCGCTTCTCTCGCTTTGACAGAGAGCGCGCGGTTTAAATAGTTACAGTCGCTAAAAAGCTAGTTTCTAATTTGCCCAGACGGTAGCCAATCAGGGAGGGTCGATCAGGAAAACGAAAGCGAAATCGCGCCTTCATATTAAGTACTCTTAATAGCCCGGAGGCAAACAATTTACAACCACTTAAAGTACAGCACAACTAAACTACACACTACAAATAAGTAGGAACGCAAATATTCTCTCCAAACAGCAAGAAATAATTTGAACAACACACAGCAATAGGTATAATAGACTTACGCCGCTGGTGTCCGTCTCTTTCTAGCCTGAAATCGCTTCTCTCGCTTTGACAGAGGCGCGCAGTTTGGGGGCCATTAGTTACAGTCGCGGCTAGCTAGTTCTAATTTGCCCGAGCAGTAGCCAATCAGGAGGTCGATCAGGAAAAAAGCGAAACTAACGCCTTCACCCTTAGAAATTATCTTAATAGCCCGGAGGCAAACAATTTACAACCACTTAAAGTACAGCACACAACTAAACTACACACTACAAATAAGTAGAAACGCAAATATTCTCTCCAAACAGCAAGAAATAATTTGAACAACACACAGCAATAGGTATAATAGACTTGCACGCGCTGGTGTCCGTCTCTTCTAGCCTGAAATCGCTTCTCTCGCTTTGACAGAGAGCGCGCAGTTTAAATAGTTACAGTCGCTAAAAGCTAGTTCTAATTTGGTTCAGGCAGTAGCCAATCAGGAGGTCGATCAGAAAAACGAAACTAACGCCTTCACCCTTAAGTGCTCTTAATAGCCGGAGGCAAACAATTTACAACCACTTAAAGTACAGCACAACTAAACTACACACTACAAATAAGTAGGGAAAAGCGCAAATATTCTCTCCAAACAGCAAGAAATAATTTGAACAACACACAGCAATAGGTATAATAGACTTACGCGCTGGTGTCCGTCTCTTCTAGCCTGAAATCGCTTCTCTCGCTTTGACAGAGCAGCGCAGTTTAAATAGTTACAGTCGCTAAAAAGCTAGTTCTAATTTGCCCAGGCAGTAGCCAATCAGGAGTCGATCAGGAAAAAAACGAAACTAACCCTTCACCATTAAGTGTTCTTAATAGCCCGAGGCAAACAATTTACAACCACTTAAAAGTACAGCACAACTAAACTACACACTACAAATAAGTAGAGAAACGTAAATATTCTCTCCAAACAGCAAGAAATAATTTGAACAACACACAGCAATAGGTATAATAGACTTACGCTGGCTGGTGTCCGTCTCTTCTAGCCTGAAATCGCTTCTCGCTTTGACAGAGAGCGGCGCGCAGTTTAAATAGTTACAGTCGCGAAAAGCTAGTTCAATTTGCCCAGGCAGTAGCCAATCAGGAGGTCGATCAGGAAAAACGAAACTAACGCCTTCACCCTTAAGTGCTCTTAATAGCCCGGAGGCAAACAATTTTACAACCACTTAAAGTACAGCACAACTAAACTACACACTACAAATAAGTAGGGAACACGCGATGGCTCTCTCCAAACAGCAAGAAATAATTTGAACAACACACAGCAATAGGTATAATAGACTTACGGCGCTGGTGTCCGTCTCTTCTAGCCTGAAATCGCTTCTCTCGCTTTGACAGAGAGCGCCGCAGTTTAAATAGTTACAGTCGCTGAAAAAGCTAGTTCTTAATTTGCCCAGGCAGTAGCCAATCAGGAGGTCGATCCAGGAAAAACAGAAACTAACGCCTTCACCCTTAAGTGCTCTTAATAGTCCGGAGGCAAACAATTTACAACCACTTAAAGTACAGCACAACTAAACTACACACTACAAATAAGTAGGAGAAGCGCAAATATTCTCTCCAAACAGCGAGAAATAATTTGAACAACACACAGCAATAGGTATAATAGACTTACTGGCGCTGGTGTCCGTCTCTTCTAGCTCTGAAATCGCTTCTCTCGGCTTGACAGAGAGAGCGCGCGGTTTAAATAGTTACAGTCGCGAAAAGCTAGTTCTAATTTGCCCAGGCAGTAGCCAATCAGGAGGTCGATCAGGAAAAGCGAAACTAACGCCTTCACCCTTAAGTGCTCTTAATAGCCGGAGGCAAACAATTTACAACCACTTAAAGTACAGCACAACTAAACTACACACTACAAATAAGTAGGGAACATAAATATTCTCTCAAACAGCAAGAAATAATTTGAACAACACACAGCAATAGGTATAATAGACTTACGCGCTGGTGTCCGCTCTCTTCTAGCCTGAAATCGCTTCTCTCGCTTTGACAGAGAGCGCGCAAGTTTAAATAGTTACAGTCGCGGGGAAAGCTAGTTCTAATTTGGTCCAGGCAGTAGCCAATCAGGAGGTCGATCAGGAAAAAGCGAAACTAACGCCTTCACCCTTAAGTGCTTTAATAGCCCGGAGGCAAACAATTTACAACCACTTAAAGTACAGCACAACTAAACTACACACTACAAATAAGTAGGGAAAGCGCAAATATTCTCTCCAAACAGCAAGAAATAATTTGAACAACACACAGCAATAGGTATAATAGACTTACGCGCTGGTGTCCGTCTCTTCTAGCCTGAAATCGCTTTCTCGCTTTGACAGAGAGCGCGCAGTTTAAATAGTTACAGTCGCTAAAAGCTAGTTCTAATTTGCCCAGGCAGTAGCCAATCAGGAGGTCGATCAGGAAAAAGCGAAACTAAACGCCTTCACCCTTAAGTGCTCTTAATAGCCCGAGGCAAACAATTTACAACCACTTAAAAGTACAGCACAACTAAACTACACACTACAAATAAGTAGGGAAACGCAAATATTCTCTCCAAACAGCAAGAAATAATTTGAACAACACACAGCAATAGGTATAATAGACTTACGCTGGTGTCCGTCTCTTCTAGCCTGAAATCGCTTCTCTCGCTTGACAGAGAGCGCGCAGTTTAAATAGTTACAGTCGCGAAAGCTAGTTCTAATTTTTGCCCAGGCAGTAGCCAATCAGGAGGTCGATCAGGAAAAACGAAACTAACGCCTTCACCCTTAAGTGCTCTTAATAGTCCGGAGGCAAACAATTTTACAACCACTTAAAAGTAGCAGCACAACTAAACTACACACTACAAATAAGTAGGGAAACGCAAATATTCTCTCCAAACAGCAAGAAATAATTTGAACAACACACAAATAGGTATAATAGACATACGCTGGTGTCCGGCTCTCTTCTAGCCTGAAATCGCTTCTCTCGCTTTGACAGAGAGCGCGCAGTTTAAATAGTTACAGTCGCGAAAAGCTAGTTCTAATTTGCCCAGGCAGTAGCCAATCAGGAGGTCGATCAGGAAAAACAAACTAACGCCTTCACCCCAAAGTGCTCTTAATAGCCCGGAGGCAAACAATTTACAACCACTTAAAGTACAGCACAACTAAACTACACACACTACAAATAAGTAGGGAAACGCAAATATTCTCTCCAAACAGCAAGAAATAATTTGAACAACACACAGCAATAATGGTATAATAGACTTACGCGCTGGTGTCCGTCTCTTCTAGCCTGAAATCGCTTCTACTAAGTTAAAGAACAGTATGATAAGCAAAAGTCAGCAAAAGTTGGCGGTCATGTGTTATTTTTTTTATAGACTTCCTGCAGGTGACAAACATTGTTTACTTCATATCTAAGAGAGCATAAAATATTTTTCCTTGTTTGAAATTAAACATTAAACATTGTTTGAAATTAAACATTAAATACAAAAGATTGTTAAATGGCAAAATTGTTTGCATATTTGTGGTGAAAAACATGTGCACTTTTCCAAGAGCTATATTTGTTTTAAAATACATATGATATTCAATTTAATGTTAAACAAAATCTATTTCCACAACACTTTAAAGAGTTATACTGGAATGTAATAGGAAAAACTACTTATACTTTAAATATACAGAATATTTTATTAAACATGTCCCCAATATTTAGTTTGATTATTATTCATTTTACATATTTTAATCTACATTTTGATACATATAATCTTATACACATTGTATGTGGTGTTACTGTCTCCACTAACATAAGCATCAATATTTTATTAAAATGTATTAGGGTCTAAATGAACCCTTGAGCTTCCATTTTACTCAATATAGAACATTATGCAAATTATACAATGCAACTCATTTTGCCACTCATATTGACTGAAATGTGAAATTGATATTTTGTATTAGTATTCTCCTCTTTGATACAATCTTGAAGGGCTGGATAAAAATATATATGCTTTTTGGTTTATTCTGTTTATATATAACTTATTACATATTATATAGATATTTGTTACCTTCCAGTTTGCTTGCTTTATCTGGAAAAGATTTTCCAAGTTCCAAGCAGATCTGAACTGTAAGTAGATATTATGTTTCCAAGACTGGGTGGAGAAAGCAATGACACATGCTATTACTAATATTTATCACAAAGCACAAAAAAGGAGTTGAGGACTGTACAGTGATCTTGCAATTGTGACATTTGTAGTATCTAGAATAATTAAGAGAATAATTACTAAATGATTTATGAGCCACACCGGATAGCTTTATCTCTTATGTCAAAAATGAATTATGGTCTCCATCCCTAATGTTGCACAGCCCTTTGTGAGAATGTTTAAAATCTTATCTTTAAAGAGCGCTTAATACTAAAAACAAGTGAAAATTATTGCCTATAGTTTTTTTCTAAAACGATTTCAATAAGTTAATGTAACATTAGAGAAACTTGTCTGCCAGTGAGAAAACAGCCATTATATATTTTTGCAAATATAAAGAAACAACAATATAAATTTTATAATTTTGCATAAAGAATATTTTTTTGGCTACACAGTATTATAACGTTCAAAATGTTAGGGCAGTGGCGAAGCTATGGTGAGCAGTGTAGGTCATTTTTCAAACCTGTGTAAAACAACCCATGCAAATCTATCTATTTTCATATGCTTTTCAAGACTGCCTTTATTCGATCAATAATGCAGCAAAAACAGGAACATTGTGAAATACCATCACAATTTTAAATAAGTCTTCTCTATTTTAATTGTAGTGCGTCACTTTTCAAAGCAGCCCTTGCTCCAGTCTTCAATGCGTCATCATGCTTGAGAAATCATTCCTCCTCAAAAAACATTTCATGATTGTGTTGCTTTTAAAAAAAAAAAAATATTTTTTTAATGGAAACAGTGTTACTTCTGGTAGGATTATTTAATGAACAGACCCTTGATTTCCTGATCAGTGCTTGCTGAATTAAAAAAATCTTTTGACTTGTAGCGTATGATCCTAGTATTCTCGTCTGTCGTTCGCCACCTAAATGACATCACCGAGTTTAAAAAGGACGAAGCCTATCCCTTCAACCTCCTTTATCCCTCCGCATTCCATGAGACAGGCAAA
The DNA here is from genome assembly GCF_018831695.1 of Puntigrus tetrazona. Lineage (NCBI taxonomy): Eukaryota > Metazoa > Chordata > Actinopteri > Cypriniformes > Cyprinidae > Puntigrus > Puntigrus tetrazona. The sequence goes on along the minus strand of NC_056719.1, from coordinate 5,741,344 downwards.
GTATTCTCCATCTCCACAGTGAGCCAGATCCGAATATCCACTCGGACCATCGTAGATGATCAGTTTACGGTCCTCCCATCCTGAGGCATCCCACGGGGATTTATTCAAGCAGACAGCAAGGTGCGTTCTCTTGCTTGGGTGGGTTGGATGGCAATAGAGTGTGTGTGTATTCATGTATACAAAAATATACACAGCACACACACAAATTTATTACATAAACAAAACCTTTTATTTTGGGTCAAATTGATAATTTGACAGCACTAATTGTACAATAGTAATAGTATTTCTACGTTAAAGTTGAAATTTCTACACTGTACAACTTATACCGTCTCCTGGTGAGAATAGGCCTGTAATAAAGGACCATACAACCCCCTTCCAATTTTACTGACCAACAAAAACATCAAAATGGCAGACTTACAATCCAGCAGCCCAAGAATCATATAATAATTATTAAGTTGCACTTCTGCAGTCACATTCTCCTTGCTGATCAAAACCATGCCACAATATTGCTAAAATACAAAGAGTCAATGCACACCTGCATATGTAGGACAAAGTACAAGAATCACTTGGTCTCATATCCAAAATAAGTAATCAATATAATCAAACAAAAGTTACATAGAAAAAGTTTTGAATGTAAAACCTGGAAAAACATAGCCAACCTCCTTTATAAAGTTGTTATAAACAATGTTTTATTCTATTTTTAAGCTGACACTACTCACCAGAACACTCAATATATTATTTTACATTTAGATTTTTGTTGTCCATGTAAGCAATTCTCCCCATATGAATAAATACTCACAGCAATGATTTATTTTTGCAGAAGAAGCAAATGATTCTTACAGCGGGCTTGTCACCACCTCTCGAGCATCTTATCAGGTCTGAGCATCTCTTCTTTATAATAACCCCTATCAACACAGGAGGGTTCTGAAACCACGTTAAACATTTACTAAGTTAAAGAACAGTATGATAAGCAAAAGTCAGCAAAAGTTGGCGGTCATGTGTTATTTTTTTATAGACTTCCTGCAGGTGACAAACATTGTTTACTTCATATCTAAGAGAGCATAAAATATTTTTCCTTGTTTGAAATTAAACATTAAACATTGTTTGAAATTAAACATTAAATACAAAAGATTGTTAAATGGCAAAATTGTTTGCATATTTGTGGTGAAAAACATGTGCACTTTTCCAAGAGCTATATTTGTTTTAAAATACATATGATATTCAATTTAATGTTAAACAAAATCTATTTCCACAACACTTTAAAGAGTTATACTGGAATGTAATAGGAAAAACTACTTATACTTTAAATATACAGAATATTTTATTAAACATGTCCCCAATATTTAGTTTGATTATTATTCATTTTACATATTTTAATCTACATTTTGATACATATAATCTTATACACATTGTATGTGGTGTTACTGTCTCCACTAACATAAGCATCAATATTTTATTAAAATGTATTAGAGGTCTAAATGAACCCTTGAGCTTCCATTTTACTCAATATAGAACATTATGCAAATTATACAATGCAACTCATTTTGCCACTCATATTGACTGAAATGTGAAATTGATATTTTGTATTAGTATTCTCCTCTTTGATACAATCTTGAAGGGCTGGATAAAAAATATATATGCTTTTTTGGTTTATTCTGTTTATATATAACTTATTACATATTATATAGATATTTGTTACCTTCCAGTTTGCTTGCTTTATCTGGAAAAGATTTTCCAAGTTCCAAGCAGATCTGAACTGTAAGTAGATATTATGTTTCCAAGACTGGGTGGAGAAAGCAATGACACATGCTATTACTAATATTTATCACAAAGCACAAAAGGAGTTGAGGACTGTACAGTGATCTTGCAATTGTGACATTTGTAGTATCTAGAATAATTAAGAGAATAATTACTAAATGATTTATGAGCCACACCGGGATAGCTTTATCTCTTATGTCAAAAATGAATTATGGTCTCCATCCCTAATGTTGCACAGCCCTTTGTGAATGTTTAAAATCTTATCTTTACAGAGCGCTTAATACTAAAAACAAGTGAAAATTATTGCCTATAGTTTTTTTTTTCTAAAACGATTTCAATAAGTTAATGTAACATTAGAGAAACTTGTCTGCCAGTGAGGAAAACAGCCGTTATGTATTTTTGCAAATATAAAGAAACAACAATATAAATTTTATAATTTTGCATAAAGAATATTTTTGGCTACACAGTATTATAACGTTCAAAATGTTAGGGCAGTGGCGAAGCTATGGTGAGCAGTGTAGGTCATTTTTCAAACCTGTGTAAAACAACCCATGCAAATCTATCTATTTTCATATGCTTTTCAAGACTGCCTTTATTCGATCAATAATGCAGCAAAAACAGGAACATTGTGAAATACCATCACAATTTTAAAAAAGTCTTCTCTATTTTAATCGTAGTGCGTCACTTTTCAAAGCAGCCCTTGCTCCAGTCTTCAATGCCTCATCATGCTTGAGAAATCATTCTCTGCTCAAAAAAAACATTTCGCAATTGTGCTGCTTTTTAAGAAAATTTTTTTTTTTTTTTTTTAATGGAAACGGTGTTACTTCTGGTAGGATTATTTAATGAACAGAACCTTGATTTCCTGATCAGTGCTTGCTGAATTAAAAAAAAATCTTTTGACTTGTAGCGTATGATCCTAGTATTCTCGTCTCGTTCGCCACCCTAAATGACATCACCGAGTTTAAAAAGGACGAAGCCTATCCCTTCAACCTCCTTTATCCCTCCGCATTCCATGAGACAGGCAAAGTATTCTCCATCTCCACAGTGAGCCAGATCCGAATATCCACTCGGACCATCGTAGATGATCAGTTTACGGTCCTCCCATCCTGAGGCATCCCACGGGGATTTATTCAAGCAGACAGCAAGGTGCGTTCTCTTGCTTGGGTGGGTTGGATGGCAATAGAGTAGCCATGTTCTTCCAGTCGCTCGATCAGGTGCAAAACTCAATACGCTTCCATGGCAGCCATGTCCGGTCTCTGTCAGCTTACGTGCAGACGAAAGCTTTTCGAAAGCATCTCCGTTATTCTCGCTTAGAGCCTCGACCCTGTGGCCTGATACACTTCGGGCATTGCAGTAAAGTTTGCCGTTGCCTTTGTCGTCAATGATTTCAGCCATCTGACACTCGTTAGACTCGCCGTCCACGCGCTTTCCTAAATGCCAAGTACTTCCTTTATCGTCACTGTAGAAAGTAAATGCACGTGACGTGGGTTCACAGTTGAGTGAGTGACAAGGATACACGTATGCTGGGATAATCAGTCTACCGCCCTTCATCTGAACGCCGTGTCCTGGACCGACAGCAAAGGTGGCCCAGTCCTTCTCCTGCTCACCGATCACATCTTCTGTCAGGTCTGTAATGTCGCTCCAGGTTTTGCCGGCGTCCTCACTGGTTAAGTAACAAAGTCGCGCCTGATTCTTATTGTTTTGTATTTGTTTGTGTTCAGAGACCCCAACAGGAACAGTGATGAAAAACAGAAAAAGGGTCTTGGATTCCTTCTCATAGACTGGACACGGATTCATGCTGCGGCGGTTTGGTTGACAGGCAGAACTGAGCAACTCGTGACTACTATCCCACTGAAAAAAAGGAGAGAGGGGGAAAAAAAAAGGCTTAAAATTAAAACTGAACATTTGCCAAATGTGCTTACCCTTCAGTCTAAATCAGTTCTAAACAAATATGTCTGTGGACTTTTAGAATTACTTGCGAGTACTATATTTTAATAGCTGTTTGGACTCTTAGGCCTCATTTACGCTAGTGCATTTTCGTTTTAAAACGCATAACTTTTGTTATGGTTACACTTACACCTATCGTTTACACCATTCCGGTATTTTCCACCCTTGAAAACTAAGACTTTTGAAAACGCTGCAGACCCCGGTGTAGTTTGAAAATGCTGGGGTCGCATTTCAGTGTAACGCAATAGCAAAACTGAATCTTTTGAAAACGATTCTCGACGACCATGCAATCAACAACATCATGCTCATTGTTGTATCCATAGATCTGTTTTGGCAGACATCTTAATAGGGAATGCACCTATGCATATCTATGGTTCTACATGCATGAATGGTCATGTGACATGCGTTTTGGGTTGTGTAGTTTAAATGGAGATTTAAACTACACAACCCAAAACGCACGTCACATGACCATTCGTGCATGTAGAACCATTTCAGAAAGGCAGCTGAAACACCAGTGTCAACAGAGACCGTTTTAGTGTAAAGGGGCTTCAATCTGATGGCACCCATATGCTGCACAGGATCCACTTATGAGCAAATGCTAAATGATTCCAAATCTGTTCTGATGATGAAAGTTTGGTTGAACTTTTGCCTGAGCCATGGGAATAAATGTATCACTTTTTTATTTTTGAGAGAACTATTTTCCGAGAACTGCTTAACAATGTACAATAGTGACTACATGTTTATGTAGCACAAGACTTACCTCAACCTCACCATCCTTCCATATTCCTTTTCTCATCACAAGGACATCTGCATCCGTGTCATTTGCAGTTCTCCGCTTTTCGGCAAAAGCAAGAAATGCACGGTTGTCACTGATATAGATGAGAGCTGGAATTCTGTATGTCACCTGCATGTTTTCAGATGTCTGAGGCTCCTGTTTGAATAATGTAGTTACAGGAAAGGGTCTTGATTTGCTTCCTGGATGCGTTTTGTCCATTGTTGATTTTTAATCCTGCAAATATAAGAAGCAGATTCATATTATCAGCCAAAACAGTCACGAGGCAAGAGCAATATAAGACGAGCCAAGTGGTGACGTTTTATATAGAGGGTTCCAGTTCATTATAAAGGAAGGATTATTTTTGCTTCTCATGTCTACATTCTCTCCGTGTCCACTAAAGGGATCCCGAATAGTCCAATGTGTGCGTTTGAAGGAGTTTGAGAGCGTGAACGCCCTTCACTTTCATCAAATTACAAGCATAGCTCAAATGAAAACAGCAACACGAAGCACAAACGCAACAGATAAGCCGCACAAGTAACGGTTCGCTGGCTGCCGCTTTGATAACTTAAGCAAAATGTGAGCTGTTCGTGTTGCTTCAGAGACCGGAAGTCCGACTCACGTTAATACTTACAAAAATGTTCTTTCTGCTCCAAAAGCGAGTGGGTTGCAGGCTTCTTTAAGACCGAGCTCCGCCACAAACTGAACTCCACGCACGCGGACTCTTGTTTTGCTGTGACCTGCCAGATGTAACACCTGTTTTTAGTTACAGCTTATCGCGAAACAGCTACCTTTCTCTTTTTTAATGAACGTCTGTAATGTCATTAACATGCTATTCCTACATATATCCAGTTTTTAAATAATTTGTTTCGTTTTGCTAAGTCATTGTTACAGAGCTGGCTTTGTAAGATCGCCCCCTACTGACAAACAAAATCTAGGATAAAGTGGTAAACATTGCTTTTAAGAGTTCAAATCCAGTAATTGTGCCGAGTTATGCACAGGAAGGTAAACTATTTAAAATAATAAAAATATATATCCACTGCGAGCGTATCGATATTTGTAATATAGCTGTCTTTATCAGAGCAAATGCTTCATTAATTCTGTCCACTATGATGGCATGAAAAGTTATTATTTGGCTGTTTATTCATTCAACGCAACACAGTTGGTCAATTTTGATTAAAAGGATGGCCAAACAAAACTTCATACCATAACATTTAATGACACCAATGCATAACAGTGCAATATTGATAGTGTCCTCTTGAACTGCTTTAAATGAAAATATCAAACTCTTAACTAAACTAGACTGTTCCAGTTATCCTGTGGTAATTACAGATGCAACACAGCTACAGTATTTACAATAAAATGACAAAAATAATGTCAAACACTACACTAAAGGTGTACACAGCAAAGCATACCTTACGTATCAAGCCAGTGCCAGCAGTCATGATTTCATTGTAACATTTACTGCTTTCAAGACATGCTGGGACTTCACCTCAGATACATTCATCTGATTTTTTTTCAGTGTTCAGTAAAAAGAAGTTGTTCACTCAAAACTAAATCTTAATTTCCTCACCCTCAAGATGTAGATGAGCTTGTTTCTTTACTGCAGTAGTGTCAGATAAATTTAACATTATATTCATTTTTCATACGTGTTTTCACCAATGGATCCTCTGCAGTAAATGGGAGTCCAAACAGCTCATTATATATATATATATATATATATATATATATATATATATATATATATATATATATATATATTTAATAGTTCATTATTTAGAACTGTTCTTGTAAAAGGTGCAAGTAAATTTCTCAGTAAAGAGGACTGATTCAATATTTTAAAGTTAAATACATCTTAATGAAGTATTTGTTTATTACAAACACAGCTTTTCATGTCACAAGATAATGGACTGGAGTGGAATGGATTACTTTATTTATCGTGACATCTGATTAATCAGCTGTCTGTCATTCTGATGGCACCCATTCACCGAAGGATCCACTGGTGAACAAACTGATATCAAGCTACATTTCTCCAAAATTTGGTCAAATGAAAAAACAAACTCATAATTTATATCTTGGAAGGTCTGAAGATGAACAATATTTCATTTTGTGGTGAACCAATCCTGTAAAACGTGCCAGGAAAGTACTTTCACCATTTCAGGTGCACAAGAAGTCACTGAGTTTAAATTCCACGAAGGCTATTTCCTCAAGCTCACTTTTCTCTCCACACTCCATGAGGCAGGCAAATCGCTCCTCACACCGAGTCAAATCTGAATATCCGCTGGGACCCTTATAGATGATCCACGGTTGGCCCCAACCAGACGTTTTCAAGGGCGATTTATTCAAGTAAACTCCAAGGTCCTTCCTTTTCTTATTATCAGTTGGATGGGAATAGAGTAACCATGTTTTTGTGTCTGACCGAGTCAAGCAGTCATTTGCGCTCTTCTCCTCTTCCTCCGATGGCTCGGGCGCAGGGAAGCTCAACACGCTACCCTGGCAGCCATGATAGGGCTCCACGAGTTTCTGAGCAACATAAGGATTGTCAAAAGCTGCCCCGCTGCTCTCACTTAAGGCCTCCACTCTGTGGCCACAAGTACTCTGAGCGTTGCAGTACAAATGGCTCCCATCAGCGTGGTCTATGATCTCAGCCATCTCACATTCGCAGGATTTCATTGTGATTTTTCCTCCCATCTGCCAGGTGACACCACAGTCATCACTATGGAACGATAAAGCATGAGGCCTGACTATGAGTGGAAAACGAAAAGGAAAACACCTACAGTGTATGTAATAAACATATGCTGGAATGATCAGTCTTCCACTTTTCATCTGAATACCATGTCCTGGTCCAACTGCAAAAGTAGCCCAGTCGCAGATCTCATCTCCAATAACGCTATTCGTTAAATCGGTTATTTTGCTCCAGTTTTGGCCATAATCTGCACTAGTGACGTAACACAACCGTGCTTGGTTTTTACCCGTAACAATCTGGTGATACTCTGTGGTATTGCCTAATATGCAGACAAAGAAAAGATATATGGTTTTGGATTTCCTCTCGTAGACTGGACAAGGATTCATGGTGCGATGATCCGGCAAACAAGCAGAATAGAGCGTCTGAACAGGAGACCACTGAAAAAAACAACAGCGACAATTAATTCAATTGTGTACAAATGTTGAATTTTAAAATTATACTCTAATGTTAAAATGTTTGCGGTTAGTAAGATGTTTTTGAAGTGTCTATGCTAACCAAGGTTGAATTTATCTGATCAAAAATACATACATAGAATATTATTATCATTTAAAATAACTGGTTTTTTTGTTTTGCAATTCATTTCTGTGATGGCAAAGCTGAATTTTCAGCAGACATTACTCTAGTCTTAAGTGTGACAAGACCCATAGATATTATTATACTGTTCTGAATTGATGCGCAAGAAACATTAATTATTATTATGAATGTTGAACGCAGTTGTGCTGCTTAATGTTTTTGTGGAAAATACTAATAAAATGTTCTAAGTGATTAATAAAAAGTTCAAAAGTACAAGAATTATGTAAAATAAAGTCTTTTCTGTCACTTTAAAACAATTGCATACATCCTTGCTGAATAGAAGTATTAATAGTAATAAATAATATATGAAAAAAAAAAAAAGTACTTGAAGTGATCCATTTTGCAGTGTTCCTCTCCTCATGACCAGCACTTTTGCATCACTGTCACATGGAGTGCTGCGCTCTTCAGCAAATGCAAGGAAAGTCTGACCATCACTGATGTAGATTAAAGCAGGAATCCTGTATGTTTTCCCATCTTTCTGTTGGAATAATGCTGTTCGTGCAGGCAGAGCGTGCAGGGGACCCGGGTGGCTTTTTGACGCCATGCTGTCAATAATAAAAAAAAGAGTTCATTTTCAAAAACAGATAACTCGAAAATCATGTTTTAATAATTGTCGAAATATTATTTGTAGTGTTTTATTGTGCTTTTTTTTTTGTAATTTTTAAGCTAAAAAAATAACCCGACTGGAGTTTGATTGAGATCCATTGGAATAAACAATGAAAAAAACATGATTTTTGAAGATCGTTGAAAACAGAAATCAGTTTTTTTTTGTGTGTGTGTGCAAATGCAGTGGACTTTTCGAGCACAGTACTTCTTTGAAAATGCTAGTCCTGTTGTTATTTAATAAAAAATAAAAGTATACAATACATGTTAAATATGAATCATATAAACCATTAAAAAATGTTACGTCCTGGTCCCACACGGTACAGACATAAATAATCAATTGATTCGACGCCAATAATAATTAGAGGTATTAAGGCAAAAACCGACCATACATACAACCACTTCGCGTTCCGTATAACTTCAAATATTTCGTTCAAATGTTTCATACAGTGCTGTGTACTGCAGCTCTCCGTCTCCAGCTTCCTCCACTGCGGAGTGCAGACTGCTGAGAAAAACGAAAGCGGAACCAATTCAGTGCATTGTGGGAAATGTAGTTCAATCTAACAAGGACGCTGTAGATGCATTTCATTCATTTGTATTAATTACACTGTACCTTTTTAAAATTGATTTAGACTTTTTACAACTGTATTAACTGAGTCAAAATGTTAAAAAAAATATCAGTAAACGTAGTATAAGTGCTACATATCGCGTAACTACGGTTGCTAGGATACTATGCAAGACAGACGCGTCTTAAAATATTCGAGACAAAACGCAAAGGCTCAGTGGTCCCAAGTAAATGTAAGTTACTTTTCTAGAGTTACTAAAGTACTTAAGTACTATATCTTAACCTCTGTGGTGTTTTGGGTATGTATTGTTTTGTGCTGTTACTGCTCACAATTTAATGTTGTCTAGGAGGTATCGGCTTCCTGAAAGAAATGACAGGACTGGGGATTTACAAACTGGACAAAGGACAAAGTTACCCATCAAACTGTTTCCCAATAAGATCATTTTTTCATCCAAGAAATGAAGGTGCTTTTATTTCTGTGAAGATAAAGTCACACGATCCTTCAGATATCCTTCTACTGATTTGGTGCTCAAGTAGCATTTATTGTTAATGTCAATGTTGAAAATAGTTGTGCTGCTTAGTAACAAAAATACTGACTATTGTGGAAAACAAGCTGTAAATTGTAACATTTAAAGTGAATAAACCTGTAATTATAAGAAATCCACTGTAATATCATTTATGGTTTTAAGGGGCTGGACACTGGCTTGTAGCAAACAGAAATATTTTGGATGAAAGAACATCAAAAAGGAAAAACATTTCAGAATCACCTTTTGAAGTGCAGAAACACGAAAAGAGACGACCGGAGAGTGCTCGCAACACTTTAGATGCTCAGCGTTTGGTAAGAATACCTTTTCAATTAGTATATTAATTTAAATTAGCATATTCATTCATTCATTCGTTTAAATTGTGACATTGATGTTCAGTTTCTCTTTTAATACTCTCTGTGGAACATACACACAAACACTTCCATGATACTTCAGCTTGCTTTGCATTGTGTGGATAAGCCCTCCGACCTCTGTTCTGTTAACATCAGTGGCCAGCGTTTGCAAACGGTAAGCCTCGTACCAAATATCTTGTATTAAACCTTATGTTTAAAGTTAGTTTCACACATACACACACCCAGGAGAACACAGGACTCTCCATACGCATCATAATGGTTATTAAACTGAATAACCTATAGTTTCTATTGCCCCCCAAGACTGCACGTGTTGTAAGTCTTATCTGACACACCCATTTGAGGTCCTGGAGTTTCTTCTAATGAGCTTGTGAATTCAGGTGTGTTTGACGAGGGAAACACACAAAATGTGCGGTGCTGGGAGGGGCCCAGGACCAGGGTTGAGAACACTGCCCTACACCAACCCTACACCGGACTTTCACCCCTTACAAAAAACTTTCTGCTATTTCAGATTTTTAATACACTCCATTCTGTGTGATTTATAAGAATTTTGAAGGCTAAATTTTGTAGCTACATGGGGTAATATAATGAAAAGTAATTTTCTCCTTGTAATACCTATGTCACACACACACACACACACACACACACACACACACACACACACACACACACACACACATAACTACTTAATTTAATCTATTGTTGTAAAATATAATATAAATGTAATATTTACTCCAAAAAAACACATTTGGCATTGCGTTACCAGATTTTTCATTTCTTTTAAACAGGTCAAACCTGAGGATTTTCACGAATTTGATAATATGGCATACATAAATGCTTCTGATAACCATTTACCCTTAGGTAATACAATATTTTGTTTTAATGTTAATGTTAATGTTAATGTTATATTTATATATAGTGCAAACATGTTTGCATCCAAAATATAATCTTATATAATTTGTTTCTAGAACCGTTTGCCAGATTTCCTGCACTGAGGGAATTGGAGCTGTCACTGAACAGTGTTCATGATTTGGAAATTCATGCTGAAGACTTCCAGAAACTGGAGGTGAAACTTGAATTCTGGGCTGTGATCATATTTCAAGCTTGAAGATTTTAAGCAGATGTGACTTAGAATATTGTGATAAACAAAGAAGCTTGACATTATTAATTTGTTTCAGGTGTTGGATTTATCCTTCAATAACTTAACAGGAGAAAGTATATTAAATCTAGGCCTGCTACCGCATCTGAAGGTGCTCCACCTGACTGGAAACCAGCTGGAGATGCTTCCACTCAATATAGCTGGTACCAGCCCCGGAGAAAAGTAAAGGCTTACTACTGCAGTTCAGTCAAAACAGACAAAACGTTGAATCCATTCACTGTAGTTTTCAGTGTCTGTATCTTATGATACAATCTTTTCTTTTTTAATAGCACAGAGCAAAGTGTCTCACTATTTCAAACTCTGGAGGTACTGATGCTTGACGACAATAAATTATCTTCTCCGGAAGTGTTTATGAGCCTTGCTAACCTAAAGAGGTAAGCCAGTTTTTAGTTTTTTTTTAAAATAGAGGAATAGTTATCTTTTGCATTTGTGGAATGTATATATGAATTTCAGTCATATTACATAAAAGTCACGTTTAACAAAATGAATTATTTTACTAGTCCTGCAATATGTGACCTGCAGGTGCTTAAATGGAATCTTTATCATAAAAAGTATGTTTGTATGCATGTAAGTTTTAGTTTTCTGCACAAAATGTGTGTTCATTACAATCAGTTATTTGTAACATTAGATAGTTTATCAAGTTTCAGTTGTTTTATTCTTCTTGGTATAGACTGCCCTCTTGAGGCCCAACCACAAACATGTTCTTTTAGATTTTTAAACAAAAATGTGCTGTAGCTGAAGTAGTGTTGTAAAAAAGAATGTGTGTTGATTAAATGGCCTGGATTGTTTATAGAAGTTTGAAATGTTAAATTATTAACTTATAAATGACAAAAATGCAAACAGGCAATGTAAGCTCAAACTTTTGATTTATTTGTATTTATTTATTTATTTTTTCATTTCATGTAACTTTTTTTGTGCATTTAGACTTCGTCATCTCAACTTACAAAGCAATTATATCTCAGGAGTCCCATTCTTAGAACAGATGGCAACACTACCAGATGCCCAGACAGGCATTATGCCACAGAACATCGGACAGAAGGTGGGCACAGTGAGCGACAAGAAGATGAAGTGTTAGCATATTTGTAAAATGTACAAACAAAAAAAGAGAGAAAAAAATAGGAACACTTTCAATGAAGCCTGTATTTATAATACATAATAAAGGTATTCTCAAGGCATTATAACGAATGCATAATGCATTATAAAAACCTTCTGTGTTATAACCAACAAAGTCTCACAACCAATGTATTTTACAATGTGGTTATTTCATGCTAATTGGTACAAATTCATATAACCTCACTCAATTAGTTTAAAACCACAGTGACGGGTAGTTTTAGGGGCAGGTTAGGTGTAGGTCATTTGTAAAAAACATTCATATGAATTGGCAACTTGCAAAATACAGTGGTATTTGTCTGCTATAAGTAAATGGCAAGATATATAAAATATTCAATTTAAGGATTCTGTATATTTTATATGTAATGTAAGTGGATGAATCGTGTTCATTGTGTGTTATAAATGATCATACTCTTAAAACCTATAATCACAAATAGGTAAATATTAACACATTAAAACTTATTGTGCAACATATTATACATTTATTTATAATGTAATTGTAATGCCTTAAGAATATCACTTATAGTAGGATCTAGTCTCTTATTTGATATTCTTCTGTTTACATATGTCCACACATATACATATATACATATACATATGATTATAACTTGCATCTCAAATAGGAGGACAAAGCAAGGACAAGTCTTGAAATGCATGCTGGGGCCTCACAATACTATCAGAGAAAGGACAATGTATGTGTTCTGGGTCTCCATCTACCTTTTCCAGAACTTCGTCATCTAAATTTGGCCAACAATGAGGTCTGTGTATTGCCTGCAGGTGGTTAAAAAGCATTTGATTTGCTACAAACATAGACAGCCAAATGAAGTCATTGACAGCAGAGCTATTTGCCACTTCTTTTCTCTAGATAGCTGAGGAAGAGGCATTGTTGCCCGTGGCATTGTTTTCAAAGCTCAGCGAGCTTGTTATTCACTCAAACCCCTTGACGACACAGAGAAGTGGTAAGCTCACACATCCTCAGGCAAGTTCATTGTTAGTGCAGATTTAACTAAATCTGTCAAAATATGCACATCTTTTTTCTTTTTTCAACACAGGCGATCCACCAATGCTGACCTGTTTTCTTCAAGACAAGCTGGCTATTAAGATCACACGCAAAAAAACAACAAATCCCACTAGGCGACACATTATACTCCCTAAACGAAAGGTGCCACAAATGCACAAGTTTGGATATAGCGCTTAATATTTTTAAAGTAAATCCTTTCAGAAGCAATTTATCTTCAACTTTCAGGAGAAAGCCGCTCTTCCAAACACACCAAAATTTCCTTCGATCACGGCGAATCAACACGCTGCAGAAACGCTCTTCTCCAAGAAATACACCGGACAAGATAATCCTCTACCCTTAGAGTATGGGTTAACTCATGTGTTTGGCTTCCCTTCTCAAGCAAGCATTGACGACGAGGAAGACATCGCCATAGGCCAAGAGCATTTTGACTTGACAAGTGCAGACATATTCTTTGAGACACATCGAAATGCAGAGCCGTTCTTTGTGACAGAGGTGATGTTATTGCAACTAGAAGTCTGCATATTAAAATTTGTATGACGTGTATGTCAGAAAATGTTTTGTTTTATTTAATTTTCCAGCTAAATGGCTTAAATGAATCTGAATACCAAGAAGATCTCGATGATTCGAAGGAAACCAAGCTGGAAAAAAGCAGCAAAGCGTGTCCAGAAAAATTTATCGGTTATGAAATCTTACTTGATGACACGTCTGAGCCAGAAATGCCAGAGTTTACTGGTAGAAATTTTCCTAAACTCTGTAGTTGACCTCTTGCTTTGTTTGAATCGCTGCCGTTTGTTTGTTCGTGTTGTCACTGATTTCTCTCACCCCAGGAATACAACAAGCTGTTAGCGTTTTGGAGCACGTGCTGAAAAACCTGCTCGTGTATAGAGATTCTAAAGCAAATCTGGACCTTCCTCAGAAGCCGTACACCGAAAGAGAGAAAAAGGTCATTCATCAGTTACACCCAGCGCATTCAGCACGAAAACCCAACATCTGTTATTAATAACATGACAGAAACATTTGTTTCATAGATTAAAAATTTACCTCCTTTGGGGCCGAGGAAGTCGAGGGGAGAAAAAGTTGAAGAACTTCTCACCCAAATAAAGGAGGCGAAAACAATAAGCGAAGTTCCATTAGGTAACAGATATTTCCTTTGTCATTTTATGGCAGGCTTTGAAATAAACATTGTCACCTATTTATTAAAATGACAAAACCGTGATGGAATCCAGTGTAATTAAGCAAGTCAAGCCTAGTGATGCTATTCCAGCTGAAAATATTTTCCAACTGCTCAGCAGATAAATTTCATCAACTAGCACAAACTAGCATGTTTTACAGGTCAGCTAACAAGCACATTGCAGAGATGTTATAATGATTGTTTAGCGCTGTTTACTTTGAAATGCTCTATTTGGCTGTGCAGCTGTTTCTGTATTATTTCAACACTTAACAGATTGTAGCCAGTGTGTAGCACTGCATGCATGAACTTCAGTGGAGTGACTGTTGATATGCCATTTAGGAAAACCTTCAAAATGATATTGAAATTAATATGGATAGATATTTTGTTATTAAATGCACTTGTGTTCTCTATCCAGATAATGTACTCGAAGGACGGAATGGTATTTTTAAGAGAGAATACGAGGAAGCATTGACGCTACTGAAGGACATGAAGAGGAAGTACAGCATGGCTTACCTGAAAAGAGTGGAACAGGCAGCACAGATTGAGACTGAGATGCATAATCTAAACTAGCAGGTGCTTTGCTTTCTGCTTTTTCATGAAGGAGTTTTGTAATAACACACTATTAGGATATTAGAGACATGGTGACAAAATTGTGATCTTTTTGTTTGGTTACAAATAAACAGTATATGTCATTGCTGTCAAATATATTGACTTTGCAATAAATGTATTCTCATCATGTTTTGAGAGTTTATATATCTATAAGGGCATATGTTTCTCTGAAATTAACGGTATATTCCTTGAGGGATTGCCTCAAAGACCATTTCACATCAAAAATTAGTCATTCACCATTTATTCATTTATTTATTAATTCATCCAAATGATTAAATCATTGTGTGTGTATATATATATATATAATAAATAATAAATAATTAATAAAAAATAAATAATTATTTTTTAATATATATCTTTTAGTATTTTTTGATGCGATTAAATAGCCTATATGATGCTATTTTGGTCCGTTTGGAAAAAACGTCAAAAAGTATACCTCATGAAATATTTTATTATATCATGGTATCAAGAAAAATACAAAAGTGTGTATATATATATCAGTATATATATCAGTATATATAATCAACTAATTTGAACTCAACATCAATTAACATGTTAATAGTTTTAGAACAGGATTATGTGTAAACTGCTCCAGAAAATAGTTGCATAATTTTCACATAATTACATAAAGCGTTTTATCACATTAAATAGCTCCTAATAAATATATAGCAGCATAATATCAAATTTCATGCGTTTAAATTCATATACTGACACCTTGCAGCAGTATTTTATACTGTATTCTATTGTATTGACACATTACATTTTTAAAATCACTTTTTATGGAAAACATTTTGCTGAATAAACATATATCAACATAATATCAGATCCGATGAGCTTGAAGCAGTTCACATTTTCCCTAACCTTTTTTTTAGTTGGTAATGTTTTCTATAATAATGTTTGAACACAACGAGCGTGCTGGTTTTCCTGTAGGAGGCGCTTCAGATAAAAACCTAGAAGCGCTGCAGAAACTCCCACAGACCGTCGGAGTTATAAAGTGCGGAGAAGTTTGAGAAGACAAATCCTGCGTGTCCACAGTTTCCTGGAATATGAAGAAAATAATGACCTGCTTGAAACATCTTTTTGTTTTGGTCACAATGCGATGCTTCGTTCAGGGTGAAACAGAGGCAATACGACCAGGAAAAAGTAAGTGACTCCATCAAAGAATAGTTTATTGGTAAATGGGCATCACACTTCGTTGCATCATTCTGCCAGCGAAACGACTGTATTGAAAATACTGTGTAATGAAGTTATATAATACACATTTAGTTACAACGGCGCTATCAGTGATTCAAAGTCATTAAAATGATTGTCATGGCGCGGAAAGGTGTCTATTATGTCCTTCATTGATATGTGTAAACAATGATATTATTGTAGTTTATTTCAATAGACAACACAGTAGAATAATTGTATTTTTTCTCCATAAGGATGCCTCTTGCGATGTTGTAAATAGTCTTCCACACTATATTTGCAGGATTCAGTGAATTCACCATACGGTCTAAAAATGTGTCTCTAGGTGAAATACTATAATCATAATTTAATATATAACATATATAAACTTGTAGTGGCAGCATCACCCTATGAGGATATCTTTTTGTAGTAAACACCAGTCTAATGTTATGGTTCCATCTTGCCTAAAAAATGCCTAAATAAACTGTAAAACTGTCAACACTATTTTGTTAATGGAAAAGAAAATCTCTCTCTCTCTCTCTCTCTATATATATATATATATATATATATATATATATATATATATATATATATATATATATATATATATATATATATATATATTAATTAATGCAGTTCTTCTAAAAATCAAATGATTATATGTTTGTTTTCATACAGTGTCAGGTGTTTTCTGCACTTTTAAAGAGAAGACATACAGGCCAGGAGATAGCTGGCACCCGTATTTGGAGCCCTTTGGATTCATGTTCTGCATGCGCTGTACTTGCACAGAGGTATGTATCCAGCTTAAAAAAACGTTTTCAAGTTTTCATATGAATTTTCGGGGTGATCATTTTTTGAATTCCAATAGGATTTAATGTTGCAGTTTTCCTATACAGTTTCCGTGTATGTATGTAGGTGCATGCGCATGTCAGATCCACGTACTGCCTGTAACATGTCAGTATTTCCATCTGCTTTCATGCGGGTATACATATAGTCTGGTCACGTGAAATGCAACAGCATCAAATGCCCTGTCCTGCGATGTGAAAATCCAGTGACTAACTCGCAGCAGTGTTGTCCCCGTTGCGCAGGTAAAACCTTTCCAAGTCCCATTGTTTATATAAATTGACATGAATAGTTGTAATATGTTCTCATTAGAAATGTCTGATGGATAATCGCAGATGAGCACAGAACTCCTGCTGGTCTGCGGGCACCCGTTAAAACCTGTAGGTATAATGGAAGCACTTATCAAACAGGGGAAACGTTTGCCAACCATGAGCTTTTCCCATCCCGTCAGTCGAACCAGTGTGTCATGTGTACTTGTTCTGTAAGTATTTATTTCTTTAAGTATTTATTTAGGAATTGTTGTTGATGTTAGCTTAGTACATCATTGAACATAGGGATCTAACCTCAACAAAAATGTATTATAATAAAGTGTTATGAAAGACAGCATGTTCCATGTATACATTGAATACAATCATTTTTTATATAAAAGGCTATGCAGTTTAAATTAAATGTAAATATAATGTTCAATAAACCATAATGCACTCACTATATCACCTGAAAATAGTGAATATAGTTAAAAGGTTTTATATAGTTATATAGTTTCAAATTCAATGGTTGGTTTTAGAATCTATAAAACCATGCATAATGTAAAAAAAAATACATCTCTTTCTAGTGTTTAAGACATTTAGATATTTACTGGAATGATTTTACATAAATTCTTACTTTTCTCCGTGTTGTCAAGCACTGATGTTGAGGTTCTGATTTTAATAACTTCTTTAACGCCTGTTTCTTAATATTTTTCATTTCTATTAAAGAATGGGAATATATTCTGTGCATTGAAAACCTGTCAGCCCATTACATGCTCCTCCCCAGTGTCAGTCTCGGATACTTGCTGCTTAGTCTGCAGAGGTGAGATTATATGTGCAACTTAGAGTACTTAAGGTGTAAATGATATTTATTGGATGTTACAAGCTGCATCCATGTTTTAATTTCACCCCTGACTGTAGTGATTAAATAACATTGTCTCTTTTGAATAAACAGAAAGTGCAATTGATATCAATTCTGCATCATTTGAGGATGGAGGACAACAACTGAACAGAGGAGTTGTATGTATTTTATTTTTCAGGGGAGTTGCTTTAGTCAAATATATAATTTTTTTAAATGATCAAAACTCGTTTTACACAGCCTACTACATACCTTCTGTGATCTGATATATTTATAAAGTGGCATCAAGTTTTTATTAATAAGGAACATTTACTGTACTGTAGCTTTTGTTTATACAATCTCTCAATCATTTGCATTGCATTGCATTGCATTATATGTTTTGCCCAGAGCAATAAACACTGCAAATTTTTGTTCATAGATCTAAGCAGAATAAATAATCTTACTAAGACATTATTGGAAAATACAGTGACAAGTGGTATTTATATTCATTTAAATAGTCTGTTACTATATTGGAATGTAATCAAACTTTTTGGCCTTGTAAACATTATCGACTGCAACAAATTTGTTTTTTTTTATTCTGCTTATTTGGTCTAATTTAAATAAAATGTAGGTGTTTTTCCTCCTTGAGTATGAGCCTTCATATTCTGCTATATCATACTACACGAGCTATTAAAATTGTAAATTGTTGTATATTAAGTAAATGTTTTTTTTTAATTGTTTCATTCATGCTACTCTATATATTAGTCCAAACATTTGTTTTTATGTGTCCTGAAACACAAGAGGCATTCTGTGGATCAGTGTGCTGCGGAACAGGTCAGGGGTCGCTCAGTTAGGGCCACACCGTCAACACTGCGGGGGTCTCCCCGAGGCCTCAACCTACAGACCCTGCACCTCAAAGGAGCCTCCGAAACGACTGTTAAAATTCTTCTGCAGCGTAAACATCAGAGAGGTAAACTGTGATGCCCCACTGATTCCAAATATCAAGAACTGCCCATCAAAATACAATGAAGCCACATCCTGTCAAATTAATGTAGGTTTTCTGACTTTGTCTAAGCCTGTGTGTACAGCGGCAAGACGTATTCTCACGGTGACGTGTGGCACCCGGTGCTGGGGAAAGTCTTGGAGTGCATCCTGTGCACCTGCAGGGACGGCTTTCAAGAATGCAGGCGCATCACGTGTCCCAACCAGTATCCATGCCAGCATCCCTTAAAGATAGAGGGGAAATGCTGTAAGATTTGCCCAGGTGGGTGTATGAGTGATATTATATTTGCAGCGATTAAACTTCATGGTTTATTAGTGTGTTTCTTTCCATTTGGTTTCCAGAGCTCAAAGCAGATAGCAACAGGACGGAGTGTTACTTTTCTCAAGACAATAACAGTCTGTTGGTGTATAAAGTTGAACCCCCGTCAGCTGCCCAGTCCGAAGATAAAGTACGAACGATTGCTATTGAGAGACAAGGAGCAACGGAAGTAGAGGTGCAAGTCTGGAAAACAGTTGAAGGTGACTTAAACAAGTTCTAATACTAATTATGTTACTTTTGTGCATTCCAGGCTCTTGTCAGACTTATAGTGTTAAACATCATTTCTATCATAATTTCTATGATTTCAATTCTTTTTCTGATTTCGGTCCTGGAACAACCTATTGCTTAGGAAAGAACAGATTCTTTTATTTCACCAGGTTTCATCAAAATTCTTAGTCACTGACCTAGATTTTATAAATCAATTTAATCTTTGCCAGTTTTCAGCTGCAAGATAAGGTAATGATATAGCACTGGAATGTTTTTTGTAACATTAATGTAATAATAAGTTTCTTTTTGATGACATTTGTTTACTACATGAATACACACTTGGTTTATGTTAATTTCAACATTTCTTAATAGTTGTTTAAAAAGAAAATCAAAAGCTGCATCTGTTAATATTATTGAGCAGAACTGAGCTAACATAACTAACAATTAATTCAGATTTGTATTTTTATTAACTTATATAAACAGATTAATGAATGCTGTAACAAATGTAATGCGCATTGTTAATGCTAGTTAATGTATGTAACATTAACACATGCAAACTTTTTTTTTTTTTTACTTTCTTCTGACCTTTGCAGGTGTTTTGCATCTGATGGAGACAGGTGACGTTCAGAAGAAAGATCTCATAGACCATCCAGAAAATTACATCTTGCTGACTACATTAGATGAGGGTATGTTTCATTCTTTTCACCAAATTAGTTTTGCATTAGTTTTGAATTATTGCTTTATGAGACACAGTAGGTCATACTATACACAGTATCACATATTTAAACATTCAACTATATTTTATAGTTAAAATTGAGTTGTTGTTTTTTTTTGGTCAGTAAAAGTAAAACATATTCCACTCTTTATATGTCAACCTGCAGTAAGATTTAAACAGCTCTAAAAACAAAACAAAGAGTCTAGAGACGAAGCTAAATATTTGAGCTTAGAGTATTTACAGCTGCCAGGAAATATGAGAAGGTGAAAGAGACCAAAGGAAATTGAACATGTCTAACATGAAAATTAAAGAAAGGTTTTTGATTTCCTTTTTACAAATTTTCTGTCTAACTATTTCAGTAAGTCACTCTTAATGCATTTTGTGTGCATTGGCTGTCTTTCAGCTGAAATGCTAAACTGCCAGACCGACTAAGTCCTGTTTGACACGGCACGCTAAAGCAATCCGTATGGTTTTTGTCCTATGTATTACAGTATTCGCAGGAACTACTTTTTTTTGACATGCAGTGCTATGGAAGTCCGTTTCTAAAAAAACTAAAAAAGATAACTGTTTTATATCTTTTATATATTTTGTGTGAAGAATACGAGACTGGTATATTTTTCTATCATTTCAAAATTATTATATATTGAATTTCTGTTTTTTTTTTTTTGTCACAGAATAAAATTGCTAATTGTGACTCAACTATACTTTTTTTACGAGTTCAAATCTCAGCGTTCCGACTTTATATCTCTCAGAATCGCAAAAATAAAATCTCAGAATTGTGAAAAATTTATTTTTTGTGCTTTGATCCCAGATGCAACTTTCAAAAAGCCTAATGCATTTGTGCCACAGGCCTTTGTTGTAAAACTTCTGTATGCAACTTAATTTTTCCCTGTTTGGATTGTCTTTTTCATTTTATGTTTGCACAGACACTTGGAGAAAGTTCAAAGAAGAAGAGGACAAGCAGAAAGACTTGAGTAAGATTAGGAGCTGTGAAGACGGGATCAAGGAAGTGGTGAAGTACTTAAACCCTGAACAGCTGGACAGTCTTTGCACTTCTTAGTCTCCTCCCCACTCTGACACTGTGCCATCCCAGTCTGACACTCATTTTATTACCAGAAGAACACACACACACACACACACACACACACACACGCAATGTGCATGTAGTACAAAACCAGATGCTGGCAGCAGGTAGTCTAAAGATCTCGTTTATTACTATGAGTCAGTTTAGCGCAAGTCTTTAAGAGTTTTACATCCCAGAATTCTTTCTGAGACCTTGTTTTTTTTTTCCAGAGGCCTTGAGGTCAGTCATTTCTCTTGCATTGTTGAAAAATGCACGTTCAATGAGAAAAGTGAGTGAATATATATGCTATTTGGGTGAAACTATAAGGAAGTATGAGTTTAAAGGAATCATCATCATCATCACCATTAAAGGAAATGATGTATGTAATTTTAGCAAGCATCCACTGTATGTACATAAGAGGAAAAACAAGGGATGATGTAGACAGATTATTGGCCGGAATGCTTTTATAAAGTTGACGTAGGCCACATTTTTTCCCCCACTGTTTTTAATTATACGCTACTCTTATATGTAACATGGGTAAACTAAAAATACACTATTTATTGTAAAGTCAAAGCAGCCAACATCTTTAATTCAATAGGATATTTTTCTGCCTATCTTCTTTGCAGAAAATGGTTTGCATTGTAATGTATGTAGCGCGTGTATTGATCTGATTATGTATAACTCGTATGCACTTAAAATGATGAGAAATATATTGGGCTGGTGTCCTGACTAACTAATATAAAATTGTATTGAAAGACTGCTCTTATGTTTTTGTTTTCAAATGTTATTTTAGTATGGAAGCCTGTTTCTGCCACAAAAAAGCCACACATAGACAATATATAGACAATATACAGACAATATAAAATATTATAATTGCAGTTTAGAGAGCTTTATTGATTATAATAGAACATTGTGAAATTGCGAACACTATAGACGCTATTGACTCGCTTTCTAGGCAATATATATATATATATATATATATATATATATATATATATATATATATATATATTGCCTATGAAATTTGAATGAAAGTTTTGTTTTTCATAATGCTATCAGGACGAAAGGCCACATACCCTGTACATACAGCAAAGTTTCAGAAGTGACATATATCCCGCATCCCTCATAATAATTCATGCATCACTTTTGAAACAGCTTGTTTGCAATCAGGGTTAGTTGCTATATCCACCGCCTCAATGGCAGACAAACATAAAAACATAACATAAGGATCCAGTACAGCATATTTGTATGTGTTGTGATTTCCTGTTAATACCTTTCTCTTGTAAGAATGTCTAAACTATTATCTAAACTATTATCTAAACTATTCTTCCATCTCATCCTTTTTTCCTGCTTTTCACTTGCTGGCCTCCATCTGGATTTTGTGTGTCATCAGAATCACCTGATTGCAAACAAGCTTTTTTCTTGCGATTCAGGTTTTAATGTCCACCACAGAAAAAAAATCAATAAAATAAAATAATTTTATCATAGTTCTGAATTGTGAAATACGAAGTCAGTAATAATTGTTACTCTGGGTCAGAAATGGGCTTCCATATTGTGGCCTCATGCAATAATTATAATAGGAAAAAAATATTTTTGACATAAATGTACATAATGCTGCGTATTTGTAGGTTTTTTTAGGCATCAGACATCAGTGTCATTAGTTCACACGATCATTGATACGGATGAGAAACTTTCATAATGCTGTAAATGAGAAGCAGACATGATGGGATGTTTACTTTGAGCTGGAACCTGTTGCGGCCCGTCATCATGACGGGCTTCTGACATGGTTTGTTCTTCCATCGTGTTAATCACAATGAACCGAGACGGGCCGCCGAACCCAGATTGGGGCAGTTCAGGGAGTTGTGACTAATATCCCCTCTCTCCAGATCCCAAAAGCCCACTTTCCTCTTCTATCACAATGAGTCATTGTGCTGGCCGCACACAAAGTGCCAGACGGTGCTGTTCATCTCTCACTGAAGGCCTGACAAAATATTTTGAAACAGAAGCCCCTCAGTTGCAGACCTTAATAGTCACACAATGAAGCTGTGAATTATTTCCGCTGGCTGTTGGATCTAACAGTTTCTGGCAATTTGTTCTCTTTGAACGGCTTTGGAGGGAGACAAAGGGGATTTTACTGTGTGCTCCTATTTCATTTTCTCTCTTTGTGTATGTTAGTTTAAGGGGATGGTCGGACATCCCGTTTGATCCGTACGCAGGCCGCCGTTTCACAAAAAGAGCCCTTTGTAACGTTGAGAACCTTTCGATTTGTTATGTCCGTGTTGATTTGATGGAGTCTGAAACGGTTTCAGCTCGGTGGGGTTCGATGCTTGCGAATTTGATTTTAAACATAGCTCTATTGGCACCTTCGCTTTTGGCTAAAGGTTTTAAGTTCCCAATAAATAGCTTTCAGCTATGCATGCTTAGTCTTGGCTCTGGCAATCTGAACAGCTGGGGGCAGTCACTGGGTATAAATCAGGTGAATGGGTCAGTTCTCTGTGTGAGTTTTCCTGCTCAACTTTTTTTTTTCCCCATTGTTGCATGTAAAAGTGTAAATGGACTTACATTTTATACCACTGTGATATTCTACTTGAACGTGCTTCAATTTATTACACTTGTCGTAGAACATCCTATATGAAGGCAGGTCGTAAAGTCAGAGAAATATGCAATAGTGGATGAAGTGTAAAATATCACCCAGGAAATTATTACTTAAAGGGATAGTGTCACACAAAAATGTAACACAATTTAAGATATTTTGGATGAAAATCAGGAGGCTTGTGACTGTCCCATTGACTGCCAAGTAATGAACACTGTCATGGTCCAGTATGAAAGACAGCATCAGAATAGTCCATCTGCTATTATTGCTTCAATCTGTATTTTATGAAGCGTCATTTTAGAGAACATCCACTGGATGGAAATATTGTACGTAAGACAATAAATGTCTTATGGATTTGAAACATGACAGGATTTTTTTTGGTAAACTATCCATTGAAACATACTGATAATTGAAAACCCGGTATTTAAATGAAGGAAAAAATGCATGTAAGTGTATGGCGACAAATAATGTATTTACAAAACTGGAAGTCACAACAAAATGTGTTTTTAACCAAAACTCAACTCGACTCAACTTGTTGAGTGGACTTCCGAAATTCAACACCTACTACGTAAACAAACTATATTAGTTGACAGATGCGTGAGCAGTAATTTGCATTAGCTTTTACCTGTGCTTGCACACTTCCAGTCAGTCATGATCAAGTGATTTGTTACTGGAGACTCGCTCTGACTGGAGTATGAAACCTTAAGAGTTGTTAACTGGTACTTCAGATCTGTCTTAATGAATTGTTCGGTGCTATTTGCAATGATTCAACAGGTTAACTGAGAAGAATCAGTTTGTTCCTGAACTATACAATTCTGTTTTGTTTTAGAGAGTGCGGTGATTTCCACTGTTATATGTTTTTTATCAAATGTGTTGAAGAAAAAAAAACTCAGAACCTTACAAATTGCACAGATGTAAAAGCTGTCCACGACTGTGTAATGTTTCTGCCTCTGAACTGCTGCTCTGCACGGCGCCTGCAGATTCACAGTCTCTAAGCAACTGAAACAAGATTCAAAGGGAGCTAAACTGGGTTAAGCTAATGAACTCTGATGGATTGGTTAGCTTTTGCAGCCGATTAAGGTGTTCATGTGAACCTGTGAATTAATGTGCCATCCAAATACTTCAGGAAGTTTTTTTTTGGTACCTCACTTCTCTCTCTGCTTAATTGAGTTGTCCTTGATCGTTTTTCAGCCAATGATTTGAATCATGCTAAGCGAGCACTGAACAGCCTGTCATGAACAATCCGATCAAGAATTTGCCTTTCCTGATCTGGAAATGGTAAGGAAACCATTTATTAATGACTGTCATCATAATCATTTAATCGCCCTCGTGTCTTTCCAAACGTAGTATGTTTTTCTTTCTTTCGTAGAATGCGAAAGGAAATCTTTTGAAGAATGTCCGTGCTTCTCTGTTACGTACAATGAAATTCTTCGGGGACTAGGAACCGTCAAGCTCTAAACGAAAAACTTACCTTTAAATTAACCTAAAAATGCGTTAAATATATGCTAATTTTGTGAGGAGCCGTTCTCTGTTCGTGGTCACCATTCACTTTCATTGTATGGAAAAGAGCAGCTTGGATCCTGTTATAAATAACTGCATTTGCGTTTGACCCAAGTAAGGGAGTCGTATGGGTTTCAAAAAACACGAAAGAGTGCATGATGACAGAATTGAATTTTTTTAGATGAACTATTCCCTGGTGATTATCCCTTTACTCAGGATAATAATAAATGCTGCTAAAAGTTCTGCCAAAATTAAAGTATTATGAATATAACAGAAATGCATTTCCAAACAATACTAATTTAATTGGGAACAGACTACGTGGCCTTTGCCACGGAAAACAGTAATTAAGCCACATCAACCCATGATGGATGTGTGTCATATGGCCAGTTAACTAATATGACAGAATGATGAATGATGATATGAAGTGTTTTAGAGATAATCAGGGCATGTATTCATGCCAGGTTTCGCACATGTGCGTTGTTTCAGTGCATTAAGTGACATTTGTAAGG
Source organism: Puntigrus tetrazona (assembly GCF_018831695.1). NCBI lineage: Eukaryota > Metazoa > Chordata > Actinopteri > Cypriniformes > Cyprinidae > Puntigrus > Puntigrus tetrazona. Next base: position 5,715,414 of record NC_056719.1, on the reverse strand, counting down.
CTCTATTTGGTAATCAGAATCAGAAAAATACAAATTTTTGCTTGATTTCAACAAGCCAAATCCAGATGTGAGGCACCCCACACCCTAAAAATAACCCCAAAGACATCAAATCCCAGAAAGGTGATGCATGCTCTGCCCTTTCCAATCATGTTCTGCATATTTTCCTGTTTTGACAAAGAACAGCGGTCCTTCAGCCAAATGCAGTTATATCATCCTGTCAGACGAGCGTGTGTAAAAATCTGCTTTCAATTAATACACAATGATTTATTCTTTAAGAGCTCTGCATGAGAACTGTGAGGGGGATTAGAAAAATAAATCACTGCTCAAAGTTTGAGTTATTGCTGTTTGATGTATTTTGTTGGCGTTGATCTACAAAGCGAGACTCTCTCATGCCTGCGAGCTCTGCCCGGACATGAAAGGCTTCCTCGGAGATGCAGATTCTCTGTATTAATTGTTTTACACTTAATGAACTTTTATGAGGGTCTGTAAAAATTTCAAAAGGAACTTAAAAAAAAATCAAGAGTTCAAGTACTTGCTTAATGGGTTATTTCAACCACAAACGGGGTCGATGTGCAAAAGGGAAGCGGGAGGAGTCACACGGGTAAATATGTAACTAATTAAAACGTGAATAGTCGTAATGAGTTGATATTTGCTACATGTGGGAATTAGGAACGACAGGATAGAAAATACTTTCAGATTTTGTCAAATACGTATTTTTACATGAGCGGAAAATACAGCGGAGCAAAATATGAAGCGCTCAAACAGTATTTAATGGCTTTGCAGAGTGCCTGAGGCCAGTTTGAATTTAATAATGTGGGTTCACTTGATATATTTTGAAAATGCCTATTGATTTATTCCACCTGGGCTGAAAAATGCATTCCAGTTCTGAGTGGCTATGCAAGAGAAATCTATTGAAATGGTACGGTGACCAAAAGTGTCAAATCGCATGGATAGACAGAACGTGAATGTGGTAAATAATTGTACAACATTTTTTCTCATGGAAAATAAACCTTGTTATAGAGGCTTGAATAATCTGTGGATTAAAAAATCTCACAATTTGGATTTTGTTTCTCAGAATTGCGAGGTAAACACAGAATAGCAACAAGAAAAAGGAGAACTGTGAGATACTTAGAATAGTTTATGTCTTGCCATTTTGAATTTATCTCACAATTCTGAGATAGAATTATAGAGTCCCAGTTTTAATATGGGCTTCCATACGTTTTTTTCTCCCCTTCACATAATGTTATAATAGCATGTGTAATGTTTTACCTCACCAGACGATGGCGCTCTCAAGAGGACAGGTCACCAAAACATGTGTCATCACTTACCCTCATGGACTTCCAAACCTGTGTGTCTTTCTTCTGTGGAGCATAACTTACAAATTACAAATTAAATATTGTCAGTGGGATTTAGTGTTGTTTTGGACCCCACTGATATGCATCGAAGAGCCAAAAACGGAGTTAGTTTTACAAAAAAAAAAATCACATTAATGTAGATATAACTTCTGATTGAAACGTATTTCTACATCAAATGCCCTCCTTCCCCATACAGCCAGTATTCTCACTAGCAATTTAATAGTTGCTTTTTCAATGTTTCATGATTGTTGTATTACTGTTTTATATGGAAAGCAAGAGGATCCAAACAGGTAGCTGAACAAGTGCACCTTTGAAGACCGAAGGTAAACCTGGAAACAGTTAACCGCACGCTCCCGAAGCAACAGCGAATCAAAACCGTAGCCGCATTTTCCAAAGACAGCTATGCAATCGAGCAAAGGATATTCTCAGACAAAGAGGCACCTAAAATTTTAAACGGCTGTTTGATAAGGTATCCAGCACAGACGCCTCACCCCAGTCTACATCTGACTGCCCAGCGAGAGGCCTGCAAGGGTGAGCTAAAGGAACGAGCAAACACCTAACTGCACAAAACAAACAAAACCAAATTGTTTTCCTTCACAGAATGCAGCTGGATAAGGTAATTGGTGTCAGAAGTTTTTAGTTTTTTTTTTTTAACCAGAGGGAAAAAAATATTATTTAATATACAAAACGATCAGAAATTCTCACTTCGCTGGACCCCAGGTTTGAAAACACAATTACAAATGTTTTACAACGATATAAAGAACACTCTGTTCTTGAACGCAATCGCACATACTAACTCCGGCCTAAGTTTAGGAACCTTTCCTCAGGGGGAAAGAAGTGAGTTTATGGGGAATGATGCCTTGGCACAAAACGCTCAATTTTACGTCTGTGGCACTGGATCAGAAGAGCTTGGACTGATTTTGATGTGCATTTCCAGAGGCATGCCTTTCCACACAGTAAGTTTAGTTTTGATAAATGGAAATGTCCAAGATCAACACAACCATGAAGCCAGAAACCGATGTCATACGGAAATATGAAGCTCGGGAGGAGAAAGCAACTTGAATCACAGGATCCAAACAAGACGGCATAAGAAAAACATTTTCTTAACAACCGAGCAGATTTTTAATGGACTTCGCTAACGAATGTCGGAGAAATTTTTGTCTAAACCAATTGATATTTCTATTACGTGAATTTTAATGCAAACAAAAAGAAAACGCAGTTTATCTTTTGATTTATTAACCAGAAACATACTAAAATAGACAAGACTTCACAAACTTTACAGTATGGGAATTATTTGTGGTCGGCCATATGCACTTTAGCTTATAGTAAAGAAATCGGCTCGATCAGCAGGATCATACACTTACTACAACAGACATCATAACTGGCCCAGAACTGAAATCCAGCATGTGAAGTTGAAAGGACAGTCTGCACAGTGTTGTTCGTATAGAAGCAGAAATATCCTGTTTTTATGTCTCTGAAGAGCGACGTAGCAATGGAGACTTATGGGAATGTGGTTCATGGAGAATGTCACTGCTGAAAATTAAGTGCTTAAAGGAATATTCAACCTCAAAAATAAAGGAAGGTGTTATTTCTTCATCTTTACGTTTTTCTTTCTGTGGATTTTCCCCCTCTTTAATAGACACTTCAAGAAGAGAAAAAGACCTATGCTACAGAACAACATGAGGATGGAAGAGATTAATGGCAGTTTGCATTTCCAGGTGAACTATTCCTTTCAAAGTCCACGAACGAATCAAAAAAGTTATTTCTTCTGAAAAAATCCCATGATGGATGGCTGTTTTGTAGGTTTGTTAGTGGTAGAGGTCTTCTTCTGGCTCTTTTCTTTTTTCTCTTCTTCTTTTTTTCCAAATGACTGCTTGAGTGATCTTGTGTCTTTGGCTTGACTGTTGGGTTGAGGCTCCTCTTCACTCTCAGAGTAAGACTCGCTCACATAGCCCTTCTCGGTCACTGGGAAAACACAAACATTGGTTATTCATTGTCAAGACATGTGGTGAATATAAGTGTCTGATCACACACACACACACGGATTTACTCTGTCACAGTGATTTTGCAAAGTACCATTCTTTTTAGCCAAAAAAAAAAAAAAAAAAAAAAAAAAGTTCCTTAGGCAGCGTATTTAATATTAACAACCTTCACATTGTGCTTATTATTATGTATTGAATTACTGCCTCTGTAGACAATACACTAGATTTTAGAACAATACACATTCCTGGCTATACTATAAATCTTGGTCTGGTCAATCATGTATAACAACTAACGAATCAAGAAAAAAACCTAACATATGAATTTGGTTATACGAAAAAAATGAAAAAAAACAAAAAAACGCTTCATATGAGTTTTTGTGCTCAACAGACAACTGACATTAAGGAATGTGTAATATTAGACACTGTGCTAAGAACAAAAATAATGGAATCAAACACACATTTGTGCTTTTGGTCTTCAAACATTAACACATCAAGTCATAAAGTAAAAAAAAAAAAGAAAAAAGAATGGTTTCAGCAAAAATAGTTTGCTAGTCATCTGTATTTCTGGCATAATATAATTCACTCAGTGGTTTAAGTGTTTCTGTTTCTGCTTATAAATGATGTGCTTGTAAACTTAAGGAGAGATCTGTCAGTGTTATACACCCCGTTTAAAGAAACCTTTCAGGTTTAACAGGAAGCAAGGAGAACACATAATGTGAATTACCACTGAACATAAACTTTTAAAACACTCTGCACTGCCATATTTATCTCCTGGCCCTGTGTACTTCTACTATAAATCTTTTATTGTACCTACAGAATAACAATGTGGATGAGCAGAAACAATTGTATGTGGTAACTGACATGAATGCCACAAAATGTGTCAATAAAACAATATTTGGACTAAATTTAATCGTTAAACAATGAATTTTAAAAAAACATTATTCTTTATATTAAAGGTTTAATGCATTTGATGGTTCGTGTACATGGAGCAGAACAATATTAATTATATTTTGCCATTTTTCTAGCACCTGCCAAAATGTTATGTTCGACACTAATTACACTTTAATTTTCAAATAGCTAAGAATGCCTGTTTATGTCGTTTCTTTTTATTTTCATTAAAAAAAAAGTTAACTAAATAAGGCATCGTTAATGTCATCAATTGTTAATTGTTAGTAAAGTACCATATATAAGCAGCCATCCTGCTCTCTTAAGATATTGGTATAAGCCATCCAAAACTTGAAAAAATGCCAACTGATATAATACTTACCAAAGGCGCCGTCTTCATCAACAAATGTGCGAGACTTCAACACGCGCCTCCTTTTCCTCCTCTTCACCTCTGAGCTCTCCTGAACAAGTCAAGAACATAATCAATGACAATTTCACTGCATAGAAAATACGAATACGTGTGTAAATTAATGACTTGTATATCAATATCTGTCAGTCACAAGAGAATAGCAGTGTTTACCTTTGTGAAAAAAAAAAAGCATTTAGTACAAATGATGACTACTTTTGAATTGAGTTCCCTTACGCCACCTATCAGCAGTATCTCATGTTAACCTTGACCCCGCTGGTTTGAGCAGCCTGCAATTTTGGCAACTTTGAGGTGGGACTTGTTTGGAAATTGTTTCTGAAACGGGTAGTAATTATTGGTGATGGTAATGCTTACTTCTTGGTGTAAAACAGGCTCTCTCTTCACTTGTTTTTTAGGGCTGGGAGTGTGTACGCTGGGCACAGGCGGAGAATCTGGGACCACTGAAAGAAGGAAAAAGAGACATGTCAAGAATTAAAAGTCTATGTGTGTGCATACACACACACACACACACACACACTGATAGAAGACAGAGAAACAGAGAGAAAATAAGGAAAGAAACAATGAATGTTATCAATTAGCTTTTGTTTGTCAGGGAGCAATTTTGATATTTTATTCAGCACTCTGCCCAGAGGGGGAACCTATTTCTTTGTTTTTCTTCATTTTGGGTCACAGAGCGCCTCATCTGGACTAATTCAAATCTGCCAAGCATGACGTGAGGCTTTTTTCCTCCCATCTCTTTCCTACCCTCATCATCACTGCTGTCTGGCTGGGGCTTCTTTATCCGCCGTCTCTTCTTCTGCTGGCTCTCCATTTTCTCATCGTCACTGTCCAAAACTTCAGGACGCTTTGTTTTACTTGGAGAAAGCATATGTAGCTTTATTACACATTTACATTTATATATGAGATGAGAATATTTTGAGAGTATAATTAAAAATGTACTTCAAAAGGGGGAAAAAAATAAAATGACCCTTACTTCCGAGTGTCTTGTGATTCAACCTTCAGTGCATTGGACACTTTGGATTGTTCCTCTTTAATGTCGATCTCAGTTTTGGGAGACATCCGTGACTGTTTCACACTTGCAGTAGCTGATGTTGTTGAGCTGCCGTCCATCTCTTCTTTAATGTTCTTGTCAGGTTTTTCATCAGCCTTTTCTAAATTTCACATGAAAACATTCAGTTTAGTTTACTTTAATACTCTCTGTCTCTTTTTTTTTTTTTTTTTGGCAGACAGGAAAATAAACACTTACTTTGGGAAGACTTCCCAAAGAAGTTACTCATCGGGTTTGCTTTGGAGGCTGTTTTGCTTTTTGATGTCTCAACCTACAACATATGAAACCATTATAAATTCTACACAGTCTTGTATTTCATCAGCATCAAACTATAGAGTTACACCCTTACCAGAGAAGAATCGTCTTTCTGCTCTGTTTTTACTTCCTTGCTGGATTCTTGGCTCTTAGAAGCATTTTTGCTTGCAAACATTCCCATGATGCCTGCTGGCTGCTTAGCACTAGGTTTGGAGATAGCTGAAGTGTTTTCATTCAAGCCAGGTTTACTGATTTCCTTCTCTACTGAAGGGACCATCTCTTGAGCTCTCCGCAGCTCCGCAGATGATACTGGGACCGCCGCAGCACAATGTATCGCACTGTACCTGACGAAACACCAGAAATATTGGATGTGGCACAACTTTAGCATACGATGCATACATGTGATATTACAGGTTACATGAGTATCACTTACTTGTTGCAGTTTTTAAGGTTCTCCTTAACAGCATCATAATCTGTATTGTAAAGTGGTGAACTATCCTTCAGCTCAGCTCTTTGCACACTGTATACATGCACGCTGATAGTCACGGCCATCTTTGCTTTAACAGCTGTAAAAAAACAAACAAAAAACAAAAAAAAACCTTTAATAATAACAACAACACAGAATACATTGTCTATTTCCCCCCTTTTATATAATAATAAAGAAAAAAAAAGTATATAGTTTTATATACACACACACATATATATATATATATATATATATATATGATATAAATATAAATTTAATAAAAAATAGATTTTAACTTTTAAGGTCTTAAACTTTTATCAGCTGATGAACAGCCTATTTGGAGTTTAAATTTTAAATGTTTTCTATCTTTGTCTATTGGTCATGTTTCTTCTTTTGGCAATTTGAAGCAGTACTTAGAACCTGGTTACGATCCACCGCATAAAATATAATTGTTATGTTTCCCCATGACTTAAGATTTTGTTCAGGAGTGTATACATAAATATACAGTAGTATACACACACATATTATGTAAACAAACACTTTTTGCAATTAATTTGCCAATATTTGAATATTTAAATACAATTTGTATTATTTATATTACATACACATGCACACATTCAAAAAAATAAAAATAATTACAATACAATACAATGCCTATATTACACAGAAATATATATATATATATATATATATATATATATATATATATATATATATATATATATATATATATATATATATATATATGAGAGATAGGTAGAGAGAGAGAGGTAGATGGAGAGAGATAGAGAGCTTAACATTTTTTTAGCCCAGGATTTTTGCCTATTATTAATGGTTTTTGATGTTTACAGATATAAATATGTAATATAACAGTCTTACCATCAAGCTTGTCCTCACGTACTACTGACACTTTATGGCACTAAAACAATAGAAAACATTCAACTGCAGATTCAGGAATCATTACTTTCACGAAGGTTAAGCAGTGATCAGATCTCAACCCTTACCGTACTACCATTCTCAACACACTTCCCAGACACAAGGTAAGTGGCATGAAGTGGAGTCCCTGAACTTTCATTGCGTTTCTGCTGCAGGTAATGATACAACATTCTGCAAAAGAAAAGTTACATCAACATAAGTGATTCAAACAGATTATCAAATGCGTGAATACAAAAATTGGTGTTAACTGCTAACTGTTTTGCTCTGTTGACGTGGACTCCAAGAGTTAAACTGAGCCATTTGTAGGTGACCTGCAAAAATAAAAAAAAATGCAGAATAAATAACGTTAGCTGATAATGCAGCTAATATCTATTCCCATACTTAGTATGTAAACGGAATGATTGCCATTTGATAACTATAGGTTTCATCATTTGTATATTTAACTGCACGTTAACAGTCAGTAAATAAACACATACCTTACTGGCATTAAATATACATTAGTAATGTTACAATTTTTAAGTTAGCTTAGAGTCGGATTTGATTGAGTTAAGATGTTTGCTTCACTAAAAATAGGAGTCATTCTGTAAACAGACTGAATGTTAAGAAATAGCATTCAGTCAGAAAGGCACAGCACATAAAATCATTCGGTACTGGTATTTTTCGTGGTACGTTTTGTCAAGTAAACAAGCATGCAGCCACATGTAAGCATTCTGATACAGTATATCAACCGACTTTCACACGCACGCTGGCAAGAACGATATCATTGTAAAAAAAACAACTTACGATCTTATTTTGATCATTCACAAATTCGTCGATATTGTCTAAATAAAGGTCATCCATTTCCGGAAAGCCTGGCTTCTACTCCAAGTTTACGCTTGTGATTGAAAGAGTCGCCAAACGCGGGAACCGCTGTCGAGCCGTATTTACTTCCGGTCACGTGGGCTAGAGCGTAGGATAGCGGAGACTCACTGCACAGCTTGTCTATTCGCTTTTTATCATGCTTATGCCGCCTGTATTTGATCATAAGCTGGTTGTAGATTTGCAGCTATTTCAGTTGCTTGCAGGTTCTTGTTGCAATGTAGTTATTTCACGAGCTATTGTAACCCTTTAGAAGCACGGTAAGCATTGTACTTGTCATAATTGCAAAATAAAATTGAAATATCTCTAACTTACTAACAGTTTTGTTACTGCTGTAGCAAAACAATGCAACAAAGATTTAGATTTTGTACCTATTTTATTTTATTTTGTAAAATGCAATTTTATTTTGTATTATTTTTTTACACTTGTGCCACACATTTCTTTTTTTATTATAGCAACAATATTTTTTTTCCATTAAACTTTATTAAACTAATTTATTATGTCAGAATGTAATATATTTTATCTATATTTATGCCTATAGGTATTTGGCAGAACCCTATATGGTTATAATGGCAAAGTTATAAAGTATTATTTTTTTGTGTGTTTAATCAAATGAATATACTGTTTGTGCTGTGCAAGTCACTTATGTCTGGACTGTGCACGTTTGGTTTCAGTGAAAGCTGATAGTTGACAACCACAGAACAGATGTTTTTTTAATTTTTTCCTCCTAGGGTCATATTCCAAACTCATTGACTTCGAGAACAGGTTTTAAAAGCTTGAGAATCACAAACTCACAGAGAGATAGTCTGTTAGTTTTATTACTACATCAATGCTGTATTAAATATTCAGACAAATTAACAGTTCATCAGAAGACTTAAAAGCAGCTATTACATGTAATAAACTGTATGGTTAGCCTTAAGATGACGGTTTGAAATTCTTGATCATCGGATGCTATTAGATGACAATCAGTGTTATATGCAAGACCATTTAAAATATGTGAATCCATAACGCATCTCCATGAACACGATCCCCAATCGAACACGCAGTCATGTGATGAGTTAAAGCAGAGAATTCAGTTGGATTCACATTCGAGGAACATCATTTCCAGTTCTCAAAACAAATGTGATACACAGCACCTGAAAAGAAGGAAAAGTAGAAGTATATTTTAATATTAGTTCATAACTGATATGACATAACAATATACCAGAACTTACAGGAATTCCTTTCCACAGCCTAAGGGTCCAAAGTAAAGCTCAGAAGGTAGACACACTCCTTGTCTGCAAACTCCATTGAGACTTGCACAGCTCCAGGGAAATGATGCAGCCTCATTCTCTTTGCCTTAGACAGAAATGAAATGCTTTCACACTGAAAGATCCATTAAAATAAACCAAAAGCGATCTGGAGCCATGCTGTTCAACATTTCCCAGTTTTAGGTTTACAGAAGCCTTAAATAAAATGTTCTACTACTACTACTACTACTACTACTAAGTTTTATTCTTTTTCTAGAATCTATTACATTTCTAGATCTACTTCTATCACTAAATGCAAGCAAAAAAAAAACTAAAGAAACTTACAGTGCAATGCTAATACGACAAGGACAAGCAAGACGAGTATACTCTGAGCTTTCATGTTGGTGTCTTCGGAGGATGATGGCACTCCTGGGATGTTTGCGCAGTACTCTGGTCAGCCTCAGATTTATTTCTTATGTGAAGGAGGAGTGACCCAACTGATGCCACTCCAATCAGACTTTAAGTTAAAAATTTAATTATGTAACAGGATGAATGGACATACTGTTCTTAATCCTATTTGGTGTAATCAGAAAATGCTAAGGCACAAGAGTACCATCACATGTTTGAGGCTGCAGCAAATTATCATCGTGAACAAAAAAATAAAAGAAATCACCTGATCTGAAACACGTTTGTCCTTACGGCTATAATTTTTAAGTATCTTAACAATCTTGAGGATCCTCGCATTGCTAAGATTCTGGTCTCCATTGACTCTTGTCTGGGTAGATAATAAGTAGCGAAATGGGGAAAAAATACCATGACACTGAAATTTTAGTTTGGAAGATACAATTCACAAAAGTGATCTTACTGTTACCAATTTACACACAATAATTTTGTACTTAATATATAAAAAAATATTTAGTACTTCTTAAGATAATTGTGTACCCTTGGAAGTATGAAAGATGGTACCCAGCGTATGAAAGATTGGTTTAAGGGACTACAAGTGGCGACGAAATCTTTTTTTTTTTTTTTTTAAACAGAGAAAGTGTGATAAAAGCACATTTTAGTTCCCAAAATAGCACAGTTGAGTATACTTAAATGTTTTCAAGATGATAACACACATGTGTATAATTGGACTTTTGACTTAAAACCTTATAGTTAAGGCCCTTTGGAAAATTGTTTTGCTGTATCAAATAAATAAATAAATAAATAAATATATACAATACAGTAGTTAATGCATGTTTAATTTGAAATAAATTAAAAAACAAAACAAAAGAAATGGCACAGTTGCATGCATATATAGTTAAGTTGTCCTTACACACTTGTTGTTATATCTTTCATGCACTGTATGTGATCGGCCCACACAATGTTATTTAAGATCTAATAATCTTGCAGTATATTTTCAGATTCAGTTTAATCAATTATAGGCAAATAACAAAAACTAATCAGTATTCAACCTTTTAGACTTTGATCTATCAGTAGTCTTGCAGAAATTGGGGTGGCATGTAGGTTTTTTAACCAGAAGATGGCACCAAAGGGATACTTTTGTTCATAGCATCCCATACAGATCCACTACTATATTTATAACAACCATTGCATGTGACCCAAACTTGTTTTGTCAGCTTTAAAAGAACAAAATATATCCAGCGTCAAATGCTAAGAAACAAGCACTCATAAATATCCATACACTTCTCTCAGATATTACAATCATGTAACATTAGTAGTACAGCTTAAAGAATAAAATACCCTGTTTAAATAAAACCAATAAAACTAATCCTCCAAACTTGCGATGGATCGTGAAAACAGTCAGAACTAAATAAAAAAAAAAAATGTATACAAGATATTATTTATAAACTTTATAAAATATACTGCATTTTTGCCCTTACTGGTCTTAATTTAATACCATATATTATAAGATTGAAAACAGGGGATCAATCAGGTGTATAACAGACAAAAAGGTATATAGCTTACGAGACAAGGTTTTTGTTCTTAATTCTGTCTGGGAAAAATCATAAAAAAGAACAGGCTATGTAGTTCAGAAAGCTAATCAAGTGTGGTATACATGTGCTGAAGAACGTCTCTTAAGTTAACTTTAGATCTTATACAAGCTAGAATAACTTCAAAGTAGGAAATCAGAACGAAACCAGTAAACGCAGTTATCGAGGCACACATCCACCCATGAAAAATTCAGAACAAAATATTTTCTTTGCAACCAAGATTGACCAAGGACAGGTTTAAAACAGAAAAGTTGATCTATGTCATGTCTGTAAATAGGTTGTTTCCTAGCCATGAAAATGACAATTATTTTTGTAAAACACAGATATATCCAAATAAAAGCCACCAGGCTCCGCACAGCGAAAGGTGACATAATACTGTAATAATGTAAGGGTCGACAGATCGCTATGTACCTGTCAACAGCCAGAATTTGAGAATTCACCAGCACCATAAACAATGATGACAATTTATAATAGCCTATATCATATCTGGATATTGTTTATTTAAAATCTGCACAGTACATTACAGCATAAATGATCATACTCTTAAAAGCTTTAGCCACAAGTAAGTACATACTGTTCTTATGTATATTCATGATGATACAACATATTATAAAGTTATTTATAATGCATTATGCATTATAATGCGTTAGCAATACCCTTATAATGTATTATAAATACAGGTTTATTATTTGTCAGTTGTATCCATTTTTGAATTAAAATTATTTCCAAGTAAATCCTTTACTGTTTTTTTCATTGTATCGGTTATTGTGAACTTTAATATAGAAATCAAATAAATGAAATGCGTGCTGAAGCCACCTATACTTACATTATTCTTGAAAATGTTTACAGTTCTGTTTTACTAAATTGATATTATTAAATTGTAAAGTATTAAGTGTATGTGAGATTGAGAGGTATAATGTTTATATCTTCCTGCAGTGAAACATTTTTTAGATTTAGTGATAGTGAGACATTACCAAATAGGAACAATGGCCCAATGAAAACAATATTTAAAACTTTGGATATGCCACGTTTTGAATCTGATAAATTTAGTTCACTTAATTGGTTGTATTATCATAATACCAATAAAATATACACTTTTAGTTGGTATTGTTTTAGTTGCCATAACCCTAATAACACATTTAGATTGCCTGGTATTCGGACCATTGGATTTTGGCTTGCCAGTAATTTGACAAAAATCTTGGGAGGCATAGGTTCTTAAACAGAAGATGGCACCAAAGTCTTACTGTGATATTTTTCATAGCATCTTTGTTCATAGCATCCTATACAGATCCAGTGTGTTTATAAGAACCATTGTTTTAATGAATGTGACACAGGCCTGCTTCATCCGCTTTAAAAGCACAAACTACATCCAGTCTCAAAAGACACAAGCAGCTATATAAATATATGTATACTTCTTTCATCCATTACACCATGTAACAGTAATAGTACATAAATGACACTCTTTAAATACTATTATAATATAGTAAGCTTTAGTTTTAATGTAATGTCAGATTAATGCAGAGTAAGGCAAAAAGAAGTCAGCATTAAATTATAATATTTTATACTTGCCTATACTAAGTTCTTAATTATTAATCTTCTAAAAATGCACAGTATTTTTGCCCTTACTGGACCTAATTTTATACCATATATTAAAGGATTGATGACAGGGGGAACAATCAGGAATATTACAGTAAAAAGTGTATATAACATCTGAGGCAATGTTTTTGTTCTTAATTCTGTCTGGGAAGAATCAACAAAAACACAGGCTATGTAGTTAAGGAAGGAAATCAAGTGCGGCATGCATGTGCTGAAGAACTTCTCTTGATTTACTTTAGATCTTCTACAAGCTAGAATTATTTTAAAATAGGAAATCAAAACTAAACTAATTAAGACAATTGCAGTGGCATACATCCATCCGTTAAAAATACCATTCAAAATATCATGTTTGCATGCAAGATTAACCAAGGACAGGTTTTCACAGAAAAGTTTATCTATCTCATGTCTGCAAAAAGGGTGCTTCATAGCAGCTAAAATAGCCATTATACTCAGAAAACAAGGATATATCCAAATAAAAGCCACCAGGCTCCGCACAGCGAAAGGTGACATAATACTGTAATAATGTAAGGGTCGACAGATCGCTATGTACCTGTCGACAGCCATGACACTTAAATTTGAGAATTCACCAGCACCATAAACAATGATGACAAGACTCTGTGTGATACATCCCTCAAGCGAAATCCTGTTTGTTTCTGCGAGTAAATAAAATAAAGCCCGGGGATAAAACCCTGTAGTTCCGCACAGATCATTAACACACAGATTAAACAAGAAAATGTACATGGGCTCATGCAGGGCTTTCTCAAAAGTAATAATCATAATCAAGGTGGCATTCAGAACAATTGTCAGAAGATAAACGGGAAGCGCGAAAGAAAAAAATATGATCCTGCTGGTCCAGTTCCACTCATTCAGAGCCGTGACAGTGAGAATGTGGGAAAAGGAGATGTTTTCCATCTCTTTTCAAAATCTGAGTCCAGATCAAACAAGGCAGACACAAACAATGTGAAATGTATCTTGTTGGAAGCCTTAAATCATTTATAATAGAAGTATAAGCAGTATGTTGTACTAAAATGTCTTGAAGGGCTGTGAGGTTTGGCAAAAGCCTTTGAACACCTCTTTTAGAGATCCATCCAGCATTCTGCTCATAGCTCGATATATAAGAGGATTTTATATACACTTAGATACGCAACATTATAATGATCTAACAGTCCTTTGATAATTCAGAAATGATCATGTGATTTTGAAGCGTTTTAGATGGCTTTATCATTCTGTAATTCTGAAGCAACTGAAGATTTTAGGAAATGGAGGTACAGCAGAAACATTTAAAAAAAATTAACTACAACTAAAACTAGAAACTAAGCTAAAAATATTTAAAAAAATCTAACTTGACAAACACAAGCTTTTTTAAAGCTCCATGACTTTATAAAAATTAGATCTGTAACCCTTGTCACAATTATTAAACCCCAACAAAGGAGTAAGGAAAGGTTTCTTTCATTCTAATTCAAAAAGCATCAACGCACGTATACCACAAAACACAATGAGGGACATCAAAGACAGAATGGGCTTTTAAACACTGAGACACAATTAGGGAGAACTGAAACAGGTGGACAGACACGGGTGGAAACTAATAAACTAATCAACTGATCAAGAACAGGAAAAAACAAATAAGGGCATAAAGGAAACATGGGATAGTCCCAGGATGTGACACCCCTATTCAGTGTTGTTTTTAGTCACCTATTTGTAAAAATTTGGTATGTAGCTGTTTTTGCATAAGATCTGCAGAGTTACAAGGATCAAAGTCTACCACAAAAAGATGTATTCTATCTAAAAGAGAAGGCTAAAACACCTCATTCAAACACTGCCCCTCATGTCTGCATCAAGATGTGGTAATATTTGCATAATGCGGCCTAAATGGTCGTGCAACGAAAGACGGCATGGTTTCAGTAACCACTGGAGTGTTGATGCAGCCATCAGTGTTGCCAAGTGGTTTTCCAGTGGAATTGGGCTACTTCAACACTTTCAGAGGGATATTTTTCATGTCCGCGGGTAGAAATGACCCCAATAACGTGATGTTTATGCCTTGGAATGACACTTTTATCAGGGGAACCCTGCTACTATTTTTATCCCACCAGGACACGATTTGTACAAATCCCCCTGAAAAGCGATTGGGCTACTTTCTGGATAGTTTTGAGTAGCGAGTTGGTAGGTTTTGCCTCGAAAACCTGCCAACCCTGCTAGCCATGTCTGGGAGATGCTGTATGTTTCTGTGCGAGAGCAAAAGCACTTTATTTGGCCTTTCGAAAGTCAATGCAGTTAGGAATAATTAAGATTATTTACAACAAAACAAACAACCCATACGTTCATGTGCTTGTGAGGTTCGTCCGATCACAATGCATTGTCAGTAGGAGGGTCTATACTAAGAGACAGACTGCAGAATGAGCACCCCCTTCAGGGCTCTCTTACAACAGTAATCTAGTTTTCTCAGGAGGTCTCTCATCCAACAAGACTGCTACAGGGTGATATGTGTGCTGGCTAATAAAAGCCTTCATAACATCCTATAGTCCACTGTGTTAATGAGAACTAACTACTGTTTTAATCCATGTGACAAAGGCCTGTTTGTGCCAAACGCAGTGAAGAATACTTATAAATATCCATATATTTCTCAGCTGTTATATTGTGAAATTAATGGTACAGCTCAAACAATACATTATCTTGTAGAAATCACATTACGTGAGCACACACTTGTCTCTGCATCTCAAACTAAAACACGTATCACTGCCACTTTTTGTGAAGCACTGAATCATCATAGCAAAAAAAACCTCAGCACTAAATTATTTATAACAGTGAGTACTAGGTGTTATTATTCCTTGAACTTTGGAAAATATACAATATTTTTCCCCCGATTGGACCAAATCTTTTACCATGTATTATGGGATTGACAACAAGGAGAACAGTCAGGAATATTATAAACTCTGCAAGACATCCCTCAAGCGAAATCCTGTTTGTTTCTGTGAGTAAATAAAATAAAGCCCGGGGATAAAACCCTGTAGTTCCGCACAGATCATTAACACACAGATTAAACAAGAAAATGTACATGGGCTCATGCAGGGCTTTCTCAAAAGTAATAATCATAATCAAGGCCTTGACAGTGAGAATGTGGGAAAAGGAGGTGTTTTCCATTTCTTCTCCAGATAAAAACAAGGCCGACACAAACTAGTAGTCCTCATGTGTTCAATCTTGTGTTTTTGAAAGAAGTTTTAAATTGTTAAAAATTAAAAGCAGTATTTTATATAAATCCATAAAAAAATTCAAAAGAACAACAAATGTTCTTGGCTTGAAGGGATGTAAGGTTTTGTGAAGGCCTTTGAGCACTTATTTTTAGAGATCCACCAGTCGCTCTGCTCAAAGCAACATAAGAGACTTGTATACAGTCAGATACACAACATAACAGTCCTCAGACAATTCAGAATATTTACACAATGACCTTGTGGTTACAATTTCTATGATTAGATGACTTCACCTTTCTGAAGCAACGGATAGTTTCTGATAGCTTATTAACTAAAAGTCTCATAAAAACACAGACCGCTTCATAAATAAATTTATGAATTTAACACAGACCGCTTCATTTAAATAAATTATGATTATAGGTCATAGGTCAGCATCTAATTATATGTCTTACATATTTAAGTGCGTGTGTTGTTGTTAGTTTTTCCTAAAACATTTACACAGATTAAAAAAACAGCATTTATATTTACAACCATTAATTTTATTTTGCTCTTTTTATACAGGGAATAAATAGTTGCATTAACAAATGTAGATAATTAATTAGAACAATGATGATGGATAATGATTTTCTAGGGAAAAGTCAGTGGAACAACAAAGGTGCCTTACTGATTAAATGAGTTTTATTTGTTTATTGTATTCATTTTGTTTATTGTATTCATTTTTAATATAAATGCAATTTGACCATAAACTTGTGGTTTTTATTTTGACATTCATTATAACAGTCATAATTCATCAAAGAAGCACTGCCCATGCGAGCCATTTTGTTTTACTAGGTCGTTTGTGAAAAAGCAATGTTTAATCAGTATGTTTAGATCTTAACCCTCGGAATACATTTTTTGCTTTAGTCCTTATAGGAGTTAGTACAATTCCATATATTATAGGATTAACCAGAGGAGGAATGATCACAAAGGAAACCGACAACAAGTTTTTAAAACCCTGAGGCAGACTGCTAGTTGCAAACCGCTCATGTAAGCTATTAAAAAGTGACAAGACCGTATAATTCAAAAAGGCTACCAAATGTGGCAGACATGTCGTCATGAACTTCTTGTGGTTTTGAACAGAGCGCTTACAAGCGATTAGGATGTTTATATAAGACAAAAACACAAACCATACCAGAGCATTAACAACGCACGTTAATATTCCATTGACTACAAACTGAACAGTGTCCACCCTGCAGGCAAGTCTCTCCAAGACCCAGTTTTCACAGTACAGTTTGTTTATCTGGTTCATGCACATGGGAAACCTGAGCGTCATCAGTATCATCAGTATTGCAGTGCAGCAGGGAAACATCCAAATGAAAGTCAGCAGCCTCCAAACCATGATGGTCGTCATGACAGTATGGTAGTACAGAGGTCTGCAGATTGCTAAGTATCTATCGAACGCCATAACGCACAAATTAGTGAACTCACCTATTGCATAGGTGAAAATGGCAAAGCTTTGGATGGCACATCCTTCCATAGTGATAACATCGGTTTCATTTAATAAATAATACAGCAGGGGTGGATACAGTCCCGTGGCCCCGTATAATCCATTTATACACAAATTGCACACAAAAATATACATAGGCTGGTGGAGAACTTTCTCTAAAACAATTATGAAAATCAAGACTGTGTTGACAAAAATGGTCAGAAAAAAGCCAGGCAGGGCAAATGAAAATACAGTGACCCTGCTGGACCAGCTGGTGTCATTCAGAGCCGTGAGAGAGAAAGAGGAAAAGGAAGAGATGTTGTCCATTCCACTTGACAAGCGAACACATACCAGACACAAATGCAAAAAAAAAAGCATCTTAGGAAAGGTACAATCATAATGAATGCTAATATCATACTTTCTCGCATGCATTTTTTTTTTCACAAAATGGGGTCAGACTCTATGTATTTATTGTCAAACGCTTGGCGCAGCATAGAAAATCATTTGATGAGAAATCTTATGAAGCTCTGCAAAAGAGTTGCACTTGTACCTGAAAAACTAAAAGAGAATGTGAAAAATGTTGAGGTGTTCTGGAAAGTCCTTCAGGTCTGCGCTCTGAGGAAGATTTCCAAATGCTCATGGCTCATGACAAGTTTATATAACACAGGGTCAGAGGATGAGGTGGGTTTATTAACCTCTTCGATAGTTAGGTTTGCTGGCTAAGCTGATGTCACTTCATTATTATTGTCTTGTAGCTGATTGTTGAAATGCTGATGTACTTTAAAGAAAAGCACATGACAAGTTTTAGATATCAGTTAAATATCTCACAGTGTGATGATTTTTAAAACATTTATTTAATTTGTTTTTATTTTATTTACATTATACTTTTTGTTACATTATACTTACTTTTATATGGCAGCTCTATATGAACAATACACAGTAAAATGTTCATTAAAATGGTGTATAGTAGCATCTGACCAATTTTGGGGTCTTTAGGACCAGCTGTTCACAGACATCTCGCACATCCAAGGAAAATATTTTCTTCTGTGTTGCAAAATGAAGTGAATAGTACCCTCACATACTATGCCTCCTTTCATTTTTGACATTCATGATTTAAAAAATTTGGATGGTTACTGATGGCAACACATATAGAGGGTATGCATGTTATGTCATGATCAGAATATGGTCCCTCACTAAGCGGCACAGATACTATTTAAACTAAACTGAGCTAGACAACGATGCCTCCGAATTCAATAATGAAATACCTTTAACTGAAAATTGAGTGTTTAATCTTGTCATACATTACTGACACTCTATTCTACAATCTTTTAATTAAGTGCTTTGACACAATCTGCACAGTTAAAAGCGCTATATAAATTAAGGCGATACATAACTGTAAAGCGCTTTGGCATACAGCAATACACAATAAAGCACTATATAAAAGCATCATCCATTCATTCATTTAATTACTATAGAATTCTGTGCAGAAATACTATAGTTTTTTTTTTCATTTTTATAATAAATATACATGTATTAATGCATAAAATACTATAAACTATGCTATAAATAATATAAATACTATTGCTATAAAAGTTAGTAACTCTAAAATACACTCTAAAATAATTTTATTTAATATAAAATGTTACTCAGACTTTTAGATGTGCAGTGTTCCAATCTGACAGTCATACAACTTGAATACATTTTTTTTCCCCACAATTCATACAGTACATACATCAAACCAGAAATATGCTTACATATATGTATATATATACAACATGCCCCACTCTGTCAGAAAAAACTCTGACAGAAATTCATTTCTAACTTAAATTTCCTTTACAGAAGGAAAATCTTTTGGTGCACGTGACACACATAAAGGAAAAACTCTTTTGCGCACTGCTCTAATATTTAACCCATAGATCAGAGGATTGAACACAGGTGGAACTATCACCAGTTCTAGAGCCAAAAAATTACGCAAACTCTCTGAAATGTCGTTTGAGCCATATCTACTATACATGATATCAAAAAAATAGGCAGAAGTGAAATTTATCAGTGATAATATGTGTGGCAGACATGTTTGCCAGAATTTCTTTCTGCTTTCTAAAGATTCTTTACATGCAGAGATTAGTTTAAAGTAGGACACTATGATAAAAATTATAAGGCTAAAAAATGTGACAATAATAGCATAACCAAAGATATTATTTACAAATGATGATGCACAAGACAGTTTTACAATTGCCCAGTTATCACAATATAATTTGTCAATGTGATATTTACAAATAGGCCTCAAGTTTGTTAATAGGGCTGCTGTAACACAATAGCAGTTGGGAACAATCCATGAGAACAGAATTAATTTCATGCAGGTGTTTTTTTTTAATTTGGAATGATACTCTAAAGGTTTGCATATGGCTATATATCTATCATAAGCCATCACTGTTAATATTGCAATCTCAGAAAGTAAAGAGCTGTAGATAACATAGGTTTGCAAAGCACACATTTGAAAGGAGATCACATATGAATCCAATATTAAATCAGACAGAATTTTAGGGTAGAATCCTGAAGCTCCATAAACCCCATTTATACACACGTGACATAAAAATACATACATTGGTTCATGAAGAGCTTTCTCCATGATAATGACCATAACAAGACGAATATTAATTGACAAGATAAACACGTATAACAAAAGAAAACATATAAAATATACATGCCTATATGATATAGTTTCTTTTGGCACCATAAGAGTCAATATCACAGGATAAGACGTGTTATCCATCATGTTATTTATAGTACAGTCTTTCAAAATCACATGAAACAAGCTAATATTCAGCAACTTAACCTAATATAAGAAAATATTAGTCAAATAGTAAAATACATGAAGCAGAAATTTCATTTAGTGTCAAATATTTCATGAGCATAATGAATAGACAATAAAACGACCACTGTTGACAAAAAAAAAAAGTAGTCACAGTCATAAAAAAAGCAGAATAAGCATACAGTATCCACAAACGAATGTGCCACAAATGAAAATAGTGAGGTTGTGCTTAGTTTTATGTTAACTGATTTGTCTTTAGGGAAATACAGAAGATATTCTAAAATTTCTTGGGATTAATCATGCACTTATGGACAACACATTGCCCTAATTTCTGAAGATGACAACATTACATGACTTTTTAAAACAACAACAAGTCACGTTACTCTGAGCTGTTCATGTCACTGGACTCTATGGCAACACAGTTTCTATGGCAACACTGTCAATGCCTAAATATAATGTCTGAATAAATCTGCTGTTGTCAATTTGTTATAATTATGAGTTCTACAATGGATGGGACATTTTTTACAAGCTAGAATTTTGTAATTATGGTAATTATTACATGGTGGGAATGTATCGGTGAAAATAGGTTGAAATAATAATTCCCTTTCTTTCGGTCATATTAGAGGTCACTATAGAAAATGGCACAACCTTTGAACTGTAACAAGGAATGGCAAAGACACAGACACGTGTGCAACTCAACTTGTGCAGAACATATGCCCTTTTTTGGTGGTGTTTTTTTTTTAATTAAATCAACCTTTGTGTCTATCTATTTTCTATTTACAAAAATATTAATAAATGTGTTAAATAGAGCTTGTGACTAACATCATGTTGAATCTGTGTTGGATGAACTGAAGCGCTACAGAACGCTTTGTTGCCAAGTCTGGGGGATGTTTTTTTATATCCGTGATAATGTATATCCGAGTCCTTAATAATGTGAGATTTAGCCATTGGAATGCAAATTTACAAATTTTAATTGAAACATGATTGGAATTGTTTTGGGCTAGTTTTCAGTAGCAATTGTCCAGGTTTTGTTGTAAACTTCAGTTAAGGCTGCCGATGCCTCTGTCCTGCGTGCATAGCTCATGTGCCTATTGGCGAAGGACGTGATAGAGAGGGTCCCTTCAGCTGATATGAGGACAGGGTTTTACAGCCCTTACTTCAAAGTACCCAAGAAAAGGCGGTGGGTAATGGCCAATCCTATACCTATGAGTTTTCAACCGAGCACTTAATAGGTTTCTGTTCAGAATGTTGATGCAGAGACGTATACAGGGTGCATCCGTTCTAGGGAATCATCAGCTGGGCGAAACCAGTGGGCCAACAGGACAGCTGGGCGGAACCAGTGGGCTAACAGGACAGCGGGACGGAACCAGCGGGCTAACAGGACGGCTGGGCGGAACCAGCAGGCTAACAGGACAGCTGAACGGGAATAGGAACTCTGGATACAGGGGAGGTGCCCAGTCTATGTCCAGATCGACATCGTCCAGCTCCTCTTGTAGATCCAGCAGCCCCAGGTGGATGATCAGCTCATCCTCAGCCGATGTGCAGTGGGCGGAGCTCCACTCCGTGCTCTCATTGCAGTCGGCTGTCTCCACCGTGGCGAACTCATGCACAAACTTTTGCCGGCTCACGCACCTGGTCTGTCGCAGACTGCGCCATCGGTGGGCACAGGCTTGGGCTCCGTGACACGGGGAGATGATGGGCTGGGTTCTGGATCTGGAGTGGGGCTGGTGTCGTTGTCCTCCAGCGCAACAGTCATAAGCGAATTGCAGGACACCAGCACCCACTCGATGTATGTGGTGATGCTCTCTCGAGTGCCGTTCCCGGACAGCTTCACTCGTGTGGAGTTGTCGAGTCCTCGAAAGTACAGTGAGCAGAGGAAGCTGTCCAGGTAGTGCGAGTTGTTCGCGAGGGCGAGGAAGTCCTTCGTATTAACCCTCGAGAGAGCGATCCTCCTGCTCCAGCAGGAGGATGAGGAAGTTGGGGTCATCATAAGGGGGATCCATAACAAAAAACAAAAGGGGAAATACGCTGCTTTACTTTTTAGGTCCGAACGTCCTGTCACAGTCGTGGTTTCGCGGGAGAGTGCACTCGAGAAGCGAAATAAACTGATTTAATCCAAAACAGGCAAAATAATAATAAATACAAACAGGCTGAACAAAAACCACGTAAGGACATCGTATAGACATTGTATGGATGTTCGGACAAACGGAATACAAACACACAGGACTTAAATACACCAGGTAATTAACTAAATTAAGACACGGCTAAAGACAATAATACAATTAACATGAAGGGAAGGTAGGGCACAGACAGCACGTGGCACGACACAAAAACAATAGCAAAAGAGTCCAGAGACGTGACAATGTTATTCATAGTAATGTCCTTTAAATCACATTAAATTATTATGTAGTACAACATAAGACAACATTAGTCAAATGTCAGTAAAACATTAGCTACTACAAACATTTAATTTCAAGCAATGCCTCAATTTTTTAAGAAAAAAAAAAAGAAAATGTACAATATTCATAGATGACAATGCAACTGAAAGTGGTGAGGTCTTGTTTGGTTTTACATTTAGTGATTTGTCATTAGGGAACTATATAGGGATCTACAGATATTCTAAAATTTCTTGGGATTAATTATGCGCTCATGGACAATACTTTGTAAAAATCCTTGACTTAAAAATTCTGTAGACATTTGTGTATACCCATTTTTGTCACTTCTGCTTCTGCTTCTGCTTTTGCTTCTGATTTCCATTTAAAATTTATTTATTTGATATGATCTTATGCAAAATATAGGGTTTATATGTTTAAGTTATGTTTGAGAATCTTTCTGGGGTAACCTGAACTATATATTGTGACGGGGTGAAGAATCACACAACAAGGAGAGCTCAAACAAAACCCCCAGAGGGTGGATTTTATTTACAAGCAGTGGTAAAACAGGTGATCCCAAACAAGTATCCCAAACTGTGTCCTGGTGCTGAGGTGCAGTCTCTCCTTCTCTCTCTCTCTCTTTGGGTGATGCAGTGGGTCTGTGCCATGAAAGGTGATGCTGATCGGTCATGCGCTGCTTTCTGGAGGGAACAAAAAAAGACAACAGTTACCATCAGCTTCTCTGGAGTCATAGCTCACCGACTGGTGTGCCTCGTGATGCTTATAAAACCGTCTTTGATGAAGTGCAGCTGTGAATGATCAGCCGGTATTGGGTGCAGCCAGGTGCTCCTTGTGTGTTTCCAGGGCGACGCTGATGATCCCTCAGGATGCTTGTCACACTAATATCTACAGTATATATATATTGTGACAGGAGGAGTCAACGACAGACACAGTGGGCGTGGCGTCGGGCCTCGGAGAGGCTTTTTATTGACAAAATAATACAAAATAAAGTGTCCAAGGGGGAAAGTGTCCAAATAAAAGGGGGATCTGGTGTCCTCGTCGTGCTACGGGTAAAGTGCAGGTTTAGGCCGTGTTCCAGGGGGGAAGGGTCCAGGTAAGGGCCGGAGTCCGGCGGTTACACGCGCTCCCCTTCTTCTGGTCCGGGGCGCGAGGGGCGGCGGCTTCTTCCGCGGCATCTCTATTGCTTCGTTGCTCCGGGCGGCAGAGTGGGATGAGCACTTCTCGGACGGCGGGGTGAGGTCCATCGCACACCCTTCCTGGACCCACGAGGAAACCAGCGTGCATGCACGGGGGAAGAGACCGGTCTCCCGAGGAGAGGCGTGTCCGGTACTTAACGGCGACGGTAACGAGGCTAAACTCACTCCCGGTGTGCCTCGTCACACACCGCCAGACCTGAACAATACCACGCCCCTCGTCTCGAACACACCCACTCCCGTCGGGAGCCTGGTGAAGGGCGGCGAATAAAGGACGGGGTGAAGATGACAGTAACAAGGAGGGGCAGCCAACTCGTCACAATATGTATATATACATATATATATATATATATATATATATATATATATATATATATATATATATATATATATATATATATATATATATATATATATATATATATATATATATATATATATATATATATATATATATATATGTATATATATATATATATATATATATATATATATATATATATATATATATATATATTGTTTTGGTTCTCAAATCGCCTGCACCTTCTACCTTAATTTGTTTATCCTCAGGTTAGGTAAAGTAAGTCGAGTCTGTCCTATCTCTCATGAGCATTTAATCATACTCACAAGACAGGTCATAGGAGACTTCTCTGTGGTCTGTTCTGCTCAGGTCTATAAATCTTTTGGCAGGCGAGCGTATTGCTTATAATAAGATATAGTTGTATTATATATAGGTTAAATACATTACAAATAATACCAAAGTCATATAATCTGCAAGCTCGTTTGCCGTTGTGGCGAGGCTGTCTGGCATCGGAGAAGCGTGTTGCAGAGGTGCAGCTTTAACTTCTGGCTCACTTCTAAGTGCAGCTCTCCTTTTTAGCCTACAGGTGCAAGTCAACACTTTTTGGGAAAGTTCCACACAGCCATCTTATCAGTCTGCTATTCTGCAGAGGTCTTTCTAAGATATCTTCTTCTCTGCGTTTGGAACTCAGCACTCAACGGTAACATTCCTATTCTTTAAAGTTCATACTAAAACATATTTTATCTCTGGCTATTACAGGCTGATCGGTCATACCTGCAACTCGTCAGGAGCTAGCTATATCAGCCACATGAGCTATATCAGCCAGATTGCCAGAAGACAAGCATTGATTCCATGAGACTTGACACTAACGCCTTTTCTCTTGTCCCTCTGACAGCAGTGTGTGACCGATTGGCCCACTCTCACAGCGCACCACACAGACCCACTGCACCACAAAGGTTAAAGGAGGAAGAGAGCACCGGGAGCACCCGGTTGACCCACTCTGTTGACTCTTATTTATTGTGATAAAACCACCCTCTGGGGTTTTTTGTTTTGAGCTCTCTTGCCGTGTGATTCTTCACTCCGTGACACTGGTGGAGAATGCAGGCAAAAGAGTGAAGAATCACGGGCAAATGAGATCATTTTTTCCCCTCATGTTTTTTCCTGGACAAGGCAGTTGGCAAGGCGCTCCTCCGCCAACATGGAGGAAGCCGCTCAGCAGGTCATCGAGGTCAGCATCCACCAGCAGCAGTTACTGGAGCCCTTTGCTACTCGCAAGGTCGAGACAGAGCAGGAACTTGTGGCTCTTCAGGCTGTTGCTGCCCAGTACGTTCCGTTACCTGACCCCCGGGCTGTAGCCACTAAGCTGATGCCGAAAATGACTGCCCACAATGATGTAAAAGCATATTTCAAGATGTTTAAAAAGACCACTACCGCAGAAGGGTGGCATGCCAGCAAGTGGGCACAAATCTGGCACCCCTTTTGTCAGGTGAAGCTCAGCGGACTTACTTCTCCCTCCTGCTCGAGTAGGCAGACAGATATGGGGACATG
The DNA here is from genome assembly GCF_018831695.1 of Puntigrus tetrazona. Taxonomy (NCBI): domain Eukaryota; kingdom Metazoa; phylum Chordata; class Actinopteri; order Cypriniformes; family Cyprinidae; genus Puntigrus; species Puntigrus tetrazona. Next base: position 5,689,486 of record NC_056719.1, on the reverse strand, counting down.
AAGAGGGAAATCCCAGTCTGTCAGCCACTTCTACGACCTGCCAGCCCATGCCCATGCCACTGAGCTCACCCGACTCACCCTGCACTGGGAGCTCACTTGGCCAGCTAAGTGGCGGAATGCTTAATGGTTGACCGGTTCCTGCAGGCCCTCCTGCATTCTCATCGGCAAGCTGTGTGCATGAGGAATCCCACCACCACCCTGGAACTCGTGGAGGCCATTGAGTTCAACACCGGGAGCCTGGGAAGCAAGTGTCTCTGTTTACCCGGAGGGTGGTTCAGGAGCTAAGTACACCAGAGGGCACCCAGTGACTGTACTTTAGGTGTTAGTATTATGGACTGTTTGTGTTATGTTTTTGCTGCCCATGTATTCTGTGTCCCAGTTTCTCTACATTCTATTTATTTTGTTTATGATCCCTTGTTTCTCCAGTTATCTTATTTCAGTCCCAGCTTTTGTGTTGTGTTCATCGGGTCTACCATTTATGTACATGTGTTTGTTTCTGTACCTATTGTTTGGATTTCCCCTGTGTTATGTGGAATAACTGATTTACTCATGCCTCCTGTGTGCTTCATAAACAGTGTTACAGAAGACCTGAAGAAACACAATTACCTCTGTGTCTATCCCTCCCCGTTTTTATTTTTTGTGTTACCTGGGATTTTTTTCTCCATTGTGCCCCATATATCCTCTCATTCACCCTGAATTCTTTCTCCTTTTGCTGAAGCAGGGAGACAAATCTTTCAAGACCAGACAAGCGCCTTTGTCCAAGATGGTCCTTGAGAGGAGTTTACCTCCTTCATAGAGTGGACTCACCATCTGCCCCGAGGATGATCTTGCCAGATCCACTCATGACCTAGAGCCCTCCATGGTGAGGAACATCAGCCAGAGTCCTCCGTTGTCAGAGAGCCCAATCTCACAGTTATCGACAACCCAGTGCAAAGCCGAGCGACAGAGTGGAGGATCGCCCTAAAACTAAAAGCTCAACCCATCAGCCCAGGTGCAAAAACCACTGACAGTCCCGGCTCCAACCACTGCACCACAGCTGAGGGTGAGCTAATTGTATATCTGGCACTGCTGGACTTGGTGACCTAATTGCCTGGGAAATAGATATAGAGTATTTTCCCCTCATCTCTCTCCTTCGTCTCCACTGGTCCTGTTCACTCCTGCTTCATCTCCTGCCCCCACGTCCAGCTCCCATTTCTTAGTCCAACAGGCAGAGATGGGTGACAGTGGAGGTGAGGGAGCTAGAAGCCAAAGTGGAGCCGCTGGATCTACAGTCTACTCCACTCTCCCGGGCTCTCACCATCCATGGCTAGCTTTTGCTTACTCATGGCGCATGTTGCTGGCTCTCACACCTGGTCTGACAGCACCACTGATCAAAAAAAGAACAAAATTTTAAATTGAGCTGGATAATGACACTGTTGTCTATCATAGGGCTGCCTTTAATATTCCTCACACAAATCACAACGACAATGATATACAAACTATATATTAACACAGTACATTCTGTTTACAGTAGGGTTATGTTGGTAATCTGTTACTTAAAAACTAATTTAACCCTGAAAATAAACAAACATTTGGAAATTTTAGTAATTGAAATCTAATAAATGTAAACTATGTTACTAACAAAATGAGCTAGTTTGTGATATATCTTTTCCAGTGGTAACATGAATCAACTGGCTTCAAATGTAAAAGCTATACATTTTCAATAATTTTATGAACTTATATAAATGTTGATGTCTAAATACAGCATATATTTGGCACAGTTTTAACCAGGATGATTAAAACTTGGATTAAAACCCATGGCACTACATGACAAAAAAAAGTAAAAAGACAGACATGCAGGAGACATGTAAAATAACATAAAAAATGTGTAATAGTGATAGTCTAAAGGGTGGCATATGGTCACATACCTATTGTATTGCATCACTGTTAAAATGATAAATTCACACAGAATAGAGCTGCACATAAAAGAGCACAGTCCAAATCAGACTGAAATTTTTATGTAAAATCCTGAGGCTCAAAAAATCCCATTTCTATGTTCATTAAATATATATATATATATATATATATATATATATATATATATATATATATATATATATATATATATATATATATATATATATTCATGACTTTTCAATACTTAATATACTTAATAAAATTTTAGGCATTTAAATGTACAGTGTTCCAAAATGATAATCATGCAGCTTAAAGAATTTATCTTTTGCTGTGCTGTGTGGTCATACATCATACCATGCATGACAAAATGACACTCTTTCTCACATTGTCACATTCATAGCTAAAAACCAAACTTATTTTGCAATGGACCAATTCTTCTATATAATTACATTTAGATTTTTGGAAAAACATTTACTCTTGATGCAACATATGAACCAAAAACCCTTTTGCGCACTGCTCTAATATTTAACCCATAGATTAGAGGATTGAAAACAGGTGGAACTATCAACAGTTCTAGAGCCAAAAAATTACGCAAACTCTCTGGAATATCGTTTACACCATATCTACTATACATAACATCGAAAAGCAAAGCAAAAGTAAAATTTATTAGTGATAATATGTGTGGTAGACATGTTTGCCAAAATTTCCTCCTGCTTTCTAAACACAATTTACATGCAGAGATCAGTTTAATGTAAGTCACTATGATAAAAACTATAAGGATAGAAAATATAACAGTATTGACATATCCAAAGACATTGTTAACAAAACTTGATAGACAAGACAGTTTTACAATTGACCAGTTGTCACAGTATAATTTGTCAATGTGATATTTACAAAAGGGCCTCAGGCTTGATAAAAGGGTTGGTGCAGCTGACAAGGAGTTAGGAACAATCCATGAGAACAGAATCAGTTTCACAATGGTAATTTTAGTTAGTTTAGAATGATACTCTAAAGGTTTGCATATGGCTACATATCTATCATAAGCCATCACTGTTAATATTGTGATCTCAGAAAGTAAAGAGCTGTAGATAACATAGGTTTGTAAAGTACACATGTGAGAGGAGATTACGTATGAATCCAATATTAAATCAGACAGAATTTTAGGGTAGAATCCTGAGGTTCCATAAACCCCATTTACACACAGATGACCTAGAAATATGTACATTGGTTCATGAAGAGCTTTTTCCGTGATGATAACCATTACAAGACGAATATTAATTGACAATATAAGGAGATATAAGGCAAGAAAACAAGTAAAATATACATGTCTATATAATTTAGTTTCTTTTGGCATCATAAGGGTCAGTATCACAGGATATGACATGTTATCCATGATGGTATGGGTAACCCTCAAAACATATGACAGTAGAAACAAATGACAGTAGAATACAAAATGGCATGCAAAACAATATTAATAAAAGTTACAGTTTAACAGTTAAAACAGTTTACATCTGATTACTTCTCAGTATCCACTGTTGGCTGCTGGAATGACAGTGAGAGTCTCACAAATACAGAGATGCAGAGCTGGTTGTGATCTCAACTGACTGAATGTTGGTTTGTATTTATAAACCTTTTATCATTAGGGATGTCCTGAAATCTCTTGAGGGTAGTTATTTGCTCATGTAAAAAAACAATTGTGTAGTCAGCGTAGTCAGATTTGAACTATTAATATGTTTACAGGAAAATGAGAAAAGCACAAATGTCAGGGTGTAATGAATGAGAGGTCTGAGGCGTGCAGATCCATTCGCAGGCTTTTATTGGCTGAAGGCATAGTCGAAGCAGGCAGACGTCAAAACACAGCAAACAGGAGTATAAGAGGCAAGGCAACACCAGAATCCAAAAAACAGGCAGAGGTCGGGTCAGGCAGCAAAAAAATCAAAGAATCAAATGACAGGCAGGGTCAAAACCAAAGAATCTATGACAAGGGAAACACAAGGCTAGGCTAACTAGAAACAAACAAACAAACAAACAAACAAACAATGCAACCTGCAAGTGAGGGGCCTGCTTAAGAATTTATAGTCTTAAAACAGGAAGTAGCAGCAGAGGTAAGGGCTCCCTCTGCTGGCTTGGTGACATAGCCCCCCTCCTACGAGTGACTCCTTGTGCTCAACAAAACAAAAAACAAAACAAAACGGGAGCTTGGGAGGAGTGTCACGTTGCTTTTCGCGGCTCAAAATAAACTTAAATGGATTTAATCTCAAAATGGTAAAATAAAGATAGCACATGACACGAGGCTCAAAATAAACTTAAATGGATTTAATCTCAAAATGGTAAAATAAAGATACAAAAAGGCAGGCAGGTAGAACAGGCAGGCAGGATAAACACAGGGATAGACATCAGGTAAGGACCTCGACGCTCGGAACAAACAGAACTCAAAACACAGGACTTAAATACACAGGGTAATTGACTAAATTAATACGACACAGCTGCAGACAATAATACAATTAACATGGAGGGAAGGCAGGGCACAGGGAGCACATGGCACGAGACAAAAACAAACAAAGAGTCCAGAGAACGTGACATTACCCCCCCCTCCCGGAAGGTGCGTCCTCGCACCTAAAGGGTAACAAACAAAAACCAAAATGACTAGGATTTGGGGATACCGGGTCTTGGGAGGAGGTTCTGGTGGAGGACGGATCGCCAGGATGGGGCAGGCAGAAGGCAGAAGGGTCCAAGGAGGTGTAGATGGAGGGAGGAGCCAGGAAGGAGACAGGAGGAGTCCGGAGCAGGAGGAGATCCAGAGCCCAGCTATGGTGGTCCAAGGTGGAGCCGACGGAGGGAGGAGCCAGGAAGGAGACAGGAGGAGTCCGGAGCAGGAGGAGATCCAGAGCCCAGCTATGGTGGTCCAAGGTGGAGCCGACGGAGGGAGGAGCCATGGAGGAGGAGCGGCCATCGACTCCATGGGGCCGACCGACGGCGGCGGAGCAGGTGGTGGAGGAGACTGAGGCGGAGACGGAGAGCCGAAGAGCCAGGGTGACGTCGAGGCGCTGGAGGTCCAAGGCGACGCCGCAGGCTTCGGCGACTGACGCAGAGACGGGGGACGGGAAGGACGCGGATGATCAGCTCATCCTCAGCCGATGTGCAGTGGGCGGAGCTCCACTCCGCGCTCTCCCTACAGACGGTTGACTCCATCGCGGTGAAAACCGTTGCTGGCTCGCCCACCTGGTCTGACGTATACGGCTCGGGTCCTGTTACACTCCACGGCTCTGTCGCTCTCTCTGGCGATGGGTCCGTGGTCGCGCTCGACTCCGCCCCCGTGTCAGCGGTGGGCTCAGGCTGGGGCTCGACCTTGCGGTGAAGGGATGAGTTGGGCTCTGGATCTGGAGTGGGGCTGGTGTCGTTGTCCTCAGGCGCAACCATCATCAACGATTTGCACGACACCAGCACCCACTCGACGTACACGGCGAGGCTCTCTCGAGGACCGCTCCCGGACAGCTGCGCTTGGCTGGAGGTGTTAAGTCCTCGGAAATAGATTCCGCACAGAAAGCTGTCCGGGTAGCGGGAGTCGTTGGCCAGTTCGAGGAATAGTTCGGTATAGTCCTCGAGAGAGCAATCCCCCTGCTCCAGCAGGCGGATGAGGAAGTTTGGGTCTTTAAACTGGGCAAACATGGCAAACAAAAAAACAAAAAATAAGGGGGAAAATACGCCGCTATTTACTTTTTTGGAGGTTCCGAGCGTTCTGTCACGGTTGCGCTTTCGCGGGACGGAGGACACGAGGCTCAAAATAAACTTAAATGGATTTAATCTCAAAATGGTAAAATAAAGATACAAAAAGGCAGGCAGGTAGAACAGGCAGGCAGGATAAACACAGGGATAGACATCAGGTAAGGACCTCGACGCTCGGAACAAACAGAACTCAAAACACAGGACTTAAATACACAGGGTAATTGACTAAATTAATACGACACAGCTGCAGACAATAATACAATTAACATGGAGGGAAGGCAGGGCACAGGGAGCACATGGCACGAGACAAAAACAAACAAAGAGTCCAGAGAACATGACAAGGAGGTTCCGGTGGAGGACAGGACCCCAGGAGGGGGTAAGCAGAAGGAGTCCAGGGAGGTGCAGACGGAAGGAGGAGCCAGGGAGGAGACAAAAGGGGTCCGGAGCAAGAGGAGATCCAGAGCCTAGCCATGATGGTCCACTGTGGAGCCGACGGAGGGAGGAGCCATGGAGGAGAAGCGGCCATTGACTCCATGGGACCGACGGACGGAGCCGGAGGGACGATGGAGCCTTGTGGAGCTGGTGGCCTGATGGAGCATTGTGGAGAGGAGGGAGCTAGGAGCATAGGGGGAGCCAACGGGTCTATGAGCCGAAGTGGAGTCCGGGACTCGGAGGCGGGACGGTGAGGCGAGGAATCCTTCACCCGCGGCGGCGATGGAGACTGACAGACTCGTGGCGAGCACCCGATGGTGAGTTGAGGATGAGCGCAGGGGCTGCTGTGATCCATTGACGGCGTGTGGCAAGGGTTGGAGGGTGGCTTAACTTGAGGCAGCGCACGAGGCGCGGGCACTGGGAGTAGCGCACGAGGCGCGGGCACTGGGCGTAGCGCACGTCGCGCGGGCACTGGGCGTAGCGCACGTCGCGCGGGCACTGGGCGTAGCGCACGTCGCGCGGGCACTGGGCGTAGCGCACGTCGCGCGGGCACTGGGCGTAAGCGCACGCGCGGGCACTGGGCGTGGCGCCGCGTCGCGCGGCACTGGGTAAGCGCCGCGCGCGGCACTGGGCGTAGCGCACGTCGCGGGGCACTGGGCGTAAGCGCCGCGTCGCGGCGCACTGGGCGAGCGCACGCCGCGCGCGGGCACTGGGCGTAGCGCACGTCGCGCGGGCACTGGGCGTAGCGCACGTGATGCAGGGCAGGCCATCTTAGGCAGAGGCTCTGGGAAGGTGGCCATCTTGGGCAGCAGCTTTGGGAAGGCGGCCATCTTGGGCAGCGGCTCTGGGAAGGGGCTCAGGGAAGGCAGCCATCTTGAGCAGTGGCTCTGAGAAAGCGGCCATTAAAGGAGTCGATGAGGTGTCCTTTTGCTCCGCTATACCCAGCGTGAATGCTGACCCCACAGTCACTAAAGCAAACTCCACAAACTGTGCAAGTGACCCACGTGGACCACAAGTTGTGTTTTGAGTGGCTGATTTATTCCCTCACAAAAGAGCTCAATCAACAAACAGTCCGGTAAGTCTGAGAGGTAAGCCAGGTCCAGATATTCTGGGGTATAGTCCTCAAGTGTTCGGGTGCCCTGCTTGAAGGTTAGTAAAGATATTGCGAGGCGCCTACCTGGCCATGGATCGGGTGAAAAGTCGCTGGATCCTGGTTTGAGGTTGCATTCTGTAATGAATGAGAGGTCTGAGGCGTGCGGATCCATTAGCAGGCTTTTATTGGCTGAAGGCATAGTCAAAGCAGGCAGACGTCGAAACACAGCAAACAGGAGTGTAAGAGGCAAGGCAACAACAAAATCCAAAAAATAGGCAGAGGTCGGGTCAGGCAGCAAACAATCAAAGAATCAAAAGACAGGCAGGGTCAAAACCAAAGAATCTATGACAAGGGAAACACAAGGCTAGGCTAACTAGAAACAAACAAACAATGCAACCTGCAGGTGAGGGGCCTGATTCAGAATTTATAGTCTTAAAACAGGAAGTAGCAGCAGAGGGAGTGATCACAGATCATCCAGAGGTAAGGGCTCCCTCTGCTGGCTTGGTGACACAGGGCATGTCACATTGGCTTATATGATTTTTGATATGCTGTACATGATTTTGAAATAATGTTACAGAATATGTACAAAAATTCTGGAGCTGTCAGAGTATTGCCTGTACTTTCAGGCATTTTCCATAGTTTTTGCATTCAGGGTCATCACTGATTGGATTAGAACAAAACGTAAACTGAATTAATCTGGATCTTGACACTGTGGTGTTTTGTAGAGCCTTTAATATTCCTCATATTTAATGATACTGTTACACCGTTACTTCCCTCGTCAGCCGATCCCGCCAGCTGTTCACAATCCTGATCCCCTCAATACTAATCACCCGCACCTTCAGCCACTGTCAGCCACAATCACCCCTGTCCCTTTAAAACCTGCTCATTTCATTCAGTCAGTGGCTGATCTCGATGTTGCATACGACCAGTTCTGATCATATCACTGCCTGCCTGCCTGCTCTGCCGGCTTGACCATAAGACTTCTCTGTGATTACGATCTTCAGCTAAGGAAAGAACTATTGACTTTCTACTTTTAAGTATATTTTCAGTTCCTTTGAGTTTCGTCTGACGACTGAATCCCTCGTCCTGCTTGTCCTGGAGGACACAACCTTGGACGTGGTGTTGGGTCGTCCCAGGCACAAATGACATCAGCCTATAGTGAATTGGAGGACAGGAGAAATACTGAGGTGGCAGCAGGCCTCTCACCAGCAGTCCCAGAGAGAAAGGCCATGGAGACATACGTGAGTGAAGCCCTACAACAGTGTTTAATTTGACCATCTAACTCCCCTGCCACATCCAGTTTTTTCTTCGTGGACAAAAAGGATTGAGGGCTAAGGCTGTGTATTGATTATCGAGCACTAAATGACCAGACTGTTTTACTTAACTGTCGACTTTCTACTTTGAAGTATATTTTCAGTTCCTTTGAGTTTCGTCTGATGGCTGAATGCCGCATTATGCCTTGTTTCATTAATCTGACTTCTTTGATTGTATTCAGAGTTTGTCTCATTGATCAGAGCCTGACAGATACACAAACTACAATATTAACATAGGCAGTAAATTCGGTCAAATTCAGTAGGGTCATATTAGGAGTCTGTTATGTAAAATCCAAAAAAAATATTCAAAAGCATTTACGATTTGATAATATTTCTATGCTACTATTCACTCAAGCCAGTTTGTGATAGATTATGTTTTGCTGTGGTACCATTATCTGGCTTCATGATTTTATGTTTAAAAACGCTTATGTATAAATAAATCATGCATTTGGCGCATTGCAATGGCACTTCGTGAACAAAAGAAAAAAAGTGACAAGTTTCACAACCTTTCTGATGAGAGCAGGTCACTGAACAGCATAGACAAAGCAGAAGGCATGTAAAATGACAAGAAAAATCTCTAATATCTATCACACTGTTAAAAGTGTAAATTCACAAAGAAAAGAGCTGTGCATACAGAGAGAGGAGATAATGTATGAATCGAATATTAAATCATACTGAAATTTAGGGTAAAAATCCTGAGGTTACATTACACACAGATGAAAATTACAATAATAAATCTAAATATATTTTTTAATGTAGGTTTGAAAACTCTACACATAATATATTTAACAAAATGTTAGCCATTCACAGTACATGTACAATGTTCCAAGATAATTGTACAACTTGATGAACTGGATCAGATGCACTTGATAACATGCTAACATAACATGTGTTCATTAGATTAATTAACTTTTTTATACTAGAATCACACCATACATATGTTTGTTTATCACACTCATTCTCACAGTTTGACACAATTCATTGCTACAGTGTCAAACTAGTGTTTTGTACCTACATAACTATGTTTTGTAAAACATTTACCCCTCATGCAACACAAAGTGAAAACTCTTTTGCGCACTGCTCTGATATTTAACCCATAGATCAGAGGATTGAACACAGGTGGAACTATCACCAGTTCAAGAGCCAAAAAATTTCGCAAACTCTCTGAAATATCATTTGCACCATACCTACTATACATAATATCAAAAAGCATAGCAATAGTGAAATTTATCAGTGAAAATATATGTGGCAAACATGTTTGCCAGAATTTTCTTCTGTTTTCTAAAGATGCTTTACATGCAGATATCAGTTTAATGTAAGACACAATAATAAAAAATATAAAGCTTAAAAATAAAACAACTATGGAATGTCCAATGACATTATTAACAAAAGATGATGCACAAGACAGTTTTACAACTGACCAGTTGTCACAATATAATTTGTCAATGTGATATTTACAAAAGGGTCTCAATTTTGCTAACAGGACACATATAGCTGTGAGGGAGTTAGAAACCATCCATGAAAACAGAATTAATTTCACACAGGTGTTTTTAGTTAATTTGGAATGATACTCTAAAGGTTTGCATATGGCTATGTATCTATCATAAGCCATCACTGTTAATATTGTGATCTCAGAAAGTAATGAACTGTAGATAACAAAGGATTGTAAAGTACACATGGGAGAGGAGATCACATATGAATCCAATATTAAATCAGACAGAATTTTAGGGTAGAATCCTGAAGCGCCATAAACTCCATTTATGCACATTTGACACAAGAATATGTACATTGGTTCATGAAGAGCTTTCTCTATTATAACGACCATAACAATATATATATTAATTGTCAATATAAGTAGATATAAGGCAAAAAAGCAAATAATATATACATGTCTATATGATTTAGTTTCTTTTGGCACCATAAGAGTCAGTATGACAGGATAAGACGTGTTATCCATGGTAGGCCTACGGTTCTTCTATGAAATCACATGAAATGAACAAACAGTGTACAGTACAACCAAATGTAACACAACAGGTCACTTAAACATCGTAACTAAAACAGGCATTTCATGACGCTTAAATTATTGTTGCATAAAGAAAAAAAGAAGCCACCGTCAGGAAAATAAATAAATAGGTCCAAATAAATAATTAAATGTACACTATCCACAGCTGAAAGTACCAAGGTCTTGTTTGCTTGTTTTGCTTTTTGCTTTTGTTACTGGCTAATATTTACTGTCATCGGTGAAATATATAAGAGACAAACTAAGTGTCTTGGGATGAAGTAGAAGTTTAACGCAGACAGGTCCCTCCCATGATAATTTGATTGACAGTAGCTTTTCAGCACAGACTGAACTGAAGTCTTACCTTACACCCTGTTTACACTGGACACGAGAAAGAGACTGCTGAAAATCATTTGAAAATTGTTTCAATATGTCATAAATAAAACAAAATAAAAAAATTTAAATGAAAAAAATAAATAAATAATAAAATTAGTTTTCTGTCAGGAATTTGTTGCATGTTGTGACCTTTCGATTGTAAGACTATATGTACCATAATAAGGTTACTTGGGTTACACACTTGGGTTAACTTAATCCCACCAGGCATCGGACATTGATTAGTTAGTTAATTAGTTTCCATCCATGTCTGTTCAGCTAATTTCAGTTCTTTATACAAAATGTCCTGGAAAACATTTATTCTCATGTCTCAAGAGATTTAGCAGATTTCCAGTGTTCACAGTATGGACTCTGGATGAAAACACAAACCATTATGCACTATAGGAGCAAAACGGTGAAATCTAGATTTTTTAATTCATGTTTGTGGTCTTTCACATTTTGAAAATCTTATAAGATTAAAAAAAAATTGTGTGTACCCAGCCTTCCTCATGAAGTAAGATCAGAGTGATCGAAAAACTTAATTTGTCATTGGTTCATGTGATTTCTACGTTAACAGCACAAGCTTCGAAACCCGGTTTATTCTGGTTTGCCCATTTATTCTTGATACAAGCTCTGAAGCTTAGATTCAATTGTCACATCACTATGAATAGTGAATGATGAAAAACAATATGTGAAACCAGAGTTAATTATTTGAATGCTTGACTTTAGTGGTTTGAATATATTCAGTGTGTTTCATCTGATTAAAAATATCTGCATTTATTATTTACCCTTGTTTACTACATGTGTTTATAAGATTTATTATATTTATAATTTTTTTGTACAAAGACTGTGGAAATAAGGAAAGATTTAGTAGCAGACTGACTTTGTGAATTATAAAGATAAAATGTTCAAGTTCTTTTATAATTTAAAGTACATTTATACTAAATTTATACTTTTGTTCTATCTGGCAAAAAGAAGGATAAATTCTACAAACAATAACAATGTTAAGATAAAAAAAGGCATCTAGGGTAGGGGAAAATCATGTTTTTGAGTAATTTTTATTTTATGTTTAAGCAAATCTCTTTTAGTAATATTTTAGTCATAAAATACAAATAAAAATATATACATATATTTCAATTTACATATGTATCGCACTATTAATATGCTTATGAAAATGCCTATTTTTTCCACATTTTGTAATTTTTTTCATTTATAAAAGCCAAATTTCCCAAAAACCTTTTTAGCTTGTCTGTTTCCCAATAGTAAAGAAAATAATTATGTTTTACATCGTTTTGGTGTATGTGAAACATTCACTCTTGCTGCACCACATAAATTAAAGGCTCTTATGCGCACTGCTCTGATATTTAACCCATAGATCAGAGGATTGAACACAGGTGGGACTATAAGCAGTTCAAGAGTAGGATGTCATCTTGTACGATGACACACACTTCGGCAGATGGAGACACTTGGAGAACTAGGAGGGACACAGGAGGTAAATAACTGATAAAATAAGCATTTTAATAAGCAACACAATGATAGTGAGTCCAATTCTTAGGTATGGGATCAGACAAGTGCTGAGGGGTGTGTGCTTTTTTTCTAGTGCTGATTGGATGAGTGAGAGGTGTAGGTGCTTAAAACTCAGTGAAAGTGATCGTTGTGATTGGTTGGTGGCAGTTGGTGGAGTCCAGGGAGGTGCAGACGGAGGGAGGAGCCAGGGAGGAGACAGAAGGGGTACGGAGCAGGAGGAGATCCAGAGCCCAGCCATTATGGTCCACGGTGGAGCCGACGGAGGGAGGAGCCATGGAGGAGGAACGAGAAGGACGCGGTGGAGCCAGAGTGACAGAGAACTGAGGTGGAGCCGGAGGGAAGGAGGAGCCTGACAGAGCCAGAGGGATGGAGGGACAAGGCGAAGCTGGAGAAGAGGAATCCTGAGGCGACGGATGGTCGATGACCGACCAAGGCGGACCCGGAGGGACGATGGAGCTTTGTGGAGCTGGTGGCCTGATGGACCACTGTGGAGAGGAGGGAGCTAGGAGCCTAGCGGGAGCCAACGGGTCTACGAGCCGATGTGGAGTCCGGGACTCGGAGGCGGGACGGTGAGGCGAGGAATCCTTCACCCACGGCGCGATGGAGACTGGCAGACGAGCACCCGATGGTGAGTTGAGGATGAGCGCAGGGGCTGCTGGGATCCATTGACGGCGTGTGGCAAGGGTTGGAGGGTGGCTTAACTTGAGGGGGCGCACGTCGCGCGGGCACTGGAGGGAGCGCACGTCGCGCGGGCACTGGAGGAGCGCCGCGCCGCGCGGCACTGGAGGGAGCGCACGTCGCGCGGGCACTGGAGGGAGCGCACGTCGCGCGGGCACTGGAGGGAGCGCACGTCGCGCGGGCACTGGAGGGAGCGCACGTCGCGCGGGCACTGGAGGGAGCGCACGTCGCGCGGGCACTGGGCCATCTTGGGAAGCGGCGCAGGGCAGGCGGCCATCTTGGGAAGGCGGCCATCTTAGGCAGAGGCTCTGGGAAGGCGGCCAACTTGGGCTGCGGCTTTGGGAAGGTGGCCATCTTGGGCAGTGGCTCTGGGAAGGTGGCCATCTTGGGCAGCGGCTCTGGGAAGGGACTCAGGGAAGGGGCTCAGGGAAGGCAGCCATCTTGAGCAGTGGCTCTGGGAAAGCGGCCATTAAAGGAGTCGATGAGGTATCCTTTTGCTGCGCTATACCCAGCGTGAATGCTGACCCCACAGTCACTAAAGCAAACTCCACACACTGTGCAAGTGACCCACGTGGACCACAAGTTGTGTTTTGAGTGGCTGATTTATTCCCTCACAAAAGAACTCAATCAACAAACAGTCCGGTAAGTCTGAGAGGTAAGCCAGGTCCAGATATTCTTGGGTATAGTCCTCAAGTGTTCAGGTGCCCTGCTTGAGGGTTAGTAAAGATATTGCGAGGGTGAAAATGAATCGGGTGAAAAGCCGCTGCATCCTGGTTTGAGGTTGCATTCTGTAATTAATGAGAGGTCTGAGGCGTGCGGATCCATTAGCAGGCTTTTATTGGCTGAAGGCATAGTCAAAGCAGGCAGACGTCGACACACAGCAAACAGGAGTACAAGAGGCAAGGCAACAACAGAATCCAGGCAGAGGTCGGGTCAGGCAGCAAACAATCAAAGAATCAAAAGACAGGCAGGGTCAAAACCAAAGAATCTATGACAAGGGAAACACAAGGCTAGGCTAACTAGAAACAAACAAACAATGCAACCTGCAGGTGAGGGGCCTGATTCAGAATTTATAGTCTTAAAACAGGAAGTAGCAGCAGAGGGAGTGATCACAGATCATCCAGAGGTAAGGGCTCCCTCTGCTGGCTTGGTGACACAGGGCATGTCACATTGGCTTATATTATTTTTGATATGCTGTACATGATTTAGAAATAATGTTACAGAATATGTACAAAAATTCTAGATTGCCTGTACTTTCAGGCATTTTCCATATTTTTTGCATTCAGGGTCATCACTGATTGGATAAGAACAAAACGTAAACTGAATTAACCTGGATCTTGACACTGTGGTGTTTTGTAGAGCCTTTAATATTCCTCATATTTAATGATACTGTCACACCGTTACTTCCCTCGTCAGCCGATCCCGCCAGCTGTTAACAATCCTGATCCCCTCAATACTAATCACCCGCACCTTCAGCCACTGTCAGCCACAATCACCCCTGTCCCTTTAAAGCCTGCTCATTTCATTCAGTCAGTGGCTGATCTCGATGTTGCATACTACCAGTTCTGATCATATCACTGCCTGCCTGCCTGCTCTGCCGGCTTGACCATAAGACTTCTCCGTGACTACGATCTTCAGCTAAGGAAAGAACTATTGACTTTCTACTTTTAAGTATATTTTCAGTTCCTTTGAGTTTCGTCTGACGACTGAATCCCTCGTCCTGCTTGTCCTGGAGGACACAACCTTGGACGTGGTGTTGGGTCGTCCCTGGCACAAACGACATCAGCCTATAGTGAATTGGAGGACAGGAGAAATACTGAGGTGGAGTGCACACTGCCAGGAGAAATGCTTGTCGTCCGTTACTAAGCCCCAGCCAGATCAGATCACCATCGAAAGTCTTGACACACAACCTATCACTCCCATTCCAATACTCTGGTGTCTTCAGTAAGGCCGCAGCCATTCACCTACCCCCACACCGACCATGGGATTGCACCATTGATCTCCTGCCTGGTGCCAAGCTGCCCAAGGGTCGAGTTTATCCTACTATCGGTCCCGGAGAGAGAGGCCATGGAGAAGTACGTGAGTGAAGCCCTACAACAGTGTTTAATTTGACCATCTAACTCCCCTGCCACATCCAGTTTTTTCTTCGTGGACAAAAAGGATTGAGGGCTAAGGCTGTGTATTGATTATCGAGCACTAAATGACCAGACTGTTTTACTTAACTATCGACTTTCTACTTTGAAGTATATTTTCAGTTCCTTGATCTTCGTCTGACGGCTGAATGCCGCTTTATGCCTTGTTTCATTAATCTGACTTCTTTGATTGTATTCAGAGTTTGTCTCATTGATCAGAGCCTGACAGATACACAAACTACAATATTAACATAGGCAGTAAATTCGGTCAAATTCAGTAGGGTCATATTAGGAGTCTGTTATGTAAAGTCCAAAAAAAATATTCAAAAGCATTTACGATTTGATAATATTTCTATGCTACTATTCACTCAAGCCAGTTTGTGATAGATTATGTTTTGCTGTGGTACCATTATCTGGCTTCATGATTTTATGTTTAAAAACGCTTATGTATAAATAAATCATGCATTTGGCGCATTGCAATGGCACTTCGTGAACAAAAGAAAAAAAGTGACAAGTTTCACAACCTTTCTGATGAGAGCAGGTCACTGAACAGCATAGACAAAGCAGAAGGCATGTAAAATGACAAGAAAAATCTCTAATATCTATCACACTGTTAAAAGTGTAAATTCACAAAGAAAAGAGCTGTGCATACAGAGAGAGGAGATAATGTATGAATCAAATATTAAATCATACTGAAATTTAGGGTAAAAATCCTGAGGTTACATTAAACACAGATGAAAATTACAATAATAAATCTAAATGTATTTTTTAATGTAGGTTTGAAAACTCTACGCATAATATATTTAACAAAATGTTAGCCATTCACAGTACATGTACAATGTTCCAAGATAATTGTACAACTTGATGAACTGGATCAGATGCACTTGATAACATGCTAACATAACATGTGTTTATTAGATTAATTAACTTTTTTATACTAGAATCACACCATACATATGTTTGTTTATCACACTCATTCTCACAGTTTGACACAATTCATTGCTACATTGTCAAACTAGTGTTTTGTACCTACATAACTATGTTTTGTAAAACATTTACCCCTCATGCAACACAAAGTGAAAACTCTTTTGCGCACTGCTCTGATATTTAAACCATAGATCAGAGGATTGAACACAGGTGGAACTATCATCAGTTCTAGAGCCAAAAAATTACGCAAACTCTCTGAAATATCATTTGCACCATACCTACTATACATAATATCAAAAAGGATAGCAATAGTGAAATTTATCAGTGAAAATACATGTGGCAAACATGTTTGCCAGAATTTTTTTCTGTTTTCTAAAGATGCTTTACATGCAGATATCAGTTTAATGTAAGACACAATAATAAAAAATATAAAGCTCAAAAATAAAACAGCTATGGCATATCCAATGACATTATTAACAAAAGATGATGCACAAGACAGTTTTACAACTGACCAGTTGTCACAATATAATTTGTCAATGTGATATTTACAAAAGGGTCTCAACTTTGATAACAGGACACATATAGCTGGGAGGGAGTTAGAAACCATCCATGAAAACAAAATTAATTTCACACAGGTGTTTTTAGTTAATTTGGAATGATACTCTAAAGGTTTGCATATGGCTATGTATCTATCATAAGCCATCACTGTTAATATTGTGATCTCAGAAAGTAATGAACTGTAAATAACAAAGGTTTGTAAAGTACACATGGGAGAGGAGATCACATATGAATCCAATATTAAATCAGAAAGAAATTTAGGGTAGAATCCTGAAGCGCCATAAACTCCATTTATGCACATATGACACAAGAATATGTACATTGGTTCATGAAGAGCTTTCTCTATTATAATGACCATAACAATATATATATTAATTGTCAATATAAGTAGATATAAGGTAAAAAAGCAAATAATATATACATGTCTATATGATTTAGTTTCTTTTGGCACCATAAGAGTCAGTATGACAGGATAAGACGTGTTATCCATGGTAGGCCTACGGTTCTTCTATAAAATCACATGAAATGAACAAACAGTGTACAGTACAACCAAATGTAACACAACAGGTCACTTAAACATCGTAACTAAAACAGGCATTTCATGACGCTTAAATTATTGTTGCATAAAGAAAAAAAGAAGCCACCGTCAGGAAAATAAATAAATAGGTCCAAATAAATAATTAAATGTACACTATCCACAGCTGAAAGTACCAAGGTCTTGTTTGCTTGTTTTGCTTTTTGCTTTTGTTACTGGCTAATATTTACTGTCATCGGTGAAATATATAAGAGACAAACTAAGTGTCTTGGGATGAAGTAGAAGTTTAACGCAGACAGGTCCCTCCCATGATAATTTGATTGACAGTAGCTTTTCAGCACAGACTGAACTGAAGTCTTACCTTACACCCTGTTTACACTGGACACGAGAAAGAGACCGCTGAAAATCATTTGAAAATTGTTTCAATATGTCATAAATAAAACAAAATAAAAAAATAAAAAAATAAAAAATAAAATTAGTTTTCTGTCAGGAATTTGTTGCATGTTGTGACCTTTCTTATGATGTAAAAATGGACACGGCCAATTTTCAATATAATAAATTTTATATGAGACTGTACTTTCCAGTCTGATCCACTTCCACTTTTTATTGTCTGAAAGCAGGGGTTTTGGCATGAGATTTACATGGGCAGCACAAGAGCGTGAGAGAGCTTAAAAGCGTGTGTCTCACACCAAAAGCACTGCTACCCTGACTTAAAATAAACCATAAGAATTATATGGCACCTGTACTTAGAACAGTGCGTATGTAGCTATGGCCTACTAGCATATGTAATCTCAGTAATTTCCAGGAACTGTGAGCGATTGTAAGACTATATGTACTATGTGTTACTTGGGTTACACACTTGGGTTAACTTAATCCCACCAGGCATCGGACATTGATTAGTTAGTTAATTAGTTTCCATCCATGTCTGTTCAGCTAATTTCAGTTCTTTATACAAAATGTCCTGGAAAACATTTATTCTCATGTCTCAAGAGATTTAGCAGATTTCCAGTGTTCACAGTATGGACTCTGGATGAAAACACAAACCATTATGCACTATAGGAGCAAAACGGTGAAATCTAGATTTTTTAATTCATGTTTGTGGTCTTTCACATTTTGAAAATCTTATAAGATTAAAAAAAAATTGTGTGTACCCAGCCTTCCTCATGAAGTAAGATCAGAGTGATCGAAAAACTTAATTTGTCATTGGTTCATGTGATTTCTACGTTAACAGCACAAGCTTCGAAACCCGGTTTATTCTGGTTTGCCCATTTATTCTTGATACAAGCTCTGAAGCTTAGATTCAATTGTCACATCACTATGAATAGTGAATGATGAAAAACAATATGTGAAACCAGAGTTAATTATTTGAATGCTTGACTTTAGTGGTTTGAATATATTCAGTGTGTTTCATCTGATTAAAAATATCTGCATTTATTATTTACCCTTGTTTACTACATGTGTTTATAAGATTTATTATATTTATAATTTTTTTGTACAAAGACTGTGGAAATAAGGAAAGATTTAGTAGCAGACTGACTTTGTGAATTATAAAGATAAAATGTTCAAGTTCTTTTATAATTTAAAGTACATTTATACTAAATTTATACTTTTGTTCTATCTGGCAAAAAGAAGGATAAATTCTACAAACAATAACAATGTTAAGATAAAAAAAGGCATCTAGGGTAGGGGAAAATCATGTTTTTGAGTAACTTTTATTTTATGTTTAAACAAATCTCTTTTAGTAATATTTTAGTCATAAAATACAAATAAAAATATATATACATATATCGCAATTTACATATGTATCGCACTATTAATATGCTTATGAAAATGCCTACTTTTTCACATTTTGTAATTTTTTTCATTTATAAAAGCCAAATTTCCCAAAAACCTTTTTAGCTTGTCTGTTTCCCAATAGTAAAGAAAATAATTATGTTTTACATCGTTTTGGTGTATGTGAAACATTCACTCTTGCTGCACCACATAAATTAAAGGCTCTTATGCGCACTGCTCTGATATTTAACCCATAGATCAGAGGATTGAACACAGGTGGGACTATAAGCAGTTCAAGAGCCAAAAAATTACGCAAACTCTCTGGAATGTCATGCGAACCATATCTGCTGTACATGAAATCAAAAAGCATAGCAATAGAGAAATTTATCAGTGATAATAAGTGTGGCAAACATGTTTTCCAGAATTTTTTTCTGTTTTCTAAAGATGCTCTAGATGCAGAGATCAGTTTAATATAGGATATTATGATAATAACTTCAAAACCACAAGACATTATACCAACAATATATCCATATATATTATTAACAAAAGATGATGCACAAGAGAGTTTTACAATTGACCAATTGTCACAATATAATTTATCTATGTGATAAGCACAAAATGGTTTCAAATTTGATAACAGGGAGCCATTGAAGGCAGAAAATGTGGGAATAATCCATGAGAACAAAATTAATTTCACACAGGTGTTTTTAGTTAATTTTGAATAATAGTCTAAAGGTTTGCATATGGCCACATATCTGTCATAAGACATCACTGTTAATATTGTGAACTCACAAAGTAAAGAACTGTAAATAACAAAGGTTTGCAAAGCACACATTTGAGAGGAGATCACATATGAATCCAATATTAAATCAGACAGAAATTTAGGATAAAATCCTGTAGCTCCATAAACTCCATTTATACACAGATTACACAAGAATATGTACATTGGTTCATGAAGTGCTTTCTGCATAATAATGACCATAGCAAGGCGAATATTAATTGATAGTATAAGCACATATAAGGCAAGAAAGCATATAAAATATACATGCCTATATGATTTAGATTCCTTGGGCACCATTAGAGTCAGCATCGGATAAGACATGTTATTCATCTTTCTACTGATGATCCTTGAAACTAAATAAAACTGAATGACATAATGAATCATATATTGTACAATAATATTAATAAAAGTTCAGATAAAAACATAACACAGTTCTCATTAGGCTTCGATATCCACTGCTGGCAGCAAGAATGAGAGCCTCTTACAATTAAACAGAATCAGAGCTTGTTGTGATCCTTTTTATAAGTCTTTCATCTTTAGGTAGGTCTGTAAGAGATGTACTGAAATCTCTTGTGTTTAATTATTTGCTCATGGAATAAAAAAAAGAAGGTTTGAAAACACCTTTAATTTTTTTTTTTTTTTAAATAAGTAAAATATGCTTTAATTTTTTTTCTTTTTGGTATTCATTTACAAACTTAAATATGGTTTGTTAATATGGTAGGCTTACTAAATAGATCAAAAAATGTGTTCAAGTACATGTGAATTGAGCAATAAGAATTGAGCAATTATGTGCAATTATCTGTATCTGTCTTCAGGTCACATCATATACAGTGCCATCCACTAATATGGGAAAAAAATGTGATATCACGTTTTTTGAGGGCATAAAGAATGTTTTAAATGATATTCATATCATATAATAGACCTTCTTGTTCTAAACAACTTTGCTTCTATAACTGTCAACCAAACCATTTTTTTGATTGAGAAGATAAGATCTGGAAAAAAAAAACCATAACGGGTGATTCTAAATAAACCACGCACCACAGCGTGTGCTATAACCGTCAAACAAACAGTTTATCAATATGCAAGCTTTTATTAATAAATATAGTTAAAACTCATGCAGGGTCAAACAACAGCAAATGGATATGGCACGGGCAAGATAGAATCGATCGGTGGTAAAGGTGATCCATGTGGCAAAATAAAGAGAGATAATCCAGGTACACAAGCAATGGACCAGGCAGGAGTAAACAAAGTCCAAGGCACTTCAGGACAGACGGAGATAAGTGAAAAGAGATACATAGGCCAGGTTTAAGACATGAGAGACTCAGGCAATAAACAGGATTTAACTTGGAATGGCTTTAATTTGGAATGGATCTGTAATGTTGTTATTACTGCACAAACACGTTAATAAATGCTCAACAATCAGTTTTGCCAAATGCTTTCAATTGAAAGAATGTTATACTGATTTTTTGATAGCATCAAAAAAATTATGACAAATTTACTGATCTATAAAAAGATGAATATTGATCAGTAGGCAGATGAGAACTTGAAATTGCTGTATTTGTCCCTAAGCTTTTGAAAAAAAGTCAAAAGAGGTGGGGAGGTCTCTAATTTAACTACAAAATAACTAAATTGGCTACACTGTAAGGATATGAGTGTGTGATTGACTGCAGGTGAATCCAATCTGTAATAAAACATGGGTGATGTGTAACAGTCTGTATGGCGTGAAAGGCAATGTAATGGGAGAGGGGCCTCTGGTGGCAAACAGACAGAAGCCCATGGACGGGATCTGTGACATATGGTTAATCACATTTGCCAGAAGTGCTTTTTTATTAATTGATTTAGTCGGTCATAGGCTTGCTGATTTCCTTATGTGCTTAAATACATAAAGTGCTTTGACCCTGGTAATCGCTACTTGCAGCTTAATTTAAAAAAGTGTTTTTCTCCAATGCATGTTAGGCACAATTATTGGCACCCCTTTTTTTTTTTTTTTTAGCACAGATGGGTGATTAGGGGCATGAAATTGTCTATCCATGGCTTCCTGTCCCACATGTAACAGAAGGGACTCAACAGGTAAGATAAAAAATATATTTTTTTAATTTATTTAAACACTTAATGAGCAGATGTTTATCAAGCCGGAGAAGGTTCAGGTAAGTGAGGAGTCCGTATGATAGTTTCACCATAGAGGATCTTGAAGTAACAAGTTTTTTTATCTTGTAGGATGACACACACTTCGGCAGAGGGAGACACTTGGAGAACTAGGAGGGACACAGGAGGTAAATAACTGATGAAATAAGCATTTTAATAAGCAACACAATGATAGTGAGTCCAATTCATAGGTATGGGATCAGACAAGTGCTGAGGGGTGTGTGCTTTTATTCTAGTGCTGATTGGATGATTGGATGAGTGAGAGGTGTAGGTGCTTAAAACTCAGTGACAGTGATCGTTGTGATTGGTTGGTGGCAAAGTCTGACCGATCTGTGACACTACAGGAGTTTAAATATGAGGAACACAAAGGCTAAATTCCCTTGATCATCCATCATAAATAAAACTAAAGAATATGGTTCTTATAATGGGCCATGGTTGGATCTTCCATTAGGATGGACAAAAATCCCTAACGCACATGAAAATGAACTTGTGCGCTACTGTCATCATTATGACTGCAACATATATTCTATTACTTCCACTACAGTACACTTTTTAACTAATTTGATTAAATCAAGTATTTATTTATACAGTGAAGATTGTCCAGTGGTAATTTATATTTGATTGCTTAATTCAGTTTTAGTAGTAAGCCTGTACCTGAATACTGTCTAACCTAATTACAGTTTAAATTTACAAATTAAAAGACAGTTGTATTCTTAATCTGTTATTTTATTCTTTTTGAAAATCCCAATTTAACCCCTTCCTTGTAAGTCTGAATATATATTATATTCGTTCTGTAGCATGTCATATGTTAATATACATTTTAATAAAAAGGCAAAGAATTTAGGATTCTAAAATTATAGGATAATTTAATAATTAAAAAATGCATCTGTTTTAAATATAAAAAAGCTCAC
Source organism: Puntigrus tetrazona (assembly GCF_018831695.1). Lineage (NCBI taxonomy): Eukaryota > Metazoa > Chordata > Actinopteri > Cypriniformes > Cyprinidae > Puntigrus > Puntigrus tetrazona. The sequence goes on along the minus strand of NC_056719.1, from coordinate 5,666,688 downwards.
ATGGTGTATTTCAGTATTCATTAAAAAACATTTGTTAGTTTTTAAATAAATCTGGTAGGAGAATAAGAAGATGCAATAACATTCTTAGGGCCAGAGGGTATCAATCTGAAGTAGTTAAATGAAATAATTTCATACAATATTCACAGTAATATGTTGAATAATAATATAAACAGAATTTTCGCATTCACTCATAACATGACACGAGTGAGAAGTTTTTTCTTTGTTTGCATTATTATCAAATAATTGATGAAGCTTGACAGAGAAAATAAGTAAAAATAAGCCAAATTAAGCATATTTCAGAGCAGAATGTAACTATGACCATTTTGGTGCATGTTTTTCCAGCATAAAACTTAATTTATGCTAATTTAAGATAAAATACAACACTGCAAACACATTTTATCCTTATTTCTTTAAGATATTTATACATAATTTCACGATTCTCTTGCGGACTTCTTTCAAATTTAAGCCATAGATTACAGGATCTAAAAGAGGTGGCACAATGATTATTTCTAAAGCCAAAAAATTACGCAGGTCGTCTGGGAAATCGCTTGAGCCGTATCTGTTGTACATTGTATCAAAAAGCATTGCAACACTGAAATTAATCAATGAAACTACATGAGGCACACATGTCTGCCAAAACTTTCGTCTGCACTCTAACGATACTTTACATGCAATGGCAAGTTTTACATAGGACACAATAATTACAGCGAAAATGCAAAAATGAAATGAAATGCTTATTAGTCCATAAATGTTATTAGTGACAGTCGATTCACATGAGAGCTTTACCATTGACCAATTGTCACAATACAGTTTATCAATGTGATTTTTACATAATACCAACTTATTTGATAGAATCAGAGCAATGAGTGTTGAAATTAATGGTACAGTCCAACAAACAAAAATGAACATGATGCAAGAAAATGTGTTCATCTTTGAGTGATAGCCTAAAGGTTGACATATGGCTACATGTCTGTCGTATGCCATCACTGCTAATGTAGAATATTCACATTTAATTGAACTGTAGATAACAAAAGATTGAAAAGCACACATATAAGAAGGAATCACATATGAATCCAGTATTAAATCATGTAGAAATTTAGGATAAAATCCACTGGCTCCATATATTCCATTTAAACACAGATTGCACAGAAAAATGTACATTGGTTGATGAAGTGCTCTCTCCAAAACAATGATCACGCAAAGGCAACTGTTCAAAAACAATATTAGACTATAAATAAAGAAAAAGCACGTGAAATATATATGTCTATATGATTTAGAGCCTTGTGGTTCCATCAAGGTGTAGGTTACAAAATGTGTGGTATTATCCATTTTCTCTGTATGTTACAAAATTAATATATCTGAATATTTACAATCACGAAATGTTACAAATTAAGAATAACGATTAAATCTCAAGTAACTGATAAACATTCATGTCTTTTATCAAACTTTAAAAAAGTAACACAAAACTGTCAATACTAGCCAGCTATTACCATGACAGAGTCCTCATCTTGCATGTTTACAACCACAAAGAGGCTCTAAAGATGTTGGGCATGCTTATAAATGCTTTTTTTTTCTCACAGCGAATTCTCAGAGAGACTCAAGCATACACACCTCAGGGATTCATATACAAATGTACAAACTTTGTTTATCATAAAGATGTGATTTTCAGTAATAACAAGTAATATTGTCACGGTGCAGTTAGCGAGAGAGAGCAAAATAAAATAAAAGGAAAAATAAAATTAAGCAATTTTAATCTTCTAGGAACGAAACACTACAGTTACAGGCTGGCAGGCAGGCAGGCATAAAACCACATGCATTAAAAGACGAGAACCAACGATAAAACAGAAGCAAACTGGAACTTAAATACACACCAGAATTGACTAAACTAACAAGACACAGCTGAAGACGATAAGACAATTAACTGAAATTAGAGCACATGGAACATAAAAACACAAAACAAAGAGTCCAAAGACGTGACAAATATATAGAACTATTCTTATTTTTAAATTCATTTATTAACTATACTTTACCTATATTTTACTTTATTTTCATATCTACTGTGAAGAATGGTGCTGATATAAACAAAATATCTGCCTATACCTTACTCAAAGTATATGTTGTAGAATTATTATGTAAATTTGATTTTAAATATTGAGCCTCTAACTGTTGTCTGGCTCAAAAGTAAATCAATAAGCACAGGTACCTTTAAAAAGAACAAAGGGGATAAATCATACAAACTGGCATCACAGAAGATCATCAGCAGGTGAGTGACACTTTCAAGATGGCAGTCATCAACAGGAGACCATGCTCCCAGAATCTAGATCCATCATGGAGAAGGATCTAGTCATCCCACGACTGGGAACTGTTTTGTCTTTAAGTGGTTCGCAAGTAGCATCAAAACATTGCTGGGCTAAAAGTAAAAACCGCTGGCCTAACACTGGTGCGCTACAGGAGGGACTGGAAAGCAGACGGCTCACGTGGCGTCTCAGTATTGCGTGTAGACTGGTTAGCACCTTGTGCCGATACATCCCAAATAAGGCAATTGTGTTTGCCACTGCCGCGCTAGCATTGCTAGGGGACATGAGACATATTCAGTCTTCAGTGATGTAAGATCTGGCTCTGTAGTGGCTCTTTAGCCAGTAGAAAGGCAAACCGTTACTTCAAAGGCTCGCCAGTGGAACTAACTCTAAATCAGCAATAGCATTGGCTCTGAACTATCTGAGTTCTTTAAACAACTAGTGTAGACTCTGATATTTGCTCTTAGTCTTAGAGCTTTTAATCTGACCCTGTGCGTAAGTAGTTACCTTCAGTAGTAGACCCAAAGGTGTGATTCAGCAAGACGGCCAAAGTTATTTGTACGTAAAACATCTGTGGGAGCTAAAACACATCCTTTTTTCACTACACATTGTATGTTAAAGACAACGTCTGTTTGGAAGTGATGCAGCTGTCACCAGACATTCTGCTGAGGATCTGCAGCAGTCAAAGTGACAGAGCACACCAAAGTCCAGGGGCCTCATTTATTTGTGCGTACGCACATATTTGATCCTAGATGACCCAAACTATCCAACCTGCCTTATCTGCAGGTTTTAATGACAGAGGCTGGCATTCCCAAACTGGAGTTCTTTGTCACAACTGACATTGTATTGGTAAACTTCATCTGGCGTGATCCATGGTCTCTTAAGACTGATGCCTGGAGATAAATTTAAAAGAAAAAGAGACAATTCAATTTTAAAAAAAGGAATTTTATTCTGTTGAATTAAGACTTTTTAATTCTCATTACAAGTCATGTATTTTGATGAAACTGTTTAAAGTTGTTTGGAGCTGGAAAACTTAACAAACTAAGACCCTTAAAAAAGAATCAATTCAACACTTCTGAGCATGCAACTACAAAATCTCACTGACTTTCTCTTTGTTCCTACAGTTAATTTATATATTTAACTTCAATGGGCTGAGGTGGGTGATACATATTGCACACACACAAATTGATTCATGAAGGAGTTTCTCTAAGAAAGTGACCACACTGAGCCAAATGTTCACAAACCATATTAGAACATTGTGTGGAATATATGTGTAAATAAGGTTTTTTAATCATGTTCAAATACATACTGTAAATAAATATAGGTTTTAGATATAGATAATCACAATACAGGTTTTGGTATTAATTACTAGCATCTTCATGTTCATATCCCTTTGCTGCTGGAATAGAAAATTAAATGCATAATTCCTAAATAAACATTTAAGTATGTCACAAAGAAAAACAGTTCTTCATTGAGAACATAATGCATATCCAAGCATATGAAGGCCTTATAATTATTATAAAAACTACTATTCCTGTAATGATTGGCCACTGTGACATGCCATCGTTTAGGAAAAAATATGAACTGTTGGTGTCATGATATTGTACTTATAACTTAGCATCAATTATTTACAATAAACTTTTTTCCTTAAAGCAAGGCCGTTTCTTAGCAATGCAATACATTCTTTGCTTTCGCATTGTACATGCAAAAAAAAATAGAACATAACATAAGAGTGTATTCTTTATTGTCTTCTGATATTAACAAATGATTTCAAGATTCTTTTGCGCACTTCTTGAAGTTTTAACCCATAGATTACTGGATTAACAAGAGGTGGCACAATAAGCATCTCTAGAGTCAAAAAATTTTGCAATATTTCTGAGACATTGTTTGAGCCATATCTACTGTACATGGCATCAAAAAATACAGCAACAACATAATTAATCAATATAAACATATGAGGCACACATGTCTGCCAAAATTTCCTTCTGCATTCTAATGATGCTTTGCATGCAATTATAAGTTTTATATAGGACAAAATAACAAAAACACACAGGCAAGAATAAAATGATATTACAAAAAATCCATAAATATTATTGATGATAGTTGACTCGCATGAAAGTTTTACCATAGACCAATTGTCACAATACAATTTATTAATGTGATATTTACACAATTTCATCTTATTTGACAACACAAGAAGAACAATCATGTAAACAAAGGATAGGATCCAACAGAAGCCTAGTAATATACTGCATGAAAATTTGTTCAGTTTCGTATGATAGTCTAAAGGTTGACATATGGCCACATATCTGTCATAGGCCATTATAGTTATTGTAGTACAGTCACACATAACTGAACCGTAGATCACAAAAGCTTGAAATGCACACATGTATGAAGGAATCACATATGAATCCAGCAATAAATCATGTAGAAATTTAGGATAAAATCCTGCTGCTCCATAAATATCATTTACACAGAGATTGCACAGAAAGATATACATTGGTTCATGAAGAGCTTTCTCCAAGACAATAACAACACTGACCCAAGTGTTAACAAGAAGTATCATAATATAGAGCACCAAAAAGCATGTGAAATATATATGTCTGTATGATTTAGAGTCTTTTGGTTCCATCAGGGTGTAGGTAGAAAAAGATGTTATATTATCCATCTTCATCAAATATGGTTCATGAAAATCAACTGCATAAAAAAAATACAGATTTTTAAAAGCATTGAACCATTAACGTAAACTAGTTGTGAGATTGTACAGTATTTGATCTCAAAATATGGAGGTTATATTGACCACTGACCTGCTTATAAATAACTTTTTTTTCATTGCAACTGGTCTATGAGGATCTTGCTAATAATCCCTATGGGGTTTACTAAGAGCTTGTTTGGTCTTTTACATGCGTTTCAAATCACTCAAATCACAGATTTTAACACAGGCACAGCAATGAGCAACACAATCTGCCAAGGGCAGCATAATTTATAGCAGAACAAGCAGAACAGATGAGGTGTACATAATCCAATAAAAACAAACTGGCCAAGGAAATGCTTTTTGTGTGCTAAAAATGTTGTTAATACCACTAAATTACTGCAAACCTTAGTAAATCACCTTGGATGATTTATCTAAATATTTGTTTCTCATTCATTTTTCCATCTGAATGAAACCTCTAGAAATTACATATGGAATCAGCTGAGCTGCAAAAATAACTATCCACATCTTTTAATCACTTTTTTTTCACTTTGTTGCTTAGTAAATTCTGGTGTCCAAAGGTGTGAAAAGACAGCTGCCATTGATGTTATTTGTAAATGAAAATTAAAATAACTAGAACCTAAATTGTTAGTTTTTATATATATATATATATATATATATATATATATATATATATATATATATATATATATATATATATATATATATATATATATATATATATATATATATATATATATATACTTTACTTTTAATGAAGAAATGTATTGGGTTTTAATTTAATATAAAGCTGTAAAATGTTGACTTCTATCTTATTTTACCAAAAGGTAGTCCAGGTAGACTGCTGTGTTGCCTACTTCACAATTTTGTTGTTAGATTTACCAATTTCTCAGACTACCCTGGCAACTTGGCTTTACATATGAAATGGGTTGCAGGTTCCATTTATTCAATAATTGTTTAAGATACATCTTCATTTTTTAGTTTGTATGATTGATCATTTACTGTTGGTATGCTGTGATCATAACAGTGAAATTTCTTATCCCAAACAAAATTCATATAAAATCCAAATTTTATTTGTCAATTATCAACATGCAATGTGTAGATTAAATACGGGTAAAGTACTGTTGAACATAAGTTACATAAGGGCATTAACAACTTTTAAAAACAAATGAGCTTCAGCCTTTATTGTTTTTTGCTTGTGCTTGTGGCCTGTAAAACAGGGACTGGCTGGATATGGCAATGGGGACTGAAGAGCCGCAGTGAATGCTGAGCCGAAACGGGAAGCGAGTGAGACTATGTTGTGGTGTTGCTGTGACCCGACACTCGCGGAGAGTCAGGTCTTGTTGCAGGACAATAGTAATGCAGAGAGAGGCAAGTTCAAGATTTTGCTTGATCAATTGGGGACTAGAGTGAATTTAAGAGTGAAATCAGCTGATTTGAGGGTGATGAATGGATCTCATAGATTCGCTGGTTTACTTTAAATGAGAATGGAGCATCTGAATAATGAGCGTTTGTCTCAGGTTCATTGTTGGCGCGTCCAAATGGTACGAAGATATTGGGTAAATCGGAAGTTTCGGCTGTGGAGAAAAGATTAGAACTTGGCGTCTGGGAACTCTTGTGACTGGTTGAGCAGATTAGCAGCCGCAATGAAGCCTGGGGCTCAGTGATGATGACTGGTGGAAAAGGAGTGATCCTGGGGCTGGCAGATTGTGTGACAAGCGTTCCAAAAGATAATCAGTGTTGCCCTGACAAACAGTGAGGTGCATCTGGCCGCACTCATCACAGGCTGATCGGCCACACCTGCATCTTGTTGAGAGCGAGGTTTATAAGCCATGTGAGGAATGCTACTCCATGAGACTGAGAATTAACATCACTTTCTCATTTCACGATAGAAAGCAGCATGTGATCGATCAGCCCACAAAGGAGCACAGCATGGACCCACTGCACTGGAGAGGAAGAGAGCACCCACATCACTGGAGCACTGAGTTGAATTGTCACTGTTTCTACATGTTGAACTCATCCTCCGGTGCTTTTAATTTGTGCTGTTCATGTGCTGTGATTCTTTACCCCATGACACTTGTAAAGAAAGCGGGCCAGTCAGTGAAGGATCACCGGCAAGTTATCTCTTTCACCTTACCATTTTTTTCCCCTTGTGTCTCCGGTACAGTTCGCAGACAAAGTGTTCCCATATTCTGTGCCATACATCCTGTTCAGGATTCGGGAAGTCCCCCAGGCCTCAACTGGCTTCACCTCGTTCTAGCTCCTCTTCAGCCGGCCACCCTGTGGCCTCCTAGACATGGTAAAGGAGGCCTGGGAGCAGCAGCCCATCAAAACGTGGTCGAACACGTAAAGGGGATGAGGGAAAGAATTGACCGGGTCAACCCATTAGTCCGGCATCACCTTAGCAAAGTGCCACAGGCCCAACAACGCTACTACAGTCGAGCAGCCCAACCACAGGAGTTCCAGCTCGGAGACTGATTCATGGCCTTCATCCCCACAACTGCCTGCAAGTTCCTGGTTACCTGGCAGAGCCTCTATACGGTGTTGAAAAGAGCTGTAGTTACTTACCGTTTACGTCAGTCTGGACTATGAAGAACTGACCAGCTGTACCACATCAACCCCCTGAAGAAAGGTTCAGCCCTCGCCACCTCCGATCCCGTGGTTGTGGATGTCAAGTGATCTCTTGGCTGCCTGGAAGGGGGAGCTGCGACAACTGAAAGAAGATAAATACTTTGAATTAAACATTTTAAGAAAAAGCGGCAATCGTAATGTTGACAGCAATATGACAGCAGGACATGCATACAAAATACTCCAGAAATCATATTTTGAGATTATCAAGTTTGCCTAAACATTTTTGGACTAGCATAACAGTACTGCAAAAAAATTTTTTTATAAAAATACAATTTAATAACTATTTTGCTAGCTATTGAGTAAATTAATGCTGCATCAAGAATTGCAAAAGTAACTGATCATCAGCATGTGTGATCATCAGCATTTGCAGCAGAGGGTAATCCTCTCAAAATGGCGCCATGATGTAGTTTCACATTATCTATACTTACATTTATAAGTGTATTTGTCAGCTGTCACAGAACCATCACCAGTATTTTGTTTGAATAAAAGTCCAGTCTTCACGGCACATAGTGAATTATGGTATAGGGTAGGCTGCAAAGTGTCCTTGTGTCGTGTCCTTCATTTGCTGGTGAATTTTTCCAGAAATAAGGAGAAAATGTCTGAGTGGCTTCAACATGCTCTCTATCAGAGACTGTAACATACTTGAAATAGAAGATACAAGATTATACATTTTACATGATTAATTAATTGCCCCTTTCAATGAAACAATGTACTGTGGCAATTTTGGTTCCCCATCATGCTTTGTAGCTGAGGTCAAATCAGTGTCAAATCACTGTTTCTGAACGCTTTCTGTGAACAGTTCCTAAAATGTAAATTTTTTAGTTGGAAAAAATATTTTTAAAATGACTATTTGAACTATTCTGACACTCAAAACACAAAAAAATTAAAAATAAAATAAGTTTTAAAAATAAGTAGGTTTGTCACAAGAGTATATCAGATTTCATATAACTAATACATGATATTCAGATATACTTTGCTTAAAGATAAATAAACATGGAAAAAACACTTCACTTTTTTTTGTCACTACATTATTAGCAAGAGATTCAAATGTCCTGAGAGGAGAATAAAGAAATGGTGCAATAATATTTCATAGAGCCAGAGGTCATTAGCTATCATGAGCTGGATAATTATCCCACATGGGACATAATTTCTATGTGTGGCCATTTTTCCTGAAAGAGCAAGGATGGTGCTTTTCTTTAATATGGCATACTGTAGGGAAGCCTAAATAAAATGATAAGCCAAAATAACAATCATTATAGTGTTTTTAATAAATGTGACTCAAGATTAACCCAATCAAAGCATGTTTTTGCTTGTATTGTAATAGCTGGTGGATATTATGATGAATGGGAAATGTAAGGATTTACTATATAAGGATGAACTATATAAACTGTTTATGTAATAAAATATGTTTTTGTAATTTATTCTGTCTTTTATCAGTGCAAATTTATCAGAAATTATCATACCTAAAATGAACAACTACCTTCCGTATTGTGATGTACTTCTGAAAGAAACAGAGTATTGAATATTCTGAAAATAAAAGAAAACAGGCTTGTTTGTTCTACTGGAAACTGATTGGATTTAGTAAAGTAGACATACACACTGATAGTTGGAGGGCCATTTTCAGATTAGAATTAAAGGGTTAGTGTTTTTGATGTGTTTTTGATTACCACCAGGACATTTAACATGTGAGTTTATATAACTGACAGACTGCAACAATTTAAGTTAAAAGTTTGACAGTTTGCCTGTCTTCTACTCAAGAAACAAAGTCACCTACATCTTGGATGCCCTGGGGGCAGGTAGATAAACATCACATTTTCATTTTTGGGTGAACTACATTTTTAAAGAATTATTGATATGTATTTATTTTTTGTGAATTGACTGGCATGGATGAATTGTTCACCACAAAAATAGAAATGTGCACTAACAAAATAAATATAGTCAATTTTGATTTCATATATATAAATAAAAATAAAACAGCATGTTTTTATAATACAATACAGCTTGTTATATAACAATACAGATTAAGAGAAAACAATACAGACCAACATGGGTGTCCAAGGCAGGGGATGTCCAGGTTAAAACACAGATTTCTTCAATGAAGGTCATTTGCCTGGTGGAATGCCTCCTAACTCCAAAAGGGCAATTTAAACCCACTGAAATGTAATTCAGTGTTATGACATCCACTCTTCAGTGGTATTATCTCTGCATATTTGATGCCAAAACTTAAAACAAGAAGCACACACTGAGAGCACATGCAAGCATCCCACTCACTTGATTGACACTAATGCCAGGGTCTTAACAAGACATTGAATGCTAACTGAAAGAACTTACATTTTTTCTGATACTCTCAGGACTTTGGATAGATCTCTGGTCCTATGTGAATGACAAAGGAGGCAGCTGCCATGAGGTCCAGCATTCTCTGGAATACATCAATACTTTGATGCCACTGGCCACTGAATTTTCAGTGAGTGTTCAGGGTGCAAGCCAGGAGTCGAGAATTATCCCCAGAAAAGTTACCTGCTTGCTGGGAGAACTTTTGGCTAAATTAATTCCGAGCCCAAGGTGCTCAAAATGAGAGAGGAGTAGTGATCTATGGTCGCAGAGCTTGTGCTTCAATCGGGCTGTAACTAACCATAATTAATAGAGGTAGTAGGTGACACACACTCCATTCTGTCTCTTGGTTTCTTGAGTCCACAGGTTTCTAAACAAGCAATATCCCGGGCCTCTGTGCATTTTTGTGGATGAAGAGATGGGATTTACTAATCCATCTGCTTCGAGAAATGGCAGTGGTGTGTAACTTTAGCGATCACTTTGCACCGTAGAATTATCATCATCCTCGGCGATATGATTTAGTTCAACATGGGATGCCGAAGAAAGAACTTAATTTGACCTTTTTGATTATTTTCAGTAACACGTTTCCATAAAACTAGAATATCATAAAAATAAAACAGCATGTTTCGTTCCACGAAAATGTCAACTTTGCACCATAAGTCTTGTTTTTTTAACATTTGCTAACTAGCAAATCAGTAAACAATTATTTCAATAAATAAGACACACCGAGATGTGTATATGTTGTCGTAAAGTACCGCAGCTAGTTTTAACAATAAAATTATACTTTTAATAACTCTGCATAGCTGTTAAGTTAACCTCAGTTTGCTAATAAATAAAATAAATAAAATTGAAATAACTGTGAATGCAGATATCTGATATCAGATGTAAATTTCATAAACATTTTTTTTTAATATCTCCAAAAAGGCCATTCAAAAACTTAAATCCTCCTTACTCCTCTAGTGAGTGACATAACACACGCAGGTCAGGGATGCCCAGGATGCCATAGGCCCAGTGGACATGTTGTCTGTATGCTGTCAATATTGATTACTACACCAGCTATCTGTAATGGGTTCACCACTAGATGGCGCCCTTTCTGCTCCAGATCACCTTATTGTTAGAGACTTGTAGCACACCTGTTCTCAATCACTCTTAATGCCCAACCTTATTTAAATGTTTGACTGCGTATTGTTCTTGTTCAGTCCTGATTTCTGTCTGAGTATGTTGTTGTCAGTCAGTTGTGGTCAGCGCTTTTGTTATTTTTTTCTTCGTGCACGCGCCTCTTTTCCCCTGCCTTATGTTGAAGGGAAGTTTTTCTTTTGGGATTACATTGAGACCTTACAATCAAGAAGTGTTTTTTGAGTTCCTTTGTGGCTGTTCCTGTACAATGACTCTAAGATTGTACTCCGATTCTTGGAATTAATTTTTTTGTTCATCATGAGTAAAAGATACCTAAAGAGTCATATTCCAAGCCTCTTGTTTGTTTCCTCCGCAACTGGGTTTCACCTGCTCCAGAGGTGCAGTAGTAAGTGCCAAAGGTTAACTTACCGTGGACCTGGGTTCGATACCTACCGGGATCATAACAGCTAACATTTCCCACTGATTCTAGGAATACATTTGGGTTAGGTTTAGGGGTAAGGATTTAGACAGTGATGTTAATCCAGGGTCATGTCTTACTCTGCAAAATCACGGCGACCAGATTGTCGTCAAATAGTGACTTACAGGTAGTTGGATATTACAGTACTTAAATATAGGCAACTTGTAACAGGAAAAAAATGTTTTTAATAATCAAATCTGTAATTTACTTTTTTTTTTTATACATCTATTTAGCTCAGAGTAAAGTATCTCTATCCTAAACGTACATGTGTCTGCCGTCCCGGACAGGTCTATGCTCCTGTCTAAAGTGCATATATACTGTACATAGGCTATCTAGCACATCATTGGTTCAGACAACAAGCCTGGGTGCAAACACTACATTAATGTGCCGCTCAAATTCTCTACTAAGGCCCAGTATCTAGCTCCCTGTAGCACTGCCTTTCCTCAGCTGTGACCATGGCTTGTTCTTTAACACGCAAGCAGACATAAAACAAAAATGTGTTAATGTTGTTGAACTGCTATATTTCTGAGCCATTCTGCGACGAAAACACACTACAACTAAACACTGGCTGACCAGTGAATATATTACAACTGAAAACACATTTACACAAAGTAATTTGTCATGTTTTTTTAATACCACAACATGCTCTGAGGCTCTCTCGAGGGCCAACCCCGGACAGCTTAGCTCGTGTAGTGGCGATTAGTACACGGAAGTGAATCGAGCACAGGAAGCTGTCCGGGAAGTCCTTCGTATAACCCTTTGAGAGAGCGATCCTACTGCCCCAGCAGGAGGATGAGAAAGTTAGGGTCATCGTACGGGGGACAAAAATAAAAAAAATATAACACTCCGCTTTAAACTTTTTGTACTGTTGTGTGGTCCGATCTTCTCTCAGGGTGTGGTTTAGAGAGAAGGAGCACACGACGAGGATAAAAAGTTAACGATTTTAATCATGCACGCATAAAGGAATAATACCCCGGGCAGACAGGCAGGTAACCTAAACCACATAAAACATTGACGAGATCGGACCAACGGAGCTGAAACACACATATATATACACAATAATAAATACACAATAAATACACAAAGTGATTGACTAAATTAACAAGACACTGCTAAAAACAATAATACAATTCACAGGAACGGAAGGTAGGGCACACAGAGCACATGGCACAAAACAAAAACAAGAAGAACACAGTCCACGTGTGTGACAGATATACATACAGTATAGACTTGATCATAACATCATAATCACAAAACACAGACAATGGACAAGTTAGACTAATAGTTCACCCAAAAATATACATTATACATGGGCGGTTGACATATGGATGTGTCCTAAGGCGTGATGTAAAAATGGCAAATGGAAAAAAAACTCTAACAGATAAACTTCTTTCATACTATTTGTAAATGAAAATGAAGATACCGTTATCTCATGTTATTTGGATGTTAAGGGTTTTTTTTCTAGATTTTTGCTTGTCACATCATAGAACACAGTTCATTTTTTATTTGTCAACTACCCTCATATATTACATTAAATGGTATATACTGTAAATACTACATTTAAAACAGACATTGAAATTCTGACATTACATATAAATGCAAGTTTATTATATAAAAAAGCCCACCTACATTTTAAAATCCAAGTGTTTTAGTTAATGCCAGCTTAAACTTTTTTTATTTCACTATATTTTATTTTGTTTAATTTCTTTTACATGAAAAACCATTTGAAAAGTTCTCTCTCTCTCTCTCTCTCTCTCTCTCTCTCTCTCTCTCTCTCTCTCTCTCTCTATATATATATATATATATATATATATATATATATATATATATATAAACGTTTTTCACTTTTCACTAAAATTCACTCCAGCATATAAACAACATACTTCATACTTTGTCATTTTTGGTAAAATTTATACATAATTTTAAGATTCTTTTGCGAATTTCTGTTAGTTTTAAGCCATAGATTACAGGATTGACTAGAGGTGGCACTACAATCATCTCTAAAGCCATAAAACTACGCAGATGAACAGGAAAATCACTTGATCCATATCTGTTGTAGATGGTATCAAACAGTATTGCAACAGTGAGATTTATCAATGAAACTATATGAGGCACACATGTCTGCCAAAATTTCCTTCTGCACTCCAATGAGACTTTACATGAAATAATAAGTTTTATATAGGACATTATAATTACAATCACAAGGCCAAAATACAATGCAATAAATATAAATCCATAAATATTATTGATGACAGTTGATTCGCATGAGAGTTTTACTATTGACCAGTTGTCACAATACAACTTTTCAATATGATTTCTACAGGGAACCAACGTATTTGCCAAAAAAACTGCAATGAACATATTAAGAAAAGGAAATGCCCAACATAAGCAAAGTAATATGCTGCATGAAAATCTGTTCATCTTTAAGTGATATTCTAAAGGCTGACATATGGCCACATATCTGTCGTATGCCATCACTGCTAATGTAGAATATTCACACATGACATAAGTATAAACAACAAAAGCCTGTAACGCACACATGTATGATGGAATTACATATGAATTCAATATTAAATCATGCAAGAATTTAGGATAAAATGCTGTTGTTCCATAAACATCATTTACACAAAGATTACACAGAAGAATGTAAATTGGTTCATGAAGGGCTTTTTCTAAGACAATGACTACAGTGAGCCAAATGTTCACAAACAGTATTATAACATAGAGGAACAAAAAGCATGTGAAATAGATACACTTGAATGATTTAGCATTGTGTGGTTCCATCAGGGTGTATGTTGTAAAATTCACATCCATTGTATATTTAACAATAAGTAACTAATAACATCTTCAATTTGAAAATATGACATACATGCTTTTAAAATACAATGAGCATTAAAACCAATCAAACATTACCATGTCATTATCATTGCCTTCTGTGATCTGCAATCCCAATTATAAGTAGTGTGAACCACTGACCTGCTTATAAATAACTTTTTTGCTCACCATCAGGGTATATTTTTGTTCTACCAAATATACCTAGGGGAAATTCACTGAGAACTGAATAGAGTGTGTGTAATATATATATATTATATATATATATATATATATATATATATATATATATATATATATATGTATGTATGTATATATATGTGTGTGTGTGTGTGTGTGTGTGTGTGTATATATATATTACACACACACACACAATTAAATATTTAAATTACAGCCAGGTGATAGCGTTACGGCCAGGAGACAACACAGAAGAACTGACAAAGTCAAGACAAGTTAGCACACAATATAAACATTGGATTATGGTGAATGGTGTTTCTATTTTCATGTTAGAACAATAGAATTGCCAATTACTAGAGCACTTTCATCAGGTTTCTCATTGGGTGCTTCACTGAGAACAGGGAGAACCTGTGTGATGTTCTGATCGGAACGGAGGAACGTTGTTTTGACCTGCGACTAGTGCGCCTCACAGTCACCCAGCTGTCCTGCTGCACGGGCTCTACTGCTGAAACCAAACAGTGTTCATGAATGAACTAAATATAGTCGCATCCGAAGGAGTATCTACAGCCCTCACATTCTTACGGTCCTTAATTAAAGTTTGGATGCACATATCTAATTATAAAACCCTCTCTGTTAGCCTAACTGTATTTAACACATATGAATCCCTGGTCGGCGACAGAGAGAGATAACAAAGGAAAACAACAATAGGTGCAAAATATAAACGTGAGTGGGAACGAGAGTGATAAAGCTGACCGGCTAACGACTGCCTAACACACTGCGGCCGCGTTACACAGTTTTAGATTAAAAGCAAACAATCAGCAGTCAAATTAGTCAGATTCATTTGATAAATATTATTAGAAATATGGAGGGAATTAAGTTTATATTTGATCGCTTAAAACAACAGGGAGAGATAAACAAAAGAGCAAAGCTACAGAGCTACAAACACACAACCTCTCGTCAGGAAGAAGCACTAGAGAGAGTGCAATGACAAAGCCATACAGCATGACAAGATATAGGTATAGTATACAGGTATAGTGCCAGAACAGGTCACTAACACTATCGGCCATTCATCTGCCTCACCTATTTATACACTTAGTGAAAACAGAGGCACCACATGTATGTTTCAAGGCCAAACAGTTTATTTTATTTTTTTTTAAATGTAACATGATCGAAACATCTGAAGTTACATAAATAATAATATTAATAAAAATAAGAAACTATACATATACAGGTGCAAGCGCAGGCAGAGTTTCTATTTAGTCAAACCCATCTGCAGCATTCAGCAATGCAGTGCTGAAATGTGCGTGCTCACGAATCCTCTCATTATAACACACAAATTATAAAAATTATGAAAAATTCATTATGCGTATATTTATTGTGTTATAACATAGATTTTTTAGATCGCGATGAACTAAGAAGTTTTTTTAGAGATTAGAAATGCAGAGCTATTTGCTGACATTCTGCCATGCCAAACCACGCAAACGCCACTTGCTTTAATTTTAAAACCAGTTCTTTGTGAATGTTGATGCTTTAGTGACGTATTTATCAGTGTGTATGCTAGATTTCCTTAAATGCCATGGAGAACAAAGTAACATAACTTGTAATGTAACTAATTGCTAATCAGAGCAGTAACATGATTACTTTTAAAAGGAGTAATCAGTAATTTGATTACATTTCAGAGTAACTTGCCTAACAGTCCAGGTAAGAACAAAGCAAAGTACAGAAAACACACAGCAGACTAGGGGACACGAGGGAGACAAGACACTGAGCTGAATATCAGCAAACAAGACCGGACATAAACTGATGTGATCTGTGTGTTTAAATAGCAGCTCTGGAAATGAGATGAAATGCAGGTGTGTTTGATTAGTATTCTGGTGAGATTGGGCCTGGATGTTCTGTTACAGATAACACCTTAAAGAAATAGTCAACAATTAAAATTTGCTCAACCTAAGTCTATAACTTGTTAGCATTACATCACTTGCTTACAATGGATCCTTTCAATAATCCATGGGCAATCCACGTGACTCCAGTCTTTAAATTCTTGCTAAGTGAAAATGATGCGTGTTCATAAGAAACAATTCAATCCTCAAGATCATTTACTTACTATCCTTACTTTACAAGTATTCGTATTCTATACTTTCAGTCTGTTGCTTTCAGCTAAAATAGTTACCTATACATAATATTGCTTTCTAAAGTGAAAAAGTCTGAACTAGGCTAGAAATATGTTCAGATCAAATATTGTTAAATAGTTAAAAAGTAGTTCTAAACAAACATATTATGATTTGAAATATATTATGGATATGCATTACGAAGTGAGATGACAACAGATTAAGGACTTTTTCACTGCAGGAAACATTATTATCATGTATTTTGGCAAGAAATAATTGTGTGAAGGTAAAAACACTGAATGATAGACACATTTCAAATGAAGTGGCTTTTCACTTCACAAGAGATTAATTGATCCACTTGAATCATGAGGAATACTTGATTTCTATCTTGAATGGCCTTCAGCCTTTAGTCTTCCGCCAATATTTATTTTTGGAACTATCCCTTTAGCAGAATTTGGCAATATTATTAAAAATAAAAACATAACTCAGCAAGTAGGTTAATCACTTAATTTATGATCAGAATAATGTATTAAAGAGTTACTTCATGAGATTCTATTAAGTTGCATTATTGGTGTCATAAAATAGCAGTATAATTTGAAGTTAAATATTTACACAGTAAACTGTTTTAAGCAAAATAGCTATGCATTTAAATCTCAGTGCTTATAATACTGTTTTATGAAAGTTTTATGATACTGTGCCTAATGTTGTTCATATATAATGTTGACAGTTCTGTTACAGTTCATTCATAAAATTATAACATTTGCATGTCTATAACGTTTTATGTCTTCTTGTGCTTCCAAT
The DNA here is from genome assembly GCF_018831695.1 of Puntigrus tetrazona. Classification (NCBI taxonomy): domain Eukaryota; kingdom Metazoa; phylum Chordata; class Actinopteri; order Cypriniformes; family Cyprinidae; genus Puntigrus; species Puntigrus tetrazona. Next base: position 5,649,204 of record NC_056719.1, on the reverse strand, counting down.
ACGTTCACAAAATGCATATGGTAAAAAATCTGCGCACTGCTCTGATATTTAACCCATAGATCAGAGGATTGAACACAGGTGGAACTATCACCAGTTCAAGAGCCAAAAAATTACGCAAACTCTCTGGAATGTCATTCGAACCGTATCTGCTATACATAACATCAAAAAGCAAAGCAAAAGTGAAATTTATCAGTGATAATACATGTGGCAAACATGTTTGCCAGAATTTCCTTCTATTTTCTAAAGATGCTTTACATGCAGATATCAGTTTAACATAGGACACAATGATAATAACTGCACAACAACAAAATATAACAGCAACAATATATCCATAGACATTATTAACAAAGGATGATGTGCAAGACAGTTTTACAATTGACCAGTTGTCACAATATAATTTGTCAATGTGATATTTACAAAACGGTCTCAGGTTTGATAACAGGGCTGCTGGAATCACAGAGAAGTTGGGAACAATCCACGAAAACAGAATTAATATTAAACAGGTTTTTTAGTTAACTTGGAATGATACTCTAAAGGTTTGCATATGGCTATGTATCTGTCATAAGACATCACTGTTAATATTGTGAACTCACACAGTAAAGAACTGTAAATAACAAAAGACTGCAGAGCACACATGTGAGAGGAGATCACATATGAATCCAATATTAAATCAGACAGAAATTTAGGATAAAATCCCGAGGCTCCATAAACTCCATTTACAGAAAGATGACACAAGAATATGTACATTGGTTCATGAAGAGCTCTATGCATGATAATGACCATAACAAGACGAATATTGATTGATAGTATGAGAACATAAATGAAAAGAAAACAAGTGAAATATATATGCCAATATGATTTAGATTCTTTAGGTACCATAAGAGTCAGTCTCAAAGGATAAGACATGTTATCCATCAAGTTAAGGATATTCTTCCAAATTGCACAAAATAATATCCTGCAAAAATTAAGTTTGCACTAAAATTGCTATACACTTATTTATCATACACATTTATCATCTGTTAATTAGACTTCAGTATCCATTGTTGGCTGCGGATAACATACAAAGATTGAGCTTGGATAAAATGGCAAACAATCTGATCAACAAATGATCAGCTGTGTCTGCATGTGGAGAGATGATTTTTTTTATAACATCTTTTTTTTCATTTGGGAAATGATCTGACAATATTATGAAACATCTTGGGATTCATTACAATTGTGGCCTATGCAAAATGTGCAATCATTATTTTTAATTTGAAAAAAGGCAACAAGGCCAATATATATATATATATTCCACATTGGAAGATTTCTTCTCATGAGATTGTGTCATAGGCTTCCATAGTTTGTTTGTTTGTTCATTTATTTTCACATTGTGAAGTCAATGGGGACCAGCAACTCTTTGGTTACCAGCAGTCTTCATATCAACTTTTATGTTCCAAAGAAAAAGTAAACTATTTTACTAACAACATAAAAGTGAGTAAATGGTGACAAATAAACAAGTACAGTAAACCAATAGACAGATATACAGACTAACTGATAGATACAGACAGTCAAACTTCACAGGACAGTTGTGGTAGCAGAGGGGACATGTAAAATCAATTTAATGTTAAATCAGTGGCTATATAAAATGATCAATATCAAGAAATCACATAAGTGTTCTGCCTAATAGACATGTTGGAAGTGGGCTTGTATCTGTGATACTAGTCTTAGCACTTGGCATTAAATTGGGAAAAATGTATCTGCCTTTCCAAACTAGCTCTCTTATATTTTCACTCATATAAAGAACACATTTTGCCATTAAATACCTCATTAGTCTAATTTAAGTCTTCTTATATATATTAATATGGCATGAAATTTATTACGTTTAATACTTTATTTACCGGTATTTACACATGACTTTAAGCTTCTTTTACGAATCTCTTTGAGTTTTAATACATATACTAAAGGATTGAAAAGAGGCGGCAGTATTAGCAGCAGCAAGCCAAAAACAACATAGACACTCTCAGGGACGTTGCTTGAGCCATATCTGCTGCACATCGCATCAAAAAACACAGTAAAACTACAATTTATTATTGAAAATAAATGTGGAACACATGTCTGCCAAAATTTTCTTCTGTTTTCTAGAGATGCTTGACATGCAACAATTAGCTTTATGTAAGACACAATAATTAAAGCTGTAAGACAGAAATAAAATAATAAAACTATCAATGCCATGAGGTTATTAATATCCACCTGTTCACACGAGAGCTTTACCATTGACCAGTTGTCACAGTACAATTTGTCGATATGATTTTTGCACACTGTCAACCTGTTCAGCAGCACTACTCCAATGAACATACAAGTAAATGGTAGAGTCCAACAGAATAAGAGTAATATGCCGCATGTATTTTTGGTCAGTTTTGAGTGTCTGTCGTATGCCATCACTGCTAGTGTGGTACACTCGCACATAGCTGAACTGTAAATTACAAAAGCTTGGAGGCCGCACATAAAATAAGGTATCACATATGAATCCAAAATTAAATCATGCAAGAATTTAGGATAAAATCCTGCTGCACCATATAGATAGTTTACGCATAAATTGCATAGAAAAATGTACATTGGTTCATGAAGGGCTCTCTCTAAAACAATGATCGCACTGAGCCAAGTGTTCATTAACAGTATCAAAGCATAGAGAAGCAAAAAACATGTAAAATATATGTGCCGATAAGATCTGGAGCCTCTTGGTTCCATCAGAGTGTACACTGCAAAATAGGTTTTGTTGTCCATATCCAAAAAAATTGTCTCTCTACAAAAATCATGTTCATTTGATTAAAAGCCATTGATCAACACTAACAGCAATATTCCAGCCCGAAACATCCTCTATAAACACAAGTAGTGAATCATTGCTGGTGAGTTGCTATCTTGCATGTTGACAATCAAGAAATGGAGGCATGAAAGTTCATTGATGCACATATAAATAACTTTTACAATGCTCTGGAAAATTCTCTGAGGTTCTAGGTAAACCCCAGGGGTTCAGTAAACTTTATAAGTTCTTGAGCTGTGTTTTTTTTTTAATATATCTAGACAATATGTAATGTTAAGATGAGTTGAAACAATGAATTCAGTAAAATAATTCTTAGTGATTTACAAAAAAGTACCTGTATCTACAGAAAATCACATATTTCTCTTCACTTGCTTTTTTATAAACTTTTTGCTCCTGAAACCAAAACTGAAGAGGAGTGACAATATTTTGACAAACTAAAACTATGTTAAGGATTTTTTCTAGTTCTGTCAAACAATTAATCGTGATTAAACCCATCCAAAAGAAATCATTTTGTTTACATAATATAGGTGTATAGTGTAAATGTATTTATTACATTTACATTTAGCCATCTTGCAGAATCTTTTATCCAAAGCGGCAATACATAAAGCAATTCAAACTGACAGAGGAAGTGCTCATAATACCAATAATACCAGCATTAGGCATTGTTCAAATAAGTTAGAAGGAAAGCTAGAAAGGAAAAGAATACATAAGAAGTTTTTTTTCTTTTAGATTAAGCAGTGTCAAAAGAGTATGTATATATACATATACATATGGATTCATTTGGGTTTTAGTCATTTTATACCATCATGCTTATGTAATGTAAAAAAATTATAGTCTGACACCTGAACCATCTCAGTCAGTTAGTTGTCAGAAACCCATCAATATACAAAGCACTGCTATTATCACCAGAACAACTTCACTTACATCAAGGGTAGTAAACAAAAAAAGTGTATAAAAAGTGAATAACCCTTCTCTTACTCCCTCTCTACATTAAACACAAAAGATAGTTTTCAATAATAGAAAAAAAGGCATCCATCTCTCTACAAAATATTTCCACTTATAATTAATTGTGTTGATTGTAACATTTTAATAAATTATTTTTATGTGTCAGAAACCCAAGAAATAACTGTAGGTAATACATGGATAAGATTAGGTTTAAGTGTAGGATCGGGTTTAATATCTAGCTGTTACCAAGTTATTATAAGTGTCATAATATTAATATAGTATGTACATGTGGAACAGAACTGTAAAATAAAGTGCCTTTGAGGCATGTACATTGTTCCTTAATCTGTTTATCTAAAAAGACATCAGGGAGACAAGGTTCACAGGTGTTGTCACTCATTATGGATTGCTTCACTATTTATACAGTGGCACTGCAGCAAAATTAGGCCATCTTATACCAAATCACATTAATCATATCCTAATACAAGCTGAATAAGTTGTAATGTTGTGCAATATTTGGATCATTTCACAAACATTACAACTTGTTTGTCTCACAGCTTTAGACACTGTCTACAAAGGATTAAAATGGCCTGAGAGGAGAATAAAGAGAACCAGAGGTCATTATCTATCATGCTTTGGATAATTGTCCCTCTTGGGCCATAATTTCTCTGATTGGTCCCAGGTGTGAGACATTCAGGCCACAACATCTGACCATGTATCAGAAAGTGTATCAGCTAATACTGCATTTACTTCAAAAACCATAGTTTTCTTCTGTCATTTTCTCTCAGAAACCACCATGGAGAGTTCTTTAAAATCTTGATTTATTTCTTTCTGGTAAAAACAGTGGTCATAAATCCAACTGAATGAGAAATTTTGGTCTTCTGGCAAACACAGGAAGGGAGGACAGGAAGAAAGGTTAGGATGATTCCAAGGGCCCTCATTAAGTATAATTACTATATAACAAGATCATTGATGTGATCAAGATCATTGTGTTTTTCAAACTGTAGGGTTTTAATAAACCTTTGAGAACAGAAACTCTCATGATCAACAATGAGCTTCAAATAAAGGTCTGCCATAATGGCATCAATTTAATAAAATAAGCAGTGCTCTGAAACATGATTAATAATATTAATGATAGGATAATTGTAGAATCGGGCCTAGATTCCTGAAATCTTCATTTATGTAGCTGATATCACATGGCTAAACAGGATTTCAATTTAATTGTAATTGTAGAAAGGTTATGTGTGTAGAAAAACAAAGAAAAGGAATGTAGAAATAATGGCTGTTTTTAAGACGGCCAGCAAAAGTTGCTCATAAACATTTGTGGTCAGGTTTAATAGATGTCCCTTTGAGAAAACCAATTTGAAATTATATAAACATGTTAATTAGAGGTCATTATTTCTTAAAGCACACAAATTCCCAGGGAGGCAATTTAAAGAAACCACAAATGAGTCTGAAGCACAAGGTCAACAAACTGACCCCAATGGAGACTGTCAGGAGGCCAAAATCACACTGTCGTTATCACGCCATAATGACCTCCCTAAAGAGCTTTGACTATCACAACACTATCCAAACAATGCTTGCAAACACTGATGCAATCACAACATTATATTACATCTTTTAGCTACAAGTAAACAAAATTATAATAATAGTCATAATTGCAAATAAATAGACCAATACTACATGTGACGTTCTGTTCTCTTAAAGTTTTAAATAATTATTGTATTTTTGCACAGTTTCTAACAATAATAAACCAATGAAATGAACTAAATCATATATTGAAAAAAAAATGAAAGTTTGCAGAGGCTAGTTTTAGGCAGACACCCATTTGACAACCATAAAAGCATATGTCACCAGAGAGAAGGGAAGATCCAGTGATAATCAAAAAAGGCTTAGTTATGGCTTAAAAAAAAAAAAATAAAAAAATATATATATATATATATATATATATATATATATATATATATATATATATATATATATATATATATATATATGCCTGAATGTAATATATACCATTAGACCTACTTTATATTTAAAAATTACAAGATAGAAACATAGAATAGAAAAAGATATTTAAACTTGCTCTGCTCTTACATGAATGACACTAACTCACTTTCCAGACATATAAACAAGTTAAGATAATTAAAAAACAATTAATGCTTGCCATCTATCTGTCACCTGCTTGTGAATAAAGTATATACTTTGGTATATGGCGTTTACAAAAAAAAAGTGTTAAATATGTGTTACAACTCCCTATTTGGTCGGCAGCTAGGGATATTTGGGAGGTAACATTTAAAATTTAAAAGATAGTAAAAATAGTTGGGCTACTGCTGCTTCTTGCTTTGGAAGTGTGGTGTGTGATTAAGCAGGCAGAGGCAAATTGTTTCTGATTTTTGTTTAGTGAAAGAAAAGTTTCACCGTAACAAAATATTCCCAAACAAACAATAATAATAATAACAATCAGAATAAACAAACCCAAAATACCTTTAAACCAACAAATACCTATTTACAAATTATATACAAAATAAATTGACGACAACATAATCGAGGGACAAGAGCGGTGCTGAAAGAAAAGAAAGTAATAAAACAAAACCCTCTAACTAACAACAATCAAGCTAATTTAAACAAAAAAAGAAAGTAACATCTTCAGCGTAGAACGCCACTAACTACGCTGACTATCAAATATAAATACAAAGTTGCACCCGCTCTCTAACTAGTGTGATTAGACAAAAATGTTACCCTGTGTGTTGTAAGATGTACGTCACGTGACATGCTCAGCTGGTCCCATCACTATGTGTGTAGGTAGGACAGAATTCAACTCAGAAAAACCGAGAGTCGAGTCACAGCACGAATGCAGTTCAATAGTCAAGTTCTTACAAAAGCAAAAGAGAAACAACTTAACACACGGTAACTAAACAAACTGAATCAAATGGGAGCAAATAAAGCAAATGTGAGAGAGCAACAAACTAAATTTAGCACTAAATTGGAGCAATTAAATTAGAGGACACTATCCTGGCAATTCCTAGGCCTACTACACAACACTAGCCTGGTCAACACTAGTATGGTCATTTTCATCATAGCTTAGCTACTATCATTTCATGCTAGTCAGCTTTTGTTATATATGGAGTGGACAGCAACAAAGCAATGTGACAATGTCGAACAAAGGAACTAAAGATTCAGAGCATGAATCCGCAAATCATCAGGAAGATGATGGAGATGGAGTTTGTGTAGAGTCAAGTCCTGCTAAAAAGAGAAAGAGGAGCATAGAAAATTTCAAGAAAAGTGGAGAAAGGGGTATTTATCAGAGCTCTCCTTGCCGTGTGTCACATCCCTGGACTGTTTTGTTTGTGTTTTTCACCCACCATGTGCTTTGTGTGACCTAATTTCTGTCTCCCTTTAACTGTCTCATTGTGTTCAAGTGTTTTTTGTTAATTAATGTTATTATCTCCCCTATATAATTTCCTGCTAATTCAGCTCTCCTTTGTCCAGTATTAAGTGTCATACCCATGCTTTCTCTGTGTCTCAGCCTTGTTAGTAATAAATTTATTTAATTGCCGAATTATCTTCATCTCCATCGCCTGCTTTTAAAGCACCAATGACAGAATACTGGGCCCTAACAATAAAGATAGAGTTTGCTGCTTGTCTCTTCGCCCCTTGTCTAGAGGGACTTCCCCTTCTTCTCCTACGCCAATAAATTCCACATGCTGGCCACAGGAACAGCATTGGATGACGCTGCCCTCATACATCTGTTTCGGCTCGGGGCCAGTTACAATCGCCCTGCAGACCTCAAAAACCTGAGCATCCAAACCCGAGTCGAAACCAGCTAGCCATTCCTGTTTCCCGTGGATCCCAATCCACAATCATGGCCAGGAAAACTCTTCCTGTTCCTGATTCTCATCGATCCCGCTTTGCAGAAGCCATGGAGGAGGAATGGCAGTCGACTCCATGGGGCCGACCGATGGCAGCGGAGCAGGTGATGGAGGAGACTGAGGCAGAGGCGAAGAGCCGAAGAGCCAGGGTGACACCAAGGCGCTGGAGGACCTAGGCAACGTCGCTGGCTTCGGCCATTGATGCGGAGATGGGGGACGAGAATGACGCAGCAAAGCCAGAGCAACAGAGGACTGAGGTGGAGCCGGAGGGATGGAGGAGCCTGACAGAGCCGGAGGGATGGAGGGACGAGGCTAAGCCGGAGGAGAGGAATCCCGAGGCGATGGATGGTCGACAACAGACCAAGGCAGACGAAGGGACGATGGAGCTGGTGGACTGATGGGCCACTGTGGAGAGGAGGGAGCTAGGAGCCTAGAGGGGAACCGATGGGTTTACGGGCAGAAGTGGAGTCCAGGACTCAGAGGCCGGATGATAAGGCACTGGAGTCAGACATCTGGACTCAGGATACAGGGGAAGTGCCGGGTCTAATTCCAGGTCTACATCATCCAGCTCTTCCTGTAGATCCAGAAGCCCCAGATAGATAATCAGCTCATCCTCAGCCGTGGTGCAGTGGGCGGTGCTCCACTCCGCGCTCTCGTTGCATTCGGTTTTCTCCACCGTAGCGTGCTCTGTAGCCGCTCACGCACCTGGTCTGACGCAGTCGGCTCGGGTCCGGTGGCACTCCACTGCTCTGTCGCTCTCTTGCGGCGATGGCTCCTGCGTCATCGGTGGGCTCAGGCTGTGGCTCCGCGACGCAGTGAGATGGTAGGCTAGACTATGGCAGGCTGGCAAGACACAAAACCACATGCATTAAAGACGAGAACCCATGATAAAACAGAAGTAAACTGGAAAAAATATACACAGGAATTGACTAAACTAACACGACACAGATGACGACAAATTAGACAATTAACTGAATGTAGATCACACTGAACACATGGCACAGGACAAAACAACAACAAAAGAGTCCACGTGTGACAACTGTGCAATAATGTTATAAGGATCTCATTGATTTTATTACTTTTTGGCCATATAAATTTCAGCATCTGCACCAAATTGCATTTTTTTCACATATCACATGAGCACTGAACCTTTAGGTAACATCAGTGTGCAAAGAAAATTCCATAACTTTATTTCACACATTAATACTCAGATGGGTGATTTTAATGTATCAAATATGTTACTCAATGGAAAACTACATATGCAGGGTTTTTTTTCAAGTGATCATGTGATCTGAAATCCCTAGATTACCGACCAAGGTTATACTCAATACTCTATATAAACAGCATAAGTGCACTGTAAAGTAAGAGTCATTTTGTATCATCCATCTGTTATTCATTTGATTTGAATCTGGATCATTCTTTGCAGATATCTTCGCTATATAGATGGATTGGAACGCTGCCAGCACCAATGTAGAATAAATCCTGAAGAAAGGCGTATTTTAATATAAAACAAGGAGAATATCTGACATACCAATTTTGTTTTTATAGTCTTTTGAACATTTTAAGATGAAAAACTCATCCATTGTGTCATCAATTATATTGGAAGCTTTTTACAGAATGGAGGACTTCAAATACCTATATTTTGTGATCTTTCTCGTGTTATATATGTTTGTACTCTTTGCAAACACCATTGTGATTTTTGTCATAATTATCAACAAAGTGCTTCATAATCCTATGAATTACTTTTTGTGTAACTTGGCTGTGAATGGCATCTATGGTAGCACAGCTTTGCTTCCCCCCTTGCTGGGTACTTTATTGTCTCCTTCTCATGAGGTATCTTTGGCGTGTTGTAAGGCTCAAACCTACTTCCTGCACACTTATGCTATCATAGAGTTCACCATTCTGTCAGTGATGTGCTACGATCGCTATGTGGCCATCTGCTACCCGCTGCAGTATCACGCTATCATGACCATAACAAAAGTGTATAAACTAATAGTTTTCTCATGGGGGTATCCTTTAGTGGTATTTGCTTTGTTTTTTATTCTGACCCTGCGCTTGACAATCTGTCAAAACCGCCTGGCGAGGATTTACTGCCTCAACTTTTATCTGGTCAAAATGTCTTGTGAGAACACATATATTGAGAGCATAGTGGGACTGTTTTTTGTTGTTGTCTACACTTTTCCTCAGTTAGCAATGACCTTCTACTCATACGGACATATTCTTAAAATATGCTTTACTGCCACTAAACAGTCTAAAATAAAAGCACTGAAGACCTGTACTCCACACTTATTCGCGATTCTGAACTATAGTGTGGGATGTTTTTTTGAGATTTTACAAAGTCGCTTTGACACAAGTTATCTTCCCTTTGAAACGCAAATATTTATGTCACTTTATTTCTTGATATTTCCTCCTATTCTGAATCCAGCAATCTATGGGATGAGTGTTAAAACATTAAGAGACAATATTTTTAGATTGTTTGCATCTAAAAATAGAATGTTGCCTTTAAAGTAAGATTTTTAGAGTGTGCAAAACAATATAATACTGTTCTCAGAATAAATAAGCAAGCAACTAAAGTCTAATGTGTGAAGTAAAAACACAATAATGTTTACTTTTATTTAGTGTCTTTAAATTTAACTGAAAATGCTAATTCCATGTAGAAATTTGACATCCAAAGACCTGAAAGAACCCCATCATGCTTTTCGAAATCAATTACTTGTCATCTTGTGTTCAATAAAAATGGATGGAATGTATATAATTTGTAAGCAATGTATAAAGTAATTAAAGGAGAAATATACTTACCTAATGTAAGACCATGTACTACTCTCTACTGCATCATCGTGACAAAGGCCTCCAAAACAATCACAATTCAGGCCTAGAACACAATTTGTGTCACACATTATAGTGTTTATCATAACCATTGAGCAAATGCCTTTTTTATCATATCATTGTTATTGTCTGTAACTTATATTTTACAACTAAACATGATGGCCATTCGAAAACATTTTCTTAATGAACATGTTATAAATAAATATTTTATACTGTTATAGGCCTTATTTTTTTAAATTAGGGTTTTTCTGTTTATAAAATATATTGTGTTGTTTTGTTTATGGTGTGTACTTTCATTAGGTAGTTAGGCAGACTATATTTAAATTCTAATATTATTGCTATGGTTTATGCCAGCCAACTCTAATCTGTATTAAGCACATATTTTACCTCTAATTTATATACTTAAACCTGATGTGTCCTTATGGACATTTATTTCTCTTTTTCTGTCTTTGTCTCTGTTGAAACCCATTAAACTAAGGCCATTTAACTATAAAAGGATGCATTATTTGTTAATTGCCTTTGATTTATATGTAGATGGTGCCATTTTCTCAGGTTTGACCCATAAAGGCAATACTTTTTTTTCCTGTTTTCTTCTTTTGCTGTATTGTAGAGTCAGTTGGACATACAGCTATAAACGTGTGGGTATGCTGGTATGCATGTGTTGTTTGTATGTGCTTTCTAAACAAATTGTGTGTATGTTTGTGTGTATGTAACATTAATGTTTAAGACTGAAATTATACTGTACTGCGAATTACAAATCAACAGAGCTTTGCTAGCATCAGCGGGAAAACTTTGGTACTGCACCCAAACAAAACCTTTCTAAAAACACATTTTTGTATTATCAGCCTCAAATTTGGAACACAGGTTGTTTACATACAGTAAAAAAAAATATTTTTATATAACAAGTTGCTCATAAATATGTTTTACTAAACTAAAACATCAAACTTTTAGAATCTTTTTACTTGTAAATGCAACCAATTCGAAGGGAGCATAATTAGCTTTTTTTTATATTTCTTCACATATCCACATGAGATTGGGCTACTTACATAAACTGAATGTAATAACGATGTGATCGGAAAACACGGGCAATTCTCTAGAGTTACAGGTAACAGACATATAAAGAGAGAGAAAGATGCTCACTTTCTGTATTTTTTGTGTGCACCATGCTTTTTCATTCACCTTTCACCCAACTGACCTGCAACCTTTGCGATAGCTGTTTTGAAATTATGGACATATTTTCTTTCTCTGATAGTGCAGGGAAAGCCTCCTCATCTTATAACTGGCACAACTGATTCGAAAAATTTGTGAAGAATGTAATGGACCGTTTCCTTTTTTCTACAGTGTGCTGAATAATTAAGAGAAGATGAAAAACTCATCGATGATTGTACTGGAGGCCTTTTACGGAATGGAGGATCTTAAATATCTTTATTTCGTGATCTTTTTCATGTTGTACATGTTTGTACTCTTTGCAAACGCCATTGTGATTTTTGTCGTAATTAGCAACAAGGCGCTTCATAAACCTATGCACATATTTCTATGTCACCTGGCTGTGAATGGCATCTATGGTAGCACAGCTTTGCTTCCCCCCTTGCTGGGTACTTTAATGTCTCCTTCTCATGAGGTATCTTTGGCGTGTTGTAAGGCTCAAACCTACTTCCTGCACACTTATGCTATCATAGAGTTCACCATTCTGTCAGTGATGTGCTACGATCGCTATGTGGCCATCTGCTACCCGCTGCAGTATCACGCTATCATGACCATAACAAAAGTGTATAAACTAATAGTTTTCTCATGGGGGTATCCTTTAGTGGCATTTGCTTTGTTTTTTATTCTGACCCTGCGCTTGACGATCTGTAGAAACATTATAGGGCGAGTTTACTGCTCCAACTATTCTCTTGTCAAACTGTCCTGTGATGACACAAATGTCGTGAGTGTGATTGGACTGCTTTCTGTTATTGCATACACTTTTCCTCAGTTAGCAATGACCTTCTACTCATACGGACATATTCTTAAAATATGCTTTACTGCCACTAAACAGTCTAAAATAAAAGCACTGAAGACCTGTACTCCACACTTATTCGCGATTCTGAACTATAGTGTGGGATGTTTTTTTGAGATTGTGCAAAGTCGCTTTGACACAAGTTATCTTCCCTTTGAAACGCAAATATTCATGTCACTTTATTTCTTAATATTTCCTCCCATTCTGAATCCGGCTATCTATGGGATGAGTGTTCATGCTCTGAGAATCAATATATTTCGACTTTGTGGTTCAAGGAATAAGATACTACCTTTAAAGTAGGGTCTTTGTTATTTTGTATAGGTGAAAAAATAATGTCCAAGTTTTCATGTATTTTCATGTGTCAATAAACAGCTGACACTCTTAATATTTGTGATCATCTACCCGTTTCTACAGGTTATGACAACAACTATAAGAGAAAACAGTTAGATGTAAAACAAGATTACAGATGATTGAGGACAGAGAAATTTATGAATGCATTTAAGAGTGGTTTATTAACACGGGATTGGGGAGTAGAATACAAGGAGAAAAAAACTGTTGAATTATATATAGATTGACCATGGATCATAAAGGGTTTACTAAATGCATGTAAAAAGAAGAATACACCCTACAGAGAATTTATAAAGCAAAGTAGTGTCAAATAATATACCTATAAAATATAAATGAATTGAATTGAAATAAATCCCAACTCAATGTTGGAAGAAAAATAAATTATGAATATTGTAAATAAGTGTAAAAATAAAATATGTACTGATTGTAATGGCAAGGTCATTGAGGGGAATTGTAATTTATAATTTCATACTGGTAAATTTCCAAACAAAATGAAAATGGCTAAAGTGGTCACACTGTATAAAACTGGGATAGACAGAACTTCTCAGACAGGCCTGTTTCTCTACCAGCACAACTTTCCAAACCTCTACAGAAAAATATTTAATAATACATTAGACACACGTTTTTAGATTTTTAGACATAAACTGTACCGGATTGGGTAAAAACGTATTTAAGAGACGTTAATATTTGAGAATCTCTTTACTGAGAAATGTAGAAGAAAAGAAAGGGATCACTGATTTGGGTTGGTTTCAACATCAACACACATGATAGGCCTACTCTGTAGGCATAAATGTAAAAAGTACTTTTAAAAGGATTTCAAATTCAAAATGATAATTATTGATTATTGACAGATTACTCGTTTCAGCCTAATATTAGAGCATTTTGATAGGCAGTTCAAGTTAGCAAATACACATTCCAAAGTTAAATCGGGAAAGATGTGGTGTTTATTTATTTAATTACTTATTCACAGTTAGTTTGTAGTGGTTGTTTAATATACATTTATAGAAAATGTAAATGAGCTGTTATGGATATGGATATGTTTTTTCAATGGTTTACCACAATTACACACACACACACACACACACACACACATTCTTGTACAGCACCACCTGCAAGCCTCCATGTACACTGATGTGGAAAAATTTGACCATATTTTTCAACAGCAGATGGCAGCAAATAAAAATAAACACGACAGGTTTGAATTGCTTTCTCTACATGGCATGCCCTCTTGACCCATACTTTTGTCACTAAAAAGGCAGAACCTCTTAAGTTGGTATTGTTTTGTGACATTACATTTGCTTTGCACCTATTCTAAACTGGTGAAAAATAACACTAGTAGCACATTTCTCATTCAGAAAATTTTAGTACATTTCAAAACTCAGTACAGATACACAGCAGGTAACACATTTTATTAAACATCATTGTAAGGGGAAAGACTAAAACTGTGTTCTTGTAAAAGAAAGTTCATAGTTTTATATCTAAAACGTTTTTTGTTTATATGTTTTTGTTTTGGTTTATATATATATATATATATATATATATATATATATATATATATATATATATATATATATATAGGTTTATATATATATAGGTTTATATATATATATATATATATATATATACACACACAAAAACAAACGACATTTTTGTCTTTCATTGTAATACAGGCTATGCCATGGCTTACTTAGGTATTTGTGTTTCTCGGTTAAGCGTCTACCGTTATCAATCCGCTGATAACTATAATAGTTTATAACATTTAATACAGCGTAGATTTATTATTTTTAATTGCCTGAGGGCGATAAAGGATCAGTAAGGTTTATCGGCACGTTCTTAACAGTAAGCATGACTTGCACTTTCTTTTGTTACTGTCCGGTTTGGAGGAGGAGGAGCCCTCTGGGCGAAAGCGGAAAGTTTCAGAAACTATTTCGAAGCTCAACAACATACTCTTTTATTTCGTGACCTACCGGCGGACTATAGAAACCCACGATGTCTAAAAGAGTAGCTGTAGTGACAGGCGCAAATAAAGGCATCGGACTCGCGATTGTTAAAGGACTGTGCAAAGCGGGTTTTAATGGGGATATTCTCCTTACTGCACGGAACGAGAAACTCGGACAAGATGCGGTTGCTGGACTGAAATCTGAGGGATGCAATAACGTGATCTTCCACCAACTTGACATATGTGACCAAGGAAGCTCTCTGAAGCTGAAAAAGTTTCTGCAGGAAAAGTACGGCGGCCTGGACGTTCTTATTAACAACGCGGGAATGGCCTTCAAACGTTAGTTTTGAATGACTTGTTTTTCACCGAAAGCATTTCAAAGAACAGTTAACACATTCGACAATTAAAGCGTTCTAAATATAATAGGTGTAGGTTAATTTAACATATTACAGTAAAATATCGTGTTGTTTTATTTTACTGTAGTAAAAGTTTGGTAAACATGGTTTGTTGGGGTATTGATTACCATTGATTACCACAGCCAAAGCAGATTCGGTTAAGATTCAGTAAAGTAATGTTAGTGTGGCAAAACATCGGATAGACTGTAGTTAACATGCTTTAACTACTAACCATGTTTTGTTTTTTTTTTATAGTTAATGTTCCTTAGGGGGAATTGAGATTTAAAAAAGTTAAAAAATAAAAATAAAAAAAAACATCCATAGACCTTACTTTTTTTCTCATTTTACTGCCCTGCAACATAGAAATACATTAGGAGTGAATGACTCCTATGGATTATCTTCTAGCGTAAAGATAACGATTTATGAATTGTATGTAAGAATATGTTTATTTTTGTATTCTATTTATATGCAGCCATCTGTGCTGAAAATCGTTCTGCTATGTCAAAGGCCGTTCACGTAGAACTTTTTTCATTCCCCTTTTCAAAAATGTTTCCATGTAACTATGTTAGTCGATGTTTACTGTTGCACTCAGGTCTCTTGCGAGTTTAAAGGATTTAATATTTTGTGTGAAAGACTTGGGGACTATATCTTCTGGAGGAAGGATAGCATTTGACTTAATAAAATTTGCTTTTAATTTATTTTATTATTGCACATTTTGTATTACAGCCAATTGAAACGCTCCTCTTTTTCTAGATTCGGCAACGGAGCCGTTTGGAGAACAGGCTGAGGTGACCATGCGCACAAACTTTTGGGGAACGCTGTGGGTGTGCCATGCTCTTCTGCCGATACTTCGACCCAAAGCTCGTGTGGTCAACGTGTCCAGCTTTGTTAGCAAGAAATCCCTTGACCAGTGCAGTGCTGAACTGCAGGCAAAGTGCGTCGACCAGTTTTTAGAGCAAGTTAAATTACATAACGTGTAGAATATTTATTATTATATTTACCTTTGGACAGATTCCGAAATAAAGATTTGTCTGAGGAGGAGTTGTGCCTGCTGATGGGAGAGTTTGTTCAGGCCGCACAAGCAGGGGATCATACGGCCCAGGGCTGGCCGAACACT
Organism: Puntigrus tetrazona; assembly: GCF_018831695.1. Classification (NCBI taxonomy): domain Eukaryota; kingdom Metazoa; phylum Chordata; class Actinopteri; order Cypriniformes; family Cyprinidae; genus Puntigrus; species Puntigrus tetrazona. The sequence goes on along the minus strand of NC_056719.1, from coordinate 5,632,966 downwards.
GCATATGGTACCACCAAGGTAACGAACATCCTTTTTTTCCCGAAATGAGGAGTCTGGCGGTGTATTTTAGCAATAAGCAGGCCCAGACTAAGCATGTATTTCTGTTTTAGATCGGTGTGACTGTGCTATCGAGAATCCAGGCTCGGGTTCTTACCGAGACGAGGCCGGGTGACGGTATCCTTCTGAATGCTTGCTGTCCGGGATGGGTGCGGACAGACATGGCCGGATCAAATGCTAGCAAGAGTCCAGAGGAAGGGGCAGAAACTCCTGTTTATCTGGCAATGCTTCCTGAAGGAGCCAAAGAGCCACACGGACAGCTAGTGTGGGACAAGACTGTACAGGAATGGTAGGGTGAAGAGGGCAGGCGTCATCGGTTCATTCCATCTGCAAAGAATTTCACGATTACATCTGATCCAAAATATGCCGACATGAAAAGAATACTGTTAATGTTAACTTCTGCCACATTAAAATACATTGTAAAAAAAGCTCTAACTTGCTACAGTTTTCTTAAAGGTAATTCTGTGATTTATAGATGAGATATAAGCTGACCATATCTTATTTTCTGTATCTGTTCAGTGTCTATGGTCATTTTGTTTATCTAAGACAAACAGATTTTGGCAGATTTTCACAAAACTTACCATTGAGAAAACCTACACCTCTGTATACATTCCTATTTTGCGAAGCATATATTTAGTAGACAAACATTTGTGAGCTTGTGATCTTAAACTAACCAATAAAAATGATTTGCGGTAAGCTTGACTGACTTCGTGTTGTTCATGCTCAAAGGTTATTTCTGGAGAAAAGCATTAGATAGAGAAATAGTTACTGTATTATAGAATACTGGCTTGTGTGCCCTGCAGTCTGTAAAACAATCCAGCTTTTAAAAAAAACAATAGTATCTAAAAAAAAAAAACAAAAAAAAAAAACAAAAAGCAGTTATCAGTGTAGATAATGTAATTGTATTTTTTTATATAATGTAATTGGACAATTGCTAACTGGTAGATAAAAGTTTGGTGTATGTGGTAAAACACTGATCAGTTCTGGTAATAAAATCCACACCTATCTTGTTTGGATCATGCTCACAATATAACACTACTGAAGTCGATGAAACTGATGAATTGAAAAAAAAAATCAACAAAATGTTTCTATTTTGTTTTAGATAGAGTGTATGGTACATGTGTTTCCAGTAGAGGGCGCCAGAGATGTTAGGATAAATAATTAAAAGAAGATCTGGAAAGCCCTAAAACACCATTCCTTGAAGGTATAATAGTTATTGGAAAAATACAAATTTTAAAATATCTGAATGTCAGAATATCTTTTTTAGCACGCATCTAATCACTCTAGAAATCAAGTATTGATGTCCCTTTGTTTTTGTGGAAAGTGCTAACAAAGCTAAAATAGCATCATCTCAGTTGTTCCACTAGATGTCAGGATAGCATTAAAAAAAAAAACTAAAGACTATCCTCAAACGCTTCACCTCTTTTGTTGGATATTGTGTCTCCTGCGTTGGTAGTCTACTCTAAATAGCAATGGCTGTATAGTTTTTGAGGCCAAAAATATATACAGTATGTATAACAACAAATGGCTGCATAAACATAATTGATAAGAATTAACTGGCACTAATTATGTTAAATAGAGTAAAAGAGATCGCATGGAATGCAGTGTATAAACTTTTAATTCACATCCTTTATAAAAACAAACAAGAAGAAGCCTTGCTAGCTCTGAAGCCACAACAAAATAGCTGGCAGGAAATTGTCTTTCCTGAACACCTGTAACAAATGAGGATGTATTTAAAAATAAGTAAACAATGCTCGGTGACCTAGAAGTACAATTGTAATATTACACTTAATACATTATGTACAGTAAACATATGTCCAATGGTTTTTATATGCATTTTCAGTAGTTTCTGATGAAAGAGACGGAATGATCTACACATGAACTGCAATGAACGTTTTAAGTCGCAATTTGATTTTCTGATAATTGGTAGTAAACACTTTGGGCACCTTTATGTCAAACAATGAATATGACCACTTTTATGACTAAATGTACAGCAGTTGAAGAGTGTTATTCACAACACAAATGTACAACAGTATAAAACAACCAGTGCATCCGAGTGTGGTACAGTGGAGTCAAGTAACATGAAAAGGACAGGTTGACCAAAAAAAAAAGGAATAAAATAGTTCCCCTCAAGAAGTACTGGGTTAAAATTGCCTCAAGACGTTCTTCTCTTGTTTTTGCTCATCAGGACCAAGCAGAGCTTTTAGCAACACTTGCAGGTCTTCACAATCATATTTGAGAGCTGTTCTACCTGCGGAAAGTTTTAGCATTATTTAGAGGACATTTCTGTTGACCACTGATGAAAGTGATATTAAAAACATCAGTGAATTTAATTCTGACCTTGTGTTGGCGGCCCACATAGTAAAGGATGGGCAGTGGGTCTAGAACCTGCGGTACACAGCAAGGCTGAGCAGACGCACCGGGATTGTGATGCCTATACAGCGCAAGAACCTGCAGGTAAAGAAAACCAGACTATTTCAGGGCCATATATTCAAAACAGACCGGTTGTCAAAGATTCCAGTCCTGATTTCTACCTGCGAGTACTTATTTTCTGAAGTCCAGACGTAAGAGCAAGACCCAGTGCAATAGTTGGCATAATAACCAGAAGGTTCATGTATCCACTTCCAGCCCAGGTCTGTGCGGAAGTTAATGTACAGGCTCCGCACACAGCAGCCCTCGGACTTGCTGTATTTAACATGAAGATGGCACACAGTGAGGCATTTGATACAGTAATAATATAGTAAAGTATGTCAATTTTATTTTATGTTGACTCATAAAAGACTAACTCGGTACAAACTCCATCTGTTTCCGTTTGACGTTTTCTGCGAGATTTTGGCGAGCTGTGGCCATCAAGATGAAGTGACATTACCAAGATGTGAGGCCTTGGCATATTATTTGCTATGATTTTTGTATCACCTCTTGTACGAAACAAACCTGCAGACACAAAGAGCAATATTAGCTTGTCCTATCGACATCAAGACATAGAGGATTTTATTGTAATTCACAAACCTTTTATTCTAAATGGAAATTGCTTCTGAGGCTCACAATTATCAGCCAACTTCAGTTGAAATCCTTGCACTGCCTCTATGAGTCAAATTTTGGAGAAAGTTTTATTCATGATGCAAATAATGCATATACGTAATAAACACTTCTTTTGAACACTTCTTTGTGTGTGTGTTTTATTAATTAACTTATTTATTTTATTTATATTTATGCTTTTTAAACCCTGTTAGAATAGTTTTAAGGCCTTAGCCTAAATCCTTGATTTGTGAGTTTGTTATCTTCTAGCATACAAACATTAAAAATAACATTTTCTTTTGAATGAAAATTCACAAGATAAAAATGAAAATGCAAAATAGACTACTAAAGGAAATAGACTAGGAAATGGTAAAAAGTTATTTTTAGTGTTTATATTTTTATATTAATATATTTGTGTACCATTTACTGACATTTTAAATTAGCTATTTATATTTTTGTTTTAATTAATCATTTGTTCAGTCTTTTTATTTTTTTTTTATATTTATGGTTATATTTTTTTGTAGTTTAGCTAGTATTTTAATTATTAAAACAATTTTAAATGCAAGTTTTAGTACAACAATAACAACACTGGTCTGTATTTATATTTTTGTAGATATAATATCAATAAATAATTGTGTTTCTAAATGTGTTTCATAATTACTTTTTTTGGGGACAGTCATTCAGGTTGCACGCAAAATGTGGGACACAGCTACATTCTAATTACAAAATTGAAAATATTTTTACTGCAGTAATTTCCGTAGATTAAGATGAAAGATCTGAATCCTTATGCCGTCGACACATTAGACACTTCCTCACAAAAATCACACAAGGTCACGTTTCTCACCATTCCTCTTAAGCCAGTCCTTCAAGGTCTGTGTGACATCAAATGACAGCCACTTGCCAGTCATTTGTGTAGAAACGAAATGTGATTCCAGGTAGCGTGATTTGTTCGCGGTGACCTGATACAGCTCCAGTCTCTCCTCTGAATCAGGAGCCATTGAAGTGTGACTGATTTGCAGACGGAGCTCCACTTGGGAGATTGTGCGGTTTAAACCCAGTTTGTGGTTAACATCTGTGATGTTGAACCATAAGAACTTGTCCGGGTTTTCCTCCACTGGTGATGAGATAGAAAGCAAAAATGTTTGAAATACGTCGAAATATGCCTTTGATGTCCTTTTAAACTTTACAAGACACTGTTTTAATAGAGCACAGAAAAGGAACAATGAACTATCTGTGTTCGTATGAGCTGTGAGGGAACATCTCTGTATTATGAGAACCACGAGAACAAGGTTCTGTAATTAGGTGCCTGTGATATAGTCATACTGCAGGTTAACGCTTTGCACAATGATACTGTATGTAAAGATAAAACTGCAATGATGACTGCAATGAATCAGATGCATGTAAACAAACGTATGTAACTGACTTATGTTCAAAACTACACTAAACCATTATCGTAAAATATTACTACAATTCAAAATAACATTCAGAAATCATTTTAATATGCTGACTTGATGCTCAAGAAACAGTTCCTATTATTATCAACGTTGTAAAACGTGGTATTGTTTATATATATATATATATATATATATATATATATATATATATATATATATATATATATATATATATTTACGTGTGTGTGTGTGTAAGTGTGTGTTTAAATCGTAATGTTTTGCAGCAGGCATGGGAAACCTAAAAATGTGTGGCTGTCATTGTCGGTGGTTTTTGCACGTTCGTTTCAGACGCCAAACAGCAAAACCTCCCTAAACCACTGTTGTCATTTTCAGCCAAATAAGGTTTTAGGAGGCAATAATAGATACACAGATGTTTGGAGTCAAGCGATACTGTAGTTTACCGAGGAACTCTAAATCCAGGATCTGAGTAACTTCATTAGCATTCACTTACCAGCCTTCCTTCCTGTTTGTGGTCAGATAATTTGCACACACCCTGAATTCTCTGAGGAAATCATCGGGCACATGGCATACATAGCCATAACACAAAGTAAAGCGCTGTAGTCATTCAACAATCGATGGGCTGGACAATAGAGAAAGAAAAGACCCACTCACTTGGATTCATGGTGAACTTATGAACCTCTTTAGCGTAGTATTCCTCCTCCGTAAGATCATCTACAGGCTGGTGTACAGGAGTCACTGCCAGCTCCTCATTTAGCTCCACAGTGCTGTTGTACACCGAGACGAGCTCTGCTGGGATCTTGTCTATCTCCTCTACCTCATCTACTTCTGGTTCCTTCGACAGTCGTAGCTTGCTGAGAATCTGTCCCCGAATGGCTTCGATGCGTTTTCTCTTTATTAGTTCCAGGTCTAAAGAACTGCACGTTGACAACGCTAAGCTATAGTGCACAAGTCCCAACAGGCATTGCAATGCCAATAAACTCTTCGCCCTCATGGTCAGCTTCGCTGGAATTGGTTGATTCTTTGAATGTGGCACTAGATGGTTACAGAACTTAAAGGTCTTGAGCACTTCTAGATACAACGCTGGCGTCACTTTAGCATTGCTACAACGCAAGCTGGCGATGTCTTCTTTACCTCGAATTCAACGGCCTGAATCAGAACCCAAACATCACTGAGACAGTGATGTCCATACTGGCACAACAGACTCAATGGATCTGAAATAAAACAAACAACACTCACCGATTAAGTCAGAGGTCCATCGAAAGAACACGACAAATGTCCTTGTAAGCATTTAGAGTACCATTTCCATTCGATAACCTCAACGCTTCCTCGGGTCTCGCTCAACAGGAACAAATAAATACAAGTATTTGAGGTTCAAAGTAGCAGGTTTTGTTTCTTTCGTGTCCCGTACCCTTGTTCTGAAGACACTTAGTTTGCTCTCAACTCAAGGAATGACAAAAGAGGAAAAGGAAGCAGCACAGTTTAACCAAATGACACAACACTTCCTTTGCAGCACAGTAGTTTCCCCTGTAGATTTAACCCAAACTGTGGACAATATGTAAGGCAAAGCGTTTGGTTTAACTCATGATGGTATTCACATGCCTGGAGTTAGCTGGTTACAAGAATAATTCAATCTCCCTAATTAAAGGATTCATTATTTAAAATGTTACATTAAAGCCTTCTTCAGGCCTGTTCACACCAAGAATTTGAAATAATTAAATCATTATAATGATAATTTATTTATTATAGCCATACACTACAGTTCTGTTGTCTGTTACTTTAAATCCCCAAGCTTTTAAATGATAATCAAAGTTCTTATTGCTAATCAGCTAGAAAAAAAAAGTGATTGCAATGATATTGTCCTTCTGCGTCATTCTTGTTATAGTTGTAGTGTGCGATTTTTCATTTTCAAAGAATTAGAACAATTAAGTTTGATAACTGCAGTGTTATGCATGACAGTAATGTAATAGGTGGGTGTTCTCTGGGACTTTACCTTCTATGACATGAAAATTTTTTCTGCTGTGCTGAACTTTGTCGCAAGTGGGACACTGCTATCTCGTGTGTAAGCACGCATCATTTTGAAAATATATTTTGTATGTAAAAAATTTTAATGAGCAAGACATGAGTGAGATAAGTAGGGTATATTAAGGTAACACTTAAATGGCACAACTCTAAAATTATGCTAGGGCTGCAGTTTATCTGTTAGAATATCTTCCGCATCTTCAGTTTACAGTTTACAGACTCAATTCCCAAAGGAGGTATCCTACTTTCAACTCTTAGAAGAAAGCATAGTTTTAAACAGCAACTTAGCAGAGGTACCAAAAATTATGACAACTATAGCTACACACTCATCAACTTAAACACCCCACCCTTCTATAAAAAGAAACTGAAATCAAGAAAGGAACTGATGAACCTCAATACAAGCAGGATGCAAGCCAGTGCGTTAAAATGCTGTTTAACGCCCTTTCAAAACAACATTTCTGAAACAATTTTAAAGATTTCACCCCTTTAGAACAGTCAATACACTTTGTTTGTTTTATATATACATATACATATACATATACATATATATAATTGAGTTGTATTTTTGTATTTTAAATATACTTTTGCTGATGGCAAAAATTTGCTTTAATCTTACTTGCCTTTTTGTTTTTTGTTTGAAAGTCGAAACAGGAAATGAGCAAAATGTGCCAAAGAGCTATCTACATAAAACAGAGCCTGCTACAAAAAAAAGTTACACAAAGCTGTGTCTATGTTGAGAAAAAACTGAAACCATGTGCTGAGCTGAACTCAGCTGCGTCAGAGTTTCTCGTATGAGTTCGAAATGTTTCATTTTTGAACACTGCTAAATTTAATTGCATCAGAACAAAATAGAAATCTATAAAACATACAAAGTATACAAAAAGTGTACAAAAGCAAATACAAAAAGTATTGTTTGAGATCCAAAGCACAAATACACGTTATCAGTCCTATCACACACCTCCTTACACTACCTCCGGCCCAATATAACAAAATATTTGACCTTCTTTTCCTCTCCATATATCATAGATCTGAAATGTATGACAACCTGCAGTCTGTTCTCAGCTCTCCACACCATATCTGTCAAAGTGGCGCAGAATAACGCACAGCTCTAGTTCAACTGTGCCCATGCCAACTGTGTGGAGTCTGTATCGGTCTGCGCCGCTGTAGATGAGATCTGGCGAGCGCAGCTGCGGTCCTCCTCCGACAAACATCTCAGAGAGTTGATCCTGCCACGATCCCAGCGGACGCCATGTCACGCACTGCAGACGATGCTGTCCTGGGCTTGATGGCACGTGGATATAACCATAACCATACAGCTGGCATCGGCCAAAAGAGTCCTGACTCCACACCTGGAGATGAAGCTTAGGCCATCCTACAAGTAGAAAATACATCTATATGTTAAGTCGTGCTTAAGTGATTGCAAACTTCTGCTGCGACGCTAAAATACAAGATCAATACCTTGTAGGCCTTTTGTAGTGTAGTGCAAATCAATGGGGTGACTCCAGTATGCCATGTCCCCTATCTGAGGCATGTCCACCTGAGTCTGGCCTTCCTTCAGACCAGAAAGAAGTCTCCATGCTCCACCTGGATAGCAGAGAATTTGAAGGTTTCAGCACTCAAAGCAAACTTTGAGATGTCAAATAAACATTAAAAAACATTAAAAAGTCTTTACACCATTAAAATGTAAATGTTTTTTGGTCACCACTGTACAAAACGCCTAAGTGAATATGGAGATGGGAGGATTTTTCATGTTTCCTCTCACAAATAAAACTTTTTTTTTTTTTTATTTGGGGGGAGGACACAAAATTCTTAAAACACAATGATTGTGCATACAAAAATTTTGCTCTACTTCCAATTTAGATTTTTTTAACATAATCACAGCATCACTTCAGGGGTCTGTAAATACCTGCATGTACACCCCATTTGCAGAAGAGGCTGTTCTGTGGGAATCCGGTGGCCCCGATGATCTGTCCAATTATGTGCAATTCTGCCATAAGAGTCCTGAAAATCATTATATAGTATGTTACTTATCACATTTACATACATACACATCTACACATTCATACACTGCATTAGCATATATCACTATTCTTTTTATTTATTTTTTTTGATTCATGCATTTTCTGACAAATCGCTCTTTTTTGCTCCAACATATATTAACCATTTCCGTCTACATGTTTGTGATTGGTAATTCATACTGTATCAGTTTTAGCATTGACATTATTCAAAAGCGTCATACTTCTCGACAATAAATACACTTTAAAATTCGTTACAGGTTCTTTAGATGCGTTAACACGACCTTGGGCGTCAGTTAAGTCTTACAGATACCTGGTAACTAAATCAAATTAAAACTAGCACACTGTAGCTAATTAGCGACCCATCTGTACTTGTCTCACAACTCCATTAAGAAAGCCGTACAATTACAATGCACCCGCATACCACAATCACCGCGATCGATTCATTGATCGGCAATGCTGGTAAAAACGAGCCGATAACGCTAATCCAGCAGATCTGGTCCTTGTTTACAGCGCCTTCCTGTAGTCAAGGATCACTTCCTTAGCAACTTACTTCCTCGTGCTCTGCGTTCATGGATATTTTTAGTTTGGCAAGATTTGTAGCTGCCATCTAGCGGCCAGTGCTTGTGTTGCATTGCAAGCAAAGAGGAAGAAGCGCTGTAGCGTTGCCATTGCACTTTCAATGTTGAAAAAAAAAACGCTAAAACTGGTCTTAGCTGGTTTAAGCTGGAAGTAGCTGGTTTCTGGTCTCCCAGCCTTACTAGGTTGGTCAGGCTGGTTTTAGCTGGTCGTTTCAGCTGGTCTCGCAGCTTGACTAGCTAAAACCAGCCTGGCCAGCCGGGAAGTGGCCAAAACCCCTCTGAAATCAGCCTGCTGACCATCTCAAACCAGCTAAGACCAGTCAAACAATAGTTTAAGTTGGTTGACAGGTTTCTAGCTGGGGGTTTTATGTTTGTTTTGTTTTGTTTTCAGCAGGTTTGCCTTAAAGGTGCAGTGTGTAATATTTAGGAGGAGGCAACGTGCAACTATATTATCAGAGGTGTACAAAGATCTTAGACAACAAACCATTATGCTTATATTAACTTAATTAGCTATATATCTATATGCATGTCCTTATATGGAAGTGGGCATCATGTTTGTACTGTAACTTTTATAGTATAGAGCTGCAAGAGATTTGCACCTTTAAACTTTTTTTTTTACGTGTAAAATTACTTCTTTTTTTTACATATTCCAATGAACATAAAACATAACGTATTCCAATACATTGTACAGCAAAATATTTAACATACATTACAATATTTATACAACATGTTGATACAAAAATAAAATAGAAGCAATAAAAGAAAAATAAATAAATAAAATAAAAGGTATGAAACAATCTGAAATGACAAAAGATTGGATTATACAATATTTTTTAGACCATTTCTGTTTATGTATGTGGTATTTTCCCATAATCAAACAAAGATTAACAACGGAGATCACATTTAGTGTGTAATTTTTTTCCGAAAAATAAACTTTCATGCCTAAATATTTTCCAAATCTATCCAAAACATTGTACAAACGATTTAAAAGACAGTAATTTGTTTCCCAGCTGTGATGTCATTTCCACTAATTATGCCAACTGCAAAGTTTTTCACAATTTGCTGAACTAGGTAATAGATCAGTCAAAATTAAAGGTGTTGGAAAAACCCTCAAAAGGTGTGAAAATATCGTTCATTTTGTGCATTTATAAAATGCTAGCTAGTGAATGGCCTAAATTCAGCGCTTAAGTTATTGTCACTGCACATCAACGTCTTAGAACGTCACCTGAAGATGTAATGATTATTTAATACTTTGATGTTTACAAAGCGCACTCGATAACAACATGTGCCAAACATAAGGTTTTCTTCTCCCTGTGGCCCAAAGTACCCACCTCAGGTAGAAGTCAAAGCCTCGGAGACCACAAACACACAGACAAATAGTAAATATTTAATGAGACTCATAATGGAAACGCCAGGGACTGTTTGTGGGTGGATTCTGATGTAACCTCCGAGATTGACATCAGGTGGTTATGAGAGTTCAGATCAGCACTGTAAGTGCATATCCTGTTTTGAAGCACACAATAACCATGATGCAATTATTCCATAATAAGTATGATTATAATTCGATTTTATTTGGAATACTAGTTGTTCGCAAAGCACATTTCTTAATATTATTTCTAAAATATATTTTAATGCCACTATTGATGAGGACTGTATGGTCTTTGAATAATGTCTGTCTTTTAATGCAAGATATATAAAGTGTACCTAAAGTATACTTGTAATAGTTCCGCTTCAGCACAATCAAATATACTTAGGTATATCTTTAGATTTCAACCCTACTTCTGCACATATCTGCACAATATTCACCCCTATTGCACAATTAAGCACTAAAAATTAGTTAAACATTTTTTAAACACTAAATTACTTTCATATATGTCATATATTATTTCAAATATTATCCAGTTTAGCAGGCTTTATGTAGGCCTATAACATTTTAAAAATAAAACTGCAGGTTATTTTTTATAAGTACATAAATATGTAAATGTATTTGTAGTATACTTGTAGTAAACATATTTCAAATACGTTTTAGTATATGTATTTTTCACTATAAATAAAAGTAAAACGCGTACGATTGGGTTCTACGAATGCATGCTTGTTTCTACTTCTATTAGTACTAACTGTTAGACAAACAGAAGCTAAGTTTGTCTAATGTAATTTTAATGAGTGAACTGATTTTGATCAAATTGGTGCGTGGACCTATTCATATTGGAAATCAAAAGTACTTATAAATGTTTCGGTGAAATCCTCAAATGGTTTGAAACGATTGAACATTTGCTGAAATTAACACACCCTCAGGCTCCAGTCCATCAGCTGACATCTTGTGAAGTGAAAACATCATGTTATGCAAAACAAATGGAATTATTACAAACACACAAGTCTTTTACATCTCATGCACACACACACACACACAAACCAGCCGGTGGGATTTAATACGTAACTTATGACAAAATATTTGATAATGGTATTTAAAGTGTGATGTTCGAGTGGCACTCAGCAGTCATTCTCTCTCTGCCTACAACAACAGTAACAAGAGAAAGCCCTATTAAAGATATGCAGCATGGAGGAAGGATTTTATAAATTACAGTATTGTTCTGAATCAGTAGTTAATAACAGCGTCTGTTGATCAATTTGTTCTATATGCCTTATACTAGATGTCTAATTTGGATGTGTCTAACATCACTCTGACGGTAGTGATGGATCAAACCGCTCCAGTGAAGGTGTTCTTGTCTATGACCCCGTGTGTCATTTTCCTTTACGTTAATGGGGTTATGCTCTTCACCTTGAGTAAAAAAACTGTTTTTCAGGAGAAGGCCCGCTACATATTGTTTGGTCACATGCTTTGGGTCGACACACTTAATCTGTGTATGAGCGTAGTGTTGTATATATGCGCCGTTAGTAAAATCTCAATTATGAAAAATGTCTGTTTTGTTCTTCTCTTTTTTACAACAGCCCTCTTACATGTTTCTGTGCTGAATCTGGCTTTAATGTCACTGGAGAGGTACGTGGCCATCTGCTTTCCTCTCAGACACGCAGAAATCATCACTTCTGAAAGAACTAAAATGGCCATCGGTATTGTCTGGATGATGAGTTTGATTCAGCCCCTCTCTGACATGATCACTTTTTATGCTGTTGATTCTACGAGTGCAGTGATGAATTTGTTCTGCTCAAGGACTACTCTTTTCAGGCTGCAGATCTATAAGAAACTAGAAATATCTATCTCTTGTGTATTTTTTGTGTCTGTGTGTTTTGTTATTATCTTTACTTACGCATCTATAGCAGCTGTGGCTAAAACCGCCTCCGGTGATAAAATGTCAGCCAAAAAAGCCAACAAGACTGTTCTGCTGCATTTGTTACAACTGGTTCTTGGTCTCGTGTCCCTTTTATTGGAACCCATTTTTGAAGCAATTTATGTTCGTCTTGGCCTTACTGCTTCAGTAAACTTAATGTATTTTTTCTTTGCAGTCTTTATCATTTTCCCAAGATGTTTAAGTCCTCTTGTATATGGCCTGAGAGACCAGGCCTTTGGCGTGTCTTTCAAATATTACTTCACATTGGGGTTAAAAAGGCAAAACAGATGCAATACAGAGATACATGTAGTAGCGAGAGGTTGTAAAATATAGTTTGATGTTACAATGTTCTTCATACGCGTTAGCTGAAAATATTTTGAAGCTAAAAAGATCATTTTCTGAAACTGGCAAATATGATTATGTGATGGGATATTGGAGTTACCATATTAAAATAATTGCAAAAAAATTTTCAAACTCTGAAGTGAATACATAATTTACCCCTAAAATGTACATATCAGTACCTTAAAGTATATATTAATATCTTAATGGTACTATACATGTTAGTACCTTTTGAAAGTCTACAGCAGTATAAATCAATGCATTTACTGCTTGACTTATTGTTAAGAGTTCTTGTTATGATAGAAAATAAAACATGAAATACAATATTTTTTCTATTGACCACTTGATTGCTGATACAGTGCTAAATCAAATTTTGAAACATGCAGCAAACCTGCGCAACGTCCTTAATGCATATGGTCTGGTATAAATGTAAACAGGTTTTTTCTTATAATGTACATTACAGTGTAACATACAAGAAGAACTAGCAAATGAATTTGCGCCCATTTGTGCGCCCATGGGTGCGCTGGTCTAAAAAAAAAATGCTTTCAGGTGTATTGGTGGCACGTTGCTATTTCGAGGAAGTGAAAATAGACGGGGCCATAGACCAGTGGTTTTCAAACTTATTCCTGAGGACCCACAGATCTGCACAATTTGCACGTCTCCCTAATTTACACATCTGAATCAGATCATCAGCTTAGCAGGAACAGGACTGAAAACCAGTGCCACAGACCAACTCAAACCTGGTCTAAAGTCTACAGTCAATGCAGTATTTGTATTTATTTTTAGTTGTTATTCAAAGAGTGTGTCCGCAGCTAGCATTGAATTTGTTTATTACACACATTTTAAAAACTAATGGATTACAGTGTAAAAGAATATTATTGTGTAGGCTACGTACATATAAAAAATGCAATGATGGACAGTCATCGGGTGTATAGTAGATGACTGAAAGACTGGCCACTTAACATGTCATTTCAGCAAAACATCACTTGTTGAACAAGTTAGTGTATTTTATAATGTTATGTATTTTCGAATTGTTCAGCCAAATTGACTACCTGCTCCGTCAAAGTATTGAAAGACAAATGAGGCAGAGGATCTACCAGCTGAAGTCCACAAGCTTGAAGTAGGTCGTTCCAACATCCCTTGAGTTCGATTGGAGGTATATCTCTACCTGTTGTAAGTTCGGCCATATATGCAGTAACATCAAGCCTAGTCTGACAAAATAGGGTCAAAGAGGAGTTTTTGACTAACTTTGGGATCCCTGAAGTTTTGGGTGCATGCAAAAGTCCCCTGTCAGAGAATGCTCTGATTTACGTTCATCGTAAGGGAACCCTTTCCATCAATATACAGATGATTTGCGATGCAACAAGGTTTTGCATGTATTTACATATTATCCTGGATCAAGCCATGACTCCTTTATTTTGGACAACTATGTCATTCCTGCAGTCTTTCATGGTGACCCATCGCTGGGTGGGTGACTGTTAAGGGACAATGGATATCTATTAAAGACATGACTGATTACACCTTATTTCATGCCAACAACAGTAAGGGAAGGATTTTTAAATTGTAAACACACAAAAGCATGAGCCGCCATTGAGATAATGTTTGGCCTGCTAAAAAATGCACTTTAGGTGTTTGGATAAGTCAGGGGGGACAGAAGATCAGAAGCGCTTAGAAGATCAGAGCATTCTTTGTGGCATGTTGTGTGTTGAATAACATTGCCACACACCATGGATGTCTTTTAGGATTAGAGGACTTTAGAAGGCATGAAAATGAACTGTATGGCAATTAACCCAAATCCTCAAGCAGCAACACAGGTGAGTAGAGAGCAGCTGGCAGAAGAGCTGCTTCGAATATAGCCTAGTATGCTGAATTGTTTGCTAAAAATGCAAATCTTGCATTTATTTATATATATATATATATATATATATATATATATATATATATATATATATATATATACAGTATATATACCATTTTCCCATCATTACAATAGCAAAAGTGGATTTAGAGTGCACCTGCGCCGTGCGCTTTAGACTTTGCATTGAGACAGTTAAAATAGGGACAAAAATGGTTTAACTGTTCAAAGACTTCTTCTGATTCGAAACTGAGAGCAATCATGCTACATCAGCTGACAAGCTTGTGAATACAAAGGGCACATTTGTCATAGTTTCAAAGAGAAATGTTCACTGAGTGGCGGTAAAATGTAGGTTCAATATGTGAACCCTGGCATTTTATTGCGTTGACATAGGTACGTATGTATTGAGGCGGTTCAGAATTTAAAAATCTGTGAACTGTTGCTAAAAGTTAATGTACTATCATGTTGGAAATATGCCCTACACCAAATCCAACCCTAAACCTACCAGATAGTGTTAACAAATGCAAAACTGAGATAAAAACACATTTGCTGATGCAAGCTTTCTTTTGCACCAATTTAAACTGTTTTGTCAAACCATATTTACACAAGATTCAAACCAAAGCTCTTTGCCTTTTATGTACTCCGTAAGCTACCGAACAAACCTACCGTCTATGAAAACCCACAGATCTGGATATGTGTGATGCTAACATTCAAAAGCATCAGTTTTAAAATATCCCAGCATGTTAGTATTGCTAACATGATACTCTTTAAGTAATTGTGGGTAAATTATGCTTTATTAATCGAAATTCTGCAAATTTGTGTGAAAGTAGGTAATAAAAATTATATTTCCATTAACTGGCTCTCTGACCATCATGACAAATGGTTTTTCCCAAACGTGAACGTAATTTTTTTTTTTTGCGCATAACCGCTTTCTAAGCAAATGCACAGCCTGTGTTATAACTTCAAAGACAGAAACAAACAAAGAAATATAAACCAGGCACTCAACCAAGGGTTATTTCTTTTTTTTTAACAGGCATTTTGACAAGCCACTTTGACACAAACCAGCCACTGGGGTTTTACGTACGTAGTTCATGACAACTATTTGGCAACGATATTAAAAGTGGGATGTTCTCTGATCATTCTCTGTGTCTTCAGCAACAGCGGCGACACAAGTTTGAACATTTGCTATTATAAGGACTTTGAACTTTCACAGTATTATTCAGTGTTTTATAATCGTTTTAATAATGTCTACGTTTAATGATTCTACATCTAACATCACTCAGACTGTACTGCCGTTGCATCAAGATTTGAAAACATTTTTGTCTGTGTCCTCATGTGTTGTTTTTCTTTATGTCAACGGGGTCATGATCTTCACTTTAAATAGAAAGGCTGTTTTTCAGGAGGCATCTCGCTATATTTTGTTTGGACACATGCTTTGGATTGACACCCTTAATCTTGTAATGAGTGTAGTGCTGTTTGTGTGTGCTCTTTGCAGGCTTTTTGTTTTGAAAATTGTCTGCCTTGTGCTTCTCATTGCTGCAACAGCTCTCTATCAGGTCTCTACCTTGAATCTGGCTTTAATGTCACTAGAGAGGTACGTGGCCATCTGCTTTCCTCTCAGACATGCAGAAATCACCACTTACGGAAGAACTAACGTTGCCATTGGTGTTATTTGGATCATGAGCTGCTTTCAATCCCTGTCTGAGATTATTGTCTTCTATTCCATTGATACCACAAACATAGCAATGAATTTATTCTGCTCAAGAACTACTTTTTTCAGACTACAGATCTATAAGAAACTTGGTATAGCTTTCACATGTATATTTTTTGTATTAGTATGTTTTGTTATTATCTTTACTTACGCCTCTATAGCAGCCGTTGCTAAAACAGCTGCCTGTGATAAAACGTCAGCCAAAAAAGCCAACAAGACTGTTCTGCTGCATTTAATACAGCTGGGACTCTGTGCTGCGTCTATTTTAGTTGAAGTCATCCAAGAAGTCATTTATGTTAATTCTGACTATATGACATCATTGAATGTAATGTATTTTTGCTTTGTAGTGTTTATGATTTTTCCAAGATGTTTAAGTCCTCTTATATATGGTCTGAGAGATCAGGCCTTCAGCTGTTTATTTAAATATTACTTCACTTTTGGTTTCAAAAAGAAAAACAGTTGTAATACAGAAATACATTTAGTATCAGGTGGTTGAGAAATATCAGATTTATCTGATGGCTATTGGAATGTTATCTGAAACTGACTACATTACAAATGCCTAAAATAGTTAAAACTAGAAAAAAAAGTATAAAAAAAATCTCAAAGGAACATAGTACTACTAAAATGCTTTAGAATGTCACTGTGTTTTCACTACATTTGTGTATTATTGCAAAACATGAACTTATGTCTTGATACAAAGATGCTACAGAAGGTAAGCCACGTAAAATAACTTACAAGCATATTTAATAAACACATTAAACTCATCATGTTTGAAAATGCACTGACCACGGATATGGTTTATAGATGTGCATTTCTCACTACTTGTTGTTTGTTTGCACCTTTTCTGTCCATGTGATAAACAAAATTACAGCTACTATGGAGTTTTTTTTCTTCTGTCATTTTATGGAACATATATATATGTAACATCAAATTGGGTTTAAAGGTTTCAGCCTTTTTGAACGTTAAACAATAAGACAAAATAATGTCAATAGTACAGACCACTTGGACTAATATGTCTTTCTTGATTACATGATTATGTAAATAGGTGTTTATTTTATATTGTTCATTTATATGTGCTGTGCTGATTGCTTACACATTGGAGAAGGGTGTCTCTGCAGAACAACAGTGGGCTTTTTTTAAACTGATTGGCTTTTTTAAGTGGTGGGTTTCTAAATCAGTCAGTGAAAATCATGCAGTGAAAATGATGCCCGATATCTGACCAGGGCCATCACTAGTGGGGTCAATCAATCAATCAATCAATCAATCAATCAATCATTTTTATTTATATAGTGCTTTTAACAACACAGGTTGTATCAAAGCACTGCACAGTATAAAGTAGAAGAACACAATGATAGGGATGTATAATGACAACATTGAACAATTTGTTATTAAATGCAGAGACGGTCTCTGTAATCAATACGACGATAATCACTAGAAATTAATTGTCCCCAACAAATCAAGCCAGAGGCAACAGCGGCAAGGAACCAAAATCCCATCCATACAGAATGGAGAAAAAAAAACCTTGGGAGAAACCAGGCTCAGTTGGGGCCAGTTCTCCTCTGACCAGTCCTACTTCATCTGCTGGTGTCCACTGTATTATCTCCGGTTAAGTCTGTCAGGGATAGTATCCTAACGACCCTAAAAAGGCTTGTACCAGTGTCTTGGTCTCGGGCCCTCAGGGCAGAGCGTATCTCCTTAATGCTTTTCTCCTGTGGTCGAGTGAGACCCAGTCTCACCTGGAAACCCAGATGCTTTGCCTTGGAAAGCGGTGAGTCCATCCCTCTGGAGCTCTGAGAGCACCCTTTGCAAACGGTCCAGGTGGTCTTCCCATGCCTTGGAGTGGATTACCATGTTGTCCAGGTAAGCTTGGAGGCCAAAGGGAAGCGTCTGGTATTGCCAGGGGCCACTAAGGGAGGAAAAAGCAGTTTTAGGTTTGGCATTCTCAGAGAGGGGTACCTCCAGTAGCCTTTGATGAGGACCAATGTCAAGATGTACCGGGGGTTGGGAAAGATGGGGGTTGACATTGACAACCACAGGATGACGAGGGCCGTGAGCTGGTCTCTAATCCTGACCCACTTCTTCAGAAGATTGGTGTGGTACAGCTAAATGGCTCTTCTTCTTCCCGGCATTGAAGATGGTAAGTGATCGGTCCAATCTTGTCCAACACTGTGTAAGGACCCTCTAGGTGATCAGGAACTTGCAGCATTTGGAACTAGGACCATGACTTGATCTCCAGGATCAAACTCCTGTGGTTGGGGAGCTGTGACTTGACTTGATTCTTGAAGATCAGTGGTGTCTTGGCTTGATGTGGATTGGCAGCTGTGGCACAAAGAGGCGCTGTTGTGTCCTCCATTTTGCGAATGTCACTGCCAGTTCACAAGCGTGTCGAATCAGTGAAGCAGTGATCAGTAAACTTGAATCACCTTAAGCTTGTAGCTGACTAATTCTCACAGCCACCCTTACTGACCTGCATGCAATGCCATATTACTTCTCAACAGCCTCAACACTGAAAGATGAACCACTCATGTGCAGTGCAATGTCAATGTAATGATCCAGAGACCAATTAATTTCATGAAATGGCATAAGTGAACGGAGCAGCTCAGAAAACCCTCCACGGAAATATATCATTAAACATACATTGTCCATTGAAGTCAAGTTTTCCACTTCAGTAAAGTCAGTAACATAATGCTTGATTGGCTGATTTCCACTGCTGCTCAATCCATGTTTTTGCTTAGTTGTTCTGTAACATAGGGAAACAGGGAAGATACACCTGCAGGAGGTTGGGATAGGGTAAAAACACACAGAAAACCCACCCACCCACCCACTCACACACACAGACACACACACACAAAGCCACTAAGATTCAACACGTAAATGACATAATGAGTTTAACCATATTTAAAGTGCGATGTTGTGCCAACACTCTGATCTTTCTCTCTCTGCGTCTTCAGCAAGACACAAGTCTGGAGATCTGCATTCAAATTAACTTTGTAGATTGCAGCATTATTGGGTGTGCTATACCAGCATCTGTGGTCAACATCTTCATGTCTTATTTTTTTTAAATATGTCTGCTTTTAATGGTTCCACATCGAACCTCTCTCAGATTGTATCACTGGTGGATCAAGATGCACCGGTAAAAACGTTCTTGTGCGTGACCCCATGTGTTATTTTTCTCTATGTCAACGGAGTCATGATCTTCACCCTGAGGAAAAAGACTGTTTTTCAAGAGACTTCTCGCTACATTCTGTTTGGTCACATGCTTTGGCTTGATACGCTCTATCTTTTTATGAGTGTAGTGCTGTTTGTATTTGCTGTTAGTAGAATTACTATAATGAAAAATGTCTGCATCATTCTTCTTGCGGCTGCACAAGCTCTCTATCAGGTTGCTTTGCTAAATCTGGCTTTAATGTCACTTGAGAGGTATGTGGCCATCTGCTTTCCTCTTAGACATGCAAAAATCACCAGTTACAGAAGAACCCGATTTTCTATTGGTGTTGTTTGGATGTTAGGTTTGATTCAGTGCTTGTCTGAAATTATTATTTTCTATGCCATTGATTCTACAAACACAGCAATGAATTTATTCTGTTCAAGAACCACTCTTTTCAGGCTGCAGGTCTATAAGAAACTTGAAATAGCTTTTACATGCATATTTTTTGTGTTAGTATGTTTTGTTATCATCTTTACTTATGCCTCTATAGCAGCCGTTGCTAAAACAGCTGCCTGTGATAAAACGTCAGCCAAAAAAGCAAACAAGACTGTTCTGCTGCATTTAATACAGCTGGGACTCTGTGCTGCGTCTATTTTAGTTGGAGTCATCCAAGAAGCCATTTATGTTTATACTGACTATATGACTTCATTACATGTAATGTATTTTTGCTTTGTAGTGTTTTTGATATTCCCTAAATGTTTAAGTCCTCTTATATATGGTCTGAGAGATCAGGCCTTCAGCAGTTTATTTAAATATTACTTCACTTTTGGTTTAAAAAAGCAAAATAGTTGTAATACAGAAATACATTTAGTTGGAGGAGGCTAAAAAATACTGGATACTATATAAAAGCCTTTTAGGTGTTAAATTAAAAGCTTTAGTAGATCATGTGCTTTTATTGTTACGATACAAAAGTATATATCTCTAAAATTGTAAAATATGTGATTCTGTAGGTGATATATTGGAGATCAACCATACAAAAATTGTTGAATTGTGGTAAGTCATGTAACCAGGTATTATAAAAACATTTAACCTGTCACTACTTTTTGCCAGTGTAATGACCGCAGATATGACATTTTGAATATTTGTTGTCTTATTAATCTCATACTGTATCTTGACAACTGCTTTTATAACACTATGAAGGAATTTACTTTCAATCTAACCTAATATGTAGCAAAGCATTTTATGCAGCATTTCTATTATTTGTTCATGAACAAAACTTTTCCTTTTACAAAGCTGTTGCTCAATAGTCTGTTATATTGTATAGTTTTTTTGTTTTAATTTTTTCATTACTCTTTTTACCTATACAGTTCTATGAACAATTCCTTTTTAAAAGAGTTTATCTGGAATGATTTGTTTGACTCAATGTTCTGCTGTATCTCCTTTCAAATGCATCTACACAATTTTTTCTATCAGTCTATAAGTCATTTTTATTCTGGCCATCTGATTTATTTGATTAAATGTCCTTGTTAAGCCCTAATCGCACTACACTTTACAGCAGTGATGTAGAATTGATTTAAGATGGTATACTTTGGTATACTTTGAATTTGTCATGTGCATTATACACGCATCTATACTGATAAATGTAAATAAATTGTATTGTATTGAATGTAATCTAGTTTGTCTTTTATATAAATATGCTCACATCATCTACATGCTAAGAATAAGAGGTTTTATTTTGATTTACAGAATTTTTTTGTGGCAGCATTTAAAATGTACTTCATTAGTACATATCAGTGTCTAAACTGTACATATTAGTAATATTTGAACAATTACCACCTAAGTGACAGACATCAAGAGAAAAGGCATAAATAAACATTTTTTTTTTAAATTCAAGTCCACTGACAGCCTGGTCAGTCTGGTCTGATGTTTATAGGTATTAATACATAACATTTACAAGCACAAAACGGAAAATTTTGTACATATTTGTAGATGCTAAAATGTACAATTTAGACATATTTCAACATTTAAAATGAACAAATCAGCCACTCAGATTTTTGATCTTTGATTTTCACCAGTCACGTCAAGTCATTGCTGATCCTCACATCAATGCCGATCTGACAGAATCACATGTCCACCACCACCAGTCTGCCAAAGTCACTTCAAATCATTGCTGACCTGCCAGACTCACGTAACATCTACGCTGATCATCCACAGCCACATCTCATCTCTTCTGGTCACCCACAGCCACCTCATGTCTACGCTGATGGCTACAGAGGCTGCTTCTATATCCTCATCCTACCCAGTCACGGTCATGTTAGTTGCCTTTGAATCTTTGTGTTCATCTTTGAGTCCTTGTCCAGGCCTGTCACAGCTATGTCACAGCTATGCAGCCTGTACTGTCTTGGCCGCAGGGGCCTCTCTGCCCTGGAGATTCCCAGCTCTGCCTCTGCTCTATGGACCAGGTCCATCAAGGCTCCGTCCTCCAGGACCGCCATTGTTCCATTCTTTAGCTGCTAGGTCCTTTCTACATGTACCTGGCCCTCCATCATGCCCAAATTCTGTCTCCGTTTCGCCTCCCTCAGAATCTCTAGCTTGTCCCCAGTTAGGACCGTGTGGACTATGATATGATCGTCAGGTGGAGTGCCCACGAACTGCATTAGAGGGCATTCCACACCGGACTGGTTGTTAATTTTTGTAACGATATAGCATTAAAAATATTTCTATAGTCCCTATCCTACCTCTAAACCTAAACATAACTATTTCTGTACAGTATAAAAAAATAAATGCAATTACAATAATTTATTTATTGCAAAAATGTCAAAAGCTAATGTATTGGTCATTTTTGGTAATTTATCTTATCTATCTGGTATGTTTGTCAGACAAAACAACAGATTCAACATTACGATTGGTTAGATGGCCTGTCAAGTAAACTGTCGAAAGGAGAATTGAGGATGTGTCTCTAATGGGACGTTTTGCTGGATTTAACTTCTGGGGACAAAGTAAGCAGGCACACACACAAAGCGGCTACTGGGAATAAATATGTACACTGTTATATAATAATGAGATTAATAATATTTAAACAGTGATGCTGTGCCAGCACTCTGAATCTTCTCTCTCTGTGCCTTCAACAAAACGCAAGCCTGGAGATTTGCAATTACAAGGACTCTGCAGCTTTCAGTATTATTCATTCAGTGTGTTATAACAGATTGTATGGTGAACATCTTTATGCCTTATTTTTGTTTTAAATATGTCTAATGTTATTGAACCAAAATCAAATTTCAATCAGACTCTACCACTGGTGGATCGAGATGCACCGGTGAAAGCGTTCTTGTGCGTGACCCCATGTGTTATTTTTCTCTATGTCAACGGTGTCATGATCTTCACCCTGAGGAAAAAACCTATTTTTCATGAAGCTTCCCGCTACATTCTGTTTCGTCACATGCTTTGGCTTGATACGCTCCATCTTTTTATGAGTTCGCTGTTGTTTGTATCTGCTGTAAGTAGGATTACTATAATGAAAAATATCTGTCTCACTCTTCTTGCGGCTGCACAAGCTCTCTATCAGGTTGCCTTGCTAAATCTGGCTTTAATGTCACTGGAGAGGTATGTGGCTATCTGTGTCCCACTCAGACATGCAGAAATCACCAGTTACAGAAGAACTAACATGGCCATCGGTGTTGTTTGGACGATGGGTTTGATTCAGTGCTTGTCTGAGTTGATTATCTTCTATTGCATTGATACCACAAACACAGTGATGCCTTTGTTCTGCTCAAGAACTACTCTTTTCAGACTACAAATCTATAAGAATCTTGATTTAGCTTTCACTTGTGTGTTTTTTGTGTTAGTGTGTTTTGTTATAATTTTTACTTATGTCTCTATAGCAGCCGTGGCTAAATCAGCCTCCTGTGATAAAACGTCAGCCAAAAAAGCCATTAGCACTGTTCTGCTGCATCTAATACAACTGGGACTCTGTGCTGCATCCATTTTAATTGGAGTGATCCAAGATGCAATATATTTGTATATTGACTATTTGACATTGTTACATATAATGTATTTTTGCTTTTTAGTGTTTATGATTTTACCAAGATGTCTAAGTTCCCTCATATATGGCCTGAGAGACCAGACCTTTTGCTCTTTATTTAAATACTACATCACATTTGGTCTCAAAAGGCAAAATAGTTGTAAAGTACAAGTTTAGTACATACTATGCTGCTGTCTTGAAATCAATACTTTTTCACTCTTATTACTGGGATAATAAAATCATTATTTTTTTATAATTGAAATAATATGATTTGTCATGGAGTTTATCTATGCTTAAACAACTGAACCTTCTCAATTTTAGGTAAATATTTCTATAACCAGATTACTTTAGCTAAGAAGCAATGTATAAGACAGGAAGACTGTTGTTATTTAGATAATATATCCAGAATATATCCAGAACTGAACTTATTTAAATGTTCAAATCTGTTAGATATTTTACTGGGGAAAAGACAAAGCAAGATATCTAAGTTCAAGATTTATCATATATATATATATATATATATATATATATATATATATATATATATATATATATATTTATAAGATTTTAGATCTTTATTTAAATAGAAAATAATATTTGGTCTCAAAAGGCAATCCAGGCATAAAACAGACTTACTTATTTTAGTGTTTAATTCTGTTTAGAATTTTTTTTCTAAAAAAGGGACACAGTAAGGATTAAGAAAATGCTTGTATGTTGTATGTCATATGCGCATTTGTAATGGTAGGAATGTTGTTGTTTTTTCCTAATGTGGCCACAAGATAGCCTAATCATTATTATTTTCCTTTAATCAGTGTTTTGTGACAGAATAGAAAATAAAAATAATAAAATAATAAAAAAAACAGTCATCACTGACTAATTATGCTGTCAGACCTTATTTAGTGGCTTTCTTCTTAGGCTTTCTAAAAAAAATGTAATACAAGAGTGAAGAGTCAACCAACTCAATAAATAAATTGTGTTAGAATAGTGCAAGCAATATGAAACTAACAGTGAATTGGAAAACTGGCTGCCAAGAAAGGGTTGCCAATGGACTGTTTAAAGCTGCGAGTACAATGCAATCTGAAAACATAACTTCACAAAGACTGGTCACCTACAAGTAAAGAGGGTTAACTCTAGACACTGCGAGAAAAGTCCTGATATAGATAATCCTTCAAGACTGCTTGCACTAATAATCCCATGTATACACAGAAATGGGCCCATTGACTTTCATGTACAATTATATCAGTGCCTTCATTATAAGAACACTCACCAATTTGACTACCGATACAGCTCCTTTTAGATGCAACTTATCATAGATCATTCAATTTGGTTATACCATAACCAACGCGCTTAAAAACGACCACAAAGATTTAAAATTTTTCCTAGCTGAGTACTATTTTCAGGCACTGTGTAATATCATTGCAACTGCTGTACAAATTGTACACCAGCAAAGTTTTACACCGGACTGAAAGTGTAGTTCCTGAAAGTATCAGCCTAAAAAACTTTTCATTTTTCATTGGTCTTCACTGGTCATGCACTGTAACAGGAAAAAACAGGAAACAGGAAAAATATCTAAACTCTTTTGTAATTTTTGAGTGAGATACTAACAGTCTAATCAGATTCAATGATCTATGCTAAGCTTTAACTAAAAGTGCTACCGCCAGATTTGGTTGAATGGATTCAAAAACTGTAAAACCCAACTGTTTAACTCCTGACTAGAGAGTCATAAAATTTGCCTATTTAAAAAAAAAAAAGATTGCTATATAGGTATAAATTGCCAAAATAAAGTTTTAAATGTCAGAATAAAATGTTTTTTTTTCTTGGTGTAGCTTATTAATGTTTATAACATACTGTATTACTGTCATAAATATTTATTACAATGACAGTGTATGTGAAAGAGGAAGTAGCAAAGGGCTTCATCCAGTTCCCCAGATACAGCGGGTTTCTTCTTTCCCTCTATTGATTATTGTCACTTGAATGAGATCACAGTGAAGTTCTGCTATCCTCTACCATTAGTTCCAGCTGCTCTTGGACGGGTTTGTACAGCCAAATATTTCACCAAGTTTGACTCACGTAGTGCCTACAATCTCATTTGTATCCAGGAGGGAGAAAAGTGGAAGAAGGCCTTCTCTACCAGAACCTGATTTTGAGTTTCTACTTGTTCTTTGTTGACCCTGGAACAACATTGTGATTAGCCAATCAGATTTGTAGAAAAAATGTATAGTTTTTGTGAAGTATAGGTATACAATCAATGTTTCTTGTATAGCAGTGTCATTCATCTATCATTTTCTTTGATTTTGGACATTACTCATGGGTAAGGATAAATTAAAATGTAGAGATATAGACAAAATTCTTGGGTTAAAATGTTCCAGGGCCAACAAAATATGTTGACCTAGGAACATAGGACAAATCAGGACGTGCACCACCACTGGGCACTATGAATATCTTTTTATGCCATTTGGACTCGCCAATAGTCTGTCAAAGTTTCAAGCCTTCAATGTCTTATTGATCACAAACGCCAAGCTAGAGAAGTGCAAATTTCTATCCTGGGGTATGTCATCAGTGCTAATGGGGTGGCGATGGATGAGAGGAAGGTGGATTCAGTACTCAAGTGGCCCCAACTGAGAACTGTAAAGAAGCTGCAGTGCTTTCTGGGCTTTGCCAACTTTTACAGACGATTAATTTGCAATTTCAGCACCGCTAACATCTCTTCTCCAAAGAGGCAAGCCACGTCTATACTGGTCAACTGCAGCACCTCGAGTTCACTGTAGAGGTTGATGCATCCAACACGGGAATCGGATCTATCCTTTCTCAACGCCAGCATAATCCTTCAAAGTTGTTTCCCTGTGCTCTCTACTCCCAAAAACTAAATGCAGTGGAGTGAAATTATGTGGGGGATCATGAATTTGTTCACCATGATGGCAGCCTTTCAAGGAGTGGAGACACTAGTTACAGGGCGCCAAACTTCCATTCACAGTAATCGAAATCTGGAGTACATCAGATCGGCCAAACGGTCCTCCACAGGCTAAATTCTCCACAGGCTAAATGGTCTCTGTTTTTTCAGTTTGACTTTTGGATCACATATCACCCTGGCTCAAAGAACTGCAATGTTGATTCCCTGTCCCAACAATTAAATTCCTCTATATCCTTGGGACGCACAATCTGGCAACCCCTCACCTCCTGACTGCACACAAAACTGCACCTATGTTCCCCAGGACCAAGATGATTCACAAATCTCCCAGTTTCAGCTCCTTATTTCCCTGGTTAGGAGAACCATCTGAACTGCTGTTGATGACTGGCTACAATGCAGTAGGGAGAATTGGAA
Organism: Puntigrus tetrazona; assembly: GCF_018831695.1. Classification (NCBI taxonomy): domain Eukaryota; kingdom Metazoa; phylum Chordata; class Actinopteri; order Cypriniformes; family Cyprinidae; genus Puntigrus; species Puntigrus tetrazona. The sequence continues at coordinate 5,606,178 of NC_056719.1, read as the reverse complement.
TGCTGCCCATGTACACCTTCAACGAGCAGTTTGTCACATTAGAGCACAGGCTGACCGTCATCGTAGGCCTGGGCCCAAGCTAGGTTCCTGGACAGTGGGTTTGGCTATCTACCAGTGTCTTATCATTTAGCTCTACATGGCAATTATTGTATCTCAACCACTTTCCATGTTTCTCTGCTTAAGACTGCCAGTGGTCTGAGAAGGGAGGGGGACCAGGAGGAGGCCTCCGAAGAGAGCACCTCTCCCATCATGGTGGAAGGCGAGGAGGCATGTATCGTGTTCAGGAAACCTTGAATACCCGATAAACCTGCACCTTGACTCATTGGAGGGCCTCAGCACAGAATAGCCCCTCACTTCAGTAGCCACTCACAGAAAGGAGGATCTGACATAAATTAGGCCTATGTGGCCTATCCCGATAATTACATAGTAAACTTAATATGAAGTGTAATAGTTTCTTTATAAAATAGTGCTGTTAGTCCTGTTACACATTTGTACTCACACATACCATTCAGTGGACTGTTACTAAAGATGCATCAAAAATCATTAGCTAATATTTGTGCATTTTGTCAGTAAAGCCAGTTCTGTAATAAGCAGTAAAAGATGAGCACTGATGAGCTGTGCAAATTCACTTAATTTGTGCATCCCTAGTTGTTACATATGTGTAGTTACACATACATTATGTCGTAGATACTATGAATCAGTGTGTACTTACACTGTGGTTAAATACTCTAGTTACTATGTCAGTACACAGGTATTAGTGCCACCTAATTTAAAGTGGGACAAAATGGTAAATATAACTAAGAGAATGATGTAATTGCAATCACATTGCATAGAGTATGCTTTTTCTTTCAATCTTTTTTATTCTCTAGGAGAAGGGGCCTCCAGCTATTTCTTTGAAACTGGCAAAGGCCACCTCTGACTATACACTATGTTTAACCTCTTTTAGTAAAATGCACAACCTAGGTCTTTGTGACGCACATACACAAATCACCCAGTGGGATTCAGTGTAACAGTATTTATAATGTGATGCTTTGTCATCTGTGCCTTCAACAGCACCTGTGAGGGAAGCACACGCTGAAGATTTGCAGGACTTCAGAGATTTCAGTATTACTCTATTCAGTGTTCTGTAACAGCATCTTGATCTAATGTATGCTAGTGCTTCTGAAGATGTCTAATTTTAATGAATCCAAAACTAACCTCACTCAGACTCTGTTGGTGCTGGATCGAGATGCACCAATGAAGGCGGTTTTGTTTGTGACCCCATGTGTTATTTTCCTCTATGTCAATGGAGTCATGCTCTTCACTTTGAGGAAAAAGACTGTTTTTCAGGAGGCATCCCGTTATATTCTGTTTGGTCACATGCTTTGGGTGGACACACTTAATCTCTTTATGAGTGTTGTGTTGTATATATGTGCTGTCAGTAGGATTTTAATTATGAAAAATGTCTGTCTTGTTCTTCTCATTGCTGCACAAGCTCTCTTTCAGGTTTCTACAATAAATCTGGCTTTAATGTCACTTGAGAGGTATGTGGCAATCTGCTTTCCTCTCAGACATGCAGAAATCACCAGTTACAGAAGAACACACATTTCCATTGGTGTTGTTTGGATGTTAGGTTTGATTCAGTGCTTGTCTGAGATGATTATTTTCTATGCCATTGATTCTACAAACACAGCAATGCATTTATTCTGTTCAAGAACCACTCTTTTCAGGCTGCAGGTCTATAAGAAACTTGAAATAGCTTTTACATGTGTATTTTTTGTGTCTGTGTGTTTTGTTATTATCTTTACTTACGCCTCTATAGCAGCTGTGGCTAAAACAGCTGCCTGTGATAAAACGTCAGCCAAAAAAGCCAACAAGACTGTTCTGCTGCATTTAATACAGCTGGGACTCTGTGCTGCATCCATTTTAGTTGGAGTGATCCAAGAAGCCATTTATGTTTATACTGACTACATTACTTTATTGAATGTGATGTATTTTTGCTTTTTAATGTTTATCATTTTCCCCAAATGCTTAAGTCCTCTTATATATGGTCTGAGAGATCAGGCCTTCAGCTGTTTGTTTAAATACTACTTTACTTTTGGTAAAGGCAAAGTCAAACCATTTGTCATAGAGCAACACGTTTAGCAGTGGCTTAAAAATTAGCACTTCGGTACGGAACTGAAATATATTGGATATGTTACTGACCATGGAGATAATAATCTGAGGTATAATTATGTTTAATAAAATGAAAACTAATAAAACTATAAAAAAAAACTAACCTGCAAACATTTTGACAATGTTTGTTAATAGATGTTTTGTGACTGCTCATTTTTGCACACTTTCTTGTCATGTGACATAAAAATTGATACAGCTGCTACAGTAAAGTTTTATTTAATGCAACTAACAGGGGGAAAAAAAGGATTTAGTATGACAAGGCCCAGACTCAAAAGCAGTGGCTATAATGTGTAATAATAAATGTCTTTTATTAGGCTTTAATTAGCGGTCAAAGATTGTATATTCTCTGTACAGTGTAAAATGACATTTGCTTTACGGCAGTGAGACTTTATAGTCCAATCAAAACAAATTTTGCCATCTTTTACTCACCCTCATGTTTTAAACAGTATGACTTACTTTGTTTTGTAGAACACAAAGAAAAAAATGTAAAGAACAGTTTTAGTAACCAAAAAGATTCAATCTGCACTGTAAGCAAAACTAGTTAAGCAACATTCTTCAGGATATCTTTGTTTATGTTTTACCGAAGAAAGAGAGTCATGCAGGTTTAGAGCAACATGGTGCATAAACGAATATAGAATAGTTGGTATTGTGGACTATCCTATTAATACCCTTGGGTTCAAGGCTGTTTAACATCTCATTTGTCCAGCAGTGCCTTTTTACATTGTCAACATTGTCAACTACACTATAATATGGCATTAAACCTCTGGTCTTATTCATGCCACCTCCTGGAGCAACATATGTAAGCTTTTCCTGCAGGTTTCACATTCATGGACTGGCCAGGCTAAATGTTTAGCTATTCAAATGCTACTAGATAATAGCTGCTGGCTGATACTGGCACTTTCTTTAGATCACAAATTGCCAGTACATCTAACGAAACTTCATTAAAGTTCCAATATTATATGTTTTTTATCAGTTTGTGCATTTCTGACCAAATGCTTACCAAGACACTTTATTTAGTTGAAAGAACGTTTCATTTTAATGTTAAGTTGTAATAAATTGATTAAATAAAAAATGACATTAAAATTAATTTACTGAAAACCAATTCCAAATATAGACAAAAATATATTTATATAAGAATATTCACCGACTTCATATTCATATTATATCATATTCATTTCATATTGTTGATTTGCTCAATTTTAAAGAATATTTTAAAGAAAAATTAATTAGCATGTATTCTGAGAAATGAAGTATTCATTTACCTTGGTCCATATATTTTAAATGTTTATAGTTTAAAATGAAATTTATTCATAAATTAATAATTGATATAATCTATTATTATACTGAAAATACTATTTAAATTATTTAAATATTTTTATGTTTAATGTTTTTATTTTATATGAACTCCACTAACATATTTTATATGGATTTTAATTCTAAAAATCTCCTTTATAATTCAGTTTGTGGTATCTGTCAGGCCTGTGTTTCCCCTGCCTCATGTTTTTCCCTCCCTCGTGTTTCTTTATGCCCTTATTTGGAGTTTGTCTTCGTGTTTGTGTTTCCGCTGTGTTCATTTGATTTCAAGTGTGTTTATTTATCCCGTCTTTATGTTTAAGATTTAAGGTGTCTTCTGCCCTGTGTTTCTTGTCCGGTCTACTTGTTATGTACATCTCTTGATAGGATCTAGTATAGCAACAAACAAACGAACATGACATACATTAAATGTCATTGGCATTTTCAAAGCACATCATAAGATTTCCCTACTGTCATTTTTTAGAAAAGAAACTGTGTCTTGAATGACTTGAAAGCTCTGGAGTATCACAACAAACACCCCCACTGGAACCTCCCTTCGCCTCAAAGTCAGTGATCGCATTAATTATTTATGTTCACTTTTGGAGATGAAAAATATGTTTGTTTTTATACGATTGTTTGGGAATAGGCATTTCCACGAAGACTGACAGATATGAGATTACACTATTAGTCCTCGGGGCCTAAATCCTTCACAAACATGTTTTAATGAGCGGTTAATCATACAAGACTCATTTAACTACTTTCTATGATGAATAGAAATGACATCTGGGTATGACTCACTTATATTCACTTGAGCTGAATCTGGCTGCAGCTGTGGACACCCAACAGAGTTGTAATTCAGAGCAATTAAGTGAGTCATCAACAGATTCATAAGAAAAAGCTCCTGGATTTTATTACATCTGTGTCTTCCTTCAGGGTTGCTATCATTAACTTAAACTAAAAAAATGGATTATTACTTGAACAAATATAGGCTGAATTATAAAACTGCATGCAGAAACTACTTGATATTGTAGCCTATATTGTCATGCTGCAATGTAATTCAGGTCACTGAGAGGGGTGCTATAAGGTTAAACCAAAAAACAGTACGTGTAAAACTGTATCCAAGCTTTCGATTAAATGTCATGGCGGTGGTGAAAAAATAAGTGCACTTGCAGACCTGGTTGTGGCAGTTATGGCAGTTTGACTACATTTTGACTGCTGACCGACCAAATGAAACTGAATATATAAACAAAAAAAGGCTTATCATTAACCAAATCCAATGCTGTGAAACACATTAAAAATGCTGTGGGTTGTAACCCAACCTTGGGTCAAATATGACTTATTAATGTTAAAATGGAAAACAAAAGCTGGATTAGTCCTTGAAACAACCCAGCAGTTAAATTGAATATTTTAATGGTGGTGTAGAATCTGAAACTAAAAATAAAGAAATAACAGTGTTTCTTTTGACACATTTGAACACATTTCATAACTACAGACTAAATGAAAATTTGTACGAAAATTAGTAGGTCTCTTAAGGTTGACTCATCCTTATTATATAAGGAGTATCTTCATAATCAATAATAATTAGTAGTATTTGTAGTAGAATTAGTAGTAGTAGTATACTGCCTAAACAATAGGCCTACTTAATGTACATTTTAATATATATGTAGTATATTAGTGGTAGTAATAGTAGCAGTAGTGTAATTCGCATACATACAGTCTAATTAAGTATTCATAAGGCTCATTATTATTAAACAGTATCTGATGGTGCAATTCTCAGTCAACACCGACAGGGAGAGAACTTCATTTCTTCATCTCAAATATGGCGGCTTACCGAAGAAAACTGTTTGCTGTAGGATTGAGGTTGTGAGAAATATTTTGAATAGTGCCTTTTTTCAATATTTACACAATTTCGTGAATCCCGAACGCAGTGTATTTGTGGTTTCCGCGCCGTTACGAACAATGGGACATTCGTTGCGTTACACAAACATGTCTGTAGATTCGCCCAGAATGCTTTGACAGCTACAGCTCGTTGCCTCGTAACTTCCTCGCTTTAGTCGTATTGTTTCGTAGCGTACTTCTGGCCTCGTGTGCGTGTGAACCGTCGCGTGTACGAAGCGTTGGCTCTGAGCTGAGGTTGTTCCTGACGTGAGCTTTGTCGTTGTTTTTGTGCAGCTGTGCAGCGTCCCTGAGCAGAGGCTCCAGTCAGAGTAGACGCGGACTGGCAGCGCTGCCCACCCTCCTCAGGAGGAACTGGATGAGCTTGAGTCTCACAGGTGCTCTGTGTGCTGTTCCTTTCATCCAGGTCTGCGCCACACCGACTCTTTGATTGCTATAGCTGCTAATATTGAGTACAAAAGATAGGCTAAGGGCTAGCCTCATTCCTGATACGATTGCTGTATCCTTCACATATGATTGAGTGACTCGTACATAGAGTTTGCCATTCAGCTAGTTAAAATGATTTATTTATTAGCATTTTTAGTCATTCAAACAAAATGCATTATATCCGTTGTATCTTGATCTTTAAGCGGTGACCTTTCAGCTAGGTTTGAGTCTGACATTGCGCTGTGCTGAAAACCTTTTTATTATTATTATCTAGCGTATTCCTAGTAATAATTGCTTTTATGTTTCACGTTATGCTTTATTATCGCCAAATCTTGGATTCTATCTTTCTTTTTTTCTTTAAATTAGCGTAGGTTGTAAATTGATTGTTTGTAGGCCTCAATTGTATGTGCTTATAGACAAAAAAGAAAGACAATTGTGGATAATACTTATATTCACTCATAAACTTGTATGCTTAAGCTTAAAAAAAAAAGGCCTGCAAACAATCAATTCCAAAATTATCAACAAAAAAAAAACAGTTAGGGAAAGATGTTACAACTAGCAAAGTCATAATTTACTAACCTTTGAGTAGTTCTAAATCTAACCAGTATTTTTTTTTTCCTACTATGGAAGTCAACCTGGTTACAAACTTTTTTCAAAATATTTTACAGATTTAGAACTTCTCGAGGGTGAGTAAATTAAATTATGACAAAATTTTCATTTTTGTGTTATTTTAAATAGCATTTTTGAGTTGAGATATTGAGTTGAGATTTTGTTTGGAAAGATTGGAGCATTATTGGGAAATAGTGTGTGTAAATATCATAGAAAATGTAAAGCATTTCAATAAAACATTACACAACTTTAGTAAAGTACATCTGTGTAGGACCTCAATTTATTAATAATGGCCAACCAAGGCTTGGGTCGCGTATATTAGTCAAATAGCATGATTGAATGGCCTATGAAGATGACAGTCTCAGTTCAGTCTCAACTACGTAGTTGGTCTTTAGTGTTAATTTCCACTAAATTGTTATTTGACAAACTCCTTAACCATTCTTTCCTCTTCGTCTCGTTTAGAATCCGGAAAATCTGACCCATGAAGATCTGGTGCGGAGAGCATCATCTCTGGTCACAAACAGTGCTAATACTTACCTCTCACAAACTACTTTAGCACTGCTTGATTCCATCTCAGGTTATGTTAAGGTAATTACAACTATCAGGATAGTTGTTTTTATTTTCATGATGAAAAAAGTCATTCCATACGCCTGTCTTCTCTAGGCTATAAGCGGTCTTGTGACGATCCACAGGCGCTATTCATCTTCGATCAGCAAATTTACTCCTGCGGAGGAGGATGCAGTCTGGCAGGTCGTTCTTAGACAGCGTCAAGAGGTAATGACTTAAAAAATAGTTATTGTTAACAGGTTTTCAAATTTTAAGTGTCGCTATTTTGCTTTGTTTAGTGGTAGTTAATTTTTAATCAAATTTATTGCAAAGCTGATTTTATTTTATTTAGGTAATTGACAGGAGAAACGATTACAAACGATTTCAATCCTGCTGGATGACGGCCATCAATCTTTCAAAGCTGGCAGCAGAAGCAGCTTTCAATGCAGGTAGCTATTTTAATTTTCTGGAAGAGGCATTTAAGGCTTAATTATTTATTTATTTATCTATCTATCTATCTATCTATCTATCTATCTAATAAAAAAAATAGATCAGTTATTATATTATATTATAATATTATTAATATACTTAGCTTCATATATTATACCTTTAATAATATTGTTTTTATTATACAGCTTTTTATATAATACATTTTTTAAATATTTTATGAACGAGATTATATATTTTTGTTATTATATATAATAACATTATTTTAGAGCTGTAATGCACGTGATTTTTGCATCATATTACTTTAAAATAAGTATGATTTATAGTTATAGAGCTCTATTGAAATTTGGCGCCTGCTGCCCCCTGGTGGTCACTTGTTAAATTGCACTTAGCCATTTGTAGAAATAGGTTCACCAGGCTTGTGTTCTCCAGGGGCTGACCAAGCTTCTGTGGCAGCTCAGAACAGTCTACAGCTCACACAGTCCCAGGTGGAACAAGTTCGGCTGCAGATGCAGGAAGCTGAGAGACAACTCAAAAACTCTAAAGCTGAGGACAGCGAGAGGCTTCAGAATGCTCTCAGTGCTGCAATGAAGGAGGAAGACGTCCCGGATGCATATCTACGAGAGGACTAGTCACATCGAGACAGCTTTAAAGCATCTTAAGCACTCTGGTTCAAAGGCCTGCACCACTACTGAAGCACAGAATTATATTTCTGTTTGATTAATAGGACAAATGCTGTGAAATGTGGGAGAATCTGCGGTGCAGCCAGGAGAATTTATGTAAACGATGCATAAGTATTAAATACAAAACTATGAGGGCAGGAAAAGGGATAAAAACTTTCTAGATCATGGGCTGCACATTTGTTTGTAATTGATAAATGCAATTAGAATTTAATGCCATTTAAATTTAAATCAATTCATCAAAATCAGCTTTTTTACCTGGTAGACAATATGAGTGAGTTATGATTACAGACATATACTACCTTTGTGATTTCTTTCATTTTTAAATAAACAGTAAAAAATACTTGTTTTGAGTCTTTGTTGACTTTATATATTTAGTTTTCATGATAGAAATTATTAAAAATAAATTTTTATATAAATTAATTTTATATAAAATTAAAATAAATGTTATATAAATTAAAAAAAAAAAATAAAAAAAAATATATATATATATATATATATATATATATATATATATATATATATATATATATATAATATTATTTTTAACTTCATTTTCAGTCTCTTTCTCAGTCATCCATAATAAAGAATCTACATCAGCATTTTATTTTTCAGCAACAGTAATGCATCTCTCATCGGTGTGGTTTTTTCAGAGCCAGCCTTCCATCATCTATCTCCTGTAATCTCCACCTGTTGTTTTCTGTGTTGTGGGCTGAAGGGCTCATTAGCAGCGGATCCATCATGTCAGTAGAGATGTTGTCTGTCTTTGTGGCCTTCAGCGTTTTCTATTTTAACTTGCCAGTTTTCAGTCAGAACCGAGGTCATATATCATTCCTCCGTCCCTTCATATTTGAATCTAATCGGATTTACTTATTGTCTGATTCGTGGATTGCAAGTTAATAATGACACTGATGTCTGGACTTAGCAAAGAAGAGATTTAAAAATATCTCGAGTGATGATTGAACAACCGCAAGGTGGCGCTATAAGACAATATATAGTTGACACGAACGTGACGCTGCTGTAACGTTATGTTTGTATTCAGTCGTTCATTTCAGTAATTTTTTTGTTAAATGCTAATATTTCATTTTTTTTAAGACAATTGCTTTTATTTACAACCAACAACAAACTTTTTTTAAGCTTAGAGCTACACTTGCAAATGATGCTTAAAAAATTGTATGAAATGTACAACTAGATTTTAAATAGTCTATAAAATGTTATTTGTGAGGACTTACCTTAGGCTTAAATTTACAATATTAATAAAGTATATTTAAAATTGTAGATAATGTTGGGAACAACCAGATTAGATATGATTAAATAGATGAAGAACAAAATTTCGAAGTAAATTTTTTTCAAATATTGATAAAAAAAAAGTGACCCATAAAGACCACGAATGAAACACTTTCTGAGGTAATTTGACCCTTTAACTCGATGCTATTTTATCTATTTGTTTTCTTTAAAAAATCAAAAAACGCTTGACCTTCTAACACTTTCTATTCGCTATTCGTTTTCTATTTTCTTTAATAAAAGGCTCCACCGTTGGCTTTCTCTATTCCTTTTCTATTCTGTGTACATGTTTTCCTTTTATTATATAAATAAATGAATAATCTTGCTATGTGTACTCTCTTAAGCTAACTAAAACTTGTGTCAGATAAATAACTAAAAATAAGTTTGTTTAGCTATTGCTGGTTCTTGGCAAATCCTAGTTCCGGTATGAAAAACAATGTGATGTTTCTTTACCAAACATTGGTCAAACTGACATGAAGACAATAGAAGAGTCAAAAACGCAGTTCCTTCCCAGTCATCATTTCGAAATCTCACATCTGACATGTTCGTGGGAAACGGCTCGCTAAATTGACAAAGTAAACTACTCCACGGTTTATATAACTTAGTTTGATTTTATCCCATCACTGACTGCCCTCTGCGACCATTGTGATGGAAATTCGTCTAGGACTGCATGGATTTGGACACTGGATCCCACTTCAGAACTTCACTAACGTCCCAGTGTTGACTGAACACTGAAGTAATTTGGGGTTTGCCGGACTAATCAAAGGAAAAGCCCATAGTCGGCCCTGACAGCAAACATCTCGTTTTTTGATCTCGCGCTCTGTATTTATAAAGCAAAAGACTTGTTTATTGAATCCGAAATAAAAGAATGAGCATAAAAAGAACGCTTCACGTTGAGTGATGGGGTTGAACACGAAAATGAGGCAGAGAGCACGAATGCATAAACAGCTCTTCCATCCTTCCAGCCGGCATCAGACACCCTTCATTCCCTGCAACTCGAGTGCTGGTTACTGGCATGCTCCGTGATGACATTAGACATGTGATTTATTGTCTGGGGGGGGTGGCTGTTCTATGTTACTTGTCTAGGAAAAGTTTAAAACTGCAGCTTTATGAAATACCAGCGTATTTACTTGAATAAACTATAGCGTGCTGTGCAAGGAGGGAGTTAAGTCAGGACGTGTTGGTACAAAAGAGAGTGCACCAAACCTCCTCTTTTAAGGGTCCTTGAGGACTCATGCAACATTCCTGGAGCAGGCAACACCCTCGGTGCGCTTCCCGGTTTTACAAAATGCAAGAGTGAAAAATCGCATTTTCAGGAGGTAAAATATACTAAACATTCAAGTGTTTAGATTGAGGAAAATCTTTCGGGCACGTAACGCTTGATAAACGTCAAAAACACTTTGCGGAGTTTGAAAAGGCAGGTTCGAGCAATTGCATTTCAAGGGCTCTAAAGTATGTCTATTTGTTCTGGTTCCAAGACATCCTCCGGAGCAAGATGAGGACTAGATCAACTGCACTATCACTTGAGTTCAGGATACATTACCATTTGAATGTTACCATGGCATCACACCATTAGAGACACAAAAACCTCTTTGAGGGCAGGTTGCCCAGTGACTAATTTAAATGGATTTGTTGCTATCTAATGAAAATATGTGTAAATTATGTAAAAAATGTTCAAATGAGGTTTTTAATGGCATTAATGTAATGACTTGATTCATTAAAAAAAAAAAAAACTAAAGGTCAAATGCCTGGTTTTAAAATACATTAGATGGGTCAAAATGATTGTTTTTTTTGTTGTTTGTTTTAATGGCAAAAATCATTAGGACATTTAAAAAAAGGTCATGTTCCATGAAGATATTTAGTACATTTTCTACAGTAAATATATCAAAACTTAATTTCTGATTAGTAATATGTAATTTTCTCAATTTTTAGATGTTTTGAGCCCTAAATAAATAGTTATATCTTGGCCTAATATTGCCCTATCATAACAAACCTATTCATATTTATTCTGCTTTCAAATGATGTATATATCTTTCAGAAAATTGACCCCTATGACTGGTTTTGTGGTTCAGGCTCATGCATATAACAGATGTTTATATCCATCTTAATACCGTGGACTACAGATAAAGCTACAAAAGTTTAATTTGACCTAAATCCTCTAAAGGAATGTCTGGAACATACTGTAGTCAGAACATTTTCACTTCAATACAGAGACAAACATACAGACATAGAGGAGAAATGAAACTTTATCGATCCCCTGTCACACATTAGAGAACAACTGTGGGATATACATCAGAATTAAGTTATTCATTATCATAAAATTGTCAGTCACCCAGTGCGTAAGTCCGTCTTGAATTTTTTAATCACTTGGAGTAGCTCATAAATAGTCCCTCTCTCGCTGCCAGGTGAGAACTTGTGCCCAGTTTTCCTTCACCTTTTTCCATCTTTTCCAAATTAACAAATGGTGAAAGAATGACTTAGCAGGAAAATTGGCTTTGACGTTAATTCCAGCCCGAACAGTCAGGTGAAACACTGGCACACGATACAGCAGTTGAAGAAAACATTGAATAAAGACGTTCATAAATTTCCGGAGTCTCCCCAGAACATTATTTTCCAATAGGCATCTCTCACACTCGCCTGCATTTAACAACCAAAAAGTGAGAGAATTTATTGCTCGGTTCATGGATTGTCTTAGAAAAAAAAAAAACTGAGTCAACAAACAACAAAAAAGGGATTTAGGGTTTAGCGGGAGGAACGATGACGATGGGCCAAAGTCTTTGTAAACGAAACCTTCTGGGTGCAGATGGACAAAACCTCTGCTGAATGGACGGAGTCTCTCTGTGAGATTGTTCGGTTCGTTTATGCTGCTGAAAGAAACAGATCCTGAAGGAATGAGGCATAATGCTCTCTTCCGAGGGTTGGTGGGAGAGTCTGGGGATCGCTGTCTTTGATGTGTTGTTTTCATGAAGGAGATATCAGAAACAGAGTGAGCTGACTTTGTTGATGGTGCATAGCAGCTCCTGGGAAATAGTTTAGACTACTTCACAAAGGCCAAATCTACTGTAAAGATGCTCCCTTTTATTTATGTTCGCAGTTATCAAGCTTTTCTCGCATGCTGTGATCAACCATGCCCTGGAGATGAAATATTAATTTCTCTGTCCAATAAATCAAAGTAACAGTAGGGGGAATGGGGTAGTGTGTTGCTTCACTTCTTTTTTTTTGTTGCTTCAGTTCCTACCATCCAGATAAATGAGTGAGCAAAATCTTATCCTGGTTGGACTGAGACAAGACATAAAGTCATCAGATTGCTGATATGGCATAAATGGGGAGGAGCTATTAGCCCCCAGTTCTTTTTTTGTTTAGTAGGATTAGCTTGTTAATTTCTGTATGTCCCAATTAGACCCAGGCCAAGAGGGAACGGTAATGGGGTGAGGGGTTTTCTTGTGGCTTTGAGGGACGCAAAGCACAGACTGGATTCTAGATGAAATCTTAAAAAGGGGGCAGAGTGGATTAGCAGGGGGTACAAAGGGATTAAGTCTGATGCTAACAGAAAATTAGCGCCTATTTGTGGGACAGGACCAACAAGTGGGACAACTTAAAATGACAATCCCTTCACTAAGTAACAGAAGTGTTTAATAGAAGCCCAGCTTTTCTTTGTAATTCCTTTGTTCCTTTACTTCACACATTTGATAGGAATGTGGCCAACATTATGTGTTCATCGGTACAACTGGCAATAAATTTGAATGCATTTGAATGTTTAACATGAGCCGAATTCTGAATTCAACCAAAGAGATGTGCAGTATAAATCTGTATTGTAAAGGTATAACCACTGCAGCTATTAGCCAAGGTTAACAGTAGCCATTTGTCAACATGAAGGTGCAAAAAAAGCACTTCAGTCTTACTAGCCCCGCCTCCTAATTTAGAAACATGATATGCAACACATCATCACGCGTGAACACGCCCCCGACTGCTGATTGGTTACAAGTGTGTTTTGGCGCACGATCCAATTCCCTTACAACATAGTTTTTCAGAAACGGAAGTAGCGATAAATATTTTAATCGTTATCAAAAAAGTCATTATAAAATTTAAAAACAAAATGGTGTATCTTATGAACTTTATGTTTTATGCATTGGTTGTTAATTTAATTAGATTTTTTTTACTCTAGCAATTCACGTGCTTATATACATTTTGCTCTTGTTTAAAATGAAGGAGGCGCTGTAAAACGTGCATGTATGCAAAATATAATCATCATGTATTTGAATTTGTTAAAAAAAAATTGGTAAAACAAAATGATCTTTTTGCAGACTCAAATAAATTGCTATACTTTTAGCTAGGTTAGATGTGATTTTATGTAGACTATATAAAATTATATATATATATATATATATATATATATATATATATATATATATATATATATATATATATATATATATATATATATATATAATACAGAACTTGTTGATCAGTCAGCTACTTCATTTTGTTTTGCAAATAATGGTCTACATAGCCAGGTGAGACTACACACCCCCATAACGGAGAGGCGGAGTGGTACGGTCCAGACGCAGCCTTGTCCCTATGGAGTTGTTGCTGAGGAGCTTTCAGAGTTTCGGGGAACGAGAGAAGCGAGAGCACGGGCGGTGATATGGCGCTGACAATGACTGCCCATTATCTCAGGAATAACCCGATCCACCCGGGACTGAATGTTAGGGTCCTGCTCATCCTGTCACTTATGTCAGGTAGGTTTGATCATGCCTTATTTGCTGTGTCGTGCGCGCGCAAGCCCTTGGCAAACTTTGGGGGAATCCAGCGGTCTGTGGAAAGTATTGAGCGCGTGAACATGACGCCGTCCAGGCTCGCGGACAGTCCTCCAAAACGTCACCGTGCAACGTCGTTTGTGCCCCAAAAAAGTTTCTAAAACTTAGGTTTAGGCGAATTCATTTAGGATACCTTACAATTATTTCCCCTGGAAGCCACATCTAGCCATCTTAATTGTACCAAGTCCGCTATTTTTCCTCAAACCACGCTGATTGTGCGAACGCAGGAATCTCGCACGAGGACTGAGATTCAGCTGCCATGGAAACATCCTGGCAGAAACCGAAAAACAAACAGTCGCTGTTTTTATTTCTATATAAATAAACATTTATTTCTAACCTCACGCCTTTGTCGGATACTCGAAGCAACCCCTTGACATTTATGTTGGCAGTGGAATTGTTTGCCAGCTCGTAATCCACGCCAAATGTTGCGCTCTTTGTTTGTTTGTTTTTTAAAGCGTGGTCGTAGCAGAAAAAAACAGAGCTCGTTTTATTTGCTTCGTTTGTTGACTGAAAGTTAATCTGAATATGGACTGAACTGGAAGTTTGTGGGCCGGACAAGCGATTTAGTTTCCAGTCACTTCATCGCAAGTATTTTGACCCAACTTTGACATTTGCGTTAGGTTTTGCACATCGCTTGCTAACGCATGTCCGCCACAAGAATAAAATGAATGAATTCAGCGTAAGCTCGCTACCTGGGTTCTAGCTGGTCTAAGGCGGTTTTCAGCTGGTCATACCTGCAACCTTGCAGTTAATTTTAAACGAGATTTCCCATCAGGCACGATTCTCGTTGACAGTCAAACTCAGTCTGTCCCTGACTGTCCTGGTGTCTGCGAGCACACCTGTCACGACCGCAGTTGCCTTCTTTTAGCAACGGGCTTCAGCTGTGTATCATTTTGCAGCTGTAGGGGACACATGCAGACAGAGGTCAGACCACAACACCGCACTCCGGCTCGTGCACAGTGGGGCGGTATCCATAGTGACCGGTTTGTCTGCGCGAGACGGTGTCCTCGCGCCCCATCGATCACTCACTCACAGCAAATTCCGTTGTTCTCCAGTATTTATCGGGCCTTGGGCATGAAAACAATTGCCGTTTTTGTCTGTGACATGTAGGTCAATGTTACATGAAACGTTTTCGATCGAGATGGAGTGTTTCAAAGCGTTACTTTGTAACTTTATGCATTTCATTTGCATTTCTATTGGTCTAGTAGCAAAGTTTGAGACTTGGTTTATTCTTAGTGTTTTGTGATTTATAAATATCGTGTTCTGTTTAAAGGGATAGTGCACCCAAAAATAAAACTCGTTATTAATTACTCACCCTCATTTCGTTCCAAACTTGTAAGACCTTTGTTCACCTTCGCAACACATATAAGGATATTTTTGATTAAATCCTAAAGCTATCTGATCCTCCATAGACTGCAACTCAGCTGACACGTTCTAGGCCCAGAAAGGAAGTAAGGACATAGGTAAAATAGTCCATGTGACATCAAAGGTTCAACTGTAATTTTACAAAGATAGTATGGAGACTTTTTCAATGTCTTCTTTCCTGTGACTCTTCCACCATTATCAAGAGTACCACAACCTTGTATACGAGACCTTTTCTGGGTTTGGGAACAATTCAGTTGCACTGTTTTCTATGCAGGGTCAAAAATCTCTCGGGTTTCAGCAAAAATATATAATTTGTGTTCCAAAGATGAACGAAGGTCCTGGGGTTTGGAACGACATGACGGTGAGTATTGAATGACAGAATGTACATTTCTGGCTGTACTAACCCTTAAAGGAGACTAATTTCAGGCCAGACGGTCCAGCTGACTCCAAGACCTTGTGTCCAGCGGGGTCGGCCACTGCGTCTCCTGACCTTAGGTTTGTCCAGACATGGTGTGGTCATTCACTGCACTGCAGTGAGTGATGGCGGCAGGGGAATGAGGAGAGAGAGGAGGAAAGAATAACAGTTAAAATACCACACAGGAGCTGGGGATTAGCCCTGGCATTCCACTCTGTGTATCCCACCCTCCCTCCTTCCCTCGCTCCCGGTCTTTCTCTACCTCTCTCGAACTGCTCCTCGCTCCATCTCATTCATGTCGTCTTAATTGCTTTTCTCTCTCTGTCTCTGTCACCGTGTTCCATTTTTATCCCTGAATCAAATTGGTTGGTTAATAACTTGGACTTTAAATTTTCTCCCAGGCCTTTTTCTTTGTTAAAGGCAGATTTTCTCCACGTGTCGTGTTATTTCAGGCGAGTGATATCAGTATCTAGACTTTTTTTTGTTTGATTATCATGGTACTTTCTATGAATAGGGTATGCTTAGGTGTTCTGTTTCTGAGCTTGAGGTACAAATTCCATGTTTTTGTTGAAGACTATTGAGTTTCCTAAAGTATTACCTAACAACATCTCAACAAGTGTGAATGGTAAGTAGTTTTAAATGTATCAAATGTCAGTAGCAACTATGTTTATGTGTCCTAAATCTGAGCTCTTGACCTTTGTGAATTGCTAATTCCTATTTAATTCTTGGAAGTAAAACTATTTTAGACTATTACTTGCATTGTTTTGAGACCACCTGAGAATTCCAGCATACGTCACTAGAAAGAAGACTGTAGTTTCCAAAAGAAACCCACTTCTTCTGCATGAGCACTTCATTTGAGTGGTGGTTTATCACATACTGCAGTACACTTTAACAACTATATATATATATATATATATATATATATATATATATATATATATACATATATATATATATATATATAATACACACACACATATTATATTAACCGATTATGTCAGCTTCAGCCAAAAACCCCTTTTTTTTTTTTTTTGTCTAGTCTGGAACCACTCCACACCTTCTGTTCTGGAAAAATAAGCATCTCCGGGGGCCTTAAATCCGTGCCAGTCCAGAACCAGGAACCACTAATATCAGAGGCTAATAATATTCACATCGAGTAAATTATATAAATAACTTTTTTCTTTGTAATTCTTCTTTGACTGTCATCTCGACTCTCTTCTCCGATCGATAAAAGCACTAAAAGGTGATGTGGGAATTGAAGCATTAGTGGTGTTAAATGCAATCCTTTCAACACTCTCAATCTCTATGTATTTCTCTAGAGCTTAAATCACTGCTACCCGGCCCCCTGAGTGCTCTCTCTTATCAAGACAGAATGGACGGGGCCGGCGGTGCGTCTGCGAGTAAGCTCCATCTGTAACATGATTTTGTTGATAATGTTGTAATGCTTGGGACATGGAATCTGTGAGGTAAAACAAAGTGTTCTGTCCGCAGGACCATTAAGGCATCAATACGTACACATTAAGATGCCTTAGCCAGCTCCCTTATTCATTATTTATTCATGAATAACCTACGAAAAACATGCATGTTTTGTGGTTGTAGGAGTAAAGATTTCTTCACTTTGACGCTCCAGGTCACGCTGCTTTGTAGCGGGGTTGAATAATGAATGACCTCTTTATATAGACCCTTTCATCTGTGCTTGTGAGAGCCAGTCGGCGCAGGGCGCATGGTGGAGAGCGAGCTCACCTTCTGTACCAGTTGTGATTCTGATGTCTCCCCTTAACTCTCCCAGAGCTACACATGTACACTACTGTTAGAAAATGTTTTTTAAAATAAGAAATGAGTAATAATATTTGGCAAGGATGCATTAAATTGTTAAAGAGTGACAGTACAATGTTACAAATTATTACATTTACATTTACATTTAGTCATTTTGCAGACGCTTTTATCCAAAGCGACTTACAATTGAGAGTACAACAGCGATTCATTTTTTGAGAGACAAACAGTATTAGTATTTCAAATAACATTAATAGTTCGAAAAGGTAGTAAGTACATTGTTAAAATAGTCCATGTGATATCTGGGTTCAACCGTAAATTCATAAAGCTACGGGACTGCTTTTTTGACATGAAGGTGAGTAATTAATGACAGGCTTTTATTTTTTTAATGCATGACAACTTTGACAGCCTTAACAAAAAATCAGATTCTAAAGTTTGAATGTTATTTTTTTTCTTAGTCTGTAACAAGTATTCGACTAGCCTTATGCTTATTGCACTTCTCCACAAAAACTTTTCTTCTGTTGTACCCTGCAGGATCAAGATGAGCTGTCTTAGCACCATCAAAGACTGAAAACAGAGCGCTGCCAGCAATGGTTTTTTTTTCTCCCCCGAACTGAGGTGCGCTGTGCAAAAGAACAAAAATAGACAGGTTTTTCTGAAATTAAGGATCACAGGGAGATTTAATAGCCGACACAGATCGATTTAAAATTTTGTGACATTTAAAGAGGGGGTCGATGAGATGTCAGTGCTGTAGAGAATTGGGATTCATTCATCTGTCCCTCTGTTGCAAAAGAGGATTAAGCCCAAGCAATAATGGAGAGGCCAGCTTAGGATGCTGTCTGTGTGCGGGTGTGTTGCGATGGTGCTGTTGTTAACATAAGAGAGAAACAAACAGACAGTCAGTGATCTCTGAGTGCAGTATTAATCTCTAAGATGACCGGCTCAGCTTTTTGCCTGGAGCATGAAGGGCAGCCGTGTTTCAGTGACCTCCTCATCAAGCAGCTGTCTCTCTGTGGGTGGGGAGATGAGCCGTGTGTCTTCTAAGAGCCTGTGGTCTTTGCTTAACAGTGACATTTTCACTCTGTGTGTACTTTCTGACTTCTTTCTATGGCTTGATTAGATCATAGATATTTTTTTTTTGATCTTTGCTCTGCTGCTGGTTACACCTTGGAGAGTGTTATGATGATTCCAAACAGATTTTGGGAGAAAGTCATAGCTTGAATACTCTGCTATGGATTTAAACATGATGAATTAATTTTTTTATAACCGGTCTCATTGGGAAAAACTTGCCAGTGGTGGCTTTTTTTGATGTTTTGATGTTTCTTGTACGTATCCGTGACACCTTTAAAATGAAGGGTCCAGTGAGTGGCACTAAATGTGAGTTAGTTTTTATCAAACGCGGATGAATGTAGATCTGGCAACATTTTTATAATGATGGTTTCTGTATCAAGGCAGAGAAATGAAATGCCTGGCGAGTGCAATGCTCTGTCGTGGTTCAAAATAGCATACCACCTACACAAAACCCTACCTATAACCTAACCGAAAGCAAGTGTGAGATGAACACACGCTTGCTGAAGCATTCGTGTAATTTTAGCATTTCTACAAGTCTGAGTTCTTTTAATGTGTGTTGTGACTTGACAATACAATGCGATCTATACCAGGTGCGCTACAGAGCATGTTTACTACATCAGAAAAGTCATACATTTGGAGCTGGTCATGATGCAAACATCAAAATGTATTAATTTGAAAATCGTGTAGTAAATGTGTTTTGAGGTCTTTACATCACGTTGTGCAAGAGACTACTTGGAGACATTATCTTGCACGATAACATTGTTTTACATACATTTATGTGTAGAGTTTTATAAACGGTGCAAACACAAAAAGTCAACCTAGTACTGGTTTGCTTGTAGTTGCCTCTCTACATGGAAGTTGCCCAGGAGGAACCGTTTAAACGTCGCAAAACACCTGCAAGTCATTTTGTTGCGTGATGTTATGACATAGAGAAGGGAAAGTGCGTAGATTTCATGCGAAGTGTAATCTATCCCGACTTGTTTCTTTTCTTAAGTGCTGTTTTGTTGCCATGGTGTCTTTCTTCTCCCACAGTTCCCCACCTTTCTTCTCTTCTCAAGGCTGTTTGATTCTGTATCTTTAATATTCTATAGTGTTTCCAGAATTATGCATTCTGGCCCAGTTTATGTGTGTTTGCTGCATTGTGTGGACGTTTGAGATATTTCTCAGATCGTCCCGGGACACATGGAAATCCCTAGGGTCTCTCAGAGTGCCCACAGCGCTCCTTACAAAAGGTTGTTTGTGTTTGGTGTGTTGTCAATTCAACCCTCTCTTTGTGTGTGCCCGCAGCCCTGGAAGGTTTTAATGAGAGGCCTATTACGTTTATGTATGTGTGTTTTGATAATTTACTGACAGTTTAGACTTCCACTTAGCAATGGTGTGTGTTATCATATAGCTACTGGATTCCTGAACACCCGCATTGTCTCTGTGACAATCTTAATGTTATCGCTAAAATATCCTGAAGGCATTAATAGTGACCATGAAATAAATTTGATTCTTAATGCCAATCCAGTAAGGGGTTCACAAAAGCATATACTCAAGGACATGTTTGTAATTCCGCTGCTTTTTAAATGAATAGTTCATACATTTACCCACAAGTCTGAGGAGCTGAGATGTAGATGAGTTTGTTTCTCCATTGGAGCAGATTAGGAGAATTTTAGCAATGCATTGCGTGCTTAATAGTGACCGGGAGCCATCAAAACAGCTAATAAAAAGATCACAATAGTTCTCTAGACTTCAGTTTATCATCAGCTAACGCCTTGTGCTGTTGTGCCTGATCTGTGCACATTTCTCTCTTGATTCAGTCATGACAACATTTTTAAATGAAGAAATCAATTTTTTATAACCGAGGACTCATTTTAACCAGAAACTATGATTTGGAGTTTTAGCACAAGACTTGAACTGAAGACGTTTTTATCAGCTGTTTGGACTCTCATTCTGACGGCACCCATTCAGTGGCCTGAGGCAAATTACATTTTCAGCAATTTAGCTTTTTTTTTTTTTTTTTTTGGTGAGCTATTCCTTTGAGGCAGTGCAGTGTTTGGTTGAGGTGCAATGAAACTTTTTAAGCCTGTTTTAAAATGCTTGGAATGCAGCGGATTAGAGTCTGATTTAAGACCATTGTCCACACTAGCTGGAGTCGGAATGTAGATTTAACCTAATGCAGAGGTCATTTTTATCGATCACCACACGTTTTTAAGATTTTGGTGCTGATTGTTTTAGATTGAGCCATTGTGGTGGTTAATTGTACATTTTAGCTCAGTTGAAAACCAGAGCTGTTTTACAACCTTCTGTTCTGTTTCACTTTGAATGCAGTGCCTTTTACTTCTCAGTGAACACCAGTCTTTCCTGATTTTTCGGCAAGCCTTCACAGGCATGCTGGGACCGTGAAGTGGACATTCGTTTCCTACACCGGTTTTCTAATATATCCACTTCACTTATCAGCATTTGAGGGTGTGAACTATGTTTGGCTGGCTGATCCCCTGAAGCAGCCCTCTTCACTGCTTCACATCATTGTCTTGTTTGACATCTTTGGATTTTTGGATTATCACAAGTAGTGTGTAAAACTAGTAGTCAGTTTCCATTGGTCTTGTAATGGGGATTTTATAACATAGACATATTAAAGACTTATTTCTAAATGAATGTAGTGCTGAGAATCTAACTGACAATTCAGCCGTTTGTTTTCGCACTTTGAAGAAATGTATTCGATTAATTAAATACTTGCACATTTAATATTAGCTTCATTCATTTTTATTTTATTTGCTTATATACTTTGCTTGTTTAAAATCTTTTATTGACTAAAGAAGTGGGCAATCACAGTTCAACTTTTAATTTGTACTAATTCAGGATAATTCTGTTTTGGAAGAAATGCATTTGAGTATTTAAATAATTGCCCACATTTCACACTTCACTTCTGTACTTTTGCTTATTTTAAAACTTTTTATTGGCCACAGCATTGGCCGATCACAATTGGGCACATTTTTGCTAATTCAGAATAATTTAGTTCTGTTTTGGAATACGTGTTCGCATTGCATTTTTTTAATCCTGTTATTGGCCAGTGCAAATCAGATCAAATTTATATTTCAAGATTAATGTGTATGGCTTGGCATTGCTTGAAATTACAGAATTCAAATACATTTGATGTTAAGGTAATAAACATACAGCTTTTTTTTTTTTTTTTTGAAAACTACTAAATAAGTAGGTTTCTGCTGAATGACGTGTCCCCCAGTTCAACAAGAGGATAAGAGTCTAGCCACCTTTTTTGGAAATGATTCTGCTAAAATCCTTTCCACTGTGAACGCACACGTGCTTTAATCATTCATGGAAATATCTAGATTGCAGCCCAGTTCCTGATCTCCGTTCGGCCTGGTTGGAGCACTCAAACTTCTCAATATCTTTAGTGTGCTGGCATTTTTTTTTTTTAAATGGCGTTCCACTGATGGAGTCTTCCTGGTTTTCTCATTTTGTCACTCTGGAATGCACACGCTCTGAAACGAAATTCTGACAGCCACGCCAGACGAGGATCTCTGTAATTGTGTTCCCTTTCTTTCAAACGTACCGGAACGTTATACAGCGACTGTAATTATAAAAGCTGCCGAGCTCCGCGCCGCCGACGTCACTGAATGGCTTCGGTCTGATGTGGCATAATGTTTTCTGTCATGATTGCAGGCAAATGGGGAACTCTGCATGTGACTTCACATTCTGTTATCATCATCGCCATCCTCATCATGCATACCATAGTTGTCATATCATACACATGAGGGACTTTGAAGTTCTTGGAGTTCATGGTTTAACATTCCTCCTTGATGTGAATGCTTTGCCATTGACGCCTCCAGGAGACAACCCTTTAACTTCTGAGACTGCGGCACCGGAAGTCTTTTGATTTTGTGAAGGGCTTGTGATTGAAAGACTGTCGGTGTTCGCTTGAATTTAAGTACTCATCTATTTTATCTTCATGTGTTTTTCATCCGTAACCATGTGCTGAACCCAAGTGCATCTGTCTCCTCTCACTCTTTAATTAGTTTCTCAGTGCTTTTAAATCAGAGCTTATGAAAGAAAGTCTGTTAGACTATAGTACGGGCTTGTTTTGTGTGCGTGTACTCTTAAAATATATCTAATGAGGTTGCTGTCAAAAATAATGACAGAAATATATTTCTTTATCAATTATCAAAAAAACTTCTAGGATCTAAATTGAATCAACATTTAGTGTGACCATCCTTTTTGCTTTTTGCTGATAGGTTTCTTGCGGAGATTGTTTCATTCGAGTTTTGCAGATAGTTTTTCTTGAAACACTATGAAGATCAGAGACTGGTTGCACCAGTTAGACACGAAAAACGGAGTGTAAGCCCTTTTGCAGCGTCCAGCTTTACGATAAATATTTACACCTGTTGCACCAACCAAAACTATGATCAGATGCGTAGATGATGCACTGATTCTCCTCAGTTATAGATACAGCTGAGACATCTTTCTGTGGCTGATAAAAACACACTTTGTTTTTTTTTGTGTGTAACAGAATTTGAAAGTTTATTTCTGATTACAAACAAAAATCTTCCTGTAGTTATTGGATGACATGCACGCTACAAATAATGAACGTAACTGAAGATGTGAAAACTTTGCAAAGCATTTATAGCCTATTGTTCTTAAAAGATTTGTTGAATGCTACAGTTTATTTTAATAATCCCAGATCATATGTAATATACATAATTGCAAGCTGTACACACACACTTTTTTTTTTTTTTTTTTTTTTTTTTTTTTTTTTTTTTTTTATTAGTTCAATTACTCTCAGCAGAGTGTTGGTCAACACCAAGCTTCTCTATAGATATTGCTTATCCTGCCAGAAAAGATAATTATTACAGTTCACATCAGCGGTAATAATTAACTAACTTACATGGATCCTAAAAACTAATAATGTCTGAGCAATTCATAAATTTTCACTTTAAATCTACCTTGACTATATTAGACAATATTTTGTCTGTTGTTATTGTGTTGATATCTTGAGGACTACGACAGACAGCTGACTCCTAGACTCCCAGCTGTTTTCTTTTTAATGCACATTACATTGAATATCTTAATGTCGCAATTTTATTAGATCCCAAGCTGCAAAATCTAAATCTTGTAGGAGACACAACATGACCACACTCTTGATTTTGTTGTATCTGACTCATTTTGTCAACATGCAACATAGTTTCCTATTAGCGT
Source organism: Puntigrus tetrazona (assembly GCF_018831695.1). Classification (NCBI taxonomy): domain Eukaryota; kingdom Metazoa; phylum Chordata; class Actinopteri; order Cypriniformes; family Cyprinidae; genus Puntigrus; species Puntigrus tetrazona. The sequence continues at coordinate 5,582,206 of NC_056719.1, read as the reverse complement.
ATTTGTTTCGTGCGAGTTATGTAAAATGAATGCAGAGTCGCAGTTCAGTTGATAGAACTAGGCCTACTTCTGAGTCAGTTCTTTTCTTACATGCTGTCTTCCACAGAGTGAGATCAGACTGGCTCGTTCTCTCTTTTCATCATTCAAGTAAACTCATTGTATTCCAACATCCTCCGCATTGGCAAAGCTGAGCTGAATTTGTGTGTGAGCACATGTACCCTCCCTCTCTCTTGTTTTCCTATCCGGGATATGGACTCTGAAAAGGGATTTTTTAGGATGATACGCTGGGCAAATTTCCTAGACGTTAGAAAATCTCCCATAGGTTCAGACCTCTGTTTGTTTAGGAGGTCTTATTGGAGCTCTGCTTCACCTACCACAGCGAGGAACTAGCGACTCCCACGCTCAAGCATGGATTCGGCCCCCAAACCACTCATTCCTCGGTCCCTCCTTGTCGCAGCTCAAACTTGATGGGCTGACCTAAAGGCAGTCTGTTTTAAAGCAAGAGTCCATCTGTCCCATCAGAGACTTGTGGTCGGACGGATCCTTGAGACCCGCTTTGCCTTGTGTATTCAAATCTGTCCTCACCATGCTAATGCATCCCAGAATGGGATTTGTGCTTGAGATTGGAACCGGCCCTTTATATATCAGATCTGGATGAACTATGTAGAAACAAATGACCTAACTAGTCTGATCTAAATATTGTACATCCAGTCTGGATCGAAATCACTGCTCTTGTCATAGCATTTGGCATTTCATCACTTCCTTGTTTAGAGAACTGTTTTGTTTCAAATCCTTGCAAGCTGTCTACGTAGGCAGCATTTTAAGGCATTATAAAAACACTCCAGGCTCAAAGGAAGGTGTAGGCATTATGTTGCCATATAAGGTTTCTTGAAAGGGAAAAAAATGTTTTTGTGTGTGTGTGTCTGTGTTTGAAAGACGTCTCTTTTGCTTTTATTTGATCAAAAATAGTCAAAATACAATTTTGAATAGCTGTTTTCTGTTTTTAATAAACTTTCAAATGTAATTTTTCTTTGACAAAGCTAAATTTTCAGCTTCGTAGTCTTCAGTATCACATGATCCTTCAGAAATCATTCTAATGTTTTGATTTTGATGTCGAAGAAACATTTGTCAATATTAAAAACAATTGTTGCTCCCATCAGAAATCTGATAATTTTTTGCTTCAGTAGTAGAAACATGCAATTATTTTAATTTTAAACATTTAATGTGTTTTTGTTGAATAGAAGTAGGCCTATTAATTTATTTCAAAAGAAACCTGACTGATTTGAACTGTAGTTTATATATTAAAGCTAAATCTAATTGAAATAGGTTTATAACACTGTTAGCGTAGCAACATGCTAATATCAAACTCGTCCTTTGAGGAACTTTATTTGTACACTACGTGGACTTGCTGCCGGTGTACAGTATTCCAGGTCAATGAGGTTCTGTGACTGTTAGTGTGCTGCCTATATAGGCAGTGGGGTTTTGGAATGAAACATAAGTTTCTTTGCCCAGTGTGTGTAGCCTCTGTGAGAAGTTGCAGGGAATGAGGAAACAAGTTGGCTGGACAGCGGAAACAACTGGGACTTTCCCATAAGAAAAGCATTTCTCCTCCTATTAGCAACACACATTAAAGCCATGTTTCATTAATCTTCCTGTTGCTGCTGCTTGGTGAATAGTGTGCTGAGAGCCCAGGGAACAGCATTAAATTGGGATAGTTGATGGTGTGATTAGCAGTGTTTTGAAGTGGAGAAGGAAGGAAATCACTGTTCGGAGACCTCTTATGTTATCATGTGGAAAAAAGGGGTCTCGCAGGGAGCGTTGGGGTTGAGTGCACATGGGGTGCTCTGTAATTTAGCCCATGAGAAATGAAGGGCTTGGCTGGTTTTTATTCAGACAACCTCAGCTTTGATGTGAGTCACATCTAAAAGTTAAAGGAGTAGCTCACAATCTCCTCACCTTCATGTTGTTCCAAACCCAAAAAGCAGAATTATTGAAGCATTCTTATGCAACTTTTCCATACAGCAAGAGGTTTCTGATTGTGTGAAAAAGTTAAATGAAAGAAGTCTAAATGATTTGTGTCCAATGTTATGAGTTACTTTTAAAGCCATTCAGTAGCATAGTGTGAGTTATACACATCCTATTTGCTGCACATTTTGCCATTTAATGGTACTTAAAATTTCAAAAGTTAATTTAATTTGTTCATTCTTCTGTGCATTAATTTATTTGTTTTTGTTGTTTTTTTGGTTTTTTTTTTATTTATTTGAGTATTTTTGGTTTATTTTGTAATATTTCTATTTTTAATACTTTTTATTCTTGCATTTTTATTGTATCGGTTACTTTTGTACGTTGCTCAATTGTTTTTCTGTTTATTTATTTAAATCAGTGAATATATCAATCAATATATTGTTTTACTATTAATTTTCTGTATTCACTAATTTATTCATTCATTTCAAATTTTCACGGTTCCTTAAAGATTCTTTAAATAAATCAATTTTATTTTTGAAACATTTTTATTTTAAAAATACTATTATAGTCAGAGTGACATCTGATTTTGGGACAGATGATATTGTTCAGTGTGAATTCTCTTTGCCAGAACGTATTGAACTACTCAAAAGCATTTGAAACCTATCTGTCTTTTTTTCTTCTCCTCCTCGGCTGCTTCCCTTTTTTTCACCCTATATATTCCTTTCACTCTGGTCTCATTTTAACCAGGCATATGGAATGATATTAACCTCAGAGGGATGGAAAAGACAACCAAAGTAAAATGAAAACATTGGTTTGTTCCGCTGGCGCAATAGGAAGAATAAGGAAAGTGTTAAGGTTTTGACGTAGGAGATGAGAAACGGCTATTTTTCCATTGCTGTTTTGACCATTAGAAAACAGTGGCTTGTGAATTGCAGCTCAGTGAGGTTGACTGATTAGAAGCTTGAGGAACAGAGACACTGTGACTCAGCATTAGAATATGACCTGAGCTGCTGCGCTATCCTTTGTGCTGTTGCAGCTTTTCAGTCACGTGGCACAATCAGGGATTTTTACAGCAAAAAAAGGTTTATTTTTGTGCATTGTCACATCTGAGTAGCACTTTTGCGAACGTGAAGCTTTGCCCTCATAATCTTTGTTTTTGCAATGTCATCAATAATATCTTTACACGATCGTCAAAATCCTGTAACTTCACAACGTGGAGGAAATGTGCTAATCTGACAAACCTTTCATTTATGATTATGCAAAAAAAAAAAAAAGCAGCAGCACATTCAAATAAGTGAAAATTTTTAATTGAAAAATCTTAAAGTATTTTCTTGTAAAACAAAACGAGAATCTTTTTTTAGTTACAAAAAACAGTATACAACATTTAAACATTTATACACTATAGAAATTAATATTAAAAAACAATATAAAGTTTCACAAACATGTAATATATTTAAAATATATATTTTTTTTTACATAAACGTGATTTTATTTAATTTTTTTTCTCCAAAATTGATATTGAATTTAAAAAACAATTACAGATAACTGGCATATTAAGTATAAACCTGAAGTAGTATTTTCTTCTAAAATTAACTCCATTAATCTTTGTTTTATATACAACTATATCAAACATTTTTGGAGTATACTTCATATGAACAAAGCAAAGCATGAAAAAAAAGTCCAAAACATTTATTTTAGGGTGCATGTATGATTTTGCGGGGGTTCCTTGTGCTATATTTGACTTTGTATTTGGGTGCTTTAAAGGAGATTCCGTCACACTTTTCTTCTCAGTCCCAGAATTCTCTGGTGCTACCGCCTTCCCCTCACGCTGACTGTTTGTGCTGGTATGGGGTAGATTCTGGCAGGCTCCCGGCCTCTCTGTGGTCTAGACTGGAGCTAGTGTGCAGCTTTCTGAAGGAGCCCCATGAGTCACTCTTCCCAAAACCACCATCTCTGTGTGAGAGCATCAGCTTCACCACTGGCCTGAAGACACCACCGCTCGGACTGTCACAACACAGGCTTTCACACACACTTTCGGCCTCTTAACACTCATTCCCGCTGGTCTCTTGCTCAGCGAGTCCCTGCACCACGATGTTGAGAAGTGGCTCTGTTTTCTGTCACCAGTGGTTGGCCGTTCTTTGAGAAGCCTGCCTGCTGACAACCGGTGAATCTCTCGTCTAGTTGGTCTTAGTTTTGCAGTCTTGCTGTTAATAAGTTAAGCGCGAAACTTCTTTTGTTATGCTAACCAGCCAAACTGGAACACCCTGGTAAATGTTTGAGGTAAACGCTGACATGTAGGAGAAAGAAATGGAGCTTAAAATCTTCAAGCCCGGTTTTAGAAACGTTCAAAGCATAAAATTTGTGGAGATTTTTGAGACCTTGTGTAGAGCTTGGTCAGGCTGTTTGTCTTTTTCAGAGAGAAGGAGACTTATTTGAGGTCCCTGGTGCGTTCCTGCTGAGTGCTCAGGCCGCTGGAGATGCAGTGACCACATTTATGTGAAACCTGAAGCCACTTCTGCAGCTACAAACAAAAATGGTGTAACCCTTAACATCAGCGGCTGTCAGTGTCTTTATGTGCAGATTTACACACGGCGCTATTGTCATACGACCTTAAGCTCCATCCCACATGCCTGACGTTTTCTTTAAACAACCTTGAGCTCTTCAATCACTCAGGTCTATTTTCATCAGCATCTCACTTTTGTGTGTGTGTGTGTGTGTGTGTGTGTGTGTGTGTGTGTGTGTCTGACGTGTGCAGATGCAGTCATGTTAAGCTCTCTGTCCAGAACACCTGTTTCTTTGTATGGCTTTACATGCTGCTCCTTTACATCGCCAGTGGTCATTTATCATTGTTCAATGTTATATTTTAAAATGAGGTTCTCCAAAAAGGTCAGAAGGTGGTCAGAGGATTTGGTTTGTCACGTAGATGGGAAGAATGCATTTTAAGCAGGTCAGTTCCAGCTTATCTATGTAATATAGTAAATGGCAAAAGAGGCATAACCATAAGGAAGTAATAGTAATAGTGGTGATGATGATGATGATAATTGTAGTATACAAAAAATCCATCCATCCATCAGAATAGCTTGTTTTAGGACCCCAAATCTACTCTAGAAGAAAAAAAAAAGTCAAGGTAAGATTGTTGTTTTCTCACATGAAGAAGCTAAATAACGTACATTAGTACCCTTAATTCAGCAGGTTATTTCAATGAATTTCGGTTATTTTTGCAAAGGGAAAGTGAGATTAAGCTTGTTTTATGTTTCCATGAATATTAATTTCAGGGAAGATATGTCAACGTTAAGCCCATCTGCTGAATCATGGCAGAGGTGCTGGCTCCATCGCGGCCTGCCATGTGCAATGAATACAAACTGTCTTTGAGACGGACACAGACGTGCAGCTTCTCTTGCGGACACGCGCAGGCACCCTCACATGCATCAACACACCTTGCAGGTAGCCAGCGCGTGTGAGGGAATAGCTGACTGAGGCAGAATAGAGAGCGAACTCTTCTGGGAGCTCGGTGTCCTTGCTGTCAGGACAGTTAACTTCCTGTGCTGCTCTGACCTCTCGGGCTGTATGGATTTGTGTGTGTGTGTGTGTGTGTGTGTGTGGATGATGCAGTGAGTGTGTTGTGTGCTCTGGAGCATTCATGAGTTTGTATCGTGCTTGTTTACACCATTCAAAAATGTATTTGGTTCACAGCTTTGTCTCTGCTGAACTTTATTCTAAGACTCTGAAGTAATTGAATTAATAAAACGCATTAGTTGTTAGGGAACATTAGGGAATATTTAATTTGGCTCATGATTTTGGTAAAATGGTCTCCTGTGTGCAGAATGTGGCTAGACATGCTGAAACTAGACTGAAACAGGCATGTTATCAGAAATCCTTATTTTTAGCTCAGGCCTCTGGAAATAAAAAAAATCAAATAAGAGAGGGACAGAATAGTTCCTTTTGGGAGTTTGTAAAAAATCTTAATACTTTTTAATCATATATTTATAACATTTGACCGTTTACAGCATTTTATTATTCTACACATTATCCTAGATGAAAAATAAGCATTTTATTATATATATATTTTTTTATTATTATTTAAATTCTTTTTAATGTTGCCTTGTTATCAAACTAGTTAAAATCTTTTGAAATGTTTGGGTCGTATTTCACAGCGCTAAATAAACCTTTTTTGTTTGTTTTTTTTTTTTTTTCTTTTTCTTTTTTTTTTTTTTTTTTTTTTTTTTTCTCAGGGGTGAAATATGAGCCAAATATGAGCTTTCTCATATCCGCCTTTTATTGCTTGTTGTTTCATCACAGACTGGACAAACGGTGTGTATTTTGCTCTACTTGTAGCGCCAGCGGAATTGCAAAAAATAACTACTTTGGTATGTGCTTCAGGAAATGTAAGGGATTTCAAGGCTGCAAATACTTTTGGGTTTTAGGCCTACATTTTGAAAGTTATGGAGTTATGTTATGCACCTCATGCTAAACAAAGCAGAATTTAAATGTGTAGCTTTTCAGAAAGTTTGAAGACCATCACTAAAGAAAATGTGCCCATCTTGACCCATATGAGTGAGTGACACAGCATTTGGAAACTTTGTGGCTGGTTTGTTGTGATTTAAGGATGGGGAGGCCTGCATTTTGGCGTTCCCCATTCACTCTGTGACTCAGTGGTCTACAATGCCTTTGTTTAAATGCTGACGGCATAATGCTAGTCAACATTTACAGCCTGAAATCCTCCAGATCATTTCCTCCCTTGCTCATCCATTCCTGTGAGGTAATCTTTTGGCTTTGCTAACCAGCTGGCTCTGATGAAGATATAACTTGTTCCAAACTTCCTTTATGATTCTTATTTGCCACATTTTGTCACTTTTATTCCTCCTCTTCGTTCACAGCATGGATGTACTGTCGAGACAAAAGGAGGAGGGTCGTTGCTGGCAAGACAAACGCTCCGGCGGAATGTTTGGAGTCTGTTGCCAAGCAATGCGGCGGGTTTTGATTTACGATTACATCTTCCGACCGGCAGCTTGTTGCAATTAGCGTTGTCGTTTGAGAGGCAGAGCGAGCGAAAGGGTGGGTGTGTGCGTACAGTATTTCTGTTTATTTGACTGAATATGCTCCAGCATTCTCTTCACAGGATCTTCACTGATCTTTCACGCCGCCTGTTGTGCTTAACATCTATCTGTACCCTCTGTTTTTCATCTTTTCTTTCCCTTTCTATCTGTTACAGGCTCTATGTCTTCCTTAGAACTGGTCACTGTATAACATGCATGGTCTTTAAGACAATGGCGAAGACTGTACGTAGATTAAAGCCAGATATTTAGTTTTGTTTGAAGTGTTGCTTCGACTGGACCAAAGCGACGCGGTTGCTTGAGAGGCTGGTTTTAATTCTCAGAATCAGGTCAGCGATCGGCCAGCAATCACACATAAATATGTTTGTGTGGAGACTCACATACTCCGAGATGGCTGGCTTGAGGGTCTTCTTCAGCTTAAACTTGGAGTTCCTTTTGATGAAGAGCATCTCTTACAGATCATAATGTGATTATGGTGCTAAAGCTTTGCTAAACACTAAAGAAAAGGCCGTTTGGTTTGTCTTCAGCCAGAGATGAGACAGATTGTTCATCTTATTTATTGGAAACTTCTGATAGAATTTAATTGATTAACAAAACTCCATCAAATCTTATCAATGCCAGATTAAGTTGTTGAGAAAAGTCTTTGTTTTTTGGGGTGTTCTTGTTTTTCGTAATTGTAGTTGTCAAGGAGCCGTTTGGTCTGTTTATAACAAATTTCTGTGCAGAATTGGAATGCACCTCACTAGATCATGCAGCAATCATTATTTATTCTGTGCTAAATTTAAAAAAACTTCTCCACAAGTGTCACAAAATCATCTTTGGTTCCCAAGTAAAGCCAAGTAAATTTCTTGAAATCCGAGCTGATAAATGGTCCACGCTACATAACTTATGAGTAGTGGGGCTTTTTTTTTCTTTGCAGAGCAGTGTACACCGTTTTAATATAGTTGAAATTCCCTAAAATTGCTTGGTTATTTTGGTTTTCTTTTTGTGCAAAAAGTATTCTCATAGCTTCATGTTACTGTTGAAGCGCTGATGGCACATGGACTATTCTGACGTTCTCTTTCATACTTTTCTGGACCTTCACAGTGTTATTTACTTGGCAGTTAATGGGACAATCCCAAAACTCCTTGTTTTCTTTCAAAATGTCTTAAATTGTGTTCCAATGATGAACAAAGCTTTTATAGGTTTGGAACAACATGGGTGGCAAGTGATTTAATGACAATTTTCATCCTGGGGTTTCAGTTTTAAGTTGATTTTTCAAATCCATTTACAGATGAGTTGTTTTTAATCATAAACATGCTTAATTTCTGTTTCATGTTATTACAGACAACATGCTCCTATGTCAAGACAATTTGTCATTTTGCTCAAGTGATTACTCGAATTTTGATTTACGAATCTTAATGCTGTTGCAAAAACATAAGTGGATAAATGATTACAGTCTATTAATTTTCTGGCAATGAATTTCACAAATTCTGCTGTCTGACCTTCTGAACTTTGCAGAATCGAATTGATTTGGAACAGGTTGTGCTGATATTAGTAAAATGATATTATACTGTGGTAAACTTCTGATCCTGTGGCACTGCTGTACACTCCTGCAGATGATTGATGTGCTGTTGATGTGGGAATCCAGAGAAGATCCTACCATATGATCTGAATTCCATCATCTCCCCACAGAACACATTGATTTGCCTCCGTCGCCACATGTTAAAGGCCGCGTACGACTCCGCTGCGTGTTCGCGTGTGTATGCGTTACGTGGATTCAGATGGTGCGGGCACAGCTGTCTGGGTGTAATAAGACACACAGGTTGTCCTCATGTGGCCTTTTGTTGTTTCTTTGGCATATTTTAGCACTCTTTTCTCCCTTAGTCCCATCTCGTCTCTCCGTCTCGCCCGCACGCTCCACTTTTGCACTCATTTCACACACGCACACCCTCTTTCAAACATAATTAAGCTTTTGTTCGGCATATGGAAAGAGGAAAAAATGACGGGCCGAGCAACGGAAGGTAGGCTACAGAAAGGAAGAGAAGGAGGTAGGGAGGAGAACAGTCAGTTTTTGTGGTAAATGCCCATGTTGTTCCTATTTTAAAGCCCTATGGGCCTAATGGCTGTGCAGACCGGAGCTCTTGCAGCTCAGCTATTGTTCTGTGCACCATCAAATCAGACTTTCAGTTGTTGTTGTTTTTTTTTTTTTCCTCCAGTCTGCTGTGATTCCATTGTTCCTGACCCATTTTAGACTTTTCATTCTTTTAAATCGGGGTTTTGTTCTTTGAAAATTTGAAAGTTACACCGTGAACATCCAAAAGAGCCTTCGCTCGCCTCAAACCTTGACACCAACATAAATCAGTTGTAAACTTATGCCGAGTTCACACTGCACAACTTTGTCAAAGTTGTCAAATATAATTCAGTCAGAATATTTCCCGCTTTGCAAATAGCCACAGAAGCTGAAATGGCGTTAAACACGAACAACTCAGTCGTCGAATCATTTGTTTTAACACAACGGTGATGGGTCCAGATATTTAGCATGCAAAATATTTCAGACATCGATGAAGTGTCAGTGACTCTCTCAGGTTGCATTTTTGATAGTTCACACTGTGTGATTGTCACTCACATAGGGCTGTGCAATATATCAAACATGATGATCATGAGCATCTCATCAGTAAAGCCTGTTCTGTGATAAAACCGGCTTTCAAATCGAGCAGCATTTAATACAGAGTTGTAGTTCACTGACAAGCTACACAATATCGCGTTAATTATCAAAGGCAACCTCTGAACGTGAAATGGGCTCCATGGCAAGAATCACTGATTTGCCTTCAATTTAAGGCATTTTTTGGCAATTTAGCAGGTCCTGTTTGTGAAATTGTGGCTAAAATTGCACTGTGTGAACTCTGCTTTAAGGAAAAATTATTGGCTAATGAGTTTACCGCAACCTTACTTAATGTAATTGCATTTTAAAACATCATTTCTTTACTGTAGTTAAACACAAAACAAATGAAATGCACATAGTAATTTGCATTGCAGAAAACAACTGGTCAGTTAGTTTAGTAGAATATATAGACTATTGTATTATTTTTATTTATTTTATTTCCAGTCCACTCTGACTGCATTGTTCCCGGACCCATTTTTAGACTTTAGAAATCAGTATTTTTGCTTCTAGTCAAATGTTAGGGCTAATTTTAGCCTCCCTCCAGCACAATAAAACTTATTTCATTTGCTCGTTTTACATCACAACAAATTACACCAGCTAACTGGTGCACCTCCTCAGACGTCTAAGCTAAAGGGAATTGACTTTTCTCGTTTGGAATTAGGAGCTGTGCTGAGAGACCTTGGCGTCTGATTGATCAGAGCTTGAACAGGATAAAAACGGATTTGTCAGTTGAGATTGTGCAAGACCTCAAGCGCACTTTTCTGCAGCTGCTCAAGTGTCCTGACTAACGATGTGTGCATTTTTTTTTTTCTCTCTCAGGGTTGGTGTGTGGCAGTCAGGTGGTCGTTCCGCCTAAGGTGAACGCCGTGTTGGGAAAAAACGTCACCCTCAGCTGCCGAGTGCAGGTGGACACGAACCTCAGCCTGACGCAGAGCTCATGGGAGAGGAAGCTGCCCACTGGATGGGTGACTCTGGCAGTGTATAACCCCATGTTCGGCATCTCCATCCCTCCCGAATATGAGCGACGGCTGTCCTTCCGCTCGCCCTCCATGCATGACGCCACCATCGTGCTAGAAGACGTTGGTTTTGCTGATATCGGCATATACACCTGCAAGGTTGCCACCTTTCCGCTGGGTAACACTCAAGCCTCCACCACTGTCAGCGTGATAGGTAACGAGAGACGCCGTGTGTGTGTGTGTGTGTGTGTGTGTGTTTTTTTCTGTCTGATTAATTTAGATTATGCACTCATAGCGTGGTGCTTGTCTATTAACGTGAAAGTGCCGTGACGAACCTTTCGCATGCGTGCGGTCGACAAACAAAGGAAGGCGTGCGAGTGGATGCACATCACAGCTGCCGAATAAAGCACTGCTTATTTGTGTAAGTAGGCAAGTATGCGGTGTGTGTGCGAGAGGGTGGAAAAACATTAAGAGCAACTTCAGGGCAGGAATGAAAGCAGTGTTTTGGGAGATGGTCCAGCTCTTTCAGAGAACATGGTGATGTTTAAACTCTCTTCCTCCACCAAACCCCCAGAGCCATCTGCTCTGCTAAACACAGATACAGCCAAACGAAGTGCTGTGCCCTTGTTATCTGGGTGTACAAGAGACAACTAGAGAAGTTTACAAGCACAGTGCTTTATGTTAGGTATATCAATTATGTATCACTCTATGGAGGCGTGAGGAGAGTCGCCGTTTCCTGTGAGAGCTCAAGATGAAGGTTACAAAGGGAACATCCTGAAAGTGTCATTGGTGGCTTCAAGAATAGACTTTTGCAACAGTGAAATGAAAATTTAAAATCTGAAAATTTTATTTTCAACAGAAATCAGTTGGTTTAAAAAGTAGCCCTGCACTAGTTGTTTTATAGCAACAACATTTCTAAACTTTAGTATTGCTACGACAATGTATAATTGATACAGTACTAATTGTTTAAATACAAAATTACCAAAAAGGTTTTCATTTCACATTACCAAGACTGCAGATGTTCAGCTTTGTTTTTGTTTTTTGATTTATTTATTATTACTTTTATGTATAGTGTAATCAAAATATATATTGAATTGTTTTTTATTTTATTTCTATGTTTAATATATATATCAGTATTCTCATTAATTAAATAGTGTGTGTATATTTATTTTTCATTTATTATTAATTTTATTTTATTTTTATTAATATTTTTATTTTTGTTGGGAAATTACATATTATATGACTTAATACTGCACGTTCAGATTCATTTGTCTGTTCATTGTAGCTAAAATATTGCACAAATGCTTTTACACTGCATGCTAAATTGTAAAAGCATAATGTTGTGAGCTTAGCGTGTTTATATATATATATATATATATATATATATATATATATATATATATATATAATATGTTCATAATTGTTATAAATTAAACTAAATCGCCAGTAGGTGGCAGCATCTTCAGTGACTCTTCATTAAAGATTCGTTCAGATGGTTGATTCATTCAAGAATGAAGCAAGTGCCTGTCTTCATGAATGAACCACGGAATCATTGACTCAAATTATTAAAAATTTAAAAACATGAATCATTCATTAACAAAACGCTGCTGCTCTGTGTGTTGCATATGTGCGACTGTTCTGCTGTGATCTTTGTTTGGAGCTATTTTCATTTTTAACCAAATGGAGCAAAAAAGATTAACACTATATCCCAATAATAATTCTAAATTCAATATACTGAACTTAAATGTTCATTAACTACTCATTGTAACTCTTGTATATAATTGCAAATTTGCAATCAGTGTTTTCAGGGAACTTCTCTCTCTTATTTGTGTCATGTTGCTTAACTAAGCTGTATGTTATACGTATAAAAACAAACTTACTTTTTTATTTTTCTATTGTTTCCAGTTGCGTTCATGTTTTATTTCGCCACGAAATTCTCTCAATAGACAAGCTGCATGAGCCTCATTGGTGTTACTTTTTTATTGCTAATTATCATAGTTTACATGCACTGAATGAAACAGAATTCAAGCTAAAATTTGTGCAGTTAGAGAAAAGATTCTCTTTTCGCTTGCTCCTTCATTATATACAAAGTGTGTGTGTGTGTATATTTGGGTCTAATCCTAATAGTAATTCTAATGGGTTATTTTTATTTCATTTCTGCAAAGAAAACAGAACATTGTGCCATAATTGTAAACCATTACTAAACTGTAAATTGTCAGATGAAGTGATCTAGATTTGACGTGTGCCACACACATACCGTGTACACTCTGTGTATTACAGTAGAAAATGACATGCAGACACACGAGTTGATTGATGGTTCATAAAGAGAAGAATTGAAAAAGATGATGTCATCGATTAAAATGAGCTGCGCAGTTGGAGGAAAATCAGAACATGAACGAGAGCAGAGACGAACGGGGACTGAGAGCTTTTATTAAAAGGAGAAATGGAGGGGGGCGGGATGCAGGAGGATGGAAAGTGGCGGTGAAGTGAGAGAGCAGGAACGAGGGAGGGGGAACACGCGCCGGAGCTATAATTAGATCAGGAGGAATGTTCAGGGTGTGTGTGTGTGTGTGTGTGTGTATGGGAGTGTATGAGTGTGGGAATGATGCCCACTGCTTTTGGGATCCACTGCACTTTAGGGTGAAGGATGTCATTGCGTGGTCCAGTAGAATTTATGGTTTAAAGTATCACACAGGAGTTGGCGCACACACACACACACACACACACACACACACACACACACACAGGCACTCATGACATGTCACTCAGCACACAACAGTGGATGGTTGAAGGTACAACGACCACAGCTGCTACTGTTGTCTCTGAAGGTCAACTGCCAGTGCTGATTCTATTCAGTACACATCCTTTGACTTATCTAAATGACTTATCTATTTATTCACATCAGTATCATCAATATCACCAAATATGATGCCCATTGTGACTCTTAAATGATACTGTATAGTTCCTCAGAACTAAGTACAATTTTTGAATTACTTTCAGGGGTGGGGAAGTATGAATGACTAATTTATTTATTTATTTTAAATACAATATGAATACAATGTTTCACTAATATTTGATAACCAGAAATGGTTTTGTCTGGAATTCAAACAGTTGAAAATTGTTTATTTTGAAAATGTATCTCTTGTAAATATTTTGTTTGGAAAAATTGGCTCTTTCCTCAAAAATAAATGGCAAGTATTTGTATATTTTGCTCAATGTCATATAATTGCATCAGTGAATACATTTTGATTCATCACGGTCATAATGAATTATGATGACCTGCTACTTCATTAATAACACTTTAGGAAATTATATGCATTCATGATGCACTGCATTTGAGAAGAGTAATTAATTATTTGAAAAGAAATTACTTGAAAGTAAATTTTTATTTCTATGCAGTAAGGATGCAATAAATTGATCACCCTGGGCCAAATCACACAGATGTTTTGTTGTATGGGTCAAAATTATAGATTTTTCTTTTATGCCAAAAATGATTCAGTATTAAGTAAAGATCATGAGCCATGAAATTATTTTGGGGATTTTCTGTATGAAAACTTAATTTTTGATTCTAATATGCTAAGAACTTCATTTGGGCAACTTTTTTTTTTTTTATTCCAGATATTCAAATTGTTGCATCTCAGCCAAATATTGTCATTCTAACAAACCATAACGGAAACCTTATTTATACTTAAATAGTAGTGTGTGTCAATATATGATTGTATTAGCCCTTCTTGATTTAGCGAGGCCCCCTTGTCACAGGAACCTGGGACAATGTTCCCATTTGTTTCCCACCGTTGATGGGACTGAGTAGAGGAGTGGAAGGGAAGGGAAAAGTGCCCCACACGTTAAGTTTCTGTCAGCTGCTGCGGAGGCAAAGCTCAGTTTTCCAGACCTGAACACTGCTGGATTCATAACGGATCGTACACGCCCAAGCCCCGCCCCTTCTGCCATGTAAACTGGATAAGCCATTAAAACAAATAATTTCATCTTCTCTGGGAAAGCACTTAGTGCTCTGATGAGAAAGCGAGGCCGACTTCAGCCTAGAGAATTTTTCTTTTCTTTTTTTTTTTCAGTCCGATAAGTCTTGTTTCTTCTCAACGAAAATCTAATTATTCTCTCAGTCATTCTTATCAGTTTATGAATTTATTGGCTGTGGTACCAGAGCGATTGTTAATGCTGATGGGATTAGCTTTTAGTTAGCTTTGTACTCTCATCTGAATGGATATCCTTTAGCTCGGTTCATTATCTTGATACATCTTTCTAGTAATAATGTGAGTTTGTCTGCTCACATTAAAGCTCAGAATTAAACGCAGATGGTGTGGTATATTTAACCCAATTTTTTTCTTTCTCTGTGTTAGTGGAGCCGAAGGTGTACGTCTCTGCTGGATCTTCTGCTCTGATCGACGGTGGCAATGAAACCACAGTGGCCACCTGTATCGCTGAGAGGGCTCGACCCCCTGCAGACGTGTCCTGGGAGACGAATCTGTACGGCACGTCTGAGGCCCACATGCAGGACGATGCCAACGGCACCACTACCACCCAGGTGCACTACACCTGGGAACCCTCCCGTCACTCCCAGGGCCACACGCTAACATGTGTGGTCAAACACCCTGCTCTACAGAGCGACTTCAGGATACCCTATATCATCAACGTACAGTGTGAGTATCTTTTATAAGGGTTTTTTTTTTTTTTTTTTTGTTCTAACAGTGTGACAGAGTGTTGCGCGTAATTCTGTTTATGCAGGATTATTTTATTCTTAGAATTGTTTAAATTTTCTAGCTATAACTCATTCTTATTTCTACTTTCATTTCTGATGTTTTAATAGAACGCATAGCATAAAATAGAATGCAGTCATTGTAAATTCTAATGTTTTACAATCTGTTGCATTTCCATCAGTCTTGAAAACATTAGAGCACACTTATGTAACGGTTTCACTTTTGTTGTCATGAAGGTTTGTACATAATGTTTTGACTTCTTTTGTTTTTTTTTATGTTTAATGTAATATTTTGTACTTTAAAAGCTCAGTAGTAGTTTTTTTATTTTATAATTTTTTTTTTTTTTTTTTTGGAGTGCTTTTACAAAAGAATTGCCATTTTAGAGTTTTCTTTGTATTCACACCACAGTTTTTTGCGTTATTTTTTTTTTATTTAGTTGTATTATTACTTAGAATGTTCAAGATATAATTTGCAAATTATATTGTTATAAATATTCCATGAAATGGAAACCAAAATCATATTGAACTTAAATCTCGTGAATCGGATTCAGATCAAATCTGGAAATCTATATGGAGAATCAGCCCTAAATTTGCGCTCATCACTTAAATCAGGAAAAAAAAAACTGCAAGAATCAGACTTCTTGCTATTTAAACCGTGCAACCGTTTATCAGCCAGTTGGCCACTAGACCTATTTACTTGAGTCTCATTTGGTGCTTGTTCTTGTATGCACGCAAGCCTGTTTTTGTTTGCTCAATCTAGCACAACAAACCCAAAGTAGCTTCTCCATGAAGATTTCACAGTAACTTATATTTTTTCTATACCACGTCAAGCCATCAGATTTATGTCTGGAGCTCACATCTGTTTTCCATATCACCCCAGTGCGGTAACTATCCACATGACATGATGTCTTGATGCCGTCTTGTGCGTGATGGTCTTAAGCGCCCTTTTGCTAAGACGCGATCCTAAGGGTTTCGTGAACACATACTGAATACGGGTAGTGATGCTTCAGACAAATGATTTATCAGCTGCATTTAACGATTTCTATACACAGACTTCTGCTAAGCACCATTGAGCAGCGAGGAAGGCGCGTAAGTGTGTTTCTGCGGCGGTGGCGAGTACGTAAGCGCAGATGTCTGCTGTATGAAATATAGATGTAGCGGTGAGGGGCAGGCTCAGGAAGCAGTCGGTGTAAGGAGTACAAGGAGGGAGAGGTCACATCAGTCATGGGACGACGCTTGTGTGCTCAATAGGGGCTACGCAGTCACGGAAGCTTTTTTTCTTTCGTTTTCCATTCATCTTTTTTCATCTCATAGGGTCTACATGACATCTTAATTCAGCACGCTCACTTAAAGAACTTTAAAGAGCTTTTCTAAAGGCACAAATCAATACAGTGCCCACTGTCTTTGTAAGTGGTTTTGTACTGCTGGTCAGACACACAAAGTCTTGGTTATGAATTATGTCGCTTTATGGTCATTTAGAAATAATAATGTTGTTGTGCTATAGATTGGGGCCTTATTGTTGCAACATTTGTCATGGATATAAAAATGCTTGCATAAATAAAAGATGTTTCTGCCTCAGCAAAAAATTTGGTAATTAGAATTGCAAACCTCTTTTATATGTAAAAGTTGCTTTGTATCTATGCAAATGTGTGTGATATATTTACTGTCACTTTGTTAGAAACAGTTACATTTATGAGCTAATAGAAATTGCCACTTTATTTCTTCTAATTGAAACATTTTTTCTTTTAAATGAACTAGACAAATACTGATATTAGAATTTAAATATAATTTATTATATTAATATAATTAATTAATCATTTTTTTAAAATCACATAGTTGTAGTTTTCTTTTAGTCCTTGAATATTACCATATATGAAAATTAACCATTTAAAATTTATCATTAGCATTGCAAAAAAATATTTGAAACAAAAATATTATTTTTATTTATTTATTTTTAAACCAATTGGATGCTCTCTAGCGTGAGACTTCCCGCCCCCTAATGCATAACACAAGTTGGCAAATCAGCTTGGCCGCTGGCGTTATAAACCAAGCCTTTTAGGCCTTTTAAAATTGATATGTCCTGCCCAAACTGTCTGTTTCAATAGGAAATGCGTCAACACAGGATGAGAGAACCGCACTTGTCATGTCATTTCATAGGGTCTTAAACAAGGCATAGCTTAGACTTACCTTTCTTAACCTACTCTGAATGATCCCTTTGTGCTTTGTGTGTGTGTGTGCAGTTGCTCCAGACATCCTGGTGCTGGGCTATGACGGCGACTGGTATGTGGGCAGGGAGAATGTGCAACTGAAGTGTCGAGCCAAGGCCAACCCGCCTGCCCAGAAATTCACATGGTCCAGGTGTGTAACCACCACACTCACAGAGCACATCATGTCTGGAATGAGTTCAAGAGTGTTATTGCCTATTTCCTGAACTCATCTTGAAGCAGCAGATTATCTCATTCACACATCGAGTAGCTTTCAAACGGTCTGGTTTCAATGCCAGTGACCGTGAGTGGATGCCCAAACAGTGTACTTTTATTAATGCATATCTAATTCTTGTAATATATTAATCTGTTAATATTTGTCAGTATTGTTAACCAAGTTAGACATCAATCATGTGAGCTCATGTGAGCCTCAAACAGTCGTTAATGCTTTAACAAACCATTCATTGAGGAAAATAACCGCAATGGAGTAATTTGAACCTATAAAAATGACACAGAATGGAAGTCAAGGGCAAACAAATGTTTAGCACATCAAAACTTGTCGTATATTGTAGCCACTTGTTGCTATTTCACAAAAGCATTTCACTTCTTTTTGTATGCAATTAATCATTACATTTAGTTGGGCGTTAAGATTTTAAGTTCTTGAGAAACATATTTTCAGTCATACTTTTGACGGACGTTGTTGCTGACATTTTTTCCTTAGTGCTTTTCAGATTGTGATAAAGGAAAGAGTTTGATAAAGACCTGTTTGCATGTTTTAGGTTGGATGGAGCAATGCCAGATGGCGCAGAGGTGGTGAATAACTCTTTGGTGTTTATGAGACCCTTGCAGAAGAACGACTCTGGGGTTTACAGGTGTAAGGTGGAAAACGACATCGGACAGCACAGTCGAGACATTAGAATACGTGTTCAGGGTGAGTAAGAGACTTGAAACATGACATTCCCAACTTACCAAAGTTCACCAGAATTTTTCCTGCGAGAAACTGGAGAAACAATGGTAAGAAATAACATCAAAACTTAACCAATCAAATTTATTTTAACACTCACACACACTCAGTGTTGGTGGGTTCAGAACGGACTGATGATGCCTTACCTCGTTTTCATGAAAGAGAAGTTCACCTGAAAATAATAATTCCTAATATTATTTTCTCAATTACAAAATGTATGCAGTTTTCTTTTAATTATGAACAGCAACATGAAGGTGAGTACATTTTTGGGTGAACTCTTTCTTCGAGCCCTACAGATTTTCTTTAGAACCCTCTGGTCTCATCA
This sequence comes from Puntigrus tetrazona, assembly GCF_018831695.1. Lineage (NCBI taxonomy): Eukaryota > Metazoa > Chordata > Actinopteri > Cypriniformes > Cyprinidae > Puntigrus > Puntigrus tetrazona. Next base: position 5,563,380 of record NC_056719.1, on the reverse strand, counting down.
CTGAGTTACATGGGTCCGGATCCATTTTTATGTAGCACACAAGCTTATAATCATTATAGTTTATAGTCAAGCATTATAATCATCAAAGGCATCGACCCTGTATTTAAATCAATTTCAGCTTTGGCTTTTTGGTTTTTTAAGTTTTGATGGGTTTTTATTGGGTTTCCTCAGTCATTATCTAAATGACCTCTGAGACAGGTGTATGTTGTCACATTCCATGATGTTTATCTCCCATCATTTTTTTTGCGTAAACATTAATCATTGAATACCGTTGTTTAATGTGATAAGTTTCTGTGATAGTCACTATTACTCCCTCCCTCTCTGTTGCTCTTTCTCCCTCCCTCGTGCACACTTACATCTCTGAGACTGTCACGCTGTTATACAAGGGGAGAATAGAGCGGAAGCAACCTTGACTGAGAGATGTCCTAGATTCATGAAACATTCACCAGCTCTTTTCAACCACCATTAATTATGTATTTCCTTTTTAAATTTTCTTATGCTCTCCCCTTGAGAAAGATTCCACTTCTAACTGCGTTTCTGTGCGTGTTTGGTTGTTTTATGTCAAAGTTGTCTGCATCTGTCTTCTAAGAGTCCCTTTGCGTCATTTGAGTCGTGATGTTTCTACTATAATGCCTACTGCTACTGTTTGCGTATTGATGGACTGAATGTGGGTGTGAATGTGTTTGCTGCTGTTAGTTGCTGATCTTTGTGCATGAGTATGGGTGGGCAGTAACTGTCCTGCACGTTAAACACCCTGCCTCTACCTGTGTGGTCAACAATCACCCCCCTCCCAATACACACCCACACACACTATAGTGTATGTATAGGAATGAGATACCACATACTGTACATAAATTATAATAAATTTGGATTTTATGGAGTCACAGACTAGAAAAGCATGAGAGAGGGAGGGATTTCTGACCTTTCCATGACTTGTCCTCTCTTTATGTCCTGTTCTCTTCCCTTCTGGACATTGACGTGCTGAGGCCAGAAGCTCTACAGTTTATTGATTGAAACAAATTATTCTTTAACTCGCTGAGCAAATTGAATAAATTAAAATAAATTGACATTATCCATGTCCTTGTGGTTTAAGGGGATAGTTCATGCAAAAATTATAATTCATTAGCTATTATTTACTCATCGCCATGTTGTTGCAAACCGATTTTCTTTTCTTTATGATTTTCTTTCTTCTGTAGATCAGATATTTTAAAGAATGTTCTTGCAGGTCTTTTCCATGCAGTAGTGTTTCATAGTGTTGCTCTCCAAAAATGTGTAAAAAGTAGTCTTGTATTAGTTGTGCACTCTTTTTCTGAAACCATACAAAAACTTGAATTGTCCAAAATGTAATTTATCTGTGGAACTACTGGCATTAAATGAGTGATTTGAATTGAGATCAGGTTCTTAAATGAATCATTCGGACCTAGATCAAAGGAGCAATTTGTGAGCTAATTCAGTTCAACTCCCTGAATATTTCACTCAAAGAAATAAGGTATCAAAAAAAAAAAAAAAAAAAAAAAAAAGGAACAGCTTTGGTGATAACATTGATTTTTGGTTGAACTATCCCTGCGGTTTTGTAGATGAAACAAATGTTTTTTTGCCAGGAATATCGAGGGCGTGTGAAAAGGATATTGAATCTTTTTTGTATCACAAATGTTGCCAAAACAATATACAGAACATTTCACTTTTCCCTAACTAAAAAGCTGTTCTTTCCTACATACATATACACTCACTCACCATACCCGCAGATGCATCCAAATTACCTTTAACCTTGCGGGAACAATACAGTCCAAAAATGCTTTATGTATGCTACGTTTATTATTCATTCCAGCAAGGATGAGCAAATTATTCCCCACTTTAGCTGGAGCATTTGAACCGCGTAACCCTGAAGAGCTTGCAGCCCTGACTTCTGAGAGCGAACTCACACGTTCTGCACTCAATGCATGCATGCACTTCACAGCCAGCCAAATAGCTCTCATTGCGCCGGGAACAGGACACTCCGTAATGGGATAGTTTGACTTTCAGCTTCCAGTCTCCGAGAACGCTGCTTGCATAGTCCAGATGCATGCCCCAGAATGCGATGAAACGTTACACGCTGCTCCCTAACACAATAAAGCGATCAATGCATGGTAATGGCGTTAACGCAATCTTCTATCCTTGCACCATGTTAGCAGTTAGGCGTAGCAGCCACCCAATACTCGGGTATTCTTGACGTCTGTCCCTCTCCCCTCCCCCAGTACCACGTACCCTTTCCCTGACCCCTTCCTTCCATTTAGTTTGTTCTCATCACTCAGCTATGTGGTCATCCGTACTCCCTCTCTCAGCTAACACAAATGTTGCTCATTAGGTTTCATTGTTGCAGATGACTGTACTTCAGTGTTAGCTGGAGATGTTAGTATGTAGCTCCTCATGAATCCCTTATCATGAAGATCCCAACTCTCCTTTCTCTTTCATGTTTTTTTTTTTTTTAGTCGTCTTTGCTCTGGACAACAGTTTCAGATTTGCATTTGCAAAAAACCTTGCTCCAAACCTGGAACTATTGTATCCACGGCAATAGAGGATAGAGTTCTGTTATTCATGCTATATGTCATGCTAGAAGATATTACAATCTTGTAAGCAGATTCATATGACTGTTAATGATATACTGATGTAGCTGGCATTGACATTATCTACTTTTCTTTGTCTGTCCATCCCTCCCTCCTGCCCCACCCCCCCTCTTGCCTCTCCCTCTTCCTTTCCTCCATTAGATCCTCCCTCAACCACCACCATGCCCCCTACCACCCCTGTGCGCCTCCTAACCGCCGACATCTCTGCCACTTCACCTGGCAATAAGCAGCGAGCCCTCATCACGTCTCCAACCCTGGCGCCTCTGCCGGAGGGGAGCCTAGGCACGATTGTGGGTGGGGCAGTAGGCGGAGCCCTCTTTCTGCTGTTACTGCTTATTCTGTGTGGAGTTTATTACCAACGCCAGCGGCGGACTTTTCGTGGCGACTACTACACAAAGCAGTATCACGGCCCCTCAGATATGCAAAAGGCTCCCCAACCCCACGAGCTGCAGCAAGTCTACAGCAAAGGAAGCCCTGACACAAAGCTCAAATCCAACCAGGATAACGGCACCATCTACCCAGATAAGGACAGGGAAGAGTGGGGTGATTTCGACCGCGAGCGATCGCCCAACGGTCGCAGCAGAGCTCTGAGGGAAGCAGCTGGTCAAATGAATCACCATAATCATCACAACCTTGAGCATGGCTATCACACCAACCATCACCCCATCCATCCGCAAAGCTTCAGTCCAGCCCATCATATCCAGAGGAGCTCACTGCAGCCAGAGCCCCGCAGATTTGCTGCTCCACAAGTCATGGGCAACGGCTCCCCCTACCTGCCGGAGGACTGCTACGACAACGACTATGTTTCGCACACGGATGGTTCAATGATCTCCCGGAGGGAGTGGTATGTCTGAGACAAACGAGCAGGAAGAGACTGCGTAGACACTTACGAAATGCTTCAGACTGCAAAATGAGGACGATCAGAGTTATGTAAAGAAAATGAGTAGGAAATGCACCTTTTCAAGTAGTTTACACCTACCGGTTTGTTTTTGTACATTAGTCTAATCATTAGTTAGCTGGCTTAATAGATGTTTTGGGACCAAGTAAGGGTATAATTCTCATCTTTGTTTCTTAGATTGGTGAGGCAACAAGACGTCTGCTTTGTTACACCGATAAACCAGTTCAGGGGTGATTTAAGTTGCCAAATCAATAGCCAGTCCCTTTTCCCTTGCACAGTAAGGTGAGCTGTGTGATTTATTTTTAAACGAAAGCAGTTTGAACAAATGCAATTTGTATTGAGATAACCTGTCGATAAGGGTTTCAGATCAGCCTCGCCATGAGTGATGAGTTTCGATGAGTCACGTCAACTTTCAGTGCTGTCACTCTGATGGAGGCAGAAATTAGCTCCTGTCAACAGCCTGGTGGTTTCCATGGCAACATTTATTTCTTCTCTACTGGCATTCAGAGTTGCTGTAGGGAGGAGCTAGACAGGGAGGACCGTGCTGGATTTGATAAAGCCCAATGGGTGAAAGCCAGACAGGATGATTGCCGAAATGGGGTGGCTGTAATTGTATCAATTCAGCTTCCATTTGCATAACCCTTCTTCACTGGATTTCTTTTGTTTGTGCCATCCAAAATGGAGTCTGTCTGCAGGAGACGGTTGGACAATGTACATTAAGAACTACTGCCATTGTTCAACATGAAAGCTTGTCTCGTATTAATGTAGCTGTCTGGCTTGTCTTTGTCAGACCATCACTGCCCAGTGTTAACAACCTCCGACTGCATTCAGCGACTGTGCATTACGTCACGAATTGAGTCCTGTGCCTGTCTCTTGTGTTTCTGTATGTGTGTGTGTGTGTGTGTGTGTGTCTGTAATATGTAAATCCAATCAGCTGGTGTTAACCAACAGTGTTTTGATGAATCGGCTCATTGCCTGTGCAATAGTGTTCAGACTTCTAGTCACATTCTCGCACATAATTTAACACAGAAGACGATAGCCTAACACACACATTATTGGTCATTAAACTTGTGTTGGCTGGATCTTAATAAGCTAGCAGATGCGTATGGTTGGTTTTTGAGATATTGGAGATGATATTGTAGTAGTGCCTTAAACTGAAGATGTGCCCTGTAAGCATTATTATGTGCATGCAGAAGTTCCGAACAAGTGAGTATCATTTTCAAAAGAAGTATGCGAGTAGTTTTGAGGCATAAAGTGGTCAGGTTGGGTCCTGAGATCATCATTTTGTACTGTGCTTTGTTCAACACCTTGTTTTGTGTGCCATTTGCTTCTTTCAGACAATAACTAATCGTTTTGCTCGCATTAATTGACGTGTGACACTTGAGTCACGGTGCACATCAAAGAGTTATGAACTTTAAAATGTCTATGTGTACAGGTTTGGGTGAAGAATTTGATGAAAACAAGGTTGTTATGTATATATGCTGGCAGATAGGAGAACCTTGTTTTGTTTGTTTGTTTGAATTTATCGTTCCTATAGGAAGCCTGAGATTCGACGGTGGAACGCACTAGAAAACCCACCATTACACAGATTGTGATGAGAGAATCACTCGTACACTTCTACAGAACATCTTTTCCACTTTTTTTTTGTTTGTTTTGTTTTACAAAAGAGCTACTGTAACAAGAAAATACAAAAATAATAAATAAAAAAAAAGATAGAAGCAAAGAAGAAATGTATTTGCAATGTATAGATGAAACCTGAGCATTATTTTGTAAAATCAACCTTTGGGATACATTTGTTTTAAAATAAACCTTTTTTTCTGTGACATGTTTCTTTGTTTTATGAGTTGGCCTCAGATCCATTTCTTGCGGGTTGGAGGGGTGAATGTTGAGGTCTTGGGTGTGACTGGTTGCTTCAGCTGCAGAAATGCTCCCCGTGGGGGTCTCTACGCTCCTGGAGGCCTCCGGCGATGTATTCCTCACGCCCACTTTTCCTTTGCTGTGGTTAACCTACTTCATCTCCAAAGATCCCTTCGTGCTCTAAACCTCATGCATATTTTGTGGGAAAGCCTGTGGCTAAAAGCTTCCTGTGGATGGGGGCTAAACTTCCTCTCAGACTTACCTAGGATAGCTCTAAAGTGGGGTGGATTATGGACTTGTTGATTCTTGTGTTTGCACTGCTGTTCTGTCGATCTGTGTGAGAGGAGATGGGGGAGCTGGTTGACGAAAGGAAGATCAAGCACAGCAGTGGGAATAAATGGTGTTTGGGTGGTTTTTGTTTCATAGCCGTTGGAGAGTCTGTCATCCTGTCCAATCAACTGATGGTTGGACAAGCAAGTAATTACAGTCGTCAAAAGTTCCACAATGAGTCAATGTCCGCAGTCATAACTCATAACATGTGCATAACATTTAATTCTGCGTAAAGGAGACCAGTAGTAAAATAGCGGGGGTAAAAAGAGTGCTTTGGACCACCTTTCATCAGGGGAAAACAAGTGTCAAAATGAAGTAATGTACAAATTAGTCTTGATGTAGCTTTGATTTTACTATATGGATGCACTGGAATAAAAAATTTTTTTTTTACACATTTATTTATTTAGGGAAATGAGTACGCACAATTAAGTATTAGTTAAATGAAATTAAATCTATTTCATTTAACAAATGACATTTAAATTGGTCAACGGTGCAGTTATTTACAGTTTGTCATTTCTTTTGAACTTTATTTTATAAAAAAGCCCTGAAAAATATTTTTCAGTTATTATTAATTGGCATAATTCTTTTCAAAAACTTTCATGAGAGTTTCTTGAGCACCAAATCAGCATTTTAGAATGATTTCCCAAAATCGTGTGCCACTGAAAACTAGAGTAATGGCTGTTGAAAACTCTACACTACAGGAATAAATTATGATTTACAATATTAAAATAAAAAGAAAAATGCATGTTTTAATGGATGTGTAGAGCATGTTAAAATCATACCATTCCTTTTTATGAGCTGGTTAATTCTATATTGGTGCAGTTTCTCAAGTTTATTCGTTGGTATGCATTTTTATCAGCCAATCACTTGTGAAGTGCGTATTGTCCTTCACAAGCCATCAGTTTGAGAACCACTTCAATAGAAGCAGCACTGAAACTTGTTCTTCTGAACAATGGCATTAATTAGTTACCTCCGTGATAAGAAATGACAAACCGTGCTCTTTATTCTTTTCGAGAATAAACAGAATAGAGACGTCTTCCTTCCTTCAGGTATCTTAAGACTAGGTTACTGTATAATTGTTAGCTCACTGAAAATAACTGTCATTTATTATCCGCGCTGTCACACCATCACGGGTGAAGAGGTCACTGTCTCTCACTGCACTGTTTGAAGAGATTCTCTAAGGAGCAGTATTACCTACCGCCCCCTCCCTGCGCCATCAGAGCCTCTGATTGGTTAAATTAGTCCGGTAGAATGGTTTTGTTTGCCACAGCCCCCTTCCAGGCCATTGACATCGTCCCCATGGCAACAGACTCTTCCCGGGTTTGTTCTCTTGAGGGATACCTGTGCCTCCTGTCTCAGAGAAACAAGAGGGGTTAGAGAGCGGATGAAAGAGGGCAATTCTGTGGGAAAAAAGGGGTGAGGAGATGGGAAACAAGGAGGAGCTTGAAACAGGAACAAGGGAGGAGTCAAAGAAGGACCAAGGTTAAAAAGGAGAACTGGGGGGCGATGCAATAAAAATGCATGCATGAGGCTGAAATATGCCATTATAAATTCCTTCTATAAAAGACGGACACTTTAAAAGGCTGTGATCTGTCATTGTGACCAAGGCATTTTCTTCCCTTTTTTTCTGTCAGGAGGATATTTCCTTTGGAAAATTTGTCATTTTGTGACTCTTTCTGCTTCTCAGATATCCATCTTTTATGACATATTTTTCCACTAATACATCATAGTGGTCATGAAATTGTTCCCTCAATGGTAGGCTGTTATTAAATGTCCAGTGCTCCATTTTAGAGAGTCTCACATTTATCGGAACTGGAACGCTGGAAAGTGTTACTGCACTTATTATTTTACAGTCACAGATATAGTAGGTGGCGTGTACAAATATGTAACCAAATACAGTGATATCAATCGGCCTCCAGCTGGTTTTCAAGATGTCATGTTAACTACTAAAAGACAAATATATAAAAACACTAATACTAAGCGCTGCATGTGTTTTCTTTTCTCATTTAAGGCATCAAACATATCCTATCCATAGAAATTTTCCCAGCGTTGGCAGTGTAAGAAATTAATGTGGAAAAGGAAAGAAAATAATCTCTATGATTTTTATTCTGGATAATATGTAAATATATATTAATATAAATAAATATATACCAATAAATATAAAATGAAATATGAAAAAAAAAAAAAAAAAATATATATATATATATATATATATATATATATATATATATATATATATATATATATATATATATGCTTTTGAATTAAGGTAGCAAGCGATGCACAACTGCTATTTGAATTTGGATTGATGTTAGAATTAAAACTGATTCATACATTAATTTAAAATAATGACTTTCTTTTTAGATTGATAATTATATAACCACTTTAAATTATATACATACTTTTGTCTATTTGTATACATTTTTAATGTAAAGTTGTAATGTTTTACAAAAATAAAGAGGTAATGATTAATCCAGTCTTTTTTTATGTTTCCTTGTCCTTTTCTGAGTGAAAATAGTTCCTATATATTTTTTAATGCACAAAGAACCTTTAACTTCTGTTTAAACATTTTATTCCATAAAAAGTTCTATTTGGTGGTGAAAGGTTCTTTGGGTTAATAAAATATTCTTCACGCTAAGAAAAAAAAAAAAAGTCAAAATTGAGTGAAAGATACTTTGGGAAACCCAAAATGCTGCTTCTAGGGCATTGCTGTAAAAAAAACATCTTTTGAAACCTTCGTGATAGACAGAGACCACCCAGAATCAGCTTCTCCTCTCGACAGTAACACTATAACCCCTTCATAAAAATCTGGAGGTTTAAACAATGGCATTCACAACACGAGATGACCTCTGACACTTGACCTACCTATCTCCTGTCATTTACCAGAACAAACGTCTTGAAATCACTTAAGCGGTGGTCTTTCTCTCGTCTAGTGACCTCTTTTAGGACAAACACGTTATACTGAGTCAGTGAGCCCTTTTGGTCAGCTGCATCATAAACCTTTGCCCTTTTCAAGGACGTTTCTTCAGTTCCTCCCATTTCCCCACCGACTGTATTTGAGTTTCACAGTAATTAAGACTCATGGGTTGAGAACACACAACGGAAACCTTTTCCTGTCCAATACAGACATACTCCCTACCTGCACTCCAATATGGCTATCAGGTGTCAGCCAGCAGGGAGGGCCAGCTTTCCCCATGTAACATTTACCAGAATGCATTGTGATGCTTTATCCCCCACCCTTCTCCTGTTATCAAATACCCGCCGAGAGTGTTGAATGAGTTACGGGGTGTCCGTGTCCGATACCACAATCTGAGACCCATAACATTCGGTCTAAGAGAAACACCTGATCCCTTTAATCAGGTTTAAAGATGCCTGCCACCCCTGAACCGGCTCTAAGCGAGTGTGAACTCATTTAATCCTCCTTTACTCAGGGAATCACCTCTGCTCTTAGCCGTGAATTTCCCCGCCAGAGTCTAGAAATCTTAAATCTGCTTGGTAAACATCTCTCAGATGGGATGAGAGACCTTCAAAGGGTACGGGTCAAGTCTGGACTCACCTGTGCAAGGTCTTAAGCCCGGTGGGGTTAAAGGAAGCTGCTAAAAGGCACCTGAATTGTGGTCATGGCACTTAAGAAGAGAACCACAGAATAGGGACCAACTGATTTCAAAAGAAGATTGCTGAGAGAATTAGCTTAAGAAAAAACTCCAAAAGACCTTGTATTTGTATATTTACAAAGAAACACAGTAAATATATATATATATATATATATATATATATATATATATATACACACACATATATATATATGTACATACATACATACATACATATATATATATATATATATATATATATATATATATATATATATATATATATATATACATACACTTTACACATATACATACAAACACATACAAATTTATATATACATATATGCATGTATGTATTTATGTACATATATATGTGAACATAATATTTGTGTGTATATTATGTATATATACAGACATATAAACAGTATATATTTAGACTATTTACATCTATTTACATGTATTACATATTTTTATATGTATTTATATATACATAATAAATATACACAGAATATTTTTATGCAGTTAACACGCATTTAATAATTGCCCGGAACTAATATACACATACTTGTGTATATACTTATGATGCGTTATTTGCACTTTCACTTAGTTATTATATTTTCATATTAAATTTCATTTTTTTGTTTCTGTGCACTTTAACCATATTAACCAAAAGTAAAAAGAATTCCTACTCCAGTGTTCAATTAATTGAATATAATAAGTTTAAACTCTTAATGCATATTCATTTAATTTCAAAACTTTCCAGAAGAAGTTTCCAGAAATTCTCCAAAAATATTAAAAGAATGTATTTTAAAGTGCAATTTATAAATGTGTCACACTCTGGACTTTTGTTATTGTTTTTGTCTCGAGCCACGTGTTGTCTGTGCCCTGCCTTCCCATTGTGTTTAATTGTTTAATTGTCTTCAGCCGTGTCTTGTTAATTTAGTTCATTTCCTTGTGTATATAAACCCTGTGTTCTGTGTTCACGGTTGTCGGATTATCAAAGTTACTAAATTTCAACGTTACTATGTTTCTCTGTTTTGTTCCCGAGCTCCTTTCGTGGTTTTTTGGGTTTTGTTCTGCCTACCTGCCTTTTGTATGTTTATTTTGCCAGTTTTTTTTGGATTAAATCTATTTACGTTTTTGTATCTCGAGTCCCGAGCGTTCTCTCTCCCGAGTCCTTCCCGAGAAAACCGCGAAAACGTGACAGGATAATCCGACCATAAAAGTAAAGCGGCATTTTTTCCTTTTTTGTTTTTGGGTTTGTTTTTCATGGATTCCCCCTACAACGACCCAAATTTCCTCATCCTCCTGCTGGAGCAGGAGGATCGCTCTCTCGAGGGCTATACTAAGGACTTCCTCGCCCTCGCGAACTACTCGCGCTTCCCGGACGGCTTTTTGTGCTCGATTCACTTCCGCGGACTGAACACCACCACACGAGCAAAGCTGTCCGGGGACGGCCCTCGAGAGAGCGTCGCCGCGTACATCGAGTGGGTGCTGGTGTCCTGCAACTCGCCGATAACGGTTGCGCTGGAGGACAACGACACCAGCCCCACTCCAGATCCAGAACCCAGCCCATCATCTCCCCGCGTCGCGGAGGCCAGGCCTGTGCCCACGGAGCGCAATCGCTGAGCCGGGGACGACCACGGAACCATCGCTGAGGAGAGCGACAGAGCCGTGGAGCGCCACCGGACCCGAGCCGATTGCGACAGACCAGGTGCGTGAGCGGGCATCAGAGCTTGCCGCGGTGGAGACAGCCGACAGCGAGAGCGCGGGGTGGAGCTCCGCCCACTGCACATCGGCTGAGGATGAGCTGATCATCCAACTGGGGCTGCTGGATCTACAAGAGGAACTGGATGATGTGGACTTAGACTGGGCACCTCCGTGTATCCTGAGTCGCTGGTCCCGCCCAGCCGTCCTGTTAGCCCGCTGGTCCCGCCCAGCCGTCCTGTTAGCCCGCTGGTCCCGCCCAGCCGTCCTGTTAGCCCGCTGGTCCCGCCCAGCCGTCCTGTTAGCCCGCTGGTCCCGCCCAGCCGTCCTGTTAGCCCGCTGGTCCCGCCCAGCCGTCCTGTTAGCCCGCTGGTCCCGCCCAGCCGTCCTGTTAGCGTCCTAGAGACTGTTCCCTGTGCGCTCCTCCGAGTTCGGTGCCCGCGCCCGAGCGCCCCGAGTTCGGTGCCCGCGCCCGGCGCGCCTCGAGTTCGGTGCCCGCGCCCGGCGCTCCCGAGTTCGGTGCCCGCGCCCGAGCGCTCCCGAGTTCGGTGCCCGCGCCCGGCGCTCCCGAGTTCCAGTGCCCGCGCCCGAGCGCCTCCCGAGTTTCCAGTGCCCGCGCCCGCGCGCTCCCGAGTTCCAGTGCCCGCGCCTCGTGCGCTTCCAGTTTTCCACCCTCCCACCTAGTCACACCATGACGATGGATCCCAGCAGCCCCTGCGCTCATCCTCAGCTCTCCATCACGAGCTCGCCACGGGTCTGCCGGTCCCCATCGCCGTCGAGGTGGGCGATCCCTCGCCTCACCGTCCGCCTCCGAGTCCCGGACTCCTCCTCGCCTCGTAGACCCGTCGGCTCCCCCTGGGCTTCTAGCTCCCTCCTCTCCACCGTGGTCCGTCAGTCCACCAGCTCCACCAGGCTCCATCGTCCCTCCGGCTCCGCCTTGGTCTGTCGTCGACCATCCGTCGCCTCGGGATTCCTCTCCTCCGGCTTCGCCTCGTCCCTCCATCCCACCGGCTCTGTCAGGCTCCTCCTTCCCTCCGGCTCCACCTCAGTCCTCAGTCGCTCTGGCTCCGCAGCGTCCTTCCTGTCCCCCGTCTCTCGTGTCAGTCGCGGCCGGCGGCGCGCGCCTCGGACCTCCAGCGCCTCGACGTCACCTTGGCTCTTCGGCTCTCCGCTTCGGCCTCAGTCTTCTGCACCACCTGCTCCGCCGTCGGTCGGACCCATGGAGTCGATGGCCGCTCCTCCTCCATGGCTCCTCCCTCCTTCGGCGCCACCATGGACCATCATGGCTGGGCTCTGGATCTCCTCCTGCTCCGGACTCCTCCTGTGTCCTCCTGGCTCCTCCTCCTTCTGTGCCCCCTGGACTCCTGTCTGCTTGCCCCCTCCTGGGAGTCGTCCTCCACCGAACCTCCTCCCAAGATCCGGTATTCCCAGTTCCAGTTGTTGTTGTTTTTGTTTGTTGTTACTTTAGGTGCGAGGACGCACCTTCCGGGAGGGGGGCATTATGTCACACTCTGGACTTTTGTTATTGTTTTTGTCTCGAGCCACGTGTTGTCTGTGCCCTGCCTTCCCATTGTGTTTAATTGTCTTCAGCCGTGTCTTGTTAATTTAGTTCATTTCCTTGTGTATATAAACCCTGTGTTCTGTGTTCACGGTTGTCGGATTATCAAAGTTACTAAGTTTCAACGTTACTATGTTTCTCTGTTTTGTTCCCGAGCTCCTTTCGTGGTTTTTTGGGTTTTGTTCTGCCTACCTGCCTTTTGTATGTTTATTTTGCCAGTTTTTTTTGGATTAAATCTATTTACGTTTTTGTATCTCGAGTCCCGAGCGTTCTCTCTCCCGAGTCCTTCCCGAGAAAACCGCGAAAACGTGACAAAATGCAACTTTTAAAAGTATGTTAAAGTATACTAGGGATTTTTTGTCATTTTTTTTAGTTGAATATTGTGCAGCAAACGACAGCTTTAACCCTTGCAGAATTGAACTGTAAAGGGTCTTGTGACTCGCTGTGGGGGGCCCATCTGTGGTATTACCCGCCAGACGGTCAGCCCCCCTACCCCCTCCCAGCCCTGCCACCGTCCCTGACCATTGTTCCCATACCCTGAACCACATATAATCCCAAACGAACCTCCAGAAAACATCTGTAGAGCTATACATAGAGACACGCTGGACTGGATGCTAAGCTACATGCTAATTAGTAATAGAAGACTGTGGAGGGTAGCGAGGGGATTTTAGTGAAAAGACATCACGATTAATGTTAAAACATTCTCAGATAGCAATAGAGCTGCTCTCTTATACTTAATCCGGTAACTCCTTAGATATTGTGCAAAACTAGCCATGACTTGTTAGCATTATGAGGTTAAAGGTCAATTTAATGAATCTGCAACAAAAATGTTAACCCAATCTGTGTGGGAAAACGTTTAACCCTTATATAACATTCCAGGATTTCACTGAAATGGTTGAATTCTCCACCTTAAAGAAAGGCTACTGCTTCTTATGTCATTTTATCATTGTTAAAATGGCCTCTCCCGTAGTTTGTGTACAGTCATCTAAAGGTTGATTTTTCCAAAAAACGATAAACACTTTCACGCCACCAAAATATTACTATTTGGTTCGATAAGTAATATCAACAAATAAGATATATTTCATTCTACATTGGAGCTTACCATTAAATTATTTATTTTATATACACGAGATATACACATATTCATCAGTATTCATTTCATACCATTAGGAAAGAAAAAAATAAGTTCTACATTCTGTGTGCATTTCCTTCCCCTTTAATGGTATAAAATGAATACTGTGATATTGAAAAATCAATATCAAACGACATGAGGGAAGAAATAAAACATAGTGCTTTTAGCCATATCGCCCAGCCCTAGTGGCACAGAAATTACACGCTTCACTTTTAACCCTTCGCAAGCTGCCGAAATCGTATTTTTATAACACTGCCTTCAGTTATCGCCGTATGGACTCGCTGTGCAGAGATCTGTCACAAGCGAGGTTGAGTCGCCACTGTGCCAAACCTTCGATTCAGTGCCAAACTTTTGCTAACGTTCTCCATCCCAGTGCTTGTTTTTATCCACAATCCCCTCACCCCCTGACACCTCACGCCCTCGACCTCCTGCTCTCCCTGTCTTAATTCTTCCAGTGCCAGCTTCTGTCAGACCCGGACGTGTGCTCAGCAGGCCAAATATTTACCGCTTGCTATGCTTAAACGATCTCTATTGAATGACTTGTGACTGAACATCCTGCTCTGTTCTCCTGTGAGAGCAGAGGTGAGCTAACAGTAACAGAACTGTGGTAATTATTGGGTTCTCGACCATAAAACCTTGAGGGAAAACCTTCGATAATACGCTCAATTGATTTGTATCAAGGGAAAAAATACAAAGAAGGCGGAAAAAAACTGAAACAAAATGCTTTTTATTGAATAACGCATTATCAACGACCCCAAGCTATACCGTTGGTCAGGTGGCAAAGCTGGGTAAAACGGTGTCAGCGGTCCTCCCTCTTGGCTAAATAGTCTGTTGAACATCCAAAAAGGGTGCTCTTTGAGTTTAATTAATCTTAATTAATGGATGTAATCCTTTTACAGGAGTCCCGTTGTGGGGATAACGAGCTAGAAACCTCATTGATTCTGGTCAAAACGCCGAATGAAGTTGCGCAAGAGTGTGAAGCTCACCGTAAAAGCGAATGAGGGAGGAGCGGTAATGACAGAGAAAGAGAGTGGAAGGGAAAGCTGGAGGAAGGAGTGCAGCAAAGCATAAGAGCACTGCGGGTTGGGGGAGACAGTAACAGCAGGCTTTAAAGGAGGGCAGCATGGGGTCCTAATTACTGAGCCTTAGAGCTGGCTGACTACAACTTGCCCCTGCCAACCTCTGCACAACCTCCCACCCATCCACCTGACTCGCCGTAACAAACTACTAGTTCTCATTCGCTATGACGCTTGATTAACAATTACACAAGAGCATGTGTGTTGTAAAATACTCATTTATTGTGTTACGTCAGCGCGGGTGTCATTGTTTAAATGAGTTTAAATGTACATCGCAAATAAAATAAAAATACATTTCACGGTCAAATGTTTAAATTTTAAGCCACTTATGAATTGCTCTTTTCTCCCCATTTTACTATGATTTTGACACGTTTAAAAGTAAGGGTGATTGATTTTATTAATTAAGAGCTGATTTGATCTTAAGGGTGAAAATATGTTTGATAAAAATAAGTTTGATAAAACAGCTATAGCAATTACTTCTACTTTAGATTTTTGTGTTGACAAAAACTTCAGAAGCATCTTTAGTCATTAATATTAAGTCTCAATATGATACTGT
This sequence comes from Puntigrus tetrazona, assembly GCF_018831695.1. Classification (NCBI taxonomy): domain Eukaryota; kingdom Metazoa; phylum Chordata; class Actinopteri; order Cypriniformes; family Cyprinidae; genus Puntigrus; species Puntigrus tetrazona. The sequence goes on along the minus strand of NC_056719.1, from coordinate 5,548,070 downwards.
TGTGGCAACTATAACTCACTTAGGCGTACAATTTTGGTACTTTATGGACAAAATATATACAAATGTATAATTCACATTTGCATAAATAAGGGAAATGTTCCCTATAACATTTTATTCAGAGCATTCTGGGAAAAAAAAAATAATTTTAATAACGTAACAAACACATTGGAAATAGATATCTGTTAAATGTAAATGTTAGCTAGTTACTGGATAAGCATACAAAAAGATTATTAAAAATTATGATTATGACTAAAATAGTAACTATCCTAATAATAATCTTACCATGAGGACAGAAAAGCTGCATTTGACATATTTTCTCTTAAATCTTCTTGTGTAAAACTGTAAATCTATAACATAATATACAATGTTAATATATTTTATTATATGAAGTAAATGGTAATTATTTGTAAATAAATACATTTATTTGTTTGATTGCTTTTTTTGTTTGTGTTCTCGCTGCCGCATGAGCTTTCAGTTTTTGCTGACTCCGTCCTCACTGATGGGGTTGTCACATCTTTATTCACATCTCCGTTTAAATGATCTGTCTTGTAGTCTCTTGCTGTTTTTTGTTACTTGTCTTTTGCAATTTGCATCGACGCACGCTGAGCCTTCACGTTAAATACAGTTGTGAGGTGCCGTAACGGGCTTCGCTTTGCTTTTTGTTTTTGCTTTGATTTTTCGTTTGTGGTATTGAGCCATTCTGTGCCAAGATGAGCAATGTTTTTTTTTTGTCTTGCCTTGTAACACGCTGAAGATAATTTTAGCAGAACTCGATGTACCTCCAATAACTCCGGCTGTGTTTATTTATTAATTAGCTTTTGTTTTTGCTCACTGCGTTGCGGTGCCTTTCAGACATGTCTCAGAAGCAGATGACATCCTCCATGGCTATTGCTGGGGCTGTGATGGGAGCTGTGCTGGCGCTCTTCCTCATCACCGTCTTCACCATCGTCCTCATCACAGCACGCAAGGCTCCCCCACCAACATACACAGATAAAGTGTGAGTATATACATTATCTTCACTTAAGAATAAGCCATTTTTATTCCCTAATACATCACAGCAATGTTACAGCTAACAGTTGTTCAGAATGTTCTCTGATGTATGAAAATACTTTTAATAGGGGTAACACTTTATTTTGTGGTGTCCTTGTTACGTTTTACATGTACTTAGTATTATAATAACAACAAATTATGAATAACTACATGCAAGTAACCCTAAGGCGAACCCTAACCATATAGTAAGTACATATAGGAAATATTTGTATCATTCAGCATCTAAATGTATAATTTCACAGTTAAAAAAACAACAAAACATAAAGTGTAACCTTTTTACATTAACGAAGGATGTACATTTCATACGTTAGTGTAACATTCTTTAAATGTATTTTTTTTATATAAATTTGTAATTGTCCACTTTTTTTTTATTTTTTATTGTTGTTAAAATTTCCCTATTTGTATATGTTCATAATGTACTTTTTTATATTTATCTGATATCTGATAATGTTATTTATACCATCTACATGAATAAGAATTTATTTATTTATGAAGAAAAAAAATTCACACACAATAATTTTTTACTTATCTATAAAATCATTCTTGATTTAAGAATTGCATAAATATTTTGGCTGGAAACAAGACATTTTTGCGGTGCAGAACTTTCAGTAAATAAATATATGTGAGGAATTAAATACATTTTTAAGAAAGCATTGAAAAAAAACTAAATTTATGCTGAATAAGACCTGAGATATTCTGACTTACAGTCACCTGCATTACTACACATAGACCTTCAGTGTGTAGGACAGTTGGTGCAGTACATGGGCACTTACCTGGTGAATTATTTAATCATTAACATGCTTCCTCAGCAACTTCCTGACCATCCTTTGAACCTGAATGACAGCATAAAACTTAACCATTACCACTCCTCGGTCACTGACCCGAAGAACATTGCTTGAAACCGATTTGTGCTCAACAATGTGATCATGTGTTACAGTTTAGGTCTAACATGCCAAAACGATTTACTCAGAGCCACATGCTGAAGTGAATAGTTTGTAGAATACTGTTGTTTGTCCAGTCAGGATATCATTAAGTACATTACACTCTGCTTCAGCTCTGTCCGGCTCACCTGTTGGCCTGTCAGAATGAAGCATTTCACGCTACAGCACCTCCTTATGGCTTAACGTTTGATTAGCCGCCTTAGCCGTAATAGATTTTGTCTGGTCAATTATTACTGAGCCCAGAAACCCAGTCAAGGCTGTAAATGTTCTATTCTAGTGGAAGCAACTTCAGATGGTTTCCTTTTGTTTCCTGGAAAAGCAACTGCGTGTCATCACAGAGAGAGACTAGCCACAATGGATTACATTTGTGTATTTGCTCTTGCAGTATACAGAGACTACCACACGATACATCATCGCAGAACTTGTGTGGGCAAAAGAGCTTCAGCTAGTTCCTTTCTTGACGAAGCATGTTGATTTTTCGGTTGTTTTTGTTTGGTTATTGCGAAAAGAGACGCTTTATTGTTCTGTCACTGAGAGCGTCTTGAGACGTGAGCCCACAGACGTCTCATTTCAGCCAGCCTGGAGGTCTCCTTTTTCCCACAACCTTCAAAAAAAACAGCTCCGAACTGGGCTTCATACGCTCCTCAGAGTTTCTGCTCCACAGGGTTTTTCACGCTGCATTTAACCCTGGGTTATCATCTGGTTAATATTGCTTTAAGGGCACTAAATGTTTTCCAGTAGTTGTGTTAGGGCCCTGCGTTAGCAGCACTGTGCCAAAAGTATCATTGCTAGAATGAGTTGTTTACAGTAGACAACCAATAATATACTAAATGGTACTTAAAGGAACACGCCACTTTTTTTAAAAAAAAGGTTTAATTTACCAACTCCACTAGAGTACATACAGCTGGGTCTGTCAATTGAACTTTTAGCTGTAGCTTAGCATAGATCATTGAATCTGATTAGACCGTTAGCATCAGGCTCAAAAACGACCAAAGAGTATCAGTATGTTTCCTTTTTAAAATTTGACTCTTCTATAGTTACGTCGTGTACTAAGACCGAACTCTTTGGTCGTTTTTGAGCGTGACGCTAACGGTCTAATCAGATTCAATGATCTACGCTAAGCTGCAGCTGAAAGTGCTACCGCCAAAACCAGGGATCATTTGAATGGATTCAAAAACTGTAAAACTCAACTGTTTAACTCCAGAGGAGTGGCTTGTTCCTTTAAAGACGCGGTGAAATTTACTGTTGTTTGATGAATTGTTATGGGCAGAATTCAGTCATTTTAATAGGGAAAGTTTTGTCCACGCAGATTTTGCAACAGGTTCAAGCAAACATCCACACGGTGTTCAGTTAGTAAGTGTTAGGTAGAATAATGACCAGCAACTGTCAAATAAATTGTCAAACGATCAAGCAGTAATGGAAAACTGGAGAAAACCAACTGTTATTTTGCTTTTGTAGGTTTGAAGTGGCTTAAATCGGCTTTTTTGTCAAGACTGTCTCATAAGGGCAAAGAAGCAAATAATGCAAACTCAGATATAGCCGTCCATTTGTTATTGACCATATAACTATGCAAATTACAGTGTTAACCTAGGTTTACAAATGTATTATGCCCACATAAGACCACATAGATTTGTTGTAGATGTTTTTATTGTGTCAAGGACCCACCATTGCAAGCTTACCACAGGTTGTTAGTGTATGTGTCAGCAGAAATAACACTGAATACGTTCTTGTCGCTTTCTATAAAAGAAAGAACTAGTGTAAATACAGGAATATAAATAGTTAAGCAAACATAGCAAAATATAGTGTTTTCTAGCCTTAGTGATGGATGCAGTTCTCATGAGGGTGAGGTCAATGTGGAGTCTCGCGTGATACAGCTGTTCACTGAGAAAATTGTATCAGGGAACAGGGGAGATGCAGCAGGCAGACAGTTCTCACCGCTCAAACGTCTGGGCTACATATGATTTGTGGACCTTAAAATTAGTCTCAGAGTTTCCTCTTTTTTTAAAACCCTCCATTGTAGTCTATGTTGTAATATGACCTGAGCTTGTTATCCAAACATGACAGCTAAGAGGATGTTCTGGAGTTCATGTCTTTTAGCTGTCTGTTAGCTTAGATTATATAGTGTGCTCTTAAACATCCCCAAAATTAACTTAGATATTAGTCATTAGGCAGCACATATTTGAGTTTATTTGCAAAAACAAAAGGTTTTTTTTTTTTTTTTTTTTTTTTTACATTTTATATTTTACATAGATATAAGAATACTTTAGTCATACTTTCCAGATATATAAAAAAAATCTTGTTTAAAAAAAAGCCAATCAACACATTTTAATGATTTCTTAAGGATCATGTGATACTGAAGAACTAGAGCAATAGCTGCTGAAAATTCAGCTTTGCTCCTACATAAATAAATAACGTTTAAAAATATATTAAAATAGAATACATTATTGAAATTAGAATAACAAGAACAATAAGAAATTGGAATAAAATACAGATTTACTAATATTACTAAAATGTAACACTATCCATGTCTGACTAAGTAGAAATTTAGGTTCATGGCTTTTACGTAATTAGTTGCATATTTAATTAAAAGCAATTACAGAAGAACTCATCCTGTGTGAATGACCCCTAAGGTTTTCAAATGTGCAGAATTGTTGACTTCTACTTTTTATTTATGACTTTATGATCTTTATCAACATGATCTATCTTAGATTGAGCCCCCTCTGAAACTTCTCAGCGGTGCTGTCAGAAGCGTCACTCTCAGAAGAGGTGAAAGAGAGGCTCTTATCTGTTCGGGCTGATCCCTGTTCAGCCTCCGTGTGTCTTGGCTCAGCTTTGCTTTGGCTGCAGGCTGCATGCAGATCAGTGTGGGACAGCTGGGTTTGGTCTGATGGATGACGCTGCCTCTGTGCTGGAGACAGCCGGGACTCTGGGAGAGATAAGCAGCATTGGGACGATGACACATGGCGCTTTTGCGGGGAATGAAAGCAAAAAATGTCCACATAACTCTTGACATTTTAGATCTGATTGTGCCCAGTATAGTAAAGGATGAGAAAATGCGCTTCCTTCAAATGCTTCAAGAGGTAATTTTTAAATGGTTTTGCCATTTTGATCGGATTTATGTGAGCCTTTCACATTTATTTTCCGAGTCATGATGATTTTGTGTTTTGATTTTGTTTTGATAGCTCCCATTCATCTAAAGTGACCTTGAATTTATCCTTTGCTAGATGATGTGGTAGCATTTAAAGTATCAAAGTAGTTTATATGTCAAGGCCTTGGCTTAAAATCAAGACAATTGGAAAATGTTCCATGCTGTCTTGGAAGGAAAACAAATTAATCTGACCTTCAACTGTATATTCAGTACGGGAGAGAGATGAAAAGAGAAAAATACATAAGAACAATACAATCCCTTTCCCTCTTTGATGCAAGTCAAAGTTTTGGCCTTTACTTGGTCTCTTTGGACATCCAGGTGGATCCAGTGAGAGTGTACAGGCCTGTCTGCATCTTTTCCTGCTCATACACTCCCATATCCTCTCTCTAGTCCATGGAACACATCGACTGCTTTCAATCCTCTATTTCGGCCATAACTTTTCATGGGAAATGCTAATGTGAGTCCATATAGAATTAATGAGTCATAAAACACTGGTGTACACTTTTCCATCTCCATCCGGTTTAGACTTTGTGTAGGGAGGGTTAGGGGACACATTAGACAGACTGATAGTCCATTGAAAATCAATTATACAAAACATTGTACTACTAATGGTTGAAGATTAATGTTCACAGGAAGTGAAAAAACAAAAGCAAAGTTGATCCCTTGAGTAATGTGGAGCTTATGGATGCACGTTGGGAAAATGTATGAAGAGAGGTCACAGTTCATGTGTTTTCCCTCAAGGGTTTTTAACCAAGAGGTGTGAGCGAACTTTGTATTTTAAGAGCTTTTTCTGACTGGTTGTCAATGCAGGGCTTTTGAAACTAGCAGTGAAGGTTTAAGATTCCTTATTTGTTCACTAATGGCTCTCTGGACTATCTTTATGACCTTCTGTGAATGACCTTTGGGATTCATGCTTCTGTATCTAAATCTAGGGGAGTAAGGAAAGTTATCTTTCCATATATTAGGCATTCTGGGAATTCAAGGTCAGGATAGGGCGACCCGAAGGACCTCCTGACGCCTGGGACTACAAAGCAGAAGTTCAATAGACAATTGTCCATCATAGCCCAGGCTCTTAGGTATATGAGACCACTCCTCTCAATTGCTTCATGTCAAAACTTATCAATACTAAAGCAGAAATTGAAGGGTGATCTCAATAAGAAAGTAAATTGAAAAAGATGGGACAGGGAGATGATGGATGAGGAAAAAAGGATGAACCAAGAAACCATCTCGGTTGCGTCAATCAAACGTTAGTACAAGAATATTCAAACTGGAGTCTAGGAGGCAGCAAATAAATGCTATAGGAGATTTATTTTGAAAATGACTATAGAGAAATTTTCAATCAAATGTTTAAATAGTACAATTTATAGGCTACTTACTAAGTAGGTATAAATAAATAGACAATTTATTTGTGTTTTTTTTTTTTTTAGAAGTCTGATATGCTTATGTTTCCATTTTTTGTGACGTCAAAACATTATTTTTTGTTATTTAGTTTGTTTATTAATAATATTTATTATCATCATTGTTAATAGTGGCTGCAGCTTCATGTTTCTGTGGAAACAGAGATTTCAGGATTTTTTTAATGAACACATTTTTAAAAAATAAATAAATATAATCTATTTAAGATGGTATTTTTGTAATAGTGTAAAAGGTTTTATTTAAGGTTTGTGTGTTCTTGCTAAAACGAAAAAACTATATATATAAATTAAATACTCTTACTGACCACAAACTTTAAACCTTAGTATAATATAATATATTTTATTTCAGAATATATTTATAGAGCATGTAAAAGTAAATATGCCAGAAGTTTAGGACAAGTTTTCGTTTTTTTTCTTAGAGAGCCACTTCAGTGATTCACAGGTCAAACCAAAAGACAAAGTCATTTGTTTCCATTTCTCTCAGTATTGTTTAGAGTTTTAAAATGGGCTCTAGTTGTATTCATGTATATCACTAATATACATCTCGCCCACGTGTGTACCCACACAAAGTTACTCTAGATGGGGTCTATTGTGGCCTGCTGGTGTTTGCTTTAGAGGTTCAGAGAGCATGAGAAAGTATGTTTCTGTGTGACTGTTGGGCTTTGGAGACATGGAGGCCATTTTGAGTGGCTGGTGATTGAGTCAAAAGTGACACCTTGCATAGAACCTTGAGAGACCTTGGGCACAAACTCTAGAAAACATTTCAAACCTTCAAAATTTGATTATTTTGTATTGGGATTGAGAAATTGGCCGTCTAGATGTGGATGTAAAATGGACAAAAAGTTCCTATTCTGTTCCCAGAACTAAAAGAAGGTGTGGTTGTTATTGTTCCTCAGACTAAACACATTTCATTCTTTAGTCTGGTCTTGACCAGCATTTCCCTGTCTTCTGACATCAAGACAAAACAGTCAGTCCAAAAAGTATTATGATCTAACAACTTTATTTCTGTTAAATGTTCAGCCTGAAAATGGTGTCTAAACAGTATATTTCTACAAAATAAATGCCGCTTGGTTTGATATTTTATGTAATGCATTGACAAGTGTGGCCTAAATGTGTCACTGTAAGTCCTGCAACATGTGCAGTCAGTGATATACATCCTCTGATTGTTGTTGGTTTGCTCTACAGGATTGACCTCCCTCCAACTCACAAGCCTCCTCCTCCATATACAGAGAGACCTCCTGCCATCCCACTGGCCTCTCAGGCCCCTCAGGTGGCCTCATTCTCTCAGGTAAACCTCACACTGCTCTGTTTACTCTGTGGGGCTCCCGGCTCCACAATCTGATTTATTTTCCTTCTGTGGTACTTTATAATGGAGCTGCATTCGAAAGATGACCACTGGTATGTTCCTTATTATTTAAGGAGTGATTATAAGCGCGCCCTTAGCTCACTTTTTCCAGAATATTTTTTCCTCTTTTTGTCTTTTTCACCCATCCAATACATTACCTTGCTGTAACATACACCAGCCTCAGGTGGTTTGCTGATTTAAACTGGTCTGGATGGTCTCCCACCCGTACAAAAACATTGGTCAAGTCGGTCCAAACCAAGCTGGTGGTGTAAAAAGTGGCCAAAACCTTCTTAAAAGAAACAAAACCAGTCTTTTAATTGTTTTAAAGGGACTAGAAGATGATTTTAGCCTAGTTTAAGTGTTTTCATGTTTCAGCAGAGAAAATGTCTCATGTCCCTGACCTGAAATTCAATAATATAGGATTTTCTTGCAATTGAAGCAATTCAGTATTTTATATATATCTCTAATTATATTTGTATTATTATTTTATGCTTTTGTTGAATTCCATTGACAGATGATTTTCGGCTTTTAAAGCAAAAAAATCACATCATGTAATTTATTCACGTAAGATGTTTCATTTCCCATAATTTCAATCGACAGCCCTGATTTAATTAAACAATTTAAAAATCTTTCTGTCTAATCACATTAAACAGCAAATTTCATTGTCTCACAGCATTAGCACCAGGGGAGCTGCTAATAATATTTAGGCTTTTTCATTGAGTACGTACCTGCATACTAATATATTTTAAATCTGTTGTGTCACTCAGGCTCGTCGGATGGAGAGGCGATACGAATTGGCTGAACGGGTGCCAGGTAGAGTGGCTCGCAGAGACCTCCAGAGTCCCACTCACCATTCACTGTCCTATCAGGAGTGGATATGTCATCAGAACGGGGCAGACCAAGTTTACATCAACCATAGAGAACACTATGTGTGACAGCGTCCTCGTGTCGACCGCAGTACACTGCCAGCCCCAAAGTGAAGACTGTTTACGAGAATACTGGGAGCAAAGCAAAATCACCGCTATACAGTAATTAGGAGGACACTGAACTATTATTGGTGTATATAATTACTGGTTTATATAATGCACATTGAAAACCCTGGCAGCATATATGTGTAATTGTTCTGGTTTGTTTACCATGTACAGTGTAGTCCAATATAAAACAAATGACCTAGGCTGCCTATATGAGACTCTTTGTTCGCTCCTATTTCAAACTAAGGGTGACCACAGCTGAAATGTTCAAGACTGTACAAATTGCTGTTTGTTCTGTAGGGATCTTGTTTTGATTGTTAAAATCATATAATATGTTGCATTACACAAGGATTTTTTCATCAAATGTTATTTTTTTTTTCATTGTAGACCAGTAGTCGTTTTAGGTTGAGGTTTGATTTTTATGCTTATGACAGATTTCTGACTGTGACTTCTAGAGGTGATTTGCCATAAGTTTGTTGTTGTTGTTGTTGTTGTTGTTGTTTACACTGTGATGTACATAACACTTAAAAATAAAGGTTCTTTATTAAGAACCTTTAACATCAATGGAGCCGTTCCATTTGGGAAAAAAATGTGCTTTATAGCTTGAAATAATTCTTCACTCCAATAAAAATCGTTCTTTTATGAACTATTTACTGTTTAAGTGTGGTTTGGGGAATTTAAAATGTTTCTTCTATGGCATCACTGTGAAAACGCTCTTTTGGAAAATGTATTTTCAAAAATATAGAATTTGAATCATAAGGCACATGGTTATGTACTTTTTTCATTGCTTACAGTATGTGTGTAGATACTGTATTATGTACAATGTAAATATCTAAGCTCATAAACAATGTACTTCACAATAAACTGTGAATAGATTATAGGTCATTTTTGTTCACTTTTTTCCATTCAATGTAGTAAAGCGTGAACTCTCAATCTCATAACCAAAGCAATATTTGCATTACGTCACAACGATATTCAAATAAAGTGATGTAACCATTACATACGAGACTTGTTTCATTGTGTAGCACATTATCAAATGACATCATTGTCCATCTACGTTAATTTGCAGCGAACACATCTAAAATAACTAACCAGAGTTTATAAGCCCAGACTAGACATCGCTGCTACTTCTCAAATCCACAAACAATCTTATTAGGCAGAGGTTTGAGAGTCAAATATAGGTTGTAAAACCTGATGAATGCTTAAAACGCTGCTCTATAGTCATCAAGACTGCTGGACAACTTTCCCCAGTCGATGATGGAAAATCTCAGACCGCAAAATGCTCTCTGGGAAGGCGCGAGAGACAGTGAATGGGACGGCGGGAGTGCTAGTAAGAGCCTTTCGGCACAGACTTCTGTCTGCGTGTCAACTTATGACTTGTGTTGAAGGTAAACAAACCGGTTATCTGCTGGGCAACTGGATGGGCAAGGCCATTACACAGCGGGCTTTTAATGAGGTGGTGGCCACCAGGGAGCAATCTATACTATTCTGGCCCCATCGTTCGGGGAAATGTCAGCCAGTGGACCCCCAAACACTCAATGAGAGCATTGTTTATTGCACCGGTGAGTCACCTTTCTGGAATGCATCCACCATCGCTATATAAAAATATGTCAGTTCCACAGTAAAGTGTAAGGTTGGACTCATCCAGGATTAATCCATTTAGACTAATAAAGGTACGCGTCTAAGTCCAAATGTATTACTGAGCATGCAATAACATAACAGACTTCTCATCACTTAATACAAACCAGAGACATGCCATGCTTTAATATACACACTCTTCTGCCGTTTCTTGACAGAGCTTGTATATCCTTTCGAGTTTTATCTCCTGATCTCTTGTTTGTGTGTCTGACCTGCGGTGGATCTGATATTTCACCACATTAAGAAGCCATCTGAGGGATTTGAGGTGCTGAGGTCTATAATTTTCACGTGAGAGATTTCGTGTTTGTTCTGGACGAGCAAATGTTCTCTCGTTCCAGCAAAGGTCTCGGTTTTGCAAGACTCTAGACACAATGTGGAATGCTGCATAAATATTTTTCCAATAGTATCTTCGGAGAACGAAACCTTTGGGAGCTTTATAATATGTAGATATTGAGCTCCTCTCTACTTTCCAGCAAGCATGAAACATTTTTTGGTTAACTGCAATGTAAAGCAATAACTTAAACAAGTGTTCACACAAGAATTTAAATTATTAGATAATTTATTCACTGTCATCATGCCAGTTCATTGTTTATCACAACAACATCCAATTTGTGAACAAATCTTTCTTTTGAGTTGGATCATTATGAGTAAATTGGTCCGAAATTTTTCTTTATTGATTGTTGAGTCCACATTTTCTCACACTAAGATAACTGGCAGCTTCAGAAGACCTAGTATTAAGCCATATAAACTGCATTTACGATCCTTTTAAAACAGTGGTTCTCAGCCTTTTTGGCTCAAAAAGCCCCAAGGGAAAATATTTCATCCAGTTATTTCTGCTATAATTATGACAAACTGTTAATTCGTCTTTTTTTTCAATAAACAGAAATAAACAGTAAATAATATTCATTTATTTAATGTATTTATTAGCATTTTAATTAGTTATAATTATTTTTTATGGATCAATAAAAATATTACTATTAATTTTATTAATAATATATTGATCTGAATAGCTTTGTCATATTGTGCCCCCTTTTTTGAGAACCACTGTTTTAAGGTGCTTTTCTGTCCTTTTTGGATCTTTAAAGCATTAGTCTTTCATTTTAATTAATTTACATTTTTTGAGTGAACTAACTCTTTAAACTGTACAGACCACTTTAAGTTTACATATAGGGTCTGCTTTACATTATCCTACTAATCCAGAATATCTCTGTGAATTCCAAAAACCAGCAGGGAATGCTGGAAAATTTCTTCTAGTTGCTTGTGAAAAGTCATTTGTCATTTTAGATTAACGCGGGCCATCGCTGGCGTAATGCTGAAGTATAAAGTAGGGCCATAAAGTGTCTCTTAACACAGCAAAGCACATCCAGAATTTCTGTCCTGCAACTGTTATCAGGAGACCGGTTAAGTTTATTACAACTGGAACAATCTGTAATGTCCCAAACCCTGACTGTCTGTCTGCATCTCTCCTTCTCTTGTATTCTGAACCTACCTTCAATGCTGACTCGTAATGGAGATGCAGTCAACGGCAGCCATATTGGACACCTGCCACGCTTTACGGCCATTAAACTATTAAGTCAGGCTGGCCCCAGAGTGACCGTCCAGTGCAGATTTACAACCCCATAGAAGACAAGGGAGAAGAGGATAGGAGGACAGTGGGGGATGGTTAGCATAGTCCAACATTACAGATTTATGACGATAGAGCAGGAGGTGGGCCTCCTCCTCTTCTTCTCTTCTCTCCTTCAGAGCTGAAAGTCACCTCGTTGTCTTTAAAAGACAGAGCTGACGTAAGGAACAGGAATAGCTGAGGTAACTCTGAGCTCAGGTTAGGACTGGGATACAGTGTTCTTAGGCAAATTGTCAAACAAAGGAATATCAAACGTGTCTCGTAACTGGTGTAATGACTCTGTGGTAGTCTGAATTGTGAGAAACAATGTCAGAATTTAGATATAAACACACAGAATAAAAAATTCTATTAGCATACCTCTTAGAAAATTGCAATTACCTTTTTCTATAGGAAAGTAAACTGTTTGTAAAGCAATTTGGGCAAGAACCCATTGCGTTTATGTACATGATAGTAGGGCCTACATTAAAATAGTGATGTCAGTTTACAATAAAAAGGCAAAAACAACCTTGTTTTTGTACTGGTAAAATAACTAAAATTAATGCTATTGTGTTTTAGCCCTAGTATGCTGGTTGGGTAATCATGTCGGTTCTTTGCTAGTTTATGCTAATCATGTGCTGCCAAAGGCCGAGCATAAACCAACAAAGATCCAGCATAATTAACCAACTTAAACTAGCACCCCGGCTTCAAAACATACCTAACCAGCATATGCTGTTTTTTTTCAACAAAAAATGTCAGCACAACAACACATTGGTTACAAATGGATAGTGGACGTGCCCGCTTTTACGTTAAAAATAACGTGGCTAGAAGCAAGCTATATCAGAATTATCCAGTAGATGGCGATGCGTGCTGAATCACTCACTTGTCTAATGCAAACAACAGTCGTTCAAAAACAATCAGTTGTTCAGAGACGCACAGCGATTCATTCTGCTGTGGTTTTGCTGTGATCAAATTGAGCTCACGGGTCAGAACAGACACTAGCATGATCTTCCACGACACCGGAAGTGATAACAGCCCATGAAGCGAAGACACCTGAGAGCCAAGCAACTACCCCGCGATGCTAATGGATGGCTTTCTCCAGGTACATTATACTTCGTTGATACGGTTTTACAAAGACTTCATCAATCACATCTACATTGGGCCCATTTCAGTGGACAGTGAAATAACATTCCTCTTTTTTGCTGACTCATATTTTTTGCTGTCTAATAAGATATCAGATGAAGATAGATGAAAAGATATGCCGAGCCATTCATTCATCCATTGATTTGCGTCAGTATATGGGACACTGAGGTTCATCATAACTTCCTAAAGAGATTATAAAGAGGAGCCAGACAGCTGCAGCAGAACTTAAAATCATCCTCATATATCTCACGTCTAGATAAAAAACAGCTGTTTATAAAGCCTGTCACCATTAAGTGCCTGTTGTCTTTTGGCAATAAAAATGCAATAATGGAGAGACACAATAATTCTGCTTATGGCTGTGAGTGTGTTATTATTAAAGTGTAAAGTGTTTCTCAAGCTGCTGGGTTGAGAGTCGAAAAGTGATGGAATGACTCTCATGAACAAGTTCTTTTATTTAGTCAACGTAAATGATTCACCAAACAGACTCATTCTCACTCAGAATGCTCTTGTCTACTTATTCCCTGTAAAAAGAACACATTTATAAATGTATGTTCAGTAGTCTATAAGAGATGACACTACTGTATTTAATTGTGGTGCTTCTAATTAGGCTTTATTAGGTTTCACTGTCATTCATAAATCATCTCCTGTGGCCTCTTGGGATAGTAAAGTGTTCTTTGGATGCACACTTCAGAATTAATGGGACATGTGGAAGCTTTTTGTGTACAGTTTTCTGAATATGCTGTATTTGGACATATTTCTCTTTTCACATACTGGATTTTGCCCTCTATAGAGTAGGGGAGGTATGCAGTTACAGAGGCAGCCATGAAGGACATTGACCTGTGTTTTTCAGACCTATATACCAAGATAGTTTGAAACTTGCTTCCTGTGGCTTACATGTGTAGTCAAGTGTCCAAGATGTCTCACCCAATGAATCATTCCTATCCTTCACCGAGAGATATTTCAAAACGAAACATCTCACTGTTTCCTAAGTTCCTCTTGACAGTGCGGAATTAAAGATTCAGACACGTAACATACTGTAGTGGTATAGTAAAAACAATATTAAGAGTTTAAACATTGACGTCTGGCTGCAAGGCCGACAAATTATTTATTTAAACAGAAAGAAATACTCTTATGAAATAATTATTCATGTAGTGCAAAAAGGAACAGAATCACTTGAACGGCATAATCAAACTAGAAAATAGAATTGTACAAACAGAAAAACACAATGTTATATCTGAGGAAAAAAACGAAGCAAAACCACTGCAGTGACTTGGCTGTATACGAATCAATACAAAATGTTGTTCTTTACAATATAACATGTCTTTCTTATCCAGATACCCTTGTGATTTCTTCTCTGTTAAACCAAGTTATGTCGGGCACTGACCTTATTGGATTGAAACTGTGAGACTGTTTCACCCAACTTCTCTTCCTTTCTAATCATTATTTATGAGTTTTTTCTCTGTTCCATTCTGGCCGTTAGAAGAGAGAGGCCTTCTTTTTTTCTTCTCATTTTTTTTTTTTATACAGGATCCCAAAAATAGCATACATTTTTCTTTGTTAGTGAATGTCGAGGCAATTCAGGCCCAGACACCAAGCTTGTGGAGGATACATCTGGTGTTATAAAGGAGAGTATGTGTATGCAAGTGTTTTGTTAACACCGGAGGGATCAAGGTGCCCTACGGAGGGGGATGGTCACATGAACGATTGATTCTGCTCAATGTCTCAATACGTCATCCCCTTTCTCTCTCTCTCTCTTCCCTGCTCTCTCTTTCTCTCAATTGTTCTGCTATTTCTCCATTTGTCCATCCATTCCCTAAAGATTGCACAGGCCTCTCCAGTTGTTTTTTTCTGACTATTTTCACAGCTTCCTCAGCAATCTGGATTGCGTATCTGTGATCTGACCTTTAGCTCAATTATGCCAGACCACCTAATGGGACATCTTGAAGTAAAGATAGATCAATAAAGTCACAACAAAATATATTTCTAGCACTGTGAATGGAAAAAAAATGGGAACGTGACAGCTGCTCCATACAGCCGCAGTATGATTGAGACATTAGTGAACCTACTGTATCCCTGCTGATAGCTACATAATCCCAACACTATTCAGCCTGTAGCGTTCCGGACGGATGTATCCGCAGGGACAGCTGAAATAGTCCGAGACATTCCCTGTTTACAGTGCCTTCCCTTCTTGTTCCGGATAGCCAACCATAGCCATCTCGACTCACTCCTTGAATAATTTCCCTCTCTCAGGAACAAAGAGATTCTCTCTCAGTCTGTCCCAGTGATTATCTAGGGCCATTGTGGCATTTCAGCTCAGTGAATGAGATCATTCAAGCAGCTTTCACAAAGCCAAAAGAACTGCGAGAAACAGCCTAACTCTTAATTGAAAAGGCTCGCTATACAATTACAAGTCAAGGAGGTCAGTAGTTTGAGAAGTATGAAAACCTCTATTTGCGTTTCATGTCCCCCGTCTAAGTGAGATGGGTGCTGTAAATGTACAAGAGCTCTCTGCGAAAGAGCGCACGTCAATATAGAGAGAAAACAACATTGGAGTGTATGATCAATGAACGGGCATTTGTAGCGAAGCGAGGATCCATTTAGACAATCAATAATATTAAACAATGCAATGAATGATTGTTGTTATTATGAAGTGAATTAGTTATGTCATTCATTTCATTTCACCCATTGTGGTAAAAATATGCCCAAATCTGAGTTTCCTGACCTATAAAAAGAGATTTCTGTGACTCACCTTGCAATGATCTCTCCATGACGCAGTTCTTGCTGTGAAAGCACTTTCTCTAAAACTCAATTACCGCTTCTTTGCCAGACAGCCTCATGTAAGACTAGTGAGAATGACCAGCACTCAAATGTAGTGCACTACTTCCACTTCTTTCCCATAATGCCGCTGGGCAAATCCTGCTGTGAGATCATGTTCTATCAATTGAGAATACAAAGCTTAGTGTAGTTTAATGGGCTCAAGGTGTGTATCCGTGTCTGATTCAGCTGGAAACTTGTGTTGTTTGGGTCTGATGGCTGCTGATGAATTGCACGGACAATCGATTCTTCATTTCACGTCTCTTTAAGGCATTTTGAGTTATTTTCTGTTTAGTTATTTATTTCGTTTCGTTGCAGATGTTTCTGGTCAAGTGCGAGAAGTAGAGCTCATTCATGCTGACGTACTTGAGATAGTATTTCCCTCCGTCGCTTTCATACAACCGCAATCCCAAAATGTGTTGGCAGAATCATCTGTGAGGATGTCATCATGGACAAAATTACAGCTTATTATCCTTCTTATTTCTTTGCTTTATGATCGGGGGGTTGAAAAAAAAATGGATCCTGTTTGTGAAGAAAGAATTTACGTTTTGGGGGCAATTTTAAATCTTCACTCACATTAGGATTGTGTGAGAATATTGCTTGTCAAACAATTATAGTAAATTACAAGCTTTAGCTTTGTGTTTTCCCTATTGTTCCATATATTATATCTATTTACTAAGCCAAGTGTATTTAAGGATTCAGTATCAGTAAGATGAAGAGTAAAAAAAATGCAACTGATAAATTGCTCAACAAGAAGGATGGCTTGATGATGTAAAAAAAAAAAAAAAAAAAAAAAGTTTTGAGGGAGTCTGTTCGTTTATATTTATGTGCTTTTATATCTTGCACAATTAACATCTTTGCCCCTAGGTTATCTGACTGCAGATCATTTTTTTTAAAATTATGGTCAGGTCATGATATTATATATTTTTTCCAATTAAAAAGGTGTTTTGGAGTTCTGGAGTTCATTTACATGATTATAGTTGCATAATTAGCAGATATTATTGAAAAATAGATGCCAAATCTTTTCCATTCCACATATAATATAAATATACACACAGTTTTTTTTTTTACAAAAATATGTAGATAAAACTACAAACAGTCATAAAAAAGTAATAGACAATAAGACATAGACAATTCAGCTGTGACCCAGCAAGACACAGCATTTAATAAATTTGAGTAGCTTAATAAAGTGAACCTTCTAAAATGAACATTTTCCTCGTCTCCTCATTATAGATTTCCCACTACTGCCATATAACAAACAGTGACACACAGGGGCAGTTTAAAGCAGAAGTAAATCTGAAGTAGGTTATTTAAAACAGCAATGAATACAAAATGTTCCTCTGAGTGCCACTGTTCTTGTCAGTGGAGCATTGCTGTTTTTCCTTGCATCCCAGAGTGTCCTGCAGTGCGTATGAAACTGTCTTCCCGTACTGTGCGAGATGTTCTTTTCGTGCTTTCTAAACAGTCCCCTCCATAAATTTTAAAGCAGTGTCATTTTATGGATGGTACAGATACTCCTTTAAGACTGCATAGACAATTACCAGATTTTGTTTATCGCCATTCTGGCATGGAAGTATTTGAACATCAAAAGGCATCCTATATTTGTTTCTGTTCAGCATTAGAATGTCATCTGCAAACAGTATGTAACTGAACGTTTTGAAATCGCCGTTCCTGGGACTCTTCTCGAAGGAGTCTGCATCCCTGGCAGCTGCTTGTTTACCACAGAAGAAGCGTTTCTGTGTAAGGCCGAATATATATGATGTGATGTTTTGTATTTTGTCAGATACGACAAAAGAGGCAAATAAAATTGAAAACAAGTGTTTACTGGGGGTCATGTTGCACAAAAGACGTACAAAGCCAGGCAGGCAAAACATGACAAAGTGACTTATAAATTAGTTTTGAATTGCTCTGTAATTTGAAACATTAAGTATTAAATAATAAAACCCAAATTATATGCACAGCCCCACTGGGAATTGTCATTTCAAAACAAATTTACTTGACAGAGTTTCTGCAACATGCTGTCCTGACCCAGATCTGCTGTGATTGTACGGTCTCATTATACCCTCTAGTGGACTAAAATGTACTAGCAACTGTAACTAGGTTCAACTTTTTCTATGAAAATCAGTAGAAAAAAAGCCTCGTCAGGCAAAATGAACCAATAATTATAAATAATACACAGCCGTTTGACAGTTTGAGTTAAATGAACACATTAGACGTACACCTAGACTTCTCTTGACTGAAGAAGCCCGTTTAATTCTTTTCAGAAGACCTATTGAAGAATCTCCTAGCACCGTAAGAAACGTACTGTAAAACATAACGCTCATTCATAACCCCCAAACCCCCGACCCTGCTGAACTCACAGGGCTACAGCTGCAGCGTAAGACTTTGTTTGTTCAGTGTACTCCACATTACTTCTCCTCACCCCCATCTCTCTCCCTCCTCTTCATTTAGTCTTCTGTTTATGTTTTGCTGTGGGGGCAGGGGAAGGTGCTGGGGCTGGGGCTGGTGGAGGTTTGGCCAGTGAAATCACAAGATCAACTCTAGAAAACAGAAGTGGAGAGCATATGGTAAATTCAAGAGAGTTTAACGTAGTTGTTTTTGTTAACTGAAGCCATAACGAAGGTGGTTTGACTATCATTTGTGTCTTTGCGTAAAGAAATTAAACATTTAAAGGAAGGTATCACCCATTCTGGCTACTGAAGATGTAGATGTGTTCGTTTCTTCATTGGAACAAATTTGGATGCATTTAGAATTATGTCACTAATAGATCCCTTGCGGTGAATGGGTGCCGCCATAATGAGAGTCCAAGCAAGCTCTATGACTCAAGTTCATCTTGTGTAGGGAATAGGTGTGTAATAAATCCATCATAATGATGTTTTTAGCTTCAAAATGTTGTTTCCAGCTAAAATATGACTTTGCTATTTATAATATTGCTTTGTATGCTGAAAGTAATTACTTAGTAATTACTAATTAGGAGATAAATATGTACAGTTCAAACACCATTTACTAGTGAAAACAGTCCAAAACGGTTCTGGACAAATATGATTTTAAAGAGATTTTAATGTCCAACAGGAGTGGACATGCAACTTTTCACTTCACAAGACATTAATTGATTGACTGGAGTCTGGATTATTATAATGTTTTTATCAGCAGTTTGGACTCTCGTTCTTACGGCACCCATTCACCCACTACAGAGGATCCATTGCTGAGCAAATCATGTAATGCTACTTTTTTCCAAATCTTGGATGGCCTTCAGCAATTTTTCATTTTTGGGTGAACTACTCCTTTAAGATATAGGCTTTTTTTTTCCTGGCTCGCTTTGAATCGTTTTCATTATGTCTCATATCGGAATGAAGACTTACATTTCGGTGCCTTTTTCTACAAGTGTTTTGACTGCTTTGACAATCTTGTCGATCCTTTCCTGATAAAAATGGAAACAAAAAAAAATAAGTGCTGATTTTAAAGTAGCCTATATGGTTATATGTGCACACTTACCTGTTGAAGTCTGTACAACAATGGCAAAGAGAAGGCACATATCACACCTGTTCAAAGGTGATAAATTACTACGCATTAATATTTATCACAAAAAACAGTAATACTTGATAAGGCATGATCCATGCACTCCGACACTGTTTAGTTACTGACATTAGGTCAAAATTGTGTCAGCTGCGATATGAATCCATAATTAATCAATTTTTCAACAGGATATGCTTACCACTCATCAACAGCGTGAGACCGTTGGCTTGGATCCCCACATAAGTCAACAGATACAGGAACACAACAAACTACACAAACAAATAAAATACAATCATTCAGATGGAAGCATTATGGTTTTTTACTTTAGATTTTCTAATCATATTTACATTTAGATTTCTGTATTCAAAGAGCTTGAAGGCTTGAACAGTGCATTGAAGGTAGCCTATATATATTTTTTTATAGGTATTTGTGTTTCGTGGGAATTTGAATCCCTGTCTAGCACCCTGCTGTACCAAGAACATTATGTTCTTATCATAATAAAGGTTTCCAAACACGAATTTCTTTACTTTCACACGTGCTTATTCTCACAGAACCTTTGCCTTTGGGAATGAAAGCACATGGTAATAGTTCATATCAGGACTAATTACGTAAGTGAGTAGTATCCCCTGATGTGGTGAAAGTAGGCCATAAATCGCAGTGAAAGCGTGAAAACCGCTCGGTGTAACTGAGGTGAGATATTTAAGACGCGTGTGAGACCTTCGCTGAGTCCATGATGCTATCGATGAAGAACAGCCTCTTCAACTCGGTGACAGCCGTAGCAATCAGCAGAACGATTTGTTCCGCTACGCGAACTGTGTCCTCATCTGTCAGCGTACCGTCCTCATCCAAATATGACCTTTTTAATAAAGAAAAGTGGACCAGCTGAGAAAGATTACATGTATTAATCCAGACTTATTTGAGTTGCTTTCCCCTGCCAAATCATTCAGTATTTGTTTTAAATCTGCACATCTGTTATGCATCTCAAGTATTCATATTTTAACCCGTGATCAGCTTGATATGTGAGCGAACTCAACTCATCCGTTGAAACCAACACGCAGATAGTGGAAACTGTAAATATAACGCAAACGAGCGTTTTCATAGCACACCACAACTGCACTCGTTTCGTCCTTGAATGAATTTTAAACGTAGACTTCTGCTGCTGCTCCATGTACCGTAAACAGCAGAATTATTTGCTTCTTTAAGGTTAAATCAGTGTAAAAACGTATTTGTTTTATAGCATACGCACTGAAAAGGATGAGATCCATCATTGAGGCGGACCAGCGTCATGGCTTTGTAGAGCAAGCACACAGGGAGAGTGAAGGCCATGATGCCTAAACCAAGGTTGGAGAGGACCGTGATGGCACTGAGCTGGAACAAACAAGCCAAACCCACAACCAAACCTGTAAACACCAGCCCGGTGGTCCCCACATCTCTCCAGTATAACAGATCCAACACTAGAGAGGGGAAGAAAAATTGATGCGTGAAATGTCAGGGAAATAAACAATAAATGCAATGACCATGCAGCACTGCTTTGAAGTCGGTCTTAAAGAGGGATGCAGGGGGGCATGTGTGGTGGAGTATTTGGGTGGTCAGATATGCACAGGGTGTCTGGGTTTTTTTTTGTGGTCAAACAGACTATCAAATTTCGAATGTAGATTTTCTTCCGATCTCTGATTTAATCTACAAACTAGGAATAGTTCACCCAAAAAATGAAAATTGTGTCATCGTTTACTCAACCTCGAGTAGTTCCAAATCTGTATGATTCTCTTTGTCCTGCAACACAAAGGAATATATTTTGGGGGGAAAAAATTGTAACCAGGCTGTTTTGGGTCAGCATTGATGTCCATAGTATTTTTTTTTCCTACTATAAAAAGTAAATGGTGACCCAAATAAGTTAATGGTGGTTACAAACGTTTTTCAAATTATTATCTTTTGTGAGATATTCATACACATTTGTAACTCCTCGAGGGTGAGTAAATGATGATAGAATTATGGGTGAGCTATTCTTTAAGCTGAATTAATTAGTATAATAACATATCATAATTTTGTGTCTTTTCTAGTCTAAATTTAAATTCAGTTATTTTGGAAAATGAATAACTTTAAATTCAGAATGAAAAAAATAGCCTATGCCTCACTCTGGGCTTTTAATTTGATAAATGAAGTCCATTTGCATATAAATGTTGTTTTCTTATATTGTTATGTCCAAGCACTATGTTATGATAATGATACATTAATTATTGATTTTCCTTTGCCCCATTAATTTTGTGCCAACCTATTTAAATAATGTGACATCATTCATAAGAAGAAGACAGCAAATAAGTTTCTCTTTTTCCTTAATGTGTATTCTGGTTATTTATCATGTTTGACAAAGGGAAAAAATATAAGAGCGAAATTGATGTGATATTTGAATATGCAAATATCTGCAAACTTTATTTAGTTTAGTAAATTTTAGTTAGCTTTGGCAAAGAGTTGTCATCTCCCATTTGTTGAGAGTCATGCAAATAACCTGGATGTATTTAGAAATCATTATCCAATTATTATTTATTTATAATTGGCTATTTTAATTTCTAACTTTGTGTAGAATTGCTATACCAGTAATAGAAGGGGCAGAGTACAAATTGAGTATCTAAAAACAAAATATTTTGTATTGAACTGTCATTATTTTTGTTTTGAATATCGGGCAATGTGAAGTAGGGTTAAAACTATTGAACAGCAAAATCAGAGGACTGAGGAAGACTCAGTGGAATATAAAAACAACACTGCAAAAAGACAGAAAAGAAAAGGTGGAATTCAAATGCACTGAAACGGCCTTAAAGCGGTCAAGGACTTGAAATTTAGTTTTAAAACTTCAATTTAGCCAGAGGTTTTAGCATTAATTATAAGCACAAGCAAGAAGATGTGATCTTCAAGGCCATCTTTGCCAGAAACACTCGATGAAACCACATTATCCAACAAAGCCTAGTCACATTATACAAACGTGTATATATCTATAAACACATTCAACAGCTAATCTGCACCAAAAGTGAATCCAAAGAATTTGCGCGTTATTTTGTACAATTGCTGTAATTTAGCGCAAGTGTTACATACGAGACAAACATATGACATAAATGGACAAGAAGCCTTCATGTCAGAGAGTGCATGGACACAAACACAGTGTAACAGCTAATGGCAGTGTGCATTTACACGCCCCTTCCCCTGTGAAGCCAATAGACCCCAACAGCTGTTGATTCTGATTATCCTCCAAACGCAGGTGCAAATCTGTGCTGTGGCACACACTGGTGCAAAGCTGAACGAGTCGTTATCAGATCAATCCAAACCCTCTGAAATCTTCTCTGCGTAAAATCTTCCGTGCGGCCTTCGCTCCTGCTAAAACACTTTATTGCAGTCAAACATGGCTGGGTCAGATTGAATCTCTCCGGGGAGACGTCTGCCAGCACTGCCAAAATAAGACTGAGCGAAGATCTCGCCTCCTTCATTCAGACTTCAATGCCTTCTTCTTTTTTGCCTCAAAATCCTAGAGTCATGCATCGGTCGGATCCTGTAGGCAGTCCATCCATCAGATTCCCATCGGCCTGCCAAGCTCCCATTGAGAAGTCCAATGTGATGTGCTGAGCAGTCAGCAGTATTACTATACCTCTAGTGTACACCGCACAATCTGATCTCCTAACAACCCCCCCGCCCCCCTCAACACCTCACTTAGTTTCTGCCAACCTGCTATTCACGTACCGGCACATTACACGTGTAAACAATATAGCCCAGGAGAGCTGGATCCCAGCGCAGTGGAAGACTCTCACCTTTGCTGGCCATTTCTGCTGCTTCCACACCAAACCCCCTCTCCTCCCAGCACTCCACGAACCCTCTGGGCTTTTTTTGGCCATCCTGGCGTTGTCAGCGGGAAGGGGTTGGTCTGACCTAATAATATCTCAACCACTTGGACACCCCATCTTTATAAACACACACACACACACAGCTATCCTCCCTCATGGCCCGTTCAGAGCTTAAGGAACCTGAGACGTCAGCATGTGCCTGTGTGTAGTCAAGTCTTCATCTCGAGGGAGATGGCTAACCTTAGATACGAGCAAATTATTCAGACGTTCCTCAAAGAGTGCTGTGCTTTATCTTCTCGCATGCTGTGAAAAGTGCTGGCCTTTAACACCCAGATGAAGATGAATGTGTGTGTGTGTGTGTGTGTGTGTGCTGGTATTCACTAC
Organism: Puntigrus tetrazona; assembly: GCF_018831695.1. Classification (NCBI taxonomy): domain Eukaryota; kingdom Metazoa; phylum Chordata; class Actinopteri; order Cypriniformes; family Cyprinidae; genus Puntigrus; species Puntigrus tetrazona. The sequence goes on along the minus strand of NC_056719.1, from coordinate 5,524,278 downwards.
ATTATGGGGACCAAACGTGTCCACAAATTTAGTAATGCCAATGAAAAAAATGTAAGTTACCCTGAAGAAGCAAGCTTATAAATCATACAGAATGAAGTGTTTTAAAAATGTAAAAACGTAGAAAGTTTCATGTGAGGTGTAGGTTTATGTGTAGGGTTAGGGTAAGGTGATAGAAAATACAGAATAAAACCAGTATGGCTATGGAATGTCCCCATAATGATAGGAATACAAGTGTGTGTGTGTATTTGTGTGTTTGTGTGTGTACAAATATATGTACAGTTCTGTACTAATATAAATGATAATTTCAGTATATAAAAAAATGCATTTGAAAAATGTAAAATTTATGATAATAATAAGCATAATAGTAAGTAGAATGTATTACTAGTAATACAAATTATATAAAAACTTATATTTAAAAAAAGTATTGATGAGTATTGATTTTAAGTCTAAACTTCATTATTATTTTTGTAATCATGATAATAATATGATTGTTATTATCAATTTATTTCAGGCTGCTTGGCCCAGCAAATGAGTCAGTACTACAAGCATCTGATGTAATGATCATTCTGCCATCAAACACATTTATTCATGAGCCATTTTTGTTTGCGTCATTCCACAGACTTGCAAAAAAGAGTTAAAAAGACAAAAATAGCCCGTTATGTAATAATGTTTATGAATGCGTTTTTGATTTACATAATCCACTAATCTGTCTGAATCAACCTCTGTTAGAGTCTCCCAAACTCATATTTAAATATGCCATTCATGAATTCCGCTGTAGGCGAACCATGTTCTTTAATATGGATCACTGAATCTCTTTCACATAACATTTTTAAGGAGAGCGTACTTTGTGCCTTCTTTCTCAGCGATTCTCTTTTACTGGGCTGCTGTGAAAACCTGTCATGCACATTAATCTCTGCATGTTAGGTAATCCAAAATTATCAAACGTTCAGCAGAGATGATTAACAGAGGGAGTTCAAGAAGAGAAACTGAGGGAGGGAGGCAGAGAGAGAGGCATTGAACATGTGAAAGAGAGAGAGCCACTCTGCAAAAGGATTGCATGTCGGTGTGTACAACAAGAGGGAGGACCCTGCGAGATGATTGGTGCACAGAAATAGCTCAGCCAATCAGAGCGATGACAGGAAAATAAGGGGCTCAGACAGAGAGAAAGCTTAGAGAGAGGGAATATCACTGACATATAGAGGAGGAAGGCAACAAAAGTGGATCAAATTGGAAAGAGTCACTATGACTACAGATAGATTAGATCTCAGTGAGATGTCTAGCAATGGATAGAGAGACGAAAACGAAAATCAACCGTTCTACATCAGATCATTTGAGGATGCTTCAAGGTGCAGAATCAACCTCTCGGGAGATAATGCTGTGAAGGCCCTGAGCAACCAAAGCCAGCAAGCTATAGCACAGGGTGGAGGCCGTGAACGCATTTGAACGAGCAAAAGAAAAAAAAAATCATGAGGACATCCAGGAAAGGAAGCGTGGAAATGCCTGCTTTTGTAAGGCAGCTGGTGAAGGAGACCGAGAAAAGGGTCACCTCCTTTTTTAAAGGGGGACGAGGGGGAGGTGCAGGGGAGCTGTCTGAAAGTGAAGAGGGAGGAGAGGAGGAAGGGGTCATCCCTAGCCCCTACCTGGACCGACCGGTTCTGGACAAGCACATGCAAGAGGGCTGTGCCTCCTGGGGGCTTACCTACGCCCTGGCCAGCATGCAGGGTTGGAGAGCGCACATGGAAGATTTCCACAACTGCTTCCCTCAGCTGGGAGGGGAACTGGCCCACTGGGGGTTCTTCGCGGTGTATGATGGGCACGCAGGGAGCGCGGTGGCCCAACACTGCTCCCGAAATCTGCTGGACCACATCCTGGGCACAGGTGAGCAACAAGCTGTCCTACAAACAGCAGGGCTTCTTGCATCTTTTTGGCTTGTACTCGGTGTTGGGAAGGTTTTGGAAATGTAATAGGTAACAGATTACAAATTACCCCGTTTAATATGTAAGTAAAAGTACAACTATTTCAGTTACTGTAAGTAATGTAACCGATTACATTCTCAAACATTCAAAGCAGGCAGGGTTAACCTTACAGTTGTATTCAACACTAATTACAGTCAGACGTCTCTATCCTTCCTTTAATTAAGATTATAATAATTTAATTAAATAATGACATGATTTCAGCCCCTTTTTACTTTGTGATTGTTCTAAGGTTAACAAGACATAGTTTAATAGCTATGATACTGCTTTCAAAACTGAATCTTTGCAAAGATATGACAGGAAACTGGTATCTAATAATACAACTAATAACTAACGAAATAAAACAGTTATCAAATAAGCATGTGTTTTATTCTGTGTATTAAACATTTTAATGCAATTTGGGGAAAAAAACAATCAAATCTGTAAATATTCAGATGTAATGCCCTTTGTCGTTGTTAACATTTTCATAAGTAATTATTTTCATAACTAATTTAATTACACATTTCTTAATTTCTTCACATTTGTAACAGATTACAGTTTAATTTTATTTTGTAATTAAATTACAGAATTTTGTTGCATGTAACTAGTTACTCAACATTGTTCATACTACACTGTAAAAAGAAATCTGTACAATTTTAGCTTTACGGTTTTAAGTCAAATTTACAGTTAAATACTGTAATATCATTAACTTAATATACCAGCCTATTCAAATACTGAAATCAGGTGATGATGAGAAAGTTACATAATGAACCAAAGCCCAGTACAAGCTTTTAAATATAAACATATATAAAGTAGGTACTAAGTCTCATTCACACTGAACACAATCATGGTTCATTAAACTGAAATCAACAACATGTAACATACAACCCTAATAAACATAACTAAGAAGAAACATAGTTATTTCAAAGAATAAACAACACTGTGCGAATGTCAGTTTATGTTTTTTTTTTCCCTGTAAATTTTACATTAATTTACCAGCCTTTTATTTTACAGTTTTTTACCATCACAGTAAATTTTACAGCGTACATCAGTAACAAACATAATAACTGAGTGGCTTTTGATGAGAAACAGAAATTATCTCACGTGGGAATGCGTCTTGATCTCTTTAGATTAGATCCAAGAGGATCACATCAGATTGGATTAATTTGTAGACCTACTGTACATCCAAAGCCAATTGGCAACAATATTACCCAATTAAGTCGTGATCTAACAAGGTAACTGTGGTGTACAACACGTTCCTAAAGCAATTAGAAGTCGCATAATGGTTGATCCTTGCAATCTTCTCTAATGAAGCCTTTAGGCTTGTCTTTGCGATTTGTTTGAAGTCACCAAAAGGCCTTGTCGGTTACTTAGTGACGCAAGCTATTCTCCCTCAGGAAAGATCCGAGCAGATGAGGATGTTGTAAGGGTCACTGAGGGCATCAAGGAGGGCTTCTTTCTCATGGACAAGCACCTTCATGCCATGGCCTGCCGTGAGGGTTGGGAACGCGGAGGGACGACTGTCATTGCCACCGCTATCACTCCACACCACATCTACTTCGTGAACTGCGGGGACTCTCGGGCGGTCTTGTGCCGCGCTGGACGGGTGGCCTTCTCGACGGAAGACCACAAGCCCTTCAGCCCCAGCGAGAGGGAGAGGATAGAGAGCGCTGGAGGATCGGTGACTCTGCAGCGCGTCAACGGCTCGCTGGCGGTCTCCCGAGCGTTGGGGGACTTCAGTTACAAGACAGCCGAGTGGCGGCCGGTCACCGAACAGATGGTATCGCCAGAGCCGGAAGTGTCTGCTGTGGAGCGCTCTCCAGCAGATGAGTTTCTGGTTCTGGCCTGCGATGGTGTGTGGGACACTGTCACTAATGAAGAGCTCTGTGCCTTCATACACAGCCGACTGCGTGTCTGCACAGACCTGAGAGAGGTCTGCTCCCAGGTCATAGACCTTTGCCTCTATAAGGTTAGTACAAGCAGAAGATTTTTTTGGGACATTTCTGAATGTCATAGATTTCCAAAGTACTAATGACAGACTCATTCAGACACAAGGCCATATAGAATTTTTTATCTTTTTTTACTAGTGGGACCAATGCAACCTTTTTACCAAAGACTGAACAAAATTAAACAAGTAATTTTTGGTTGATTGTAATACATTACATACCTTTTTTTTGACATTATCAATATGAATTTGTTTTGACACATTTTAACTCTCACAGTTCTTGTCATATTTTATGACCATTTTTTAAATGCCATGGCAGCTTTCGTTGGCCAATGCCCACCCATGATGCCACTTAACCAATATATCAAGCAACCAATCACAGTTTGTTTTGTTCAGTGTCACGTTTGGTGATGGAAATGTTGCCACAATAACAGACTGGTGTATTCTAAGGATTCAAACTTTAAATATTTCACATAAATCTAATGTTTAAGCTTTAAAGAACACGACGCACATGTCTCCTGGAAATCCTGTAGAATTCAGCCAATTGGATGGCAACTTCGAAAAGTGTTTCCACTTTTGTGTCTCATATTTTTTTTATAAAGAAAAATATATTAATACACATTCCTGTGATGCAAAGCCGAAATTTCCACATCCACTACACTCCAGTCTTTATTGTCACACGCTTCTTCTGAAATCAAATATAAAATCCATTTTAGAATTTAAATCTTAAATATGAACTGTCTTGGCTGTGGCATCTAGAGCTGATTTCAGCCAGACTGTTACGTTACGTAAGAGAAATACAGAATGGCCTTTAGGCTGCAGAAAAGGATGTGCTGACCTGAAAATGTCAACATCTTTCTCTCTGCAGTAAGCCAGATCTCTGCTCTGTCAGGACTGCACTTTCGACCACCATCTCAAAGTGAGGCTGTATTCAGCCACTAAGCTGCATCGGGATAAACTACTTTTAGCCTTGGTGTGAGGAGATTACAGCGTTCTGCCTAGCATTGTGCCACGTAGGGATAGACAACCAACAACATCCCTTAGAAATGAAGGATAAGTTCTGTGTTCGCGTCACCGATTACAATCTACTTAATCATCAACGTGAGGTAGTTGTCCTTAGAACAAAAGCCTCAAGACCGGCTGATAGCATCACGCTAGTGCCTGCCTATCTGAAGAAACATCAGAGGAAAACGATTCTGCCGATTTTAGCTATTAAATCATTGAGCAGACACGTAATTTGCACATCTAACTTTGGCTTCCTTTCTTTTTTGTTTCATCTGCATGTATCTAACAGGGGAGCCTTGATAACATCAGCATCATTCTAGTATGTTTTCCCGGCGCCCCCCAGCTGTCACCTGAAGCACTGCACCAGGAGGCTGAGCTGGAGGACTTTCTGGAGTCCAAAGTAGCTGGTAAACCATCTGATTAAATGTGGCTTCTTTTGATGTTGCTCTTTAGATTTACATGACTAAAGATCGCAATCCTTGCAATCATGTTGAGTCATATAATGGTTAAAGTAAACGGTCCTCTAGTGGCCTGCTTAAGGATTTAAATCATAGTCACGCATGTTTTTTTTTCTTGACAGAGATATTTGAGGAGCTGAGCGCAAGAGGTGATGAGCCTGATCTGCTGTCAGTTCTGACAGTGCTGGCTTCTACAGTGATTCCTGGACTTCCACCAGGGGGCGGCCTTCAGAGCAAGTAAGTTCATGTCCAACACCATGCATTAAAGCTGCTCAAAATAGCAGTCAATTATGCCAGAGAGGTGTGAAAACCAATTTCACACACTGTGACATGAACATTTTTAGGCACAGCTGTTGCATGAAATAGATAAATCATAGTTCCAGTGCTTTAAAGTGATTTATACAAATATTAAATTTGATTAGCATTTTTATTCATCTTTATGTCAGTTTTATGTTAATGTTGTTGTTGCTGTTCTTTTATAATTTCATTTTTTTTATAATTGATACTGGTAGATATTTAATTATTAGTAGGATTGATTGATTTATTTATTGCTATATATTTAATATAATACTTTTAAGCATTTATAGTATTACAATATTTTATTAATAATATATATATATATATATATATATATATATATATATATATATATATATATAATATACCAGTTTTTCTGACTGGCTTTACAGACCAACAATTTATAAATTAAAATAGTCTTTTGAAATGTTTAATTGCATAATTATTAATAAAATACAGGGTTTTTTCAAATATTGAGTTAATATATTCTTCTATAATGTCCAGGTACACTAGGTACATGTAGCTTTTCTCAGATTCAAGTGTCTGCTTGGTACAAGCACTTTCTCTAAAGCACCAGTCAGCTCTACAAGTAGAGCTCAAACGATATGTAGCTGTTTGCCAAAAGAACAGATGACTGAACTTTTAAATATCATATTTTCTTGACATTTACAGGCGGAACTGTATTATTTCAGCCTACTATCAGCAGAAAGAGGCAAGGCGATGTAGATTAGCCCAGGTAAGCTTCTGCACAGAACTATCCGTTTTATATATAGAAAATATATAATCAACAAAATTGCACACACCGTACGACACAGTCAGATTTTAATTTGTGAACTACCCATATACTTTTTGCTTAACCGTTTTTGTCGTTTATGCACATTAACTTTATTTTCCCTGTCATTTGTATCTTTTCAGGAACTCAGTCCTACAGATGCCAACTAGAGTCTATCTTACGTACACACTTAATGGATGTGCTAGACTGAGAAAGACGTAATCAGTTTACTGTATTTTCAAATCAAAAAATGAAAAAGATCTTTTTGGACAGCAAAAAAAAAACAAAAAACATTTTACTTCCTTCTTTTTGTATGTTTCACGAATGACAAAACTTACAAAAAGCAATGCTGTGCCACAATGCAGGACAATAATGACTGTATATAATTTTGACTCTTTAGATTGTGATACGTTCAGTATTTTCCTTACCAAATGTATTAAGTGAGTCTTACAATCAATAATACTCAGGTAATGTGTTCAAGCAGTGACGGCAAACCTTTGAGATTCTCTTCAGGCTTGGCATATAATGAGGTTTTTAAATGAATACGATAAAAAAAAGACAGAACTCTTTGAAGAACAAGATAACGCTGGTGCAGTAAAGGAATAGTTCACCCAAAAATGAAATACTTGCCTTTAATGCTTAGTTCTTTTTGAAGCATGACATGGCATTGTTTGTTTAGAAAAAATAAAATATTTTTTGTGTTTGATAATAATAATAAAACATCAGTAAAAATATAAAAAAACCAGCATACGGATCTGGAAAAACATGAGAGGGTTTTCGTTTTTGTGTCAACTATTCCTTTAGGAATGAAAGAAATGCTAAAATATCTAAAAAGCCAATTCTATTAATACAAGCACTTTTACATGTTGGTTTATACATGCTCATAATCTGGTCACACTCACAGAGTTCAACTTTTCCTGTTCTCGAGTAGTTGTTTCCTGTAATGCGCTCTACTCTGTTTGCATGATCTGTACTGTGTTGCCTTACTGACCTCTTCGAAATTATGCCAATCTATAAGCGTGTGATATTTACCGAGATATTTCCTAATGACTAGCAAATTAACTGATGCAGTGCTGTATCATGTCGTGTAATGATCTTTGTGCACATTTTACAGATCTTGTGCAATATTTGTGCTAACATAAAGGTTCGAGGTTGAGTAATAAAAATAGACAGATCAAGCGATTGGTGAGATTTCAGTTTATTCAAATCCGTCCTGCTACTTAAAGACACTTTATGGCCTTTATGTAATTATAGACATGCATTTTGTGAGTGTGTTTTAGCTTTTATTTCCGCAACGCCGTCAAGCGGTACCACTGTCGTCCGAAAGGGGGCAGTAGAGACCCGCTTTCCTTATTTAACACCGTCTGCCGTTTGCAAACCCTGCATTTATGTCACACTCAGAAATATTTAAAAGCTCTATTAATGACGACGGGCGGCTGTTACGTGGATATAAAGGACGCGAGTATAGCTATTACATCTGATACACGTAAATCCTGACACCAAAATAAATAACAAAGAAGTTATATTTGTGTTTACAGCATACAGAATCTATACACATGGTTTGTTTCTTTAAGGAGCGATGATACTATCACATTACAAGTCTATTTGTATGCATTTTAGATCATTTGTTCCTTAAGACCATCAACACTGGCGGCAGCTTGATAGAAACGATTAAACAATGAATATTACTGACCATTTCCCTTTGATTTGACACTTGTATTTCTTCCTCCCGAGACTGTCTCTCTGTAAGTGCCATGGCTACATCTGCCTGGCTCTTGAAAATCAGTCCGTTTTTTTTGAAGAGCCGTTAAAGGATCTCTCCACAGGCGCAGTGTGATTGCTCACCACACCGGCCAATCACTTCAGCACCAAAGTGACTCTGAGAAGTGATGTTACCATTAAAATCACATGGTTTGTTTATAATGGTGTAAAAAAAGAGGAAAGAAAACACTGAGAGCCATCTTCTCTTCAGAGCGAAGTCATTCATAAATGCTAGCATTCACCGTCCTTGTGCTCTACAGAGGTAAACTGTCTGATTTAACTTGATCTAATTTGCTCTGCGCTGCGTGTTACAATAGCGTATGTACAGTTTACATCTTTATTGCATGCAATAAATGCTGAAACCCCTGCTAACTTTTCCAGAGTACTGAACTGAGTCACGGCTGGGAAAAATTCAGAACTGAAGAACAGGCTGTTGTTTAGTTAGCGAGTGTGAGTCTTAATTAAACTATCCAAACAGTTGAATGGGAATTTGGTTTGCAATGAATTTATGAGAGGTTGAATGAAAGAGAGGACACTGCACTTGATTGTCGGTACAGCGAACTCATTTTTGGGAAAAGTCTTAATACAACCCCCTACTTGAAACCTTTGAGATTTCTGTCCCTCCGTTAAAAGTGACCAAAAGTTTTCAGTGAGTGAACACTATCCATGAGAATCGAGTGAATAAATCCGAGTCTCCTGAAGTGATACGATCGCTTTTATTTAATGAGCAGGTTTACTCATGAACAAATTTAAACTTTGCTTATCTAGTTAAAAATGTGTTGTATACATTTCTTTGAATTCCGATTCATTTTGAATCCCATTTGCTACCGCAGATTTAAATGCAAGTCAAATTCAGGAATTCTAAAGCCCTTCTCAGTTCAGTTCTGAATAGAACACAACCCTCTATAAAGTCATCTTTCTGATAATGTGCAATATCCAGTGCCATCTTTGTATAATCGAGCTACCTGTCGACACTTGTCTCCTGAAGGCGGTTATTCATGATAGCAAAGGCACCCACTCCACCGGAGAAGCCGTTCTGGCGAACGTGGCTCTGTCTTGGATTACCGTGAGCGGTCTCTGAGAGTTGCTTCTGTAGAATGGCCAGAGAAACCTTGTTGGCCATAAAGTCATTGACTGAGATCATTTCTCCAGACAGTCTGCGCCCTGTCAGATAACCTCCATCTGGTCCTAAGCCAGCATCAGTCTCACTATCACAAACTGTTTCCACTGATGCATTAGTGAAGCGCTTTCCTGTTGCTTCGTTCGTCGGCGCAGGGTGCACAGCATTGCGTTTTTGAGCCCTCTGCCGGGAATGTCCTGGCGGAGGGTGGTGGTTGTGCCTCTGGTTGGGAATTCGTGGAAAGCAGCAGCAACAGCAGGCCCGACCTCGTCTTCTGTACGGACGGCCGCGACAGGGACACTGAGCCTTGCTGCAGTCCAGTTTCCCGAGGATCCAGTTGAGCGTCTGCTTGATAATGATGGAAATGACATTGAACAGGGAATAAATGCAACACACACCCATGAGGATGAAGAGGCAGTTGCCGAGACGGTAGGCCTCTTGAGCTTTATAGCTTTCCCGTTGGCTGCTCACCACATCCCCAAAGCCTATGGTGCTGAAGGCCACAAAGCAGAAGTACAAGGACTCGAAGTAGTCCCAGTCCTCCATGGCAGAGTACAACGCAGATGCACTGCATGCAATCAGCAGGGCTGCGATGCCCAGAATAAGCATTACGTAGTAGACTGATGGTTTCCAGCCCTCCAGACTGTCGTCCTCGCTCCTGGCCTCCTCTCCTCCCACGCCGGAGCGGCGTAGTTGGCGCTCGTGACACCAACGCATGATGTAGGCCAACATCGTGATGATGCGCTCCAGGAAGAGGTTGAAGAAGAGGATTGTTGCTGCGCAGCCAAGGAGTCCATAGAATATGAGAAAGATCTTACCTGCAACGGTGACAGGAGTGGTCATGCCAAAGCCTGGGAGGAGAAAAGAAACCCGTTTTGCTGATGTATTTCTAATGAATTCATTTCTATTAAAAAACATCATGTCACTCCAAACTGCTATGGTTTTATGTCTTCTGTGCAACACAAAGAAAATTTTTTAATCTACTTTTTTATTGAAGATTTTCGGTATCCTTTTTGATCAAATTATTTAAAAATGCTCTGTTATCATTTACTGTATTTGCCCTCACATGGCTTTTAACGATTTTTTAAATCATTTTAACTTTTGTGATGCATAAAAAAACGTGCATTCAAACTAACAATTCCATGGTCTCCCATTTGATTCCCAGCAAATGTATGAATAGCAGAAATATATATAATTGCAATACCATTTAAGGCACTTTATTTACTCAGTGTAAAATATGACTTCTGTAAATTCTCTTTTTTTGGCGTATTTATTTACATTTACACTTACACAAATATGAATGCATATATGATGTTGTATGAACTCACCAATAGTAGAGACCACTGTAGCAACAAAGTAGAAGGCTCCTGAGAAATCCCAGCGAGGTCTAAGTTTGTCCACACGGATCCCTGCCGCAAAGGCTTCCTCATATTGCTTTAGCAGGACATGTAGAGATTTCAGGTTTATGCTGTTTTGCTCTGTGAAGTTGGCCAGCTGTTGATCCCAGCGCCGGTGAGCCTGCACCTCAGAGGGATGCTCGAGTGCGGAGAACACCACCGCCCCACACAGCAGGTAGAGAAGGATGAAGGCCGCCAACAAGCCAAAACGGGCATTGTCTTCATTCAGGTGAAGTGGGAGGCAACAGCTGTTGCTGACACCTCTTCCACGTGGCATGACTTGATCACCAGCAGGGGATGACAAGAACAGGCAAACATAGACGGCCACTAACACAGGACACTCACAATAATAAACACAACCATGCACTAGGGCTTTAGAAGACGTATAGAGTCACATGAAAGCTCTATGTTGCCCTTGATTTCAGATACGGTTCAAAAATGAAGGTCAAGAGTTTCCCGGGCAAAGTTCTTCATGTCATTAACATTCTTCTGGACTCATAACCGCATCGCTTTCTCTAATGGCACCATCGTAAAAAGCAAGGTTATCAGGTAAAATGACACATGGTCCAGGAAATAAGACCTCCAGATACACCTTTTGGGTTAGCAGGTAACAGTAGGCAGGCAAGTGCAAGATTGTTATCTTTTCCCATCTCGCTGTCCAAGTATAGCTGGTGCCGCACCAGTCGGTAATAATGCGGTGGTCTTTATGTGAAACCATCCTTGAGCTGATTCAAAACAAAACAAAACAAACAACACACATTGCTACTTTAGTCAAAAGAATTAAATATAATGTATTTAAGCTGCAAGTGCAGTGCATTAGTATCATAAAAGATCACTAGATCTTATGCAGAAGTTAGCATGCACACGTTACTACAAAACAGAACGTTGTTTTATTACACACATGTTATACGTTTTTATTTCTGTTTGTTTTACAGCATTATTATTAAGACAAATTCCAAAAAAAAATGGATTAGATCACCGATTACTATCAACACACATGGTTGGCTATTATTAGAAAGCGTCATTCACATTTCCCTAAATTTAGGTGATAATGAATGATTTATCACAAACAAACTTTTAGAGTGGTGAAAAGGTTACCTACCTGATTTAACATTTAATATTTGATGAAGAGCGCCGTTGATGTCACTTTAGTACTGCAGACCATATTGCTTTGTTAATGGAGCGAGTTAAAAGAAGCAAAAGTGCTGAAAACATTTAGTTAAACTTAATAGGCGCCGTTTATTCCTGGCAAGCGTGAATCCTTGGCAGTGCGTGATTGAACGATGCAGCTGAGTAGTGTGTGTGTGTGTGTGTGTGTGTGTAAGAGAGAGAGAGAGAGAGAGAGAGAGAGAGAGAGAGAGAGAGAGAGAGAGCGCGAGCGAGAGAGAGAGTAATGTATCGAGCAACTGAGCAATCTATACAGATATTAGTTACTTATTTTTATACATTGCACTGATTCAAATCCTTAGAATCCCATAAAAATTATTTTAATTCATTCGGTGTTTTGAATTATGAACCACTACATTTTTTTTATCGATTAAAAATAACGTACTATTTTTATACTACCAGCTAACTATTTTATGAATATTTGTTTGGTTTACTATTGTCTTTTTTTGTGGGGAAAAAAGTATAGATGAATAGGCATACAGGCCTATTATATAAGGTCAAGCGATGAGAGCAGTAAAAATTTATTTGCTTTTTAAATGATTCACTAGAAAATTCATTTATAAACGAAACACTTTTTTTTGGTAAAAAAAAAAAAAATTAAATAAGGTCTAATCGTCCTTATTACCTAGCAAGGCTGTCTAGGTAGGCAGCTTTCTAGGTTTTAAACACTCTTAAAGTGCCCATATTGATTGATAGCTTGAAGCCTTGAACCTTACAATCTTCAGAGAGCCAACATAGACATTAAAATGCGAACTCAATTTACATTTATTTTCGAGAGTTGCTGATGGAAAGCCATTTTTACTGCAATACATTTTATGAAAACACCAGTGGCCTATTGGCATTTTCATGCAAATTATAGCGACTGTTGTAATTTCGTATGGGCTGTCACGATAAATACCTAAACACTCACAAATCACCCCCTACCCCATTATAATCATCTCTCTCTCAAAATGCAACTTCAAGGACATCCAGCAAGTACAATTTAAAAGCTTTAAACAACTGGCAGACCACCATTTGCCTGTTGCTTCGCTGACATTAAAATATTGCTTTGTTTGATGTTGACAGACAAAAATATAGCCACGGTACTCTCTTTCTATTGTGAGATGCGCTTAGATGGCTGAGACGATATTGCTTTGTTCTCTCTGACCAGCCCACCCTTGCCTTTCATCTTGGTTGCCAGCTCACAAGACTGTATTCCCCCATCATTAGAGTACCGGTCATTGCTTGTAAGTGCCCAGGTGCGGCGGTAGACAGACGGGCGCTATATCAAAAGAGTGTGCGGTATTTTATTCATAAACTTTGTCCTCATCAGAAGACAAGTGTTTTGGCAACTGCCGCCGTGAAACCCGAAAAGACGGCGAAAGCCATGTCTTGCGTTTCTATTATTCCGAACACAGCAGCGTTAATCATGGGTTCGGGCTCCGAGTGCTACACTGTCTTTAAAGTCATCAAGAGATCTGAGAAGTGTGATCTGCATAATGTAATTCATCACAGGTGCTGGGCGATGAATATAGTGATCGCTCCAAAAGCTCATTACGGAGTCCGTCTCTTTCCTCGTATTTCTCCTCTCTTTTCTCTTCATCCACCTGAGCGCCCGCTTTGTCTTTCTTTGTTGTCGACGTGTTAAAATCAGCGCTCTCCAAACCGGCCTGCTGTAAACGAACGCGACGTCGTTCAACGTTATATGTGTATGACGCACTTTAATCACACAAGACTGGACATGATTGGATACGAGCACTTTTATTTCAGGTTTGAAATCTAAGATTAAAATCTTATAGTTTAAACATAGGTGAAAATATGTATAAAAAAAAAGTACATGAAAAACAAGGCAGGCGTGTTGAATTATTCACGATTATTAAGAAAACATGATCGGTGTATTATGTCAGCATACAAAAAAGGCTTACAGAAATGATAAGGAGATGTATATTTTGGTCAGTGGCTGGCGTCTAGTGCCTGAACTCTTGAGGCAAACAGCAGCACGTTCTTCTCAACCTCGGCATTGAGCTCTCGCTGAGAAGCCCTGGGATTCTTCTTCACATAGTCAGCTATGCTCTGGATACATTCCCTCTGGAAGCAGAACATCGTACGTCACAAACGTTTGTCTGAAAGGTTTTCTGTGGTACTTTCTGTAACTGGAATTCTAATTTAATGGTTTAGGGTTTAATGGATTGACTGGTTTGAGTGCGATGTAGCATTCACAACACGTTTGTCAGCGAATTATTTCTGTAACATTAACGTGAAAAGACAATATAAATTCAGTATAGTGTAACTGTGAAGTATATATAGAGGTGAAAACATTAAAAGGTGAAAGTATAGGGTTATGGTTAGGATACATTTTTTGTTTGTTTGTTTTAAAGACATTTTATGCTCAGTATGATGACATTTTTTGGATCAAAAATGATATTACTACAATTTAAAAAAGAATCATTGCTAATAGGTTAATAAAAATAATAACTGTTATTTTATTTTTTAAAAATGGAGTTTATTCCTGTGATGGCAAAGCTAAATTTAGCAGCCATTACTGTTCAGTGATTCTTCCAACATTATTATTATGAAGTGCGTAAAAAAAAATTTAATCACATTTTAGTGTGATCATTTTTTCATGGTCTTTTGATGAATAGATCAAAAGCAGCACTGGTAATAAATCTCAGTGACAAACCTTTGTTTTCTATAATAAAGAAATAAAATATTGGTTCCAAAACGTCTGAACGGTACATATTTGTAAACGATCAAATAATTTACATTTATTCATCGCTCATTTCATTATTTAAACTTAACCTACTATTTTCTGAAAAGTCCTTGAAAAAATAACAATTTTATTTACAAAGTTTGTGAAGAATTGTGAAATGTTCTATTAATAGACTTAATAGATATAATTAATAGATATATGTAAACAAACAAATGTATATATCCACTTATAAACACATTTTACTAATATATCTTAAACTTAAACATACTTTCAATAACGTTCATGTTCATTATGCACTTTAAAGACTACATTTGTCAACTCTTACAATGTCTGTCTTATAACTACTATTACAATTGTATCGTATGCATTAGATATTGTTAGTATGAGTTTATATATAGTCGAGCATCTCGTTCCCATAGTACAGATAACTCTGTGAATCAGCTGGAATGGTGTTTTGGTTTTTAGAAATGTATTTTTCCTAGGGCTGCTCTACATTCAAACGCCACCGTGCTGTGCAAACGCAATACTTTTTGTAAAGTCGACAAAAAAACAGCAGGTCTTACCTTGTAAGCGTCTACCTGGCTTTGCCCGGACAGTCTGTCCAGAAGCTCCCGGGCCACCTGCATCCCAGTGAGGGCAGCGAGCAGCTCCTTACACTGAACACTGTCCGTCTTCAGCCAGCCCAGGAGAGCCAGCTGCAACCCCGCACACAGGCTGTTAGACCGCGGCGCAACTACAACCACGGGTGGTGCTACGCTTCTGCTTTCGTACTTATTAATTCATATTTCACAAAGCAAATTAGGTTTCATAATAATAATAATAAATAAAAAACAGGAATTGAACCTGTTTGACACCAACCTTCTGAATCAACTGGGCATCCGTCATCCCGTTGGCCTCCGCCATATTCGTTGTAGAATAAATTGAACGCGTGTAACTATCGTGCGAGATTATTGTTATTAACAAGCAAACTATGAATTTAAACGCTCATTTTCGTTGTTTGCTTTTGACACAGCACTGGCAAGGTCTTCCTGTTTACATAGCTTGTTCTTCCTCCCAGGAAGTAAGCGTTTATTTCGCACTAGCGCCCGCTTCTGGACGGGCAAGTCATGCCTTGAAGATTTTTTTCCCTTCAGTTAACATAAAACTGAATACAGTTTCAATACAACAAAAAACATAACTAATTATAACTAATAACTAAACCTAATAAAGATTCCTTCTGGATATGAGAGAGGATGTGGGATGTGTAAAACAATCGAACAAAATATGAAAATGAGTACATCTGGATGAAAATAATTTTGGGTATAAATAAAAAATCAGTTTTCTAATGTTTTTTTTTTCCTTTTACTTTTTCAACTTTTTTTAGTGTACATTAATGTATTTTATATGTATGAGCAATCATGTGCAAGCACTAAGACAAGTCCCAAGCTTTATTACACATTATTTTGACGTCATAATATTTCTTATAATTTTACCACAGTGTGAACCCATAGACAGAGTACAACTGGTAACGTAATTTTAACAGGAGAGCACTATAGTAAAAAAAAAAAAAAGTTAAATAAGCAGACATACTTGTCACTTGAAAAACTACAAAAAATGAGAACACTCATATAGCAGCCAAAAAATATAGGTCTGTCAGTAAATGTACACAAATAACATTTAAAACTTCAATGGGTTTATCTTACTTAGCTTCAACTCCCAAAACACTTCAAGTTTCCCTGAGGAGAGAGAAAGTCTCATTGATGAGCCATGGAGGTGATTTCCCAGAAAACAATGTGCATTTATCAGCTTTTGTTCTTTGACACATGTGTGAATACAGTAATGATTATACTGTTGCTATGAACCGTCCTCTTTAGACTTGCTGAATGTTCCAAGTTGTTTAGTGTTCACATCTTTGAGCAGTTCGAGTTGGCGTTGGCCTCGCCGATAAAGATATTCTATATGCATCACGTCGGATTTCTTGATGGCAGCATTGCCACGGAATTCATCGCGTATTCTCGGTACGAAGCCCGGCTTGTCCTGAGCGGCGCGCAGAAACTGCCTGTACAGGGATAAGACCTGTTTCTGGAGCTTGCTATGGCGTGCCATAGTGTGCAGGATCATAAACAGCAGTCTTGACAGCGATTTCCTCAGCCTGCGACCAAACATATAGCGCTTTGAATTATGTTTCATAAGAACTTAAATGAAAGATTATTAAAAACTAAAGAATTAAAAATCATAACAAATTAAATTAAGAAAATAAACTGTTTGTTCCAAGCTAATTTAAGAATCTACAGACAAAGCCGCTATTTCTTCAGCACTAGAAACTTTTTATAATGTTAAGCTTTATCTATTTGCCTCTGTAGATTTCAGTGTTTTTTTTTCTCATGCACCGAGACAGAATCTCCACAGACCAGTTTTATCCTCATTGATATTCTGAAGGTTCTACATATCATTCAAATGATTTATGATGGAAAATAAGTTTTACCTTTTACAAAATGTATTTTCGTATTTATTGTATTTTTGGAGGCTGACTGTATTTCTTTGGGCAATAGAAAGTTATTCAATGTCAACAATCAACAGGTTTTGAACTTGGTCTTATTCAATGTTTTTCTCTGTTGTTGTTTTGTTTAGTTTTTCTAGTATATATATATATATATATATATATATATATATATATATATATATATATATATATATATATAAAGCATATTTAATTCGATGATTCCTGACTTGCATAGTTAACATAATATTTCAGAAAATGTCAGATACAAAGCAACTGGCTAAATGTACTTGTTTAATAAACTGTGGAAGTATTACTTAAAATGTAAGGTGACTAAAATGGCATCTAAAGTATATGTATACATTGTTAAGATTTTATCTAAATCCTAAACGGTCGCGTTGTGAGAGGCGCATTTTACAAAAACACGCATTTTCTGTGTAGGTTTCGGCAAACGTGAAATCTGCAGCAAACCACACTTCTGGACCACTTACACAAATTGAAAGAAATAAGAAAAGACTGAGAGAAAAAAAATGACAGCAACCCCCTACCTGGTTATTTACGGCAAGTAATGTCATTGGTAATTGTTATAACTGCCAGACTCATGGTAGCCGTTGATTATTTCTTGTAAGTTATAAAACGCCTCGACAGTGACAGCAGTCATATAGACTGTGCCTGTAGTTCTCGACTTGACCTGAGCTGCGTGTTTTCTGACCGGAGGGCTGACGTCATGAAACGCTGCCGGCGCCGGACACACTGCCACCTGGTGTCCAGGATGTATAGCGACACAACAACACGAGGCCGGCGAGATTTCATGTTCCTTCTTTATTTAGACATCGAATATAAGACCCGTCCATACCATATCTACAACTGAAAAATTCTGAAAATCAATGAATAAAACAGACGCGTTCACATATTCGAATCTTTTTTCACTAGTCTTTTTTCTTGAGTCTTTCAAGGTCAAGTTTAAGTCTCAAGTCTACAGTACGTCCTTTTGTTAGAGTCCATGTTCTGATTTAAACACTTTTTACATGCTGTGGTTTAGTTTGTTTAGCACAATTTACACATTTTAAATGACAAATTACATACTTTATTCTGAAAGTATACCGGGTTTCACATGACAAAGGACATCTTTTATGCAACTTACTGTATTCACTACAAGAGATATGTTGTTTTTCTGTAATGCCCACTGAGAAATTAGTATTCATTTTTTTATCTAAAAAAAATGTTGCTTCTTTTCTGAGACAATAATAATAATAATAATAATTTTGTAGATCTAAATAGTTTCTCATTTGGAAAAGTCTGAAGTCATTTGCTTACCAGTCTAGTCAAGTAAGAATTTTTTGCCATTTAAGTGTGCATTTCATTCTCTGTAAAAAAAAAAAAAAAAAAATCATATTATCTAGACTAACATGTGATTGAACATTTAGCTACTAGAGATTACAGACTGCTTACTTGAGAAAATTATTGCGAGATTAAATAGAGGTTTATCAGAACTGTTGTAGCATTATAGAGCTTGACTGTGGTGCATAGTTTAATAATCTCTTACATAGCATCAGGTTCACATCCATTCCTGAGCTTGAAGTATCTACTTTGCATTCTATTGATTTTATTGCACAGTTATTATATATACGACTAAACATATGTAAACCTTTTTTTGGCACAGATAATATTATTTTGTCTATACAGTGCAGTACTAAATAGCACAATTATCTGAAGGCACGATACCGATTGACTAACATGTCCAACGGTAAGCATATGTCAGGATATAGAATGGCAGCCTGAGAGTATACAGTACGTTATGTATCTCTGAGAACAGTCACTGATATTAGATATCCTAAAGCAGTGCAGCTGAGGTATAGACCGATCCACAATGGATGTGGTTGGATGTAATATTATAGCATCCTAGAGCCGTAGATACTCAGCCAGGAAGACCACAAGGACTTTGGTGAGATTCTCCACAGTGTGACTGTGAACCTTGTCCCCTGTGTCCTCCAATGTGTGCAGGAAAGAAGGGAATGGTGTAGCGATTATGTGCAGCACTGGAACTCCTGCAGTCAAAGAAGAAACAAAGAACAAATCCGAAAAAGATTAATAATGGCGATATGCGTGTATGCATAGATATTAGTGCTTGTCAAAGCGATATATGGTCTTACCTCTCTCAAGGAAAGGAGTGTGATCATCTTCAACTGGACCCATATTCACATTCTTCATGAAATATGTCTGCTCTTTGGGATGGGAAGACAGGAGCCCCAAATTATGAAGTCTCTTCTCTTGGAAAAAGCAGAAATATAAATCGGGGAATCAGAGGGTGGATATAAACTGCCTATCACTGGGTCTATGTTTAGGTCTATGGGATTCATTATCATCTTAAATCGTGTTAAATATCGCTAATTAATCAGTGAACTTCACTGATATTGTTTTCTTTATCTTTTAATCAGTCAATCAGTCAGTTATTTCTTCACAAAGTCAGAATACTGAAGCTTTAACCTCCACTGACGTCCAACAAAAAAAACAACACAAATAACATAATAATTACAATTTATTAACCATAAGCTGTCAAATTGGCTAGGGAGTTCATATGTGATTTTCGATCGCATTTGGCAGGTGTTCATTTCAAGCACCGCATATAGACATAGATAACTCAATACATGGCACTTCCCTTTACAGTAAGTAGTTTACAGTGTGTCTACTCTAAATTAAGCCACTGCAGATCAAACATTAGTTTTAAGAGTCTTTATGGCCATGAATGATTAACCAGGATGCCTTAGTATTAATGGAAAGTCAAATCAGTCTCACCAGCAGCGATAAGGCGGTCAAACCAGCGCGCTGTGTTCTTAAAGTGATTCACAAACATGGGATCAGGAGCACCAATAAGGTCCAAAAGAACGAGGAGATCCTGCAAATATCACAAATTTATGATTCAGAAATACTTAAAGGGACAGTTTAACCAAAAATAGTAGAATATAACCACTGTAGAATATAATAGACATTCTGAAGTATGCTTTGGTTTATACAATGTAAGTAATTTTTGGACCCCATTTATTTTCAACGTACGGGCTTAATATGTGTTTCACAAACAAAAAGCCAAAGAGACATGAGGTTAGTAAATGATGACAATTTACATTTTTGGGTGAACTCTCTCTTTAAAAGCTCATCAACGCACACATACACAAGGATCCCGACTTACCACAGCATTCAGCAGTGTGGTTTGTTCAGAACCCGGTGGGTGAGGAATGTGAGACATGGAGTCTGCAAGGTGGCGTGAACCATATAGCGAGTCTGTCTGAGACCACTGCTCGAAAGCTTCTCCTCCATCGAAGAACACTAACTGCAGGGTCACCCTGGACATCTTCATTAAAAAAAGAACGTGAACAGTCAACCAAATGCCCCAAAAATCAATCATTCCAATCCTAGAGCTGTTGCTGTGGGATTCTGTTTACTAAGGATGTAGATTCACTTCAAACATTGGCAATCTTCTTACCACCTGGCCTGCACTGGAAGATACTTCGTTCTGTGCAAAAAAAAAAATCAATTGCGCGCCCCCAAGGATGAGAAAATCAAGAAATCTGGTATTCTGCAGCTGCTACAGTATGTAGGTTGTGAGGATCTTCTCTTCTTATCTAAACCCCTTCCAGTCATGCAGCGTTTTGTAGCTCTTGGCTCTATAACAATTTAAACAACAGAACTGACTTCTACAGCACTGCGGCTATTCACAAGTCTGAAAAAAGCTTAAATGACCTCCTCAGAGACATGAACCAGTCTCTTCATCTCAGAACAGCGTGTATTTTTGAGGCGGTGGTGCTATATATCTCCAAACTTGGTAAACGAACGACCTCGGAAGCTGTAACACTTTGTCTTACCAGCTGCTTGTGCTTTTTGAGGTGTGGATCCAAAGCGGTGACCAGTTCCAGCATCATAGCACAAGGCACGGCCGAATCACTGGCGCCCACAAACACCTTCTTTGGTTCACTAGGATCTGAAGGTATAAACTTGGAGTCATAGTGACAAGCCAGTAGCAGTCGGCGAGGAGCCATTGGGTCCAACACGGCCAGGACATTAGAGAAGCTAACAGGGCCACGAGGGGTTTCGGAGATGAAGGAGTCCACCTCTACAGACCAGCCCGCCGAAAGAGAATCCAGACGAGAAAAGATGTGCTGGGATCACAGAATAAATCAGATTATAGCATATATAGCAAGATCTGAGATTTAAGTGGACTAAAATCCAGGCTGACGGGGCCAAAACGAATGTGTCTCACTTTTCGAACGGACCGACTGCCACGGCTTCCTGGCTGGCGTTCAGTGAGAATGGGACGCAGATGGGAATACCATAGTCTTTCCCAATTCACCTGGGAGATGAGCCACTTCACTTGGGCAACAGTGGGTTTACCTGGCTGGTGATTCAGCTATTAAAGGATGAAGGTACATGTGGAAGGTGAATGATAAGGGAAAATGTCGTTAGTTGTATGCAAATGTAATATAAAATTGCAACAAAATTAAAAAGCTGGGTTTTGGACTGTGGTAACCAAATAAAGTTTATCTATATTCTTAAAAAGTAAAGGTTTCAAATAAGAGTTTAGAGATGCTATAGAAAAAGCTTTTTGGGTTCCTGAGAACAGTGATATTTTCACCAGCTAAATAATGGTACAACATCTGTTATTTCTGTCCCAGTTTATTCTGTTTCTTCGATCAGATCTCTGTGTGGAGCACTGGCTGTGGTTAGACTACTTCAGCAAACAAAAACCTCACTGGATTATTACAATTAATGGCAAAATGATGTTTGGACATGTAAACTTATACTACTGACATACTACAGAAGACTAAAGATAGAAATAACTGACTTAAAATCATATTTTAGCTGGTGAAAATATTAGTGTTTTTATAATATTAGCCACCACTGCAAAAATAATTCTTAAAATAACCTTTTTTTTTCATTTGTGTGATGAAAATTCTACTAATCTAAAATGCTTGTTTTTAAAGAATAAAATAAATAAATTCAGTTTCGTGGAATAAAAAGGTTCCATGGATATGAAATGTTTTTTTTTATTTTATTTTTTTTATGAAACCTAATGAAAATCCTTAGTTTTAATAGTATAAGTTAATTATTAGCTAATATAACTGTGGACCATCAAAAAAGGTGGTAGCTGGTCAAAAAACTCAGCTTTAAAAAAGGCTGTTATGTTCTAAAAAAAAAAAAAAAAAAAAAAACAGTTACAAATAGACTGAAAAGGAAATAAAAGAGATTAAAACTGAATGCCAGTAGACGTCTTACCTTGTCTTTGAATAGGTCAGGGGGTTTAGGAGACAAATCATACTCTATGGTTTGGTGGTTAGATAGTGACACTGCCAGTGTTAATGTCATCGCCACCATCACGCACAAGCACAGCAGCAGCAGGCGCAGGCGGCACATGCGCGCGTGGTCACAGCGCGCGACGGAACAGTTCCACCTGACAGTCGCCGCTTTGTACCGTATGCTGTTCATCTTCTGTTTACAAAGAGGTGTCAATTTAGGATTAAACCTGCATGGAACGGAAATGTAACAAGCAGTTAAAAATCACAAAGCTGACTTAATTAGACAAAACAAACTAAACTGCGATTAGTCACTGTTGCGATTTGGTGCATTTAGACTGGATCTAATTTATTTTTATTTTTTTTCAGTTCATGCATGCATGCAGTTGTAATAACTGATAAACTAAAACACTTGATACGTGCCATAAAATAATACAATTACCACACCGATGCATAATGCATAGCGCCTGCTTGATTCGCGCAAACGGCGAAATTAAATGGCGAAGCACTTAACTTGTTAGTGCCCGCAAAAGAAGCACAGCCTAAAAAAGCAAAGCAGGTTGTGCCTGTAAGACACGCTCACCAGCAGCAGTCCGGGACTGGCACAGGCACTCCGCCGCTCTGTCAGATAAATGAACAGAAACGAGCAGCTCATAGTGCTGATCGACGAGAGCACTGAGTCTGGGGAACATTCATCACGAACGCCGCTCTGTTTCGTCCTTGACATGCATCTTGACGATGCAGCCTGTAAATAATCGTATTCTCAGTTCTGCAGTCGATGTTATTGAGACAGAGCAGGACAGCGATCTGCGCAGCTCGCTCTGGCGGGTCCCTTCTGTACTTACTTACTTTCGGCGGTATTACAGGACAATAAATATGACATATTTCACATTCGCATGCATTTGAACACAATCCTATATGCATGATGCTATGCGTATTCGACGTTTAATAATAAGCTTAGCATATTGAAATATCTATTAATTGTTTATTTTGGCAGACAACTATTCTATTTATTTTTTATTATTAACTTTCGCTCAGGTTTGAGTAATTTATACAGTCCACCCCTAGTGTCAGCTATAAAGAATGACAAAAAAAATAATTTTGAACAAGTTAAGGTAATATTTTGAGGTAACTCGCAGGGGTTTAACATAATTATTATGTATATGGATCAAATAACTCGACGGGGATCTTCCTTTAGGAGACAGCCACGCCTCCACATCGCATCATTGGTTGGGAAATGTTGCTATGTCATTCTGGTCCTCTTGATTTTCAAACACAGAGCTACGGAGACATCGTTTTAAAATCATACAAAATCTGAATACAAATTAATTGGTTGAAACTGAAAAAATTGAATAGTAACTAAAAATACATAAGTTTTAAAGTGTAATAAAAAAAAAAGTGCACGAACACCCCAGTAACCAATTGTCACGAGGTCTGTGTAAAGGACCTACCAGGGAAACCCGATGCTCCTTGTTATCCAATCCGCGTAAGCGCTGCAGCTGATTGGCTCTTCTCTTGACCAATGTCAGATTTAAGTTGGAGGAAATTTAATTTACCTTAATAGCCGCAGTATATTGTGCGTTACATAGAGAGTAATTGAGGTAAGCCAACCATCCATGCACAAGTAAATATGCATGCATTAAAAAATTAAAATAAAAGCGACATATCAGATATCGAAAAAGAACTCGAAGCTGTTTACACACAGCACAAATTACGACCCATTACAAAATATTTTAAAATAATTGAATAGTGCGCGAAATGAACGCACTGATAATCAGTCAGCTGTGTTAAAAATGTATTTTAAATTATATTGTTAACAGTGTTTATAATACGTGTGTTGTATAATGTGTGTTTCTCTGGGTATTAAAATAAACACACATAAAATAAATGTTATTTGCTACATAGTATGTATAATGCATATACTTATATCATAACTATATATTATAATTTACATATATATTATAATTTTTTTAAACCAACATAATTGATGTATTCACAGGTGACCCTGATAAGCATAATGCAGTGCTTTGAGTTAAACCAGAGTCACGTCCATAGTCTGAAGAATCACCCTGACCTGCTATCTGAAAACAATGAGAGAAGTCTGCTGCTTTATTATTTAGGCTTAATCCAAATTTTGTATGCATATGTTTTGAAAGGGACATGTGATATATATACTAAAATCTACGGCCTGTGTTTGTGTCTGCAGAATCAGAGCCAGAAATTGAAGACACTCCATTATCTTGCACACCGCCACAGTTCCTTAAAGTCAAGAACATGTACACCTATGGTCGCATAGACAAATACACAGGTGAAGTTTTGGTATTTAAAGAATTAAAAGAAAAAAATCTCACATTGTATAAAACGGTATTTATTTTCACTTACACTACTGCGTACATACATTCACAAACAGTACGATTAAGTGACAAAAAGGGGGACCCACAGAGCAAAAACTCTGAGAGGTTTATCGTAAATGCCGTGGAGGAGCAAGAACACAAGCTTGTGTGTGACAGACAGAGCAGTTTGTCAGAAGTTCAAACTGCAGAGGAGAAGGACTCGTGGCCTGTTGATGACAGCGAGCCATCACAAAGCTCTATAGACTCCAACTCCACAACTTCCTCTTTCAATACAGGTGAAAAAAAATCTTGCCTTTTTTGGGGGTTAGATATCAATTAAATCCATATTCCGAAACTTAAAGGATACTCAGGGTTATTTTTGTTATCAGGGAGCACTGAGGCTGAATCTAGTTGTAGTTTCTGTGAAGACCAGACAGGAAGTGAAGATGGAAGCCCAGGGCGAAATATACAGGATACGCCTCCATCCAGGTTTGTATATTGAATATTTGTTTTATGATTATGAACAGAGAAATGACAGCTTGAGAGGTAGCTGTTTTACTATGTCTTCAGATCAGGAATTCTTCTGAAAGACCCCATGCTTGGAGCTTTTCCGGCTGCATGGAAAAAGCATTTTCCTTTCAGCCCAACGCTGCCAAAAACGCCAGTAGTGCCTTTGCGTCCAACTCTTCGGGAAGCAGAGAGCCTGACCCTCAACCCATCTCTGATCTTATCACCATCTCAAGGCCTGAGCCGTTCTCTCCATCCAGAAGGACGAGAGGCGCTACAAAGTAAAAATAACTATGCATACTGTATATTATTTGCTTAATTCGATGCTAATTATAGACTAGCAAGTATACTACAATCTCATTAAAAAGGTACAAAAGCTGTCACTTTAAAAAGTACACCTTTGTACCTAATTTACTCTTTGGTGAGTTACATATTAGTACATCAAGTGTACATATTTGCACCAAATTGGTACATATCAGTGCCTTTTAAAATGGTACCACCTCATTGACAACTTTTGTACCTGTTTTCTGATCATGTATGTATTAAATAGATGCATTAGTTGTTTTATGAATAATGTATTATTTAAAACTTAGGAGGTTAGGCAAAATCAGCTTGGAGCCAAATGTGCACCGTGTGAAATTACAAACAACTGCTGACTGAACAATATTTTTTACCCTAACAGCATTATTCGAGGACGTGTGGGTCACCCCAGAATCTACCGTCTTAAAAAGCCCCAGTTTGCCGGGCGGCTTTTCAAATGAATCAGTAGGCCATATTTTTGGATTCTTTTTTTACCTGCATATACAGATCCCAATGAAAATCCGAGATTAACCCTCAGAGACCCAAATTTGCAACCCTAAATACCAACCAACATTTAAATTCTGTCTAAAAATGGTTTCATTAAGACATTTTGAATATATAATACATCGTGAAAATGCTTGGGTCTTTGAGGGTTAAACTGTTTTACAAAACAAACAAAGTATAAGCATTTTGGCTAATTGACTTTTGGACCCCTATTGTATATTAGATTCGAGCAATTTTAATGATCTCTTCTCCAAATTGGCAGATTGTCATGAGTGCTGGAAGCGGCAGCAATCTGTCCTTCAAGAGCGAGGAAGAGAACAACAGCTACGAAGATGAGACCCCAAACCAACTGGCTCCTCTGAAGAGAGCAAGAAAAGTCTGTTCACACAGGCGTACTTCAAGAAGAGGACATGTTGCGACAAAGCCAAACCCCAAGAAGAAATGTGTGAACGGCTTCATTATGTTTTGCCGAATTAACAGAAAATTATATATCAGGTGTGTATGAGTATTATTTCATATTTTCTTTCGATGATGAAACAGCTATTAGACCCATTTAAATATATTCAAATATATAATGGCAGACTTCTGATGTTATTTCGGAACAGATCCTATCCTGGCATCCCGTCCACTACGGTCACCAAAGAGTTAGCCAGTCTGTGGCACATCTTGCCCAAGAAGGAGAGACGTTTGTACTGGTAGGTATTCTCCAACCTTCATTCAGACTTGTCTGTTGCAATGAAACTTTACATAAACCTCTCTCTGCTTTTAGCTTGAAAGCCTGGAGCTTCAGTTGCCAGCAGAACCGCAATGTACGCGCTCAAAAACACGAGGCAGAAATGAAGGCAGAACGCTTTGTGCCCAGTCCACTGCACATGTTACTGGCCTATAGAGACAAGTACGCAGCTGTCAAATGAAGGTCTTCACATCTCGAATACATACTGCACTGAGAACACGCTTGAAAGAGAAGCAAACCACATAGACTATTAGTGTTTAAACCACTGCACTGTATAGTTCAATACAGTTTTATTAAGGTTAATCACTGTTGTGATTTAACACAATTGCATCTCAGGGATTTTAAAATAACTAATTTATTGTGTTTTAAGTATATTTTTTATTGTTCTACTGTTTTTTAACATCATAGAGCATATTTACATTTTAGAGTTTACAGCATTTTTCACTGTGACTTTACATTGTTAGATTAAACTTTTGGATTTTTATGACTTATTTATAACAAATGGCAACTGTTATCTATCTTCATATATTTATATATTTATTATAATGTTAATATTAAGCTTTCTATCAGTTTTTTTTATATAGTCTTAAATTATTCAGTACAAGCCTTGGAGGACCCCTAACATGTTTCCCAAGAGAATTACCAACCTCATGAAAGTTGTTCTGGTTTGTGCTGTGCTGTTAATAAACCTTAAATGAGTTCAGTTTGTTTGGGTTTTCAAGCTGCACCAGTTAAAGGTTCGAAAGAACTCAAACATTGTCATTTGCAGGCTGCTTCATGCGTTACTACGTAACCTCCGCCCCTAAACGCGTTTGTTCATTACATAGTTTGGATAAATTTGACAAAACGTTCAGTCAGCAATAGCTTCATGTATCACGTCTTTACACGTTTACATCCGTTCTGCAGACTTTTACCTCCCAAATCAGCGCAAAAAAAGAAAAAAAGCAGATATCCAGACTTGTAGACTTTGCTCGCAACCCTGCATTACTCCATCTCTCCAGGTGTCGTGTTTAAAATTTTGCTGATTTTGTGTAGCTGGGCAACTGCACAAAGGGACTCTTCTCTTAGATGCTGGTTGCTAATGCGAAGCTTCAACACCTCTGCCAGAAGAGCCACCTTGTCTCTCTTCTCCTGAATCAAAGGGCAAAGTAACACATGGTGCTCGTGAGCGTTGCTTGTCCTCTATGAGAGCATACAGTACACTCATTTATTAACTGCTAAATGAGCCTCACCTTCAGCAGATCACTGCTCAGTCGCCTAAGCATCCCTTCCAGGTGAGAGAGTTGGTCAGGAAAGTCAATAAATATATCACTGCTAAAAATAACCATGCAAGGCAATTAACATTCATGTACACTCTTAAAAATAAAGGTCAAAGATAAACCATTTTAGTTTCACATATGTCCTTTCAGTGAACGGTTCTTTTCAGTATCCTGAACATATTTTTTAATAATCTAAAGAGTGTTTTTTTACATTTAAATAAACTTGAAATCAAACGGTTCCTCGTGTAGTTCTCTATGGAACTATAGACGCTAATAAAGAAACTATTTTTAACAGTGTATGTTTTAAGGTGCGCTATTACTCATAACTCAAATAATGAACTTCGCAACAGTTTCAAAATTAAAATGTTCAATCTAAAACAGTATTAAAATGATACAAATGTGTCCAGCTCACTCCATATCTTCTCCACTGCAGTAGGCACTGGATTGGTGGATCTTGTAGGTTCCATTGGATGGTGTGTCTGGTCTGCTTGATACGGGACTCATTTCTGACAAAAGGGTTGCCATCCTTTGTGCTGGAAATATATAGAAACCACGGCATTATCCATTTTTACTATTAAGTCATTGAATGAAACTAATTGTAAAGACAGGTATTTAACGTATATCATTGTATGCAGTTATAAGTGAATGTATTAGTCATTAAATTATTCCTTCATTAATTTTAAATTATTTAATCATAAATGAACCACCGTTGAAAATTTCTGATTCATTCAGGAATGAAGCACCACAGCTGTGTGCTGCTCGGAGGCACGTTATTCTGGTTTATACAATATTTGCTAAAAGAAAAAAAGAGCAAACATCTAGCAATTTGGTATCTAAAAAATCAGTATTAAAATGTATTGCTTTCTGAACTGTTGCATTCAAATAATATTACAATTTAGCTACAGTATATTGCAGATGCTGCTTATACATTCAAAATTGTGTCTTTTGTCAAAATCATTGGGACCACAGTATACTGTATATTCAGTCTTAAATCAACATATTTGTCCAATGATACTTGCTCTCATATTCTTGGGCTGCTTGAACTAAACTATTCCAGTCTAGATCACAAGCTGCGTCTGGCAGGGGCAAGAGTTCAGGATCAGCATGTTGATCTCCGTCCCAAAGGTCAGATTCAGCTTGCTCAGGCAATGCTACGCATTCTAGGAAAAGACAACCAGTGAGTGCCGAAGTGAACTAGAAACATCCAGAGGAAATACCAGTTAAAATGCGATTGATAATTGCCTCGTAGAATGAATAACTCTTGCCTGTTTGATGTGTTTGCTGGTGGAGATGGATGGGTGTGAGCTGGGGAGACTCTGGGTATGATTGGTGAGCTTGACCGAATAACGGCGAACTTGCGCATGAACTTGACATTTGCGAACCGCTGCAAAGCCTTGCCTCTTTTTGTTGAGGAGATGACTAGAAAGAGACAATCAACGCATTGCAACAAGGCAACACTGTTCACATACCAATACTCAGCAAAACAATACCTGCTTTTTCACATTATTGTCCTAAGCTGTCAGGTTGTTTAGGGTCATACGGTTAAATTTGAGAAGAATAAATCACATACTGAATCGCCCCGAGCGCTGTCCTCTGTGTCATCCATCACAATGAGTTTTTTCAGTTCCTCCACCACTGAGCTCTTGCGAACGGGCCGCGGGGAACATGCTGCTCGCAGTGATGCAATCACCCGAGGCTGACCAAACACATTCCTTGAGCTCACATCCACCTGACTGAAAAATGTATGTTAAACCACCGCAAAACAAGCTACTAACAAACTTAAGTTTCATTTGATTTATCAGTTTTTGACACATCACAAAAATGCAGCTCAAGATAAAATTAATTTTTAAATAACTTTTTTAAAGCTTAAATAAAGTTAAGCTCTCTTGGTCTTGCATTTTGTTTTGCTATCCATTCCATGAGCAGAATGATACATAGTGTTGCTTTGAACAAAATAAATATATATCTTGACACTAAATGCTTCAGATAACCAATCAGAATCAATTATTCCAGTGAGATGCACAGAAACCTAACAAAATGAACAAAAGGATACTGATTTGTGCTTGTGGAAACAGCAATTTGAAAGGGACAGTTCACTAAAAAATGAAAATTCTGTCATTAATTACTCACCCTCATATCACTCCAACCCATAAGACCTTTGTCCATTGTCTTTGGAACACAAATGATAATATTTATGATAAAATCTGAAAGCTTTCTGATTGTTAAAATCATCCATGTGGCATCGGTTTTTCAACAGTAATGTTATGAAGGTGCGAGAAAACTTTTAATAAAATTAGTTGGAGGTTGAAAGGTTGAAAGGTTGAAACACTGATGTCACATGGACTATTTTAACAATGTCCTTACTACCTTTCTGGGTCTTAAACGTGTCAGTTACATTGTTGTCTATGAAGTGTTTCCTAAATATATCTTAATTTGTGTTCTGATGAACATCTTATGGGTTTAAAACAACATGAGAGTAATTAATAACAGAATTTTCATTTTTGGGGTAAACTATCTCTTTAAATGCATTTTACTACTATTATTATTTGCAACAAGACAGTAAGCTAGTATTATAATAAATAGCACATTAAAAATAATAAGAACATCCTTTAGAGACCTGCCTACCTTTTTACACGGTTGTGTTCATTGTTTCTGACGTCACTGGTTTCTCTATGTTGTGTGTACGGTGTCTTCTTTTGTTTTGGGTTGCAGTCATGTTTAGCTTGGCTGGCTTTAAGTTGACCTGACCGGTCAGGGTCACCTTGAGATAAGTTAATGTCAGTGTCAACACTCCAGGTAAATCTCTCATGACTTCCCTTTTCCAGTTCTGGACAAAGGGTCGCAGGCTGGTTTGCTATAAACTGGCGTTCAGGGAACAGATGTAATGTGTTAATAGAGAGACGATCCTTGGTAGAAATTTCCTCAGTGAACAAATTCTGACTCTGACTCCAGACAGGCTGGTCGTTTCTGAGAGATCTCCTATTGGGTTCCTGCAGACTGAACAAACTGCAGTCCTGGCGCTTGATGAGATGTTCCTCTCTCGGCTGGAGGTGGCTGAAGAGCTCTTTGTCAGGTGGATTTGAGGTCGGCGAAGTTTGCGAAACCACAGCTCTCATCAAAGGCGGCTTTTCCACCACAAAAGTTTTAACTTTTTGTGGTTTGGAACACAAAGGGCTGACAGAAATAAAACACAAAGACCACAGACACACGCATATCGTAGACACATAAAAACAAAGAATGAGGTAAGCAGTCCATATATTGCAAAAGGAGATACACTGTAAGCACAAAGATAGACACATTTTAAAATCATAAAAGTAATTTCATTCCATTTTGAATGTCCTTTTTTCTTTGTGATGTTGGTAATTTCCAGCAATACAGCAAATCAGACTCAGAACGTCTGGGACGGATAAAATGATTGAATTTAGGGTCAGGGAACTCTAATGCGATGTGGTGGGAATGTCCCACTTTTTACTGATGCCCCACCCCTCCCCGTGGGATCTCATGGGTGGGAGAGAAAGGAGGGGCACAATAATATTACAAGTACTGAATCCTGGCTCACAAGCAATTGTGGGCCATCATAGAAATTCAACATAAATTGCACATACTGTTCAGCATGATGTGATCTATGCATCTCACCTGGCTTCAAGGACAGCTGTTTTGGAGCACGGAAGAGGCAAAGAGAGAGCAAAGAACTCCTTCAAGTTGTTCGTAGAAGAAGATCCTTTTAAAGACGTTTTTGTGGACTGTGCAGCTTCACAGTGTTTTGATCGTGGGATTTTTGGACTGTAGAAGCCCGGCTGTGTCAGCGGGTGCAGCTTACGACCGCTCCTGGGGGACTCAGCAATGTTCTTGGCATCTCTACCATTCAAGCAGAAGTCATTAGCATAGGGTGAAAAAGCACTTGATTCTCTATTTGGCTGGAGGAAATGCGCCTACAAAACAAAAAGAATGATAAATCGTCATGGTTAAATGCCCTGAATTAACTGATTGTTACTTATCTTTTATCCTTTAGTTGTCAAGAGCCAAAAGCAATGGTAAGCAGTAACAGTAATTTCTCTTCATGTAAGTTTTTCAAGCAGGACATTTTTTGCCACATTTTAATTTTTATGAGAATTTCTACATTCCTATGCCCAAATGACTTAATACACAGCATTTCAGAAAAACACAATTTCTTGTTTATTTTCAACACCTTTTCAACAACTAAACTTTGCCCCATGGCCTATTCAAATTATTTAATTGATTATGTCAATAAAAGTGCTGATTGCCTAGAAAACACTAAAACAAAGGGATATTTACCAGTGCCTAGCATTTCGTAGCAAATCCAGGTATATAGAATTAATGACTGCTGCAATAATATCAGTCCTCGATTTTTCTAAACTGAACTGAATCAATAAAGCATGACTTGACGAATTAAATTGGCTATGCTTCGTGCTTAACTGGGGGAAGGGGTGGCCAAATCTTTGGGGAAGTGTTAATAAAATTCATTATTTTCAATCAATCAATTGCATTGCATGATTTATTTGTGTTTTTAACTAATCCAATATTAACACTTAATTAAGTTCTAATCTACAAAAGAGTACAGTAGACATAAGACTCATCTTTTTAAACAGATATTATGAGAAAGGAATACAATCTTACTCTTGGCAGGCTGTTGTAAGGCACTCTCTGCTGGTCCTGTAAACCCTCCCTTTGGCCTCTTCTTTCCCTGCCAAGCAATGAGCGAGTGGCTGTTACCATATGCCATTCTCCTTCTGAAATGTATGATGAAATTGCAGAGGCAAATCACACTAATTGAAACGCAATACAGACTAAACGCTATCACAAAAACGTATGTCAACAACAGCACGCAAAACCTGCTATCAGACCCGTCTTGCCTTTAGTTCTGGAGGGGTTTAATCTCGTCAGCTCCACTTGCTCACTTGAAGGCCAGTCTAAACTGTCTTGCATGGGAGAGCTACACCGAGAACGATCGTAGAAACTAAAAAAGATGGTCATTTTTACCAGGTCAAAGTGTAATGGTTATCATATATCGTAAAAGAACGCATCTTACCTCACAGGGCTAGAATGGCTGATGTGTAGAGCTGGTGTCTGTGGAGGAGTTGTAGCATAATCCAGGTCCCAGAACCATGCGGCCATCTTTCCCGGATTCCAAGTTTTTCTGAATGTCCCTACACATGAAACTAAGATATATGCAGCAGCAGCCAAGATGATAGCATACAAATCTTCCTTCCTGATGCGTTTAAGTCATCTGAAATGTTTCTGTGGCTGTGGAAGACCAAATGATGGTACAGACTGCTCCGATTCAACCGAGCTTGAGGAGGAAGCAGGGGAAGAGCTGTGTGGGCTCTTCAGCAGCTGAATGGAACAGAGGATGGGATTGTGTTGTCTGGTCTGTTGGCTGTTGTTAGTACTGTGCTTGTTTGCTCCAGGCAACATGATGCTGTTATGTGAACTGCAATAAACTGAAAATAAAAGATTCACTTTCTGTATGGCGGCTTACAGAACTTTAGCTAAAAATCCTTCTGCTCAATCTCAACCGCGTGTTTCAATGGCAATTTAATTGCAAGTTTTAATCAAACGTCTTAAAAACTTATTTCATGAATGAATTCAGGCCCTTGTCGGTTATTCACATTTGAAAGAAATGTTTTTAAAAAAAATGGCTCTTTCATCAAAATATCCTGTTGCTTAATCGTACCAAGTTTTGTGAAGTTTGGATGATGCTTTCAAAAGATAGATATTTAGTCACTATAGTTTGGTATATATTACCAAAATATATTACTCAAAAATATATGGGTTAAACCATAGGACTACTTAAAAATCTGATCAGTTTATATTCTTTACAAATTAGCCTACTTTCTTTAATGTGCAAAACATAAAATATATTTTTTGTCAAAGGCCAATGTGTTTTGGAAGCCACCCCCACCGTTATAAATTAAATTAAATTATCGTAAATTATCTTTATTTGCTAATTTATTTGTAAATCGTTTTCAATAAAATTCCTACTGAATATTGTGTGTACAGTAGTGTTGGAAATCTTGCTACATTAGTCCAAAGATGGATTTAGTTTATACTTATTTCATTTGATTTTAAACAGCCAGTGTGCTATCATTCTGATAAAAAAAAAAAAATGCACATACGAATCTCACCTTAGGTTAAAAGATAATGTCCTGGATTGCTTTTGAGCTCGTTACGTGTAATCAAACTACCACAAAGGTAAAACTAAACCAACTGTAAGCGTTTACCTTGAAATATTAATTTACAAAATCATTCTGATTGTACATTATTGACTTGACTTGACTTTCTCCTCGTTCCTCCCAAACATCTGGAATATTTGAAAAATGGGTACAAAATGGTGCATGAAAAAAAAAAAAATGCATGTGTACAGCAGCACACTGTAATTAGGACATCAGTATATTTGCGATGGTTCTACTCACTTAAATGTAGGGGGCTCCAGAGGCGCACGAAACCACATAATTTTGACAAGCTCTCCTTAACATATAGCCCCATTTATACCTTTGTATGGTTTTGAATAAAGGGGCGAAAAACAATCCCATCATGTTCATATTTATTGTGCTGACAGTCAAACACCTTTACAAAAATAACAAGATAATGTAGGTAACGTCACAGAACCCATAAACCAGAACTTCAAAACTACAGCCAGGACAACAAAGCTCCCAACATAGCGATCACAAGTGATTTACTATTATACAGTACAAAACCTCAATGAAGTGATTTCTAATTAACAGTGCAAACAGTGAATTTGTGCATAAGGAGAACTGGCTCAAATATCCCACAAAAAAACCCGGCAGTCAGTAGTATATTTGCTATTGACGGGCTACTTAGCAGTTCGTGCTTGCATGCAAAAACCACACAACATGGGAATGTAAAGCATTAAGAGTTTAACGCACTGTGCTTGATGTGAATTAATATAGTGCTTGACCCAAAACAGAACACATTTTCCAAATTTTGTTGTTATTAAAACGAGTTCTTTGTTGTTCTGTGATTTGATCCAGCTTCAGTTTATGGGACCGTTAACAGTGTGCACTTCAATTCAGTTCATCCCCAAAAGACATTTGGTCACAAATATTGGGTAAAATACAGGAAAAATATCTGGCAACTATCACAGAAAGACTACAAAGGTCTAGATTTTCATTAGTATTCAAAAGCATGGCTGTTTTTGCATCCTTAACACATCAAAACAACACAACTGTAATGATTTTCATCTGCGGGGTTAATGTTCATAAAACTAAGCTAATCTTTCACTCATCAACCCCCAAGAGCAAACCGCTTAAATAAAAATCTATTTACAGTGTAAAAATACGTACAGCTTTTCGAAAGTAGTGAAAACGTCAACACAGAGAGGGGGCTACAGCAGGTAAATGCACAGGCTTAGATGTTCATCAGTAGCACTTGTAGTAAAAGTCGAGGCCAGTCAGTCCATCCCATCAGTTCATTCTCTCCTACCTTCGTCTATTCTCCATGAAGGAAAAAAAAAAATAGAGGGAAATCAAAGAGTCCGTTCAGAAAACGACGATTCTGAAGATCCACGATGCCTTTCATTTCTCCGGAAGCATGTTGGTCAGAATGTCAATAAAATTGTCCAGGCCCCAGAGGTAGCCGTCCTCTCGGTTGCCCTCCACCCACGGGCTGCGGTGGTCCAGGGTCAGAGGGGGCGGCATAGGCACAGTCTTTCCAAAGTCTATCATCCAGATTCCGGCCTTGCCGGTCACATCATGGACAAATAATAAGGAGCTGCCCACCACCTGCAGGGAAACACAGCAAGATCTTTCTTATCAGAGCCTGCTTTTAAACGTCAGCAGTGCAGAATGAAGAACAAAGTGGGTCTGGAAAACAAAGACGCATCTCACACCTCATGTGCTTTGAAGAAATCTGATTTTTCCAGCACAGCTCGTAGTTCCTTCAGGCGCTGTTGGTAGCTTCTCTGCGTAAACAGGAAGAGCCAAACAATTAACTTGTTTACATAATGGTTAAACGGATTAATGGTTAAACGAGGCACAGGCAGATGAGACATTATTTCAAATCAAGCAGCCATTATTAAAACTAGATTCTAAAGGTTTTTCATTCGTACTTCATAAAAAAATATTTAATTTTTATTATATGCACAAATATAATTTTTTTTTTTTAATAAGAAAAACCAACATCAAACAAGTATGTTATTCTAAAGAAGATTCATTATTTCAATATCTAAAAACATTAACCATTTAAATTTTAATTACATTATATCATAAAAACTATTATATATTGCTCAATTGAAACAAATTTGTGCTGATATTTTAATTGTTTCATTACTGACAGACAGCAATAAATGAATAAATAATATACAGTATTTGCTGAATATTGCACACTTCTAACCAAAATTAGCATGTTGCTGTCCACAAAGTCCTCCAGGGCTTGGATGACCTCATCTTTGTACTTTGTTCTCTTGAAGTTGGTGTTACAAGTGCCATCTGATTTCTAAAAAAAACAGATATCAAACGTGTCAAAACATTATATAGAAGGCCAAAAATAGATCAAATAAGACACTGATTTCTAATCAGTGTTAGATAAAGAGGTCTGTGTAAATTCGGAGGGTTCCTGAATCATGTCTACCTTGATGCCCTCGATGCGAAAGCCCAGTGTTGCTGTCGAGCTGAGGGTTTCTCTCCACTGCATGTATCTGGTTTTGAGCACCGCCTGCTGGACCCGTTCCTCCTCATCGGGGGCGTCTGGGTCCACCGCTATCATTTTTTCGTACATGTCTTTACGTGGCTGAGGGCTCTCGCGGGCCTTCCTCAATTCTTCCTCAAGGTAAGTCCTGAAAGCATTTATACAGCTCAACATTACCAAGGGAATGACTATTTATTATGAAAACATTATCAAACTGGCATAACAGGACCAGTCCATTACGACGTGAATAGAGCTGTTGGCATTAGTGATCATATTTCCTCCACTGTTGTTTGGACGCTGCCGTCTAACTGTATTAGTTTTAGCCACAGATGCCACACCCATAGAAAGCCCAGAGTCCAGATATTGACAGCAATGAATGATGAAAGGTACAAGCTGCAGTCTGAATGCCTGACTGAAGCACAATTTCCGAAGTACACCAGCACAAGATTTTATCAGTTGATATCAGTGTTGATAAAGATAATAAGTGCACAGATATTTTACTGATATGCTGTCAATTATTTTCATGTTAAAGATGATAAATGTTGTATATTACAATTTAATACTACATTATTTATGAAAAAAAGGATTGCCGTTTAAGATTTCATGTGTGTTTTTGATGGTGGCAAAGGTAAGATACCTGTTAAAAATAACGAAATGTGCACGAACAATTAAATATATAATACATCTACAGATGCTGATAAGTTAAACAAATCTAGAATTATCTGCTGATAGCTTATGAGGAAGAGTATGTTTTGTAATTAAATAGCTATAAGTAAAACTACGACTCCCAATTTGTTTTCCCAGTATTAATCCTTGTTATTGTTTAATTTCAGAATACAAATAGAGATTAATCATTTCTAGAGATGCGCCATATTTTTCAGCTGTCAAAAGCATGAATTTTTATTATTTGTTTATACTGTGCACATAACATGATACGGTAAATATATCATCAGTGAGGAGGAGTCTGTGGCCAAAATTACGCTCGAGTAGCATCATGGAAAATTTATCATGACAAGTTTAAACTAAACTATCAGAACAACCTGAACAGTATAGCTCAGTTACACAATTTTGCCTAAATTGTCCAGTTTTCTGCTAAATGAAATTGTTATATTCATTTTTTGTCAAAAAAAACATTACTAATGGCTTTTACACGTAATCACATGTAAAGACTACTGTGCCATGACTAAAACTTATTTTTGGCATGTCAGTGCATTAATTTAGCAACACACGACAAAAAAACAAAAATAGATTGCGGTCGGTCACTTTGCATGCTGGTTAGATTGTCGCTTCCTTTTCGAATAGAGTTTCTTGGCTAAAATTAGCTGCAATTTGTACCAGTTTTACCAGTTGCCAAAAAAAGCACCGAATTGCTGTATTCACAAATCGCGACATCCTCACCGGCTCCCCATTTTGCAGTCCATGATGCAGGGAGAGTCAAAGTCAGCGAGGAGGTCGTCCATGAGGTTGTAATCCTGCTCGTCACGCTGAGTCACGCCATAGTACCCGGGAACGAAGGGCCGCAGCGAGTCACTCATGAGCTGCAGAAAACACTGCTGCTCGCTCTCGCAGTACTTCTTCAGCAGCCTTCCGTCACTCCCTGTCTGAAAGTTTCCTAAAAGAACACACAAAAACACGCAGAGTCACAAACATTAGCTTTATATCCATTTCACGTGACTTTACAACAAGGCTTAAATGTGACCCTGGACCAGAAATATAATTAAATTAAGGTGTATTGTACAACATCTGTAAGCTGAATGAATAAGCTTTCCATTGATGCGTGTTTGTTCGGATAGAAATACAATCATTTGAAAATATGGAATCTGAGGGTACAAAAAACCCCCAAATGTTGATATTTAAGAACTCTAAAAAATATATTTAATCGAACATGATCTTTACTTAAGATGCTAATGATTATTGGCATAAAAAATATCATTTTGACCCATGCAATATATTTTTGGCTATTGCTACTAAAAAAAAAAAAAATGTGCTGCTCAATTGCAGGGTCACAAAGGTAAAAATATTATCCTTTCAGACGTTTAGGAGGAAAAAAACAAAAAACAAAAAAAAAAAACACAAAAGTATCATTAAAAACAAAGATGAAGACGCAAACCTGCATGGCCGACTACCTGCACCCAGGGTGAGCGCTTTTTCACCGTCACTGGAAGTGGAGACCAGTTCACCATATTCTTTGACTTCTTCCACTGATCAGTCTTCGAAGAGAAGATATCAAAGAAACAAACAAATGAATAAGACTCACATGTCATTTAACACCCTACGACTACAAGCCACCACACACACACACACACACACACACACACACACACACACACACACACACACACACACACACACACACACACACACACACACACACACACACACACACACACACACACACACACACACACACACACACACACACAGGGTTTACAGGGTTTGTTACTAAAGACTTTCCTCGTCTGTTCTCATTCTCCTATACAGTGAGCCGCACTGGGGCACTGAGTGCATTTAGTCAACCTCGGACTCCAACGGACAACTCCCTCTCCTCTATTAACCATAGGTCGAGTTTTTCCCCGTGTGGCAAATCATTGACGACAATCTCGGACTAAACAAAGTCATCAAGCAATACCAAGTGGCTGTGATTAAGAAATAGCTAATCTTAGAAGGACGTTCATGAAACATTTACAGACAGCAGTTGTTTTGCTGCCAGATAAAATGAAGGAGCCAGTGTGCCACTCATGTACATAAGATAAAAATGTCTTCTTTTTTTTTCTTTTTTTTTTAGGCATACATTTTTTTCATGAAATAATAACTCATAACCGTCAATGCATTTTTGACAGTTTGATGTTGCCAAAAAAAGTCAACAAGACCCACTTCAGCGGACGTATCATAAACCTACTTTACACAATAACCTATACCACTGTAACACATGACCGTATGCGTTGTGACTACGTACAGTAACGGATGCGATAATCACAGTCTCTTGAGCGCAAAGATCTCCCAAGCTCTCCGTGTTAACCTTCAAACACGTTCTCTCCGCTCTCAAAGCTCAAACTCTCCAAAACCAGTCAGACAAGAATGGCATTCTCCAGAACAAAGCAGGTGAGGCCCACCACACAGCGCTGGAGGTGCATCCTCTGCTGACCTTATAAATTCAGCTTCAATGGACTATTTACTCGCTATTGTGAGTTTCTCAATGGCCATTTTTTGTACCTTGCATGATCCGTGAAATCAAATCCCATTTACCTTCAAAAGGACTGGAAACTCCAAAGATCCCAATAAAGAGTGTTCCCTGCTGATTTTATGACGTGTCCTTGAATCTGCATATGACTCGCTGTTATCGCAGTGATGTTGGTGAATGGCCTTCTAGAGAGATATTCGTACTAATTAGATGCACTTCTATACAAATCTCTGACTCCGGCACCATCAGAACATGAGAGGAAGGAAAGCGGTTTAGGAAAACGTGTGGAATTATTCCCTTCATTTACAAACGATGATCTTATGACCTGATGCCCATAACGTTAATCAGTTATAATGAGGATTACTTAATAACCGCACAGGCCTATTTCGATCTGCAGCACGCACCTGTGCGCACGCTTGTATTCAATGCGCCTGCAATCAAAAACTTACCATAGTAACTACAGTTTCCACTTAAACGTCACTTAATGTTTCTTTTTTTCAAGGTTCTATTTGTTAAAAAGCATCTAACCGTTTACTTAACATCTTAGTTTGTTCCCAAATTTACTTTTAATCTGTTCTGTTAATATTATTTAATGAACCTGAAGTCACAAGAACAAACAATGAACGATTGTATTTTTATTACCTTAACGAAGATGAATAAATACTGCAGCAAGGTACAGTAGTTAGTATTATTAACTGGTTACCCAACAGGGCAGTTAGTAACTATTAACTAGACATTTTTGCGTAGTCCTAAGTGACTAGCTGGTAGCATGTTACTAGCAATTTTACAAATAGATTGACTAAACTACAAAGTAGCCGCTGTATATAATAATTAAAACGACAACAGTATCAAATTAGTTAAAATGTTACAAACATTAGGTCCATGTCTCATGTAATATTTATGTCTCATGTAAAAAGGTAAAATTACCTGAAGTAAACATTATTCAAACACAGCACCTATTAGTTATAAAGTGAATAAAAGTCAAATATATCTACATTTAACTCTACATAGGTGTTAAAAAATAGCTTTAGCTTTTTAAGTAGACTTAATTTAACAATTTTAGTAAAGTAAGAATTCCTCAAAGTAATACTTCAGTATCCTACAATAGTAAAGTACTAGGAACTACTGAATAACGTTAGTGCCTTATCTAATGAACAGTTGCGAGTAAATTGTAAATCTATTCTGGTTCCCACTGGATTATTTACTATAAATAACAAAGGCTAGTGACATAAAGTCGATACCTGTTCAAATAGATAATCTCAGTCTCGATTCTCACCGTGTGCGGTTCACCTGAAGACTGGTTATATTCGCCGTAGCCCATTAAATCCTCCTCGCACTCCTCGAAAGACGACGCTGGCGAGAGGGCGGTCGAGGACGAGTTGGACAGTTTCCTCAGCGCCAGGGACGAGGCGGGAGAGCCGCTGAGCCCGCTGTCCGAGCAGATTGATTCCTCGTCGGGGTGTGGAGAGCCCGAGCAGGGTCCGCAATCAGTGGCGCACGGCTCGCAGGTAACGACCAGCTCGGGAACGGCAACGCGAACGAGTCTGGAGAGATGCTCCGCCGGCTCCTCGGGGTGGATATCACCCATACCCGCGCAGGGTGCCGGGGCATCGGGCGTTTTAGTCATCGCGCTGCTTCTGATCTACAAGATCATTGAGGCTGTTGATGGGTTTATCCAGATTAGGGCCAAACCCAACGCGTAACCGGCTCGCGCTGGGCACTGCCGCACCTTACGTGACGCGTCGCGCTGCTGCAGAATAAAAGCAATATTGGGCCACTCTCAACGCTGAGGACGCCGTGATCACATTCTTTTAGTCACTGAGAACAAACAATAATCACAGGGGATTTAAAGAACCCGCAAATATTCACGTACAAACAACGTCGACGCGTCTTTCAATAGTTTAAAGTGCATTATTTGCCCAATGCATAGGCGTGTTGTTAAAAGCGTTAGGTTAACACACTTCACATTTTGCCCCGCCCCCTTTTTTTTTTTTTAAAGCTACAGAGCCGAAAATGAACTGGCCAAAACACAATAAATCAGATTTACAGCGCCACCTAACCTGTGGTTGACAACGCAGGTTATAAACCTGAATGTACAAATGCACTTTTTTTTCACATGCTGATCATTTGGATAAAGTACTTAAAGGCACCATTCACTATATATTTTTTAAATGTTTGACCAGGCTGAAATCTTCATAATGTCATATTCCGGAACTAACATTTTATTTTAGTCAAACTGATGCGTAGTATAATTATATAATCTATAGATAATCGTGTTATTTTATGTATCTAGAAAGCTTTTAAAATTATGGCCTCATTACAATTAAAGACAAATTTAATTCATTTGATTTTCTGCATACAAGATTTTGCAGGGGTCACATTAAAAATAAGGGACACAGACTTTGTGAGAAATGGCAAAAATTATTAAATGGCCACAAGTGAAGCAACGTTATATGCCAAAAGACATTGTTTCTGCAGCGTGTACATTTATGCATTTGGCAGATGCTTACTAAGCAACTTCATCAGTACCTTGGAATGAAATCTATAACTGTAGTGTTGCTAATGCCATGCTTTATCAGTTTACGTATGGGAACAATAACCTGTATAATAAAAAAAATAAAATAAAAATAATAATATCACATTATGGTCAGTGATATAATTCCAGAGTATCTGTGAAGAATGGACATGTACTGCAAAATCCTTTTATGTATGTATATAGAAAAAAAGCTTTGTTTTTCAGTTTCTCACGACAACAAAATATGAGAGCATCTAAAATGGACATAAAACAGACACTAACACATATTAAAAAAACCCCAAAACAAAATAACAATGGCCAAACAAACACTAATTAATAAAAATGTACACAGGAATGTGTTAAAAATGGTATATCCTGAGGTCATACTTTGGGACACTTCTGGTTTACTTCAAGTCTGATATGGCAACGGTCTCAAGAACCCCCTTCACAAAACCACTGTAACTGCATTTTGAGTCAAGCCCAAAAGTTACATTTGGGGTAAAGGAAACAAAGTCTCATTAGTATGAATGACTACGATACAGACACATCTGTACACAGTGTTTAAAAGAAATGATTGTCCAAGTTTTCAGTCTTTGTGCAAAAAGCCTAGATCAACAGTTGAATCCACCGAGATTAACGTCCAGTGTCAAGATCCCGCATGTAGTCCTGCAGGGCCTGGAGTCGAGCGTCAATCTCTGACAGGTCAGCACCCGTCTCAATAGATGTGTCTGAGTAGGAAAAATAAAGTTGACTTGCATGTATACGCTATTGGTTACAGACTCATTAATAATAAATCAAACTGAAATTATGTGGTACCTGCCCCTCTCATCCTCTGGGCTGGGGTGCTACACATTGGCTTTTTGTTTATGTGGCGTCCTCTGGCCTACATAGGGAAAATAAATGATTATAATGATCTGAGATCTAATATTTTTCAGACGCTAAACAACCTAATGTTTTACTTACCACAGCTGGACCATTGTATGCCAGTTTCCTTCCTCTGCAAAAAACAAACCAATACATATAAATAACAACAATAATATCAGTTAAAAAGTTAATTAGCTAAATCAACAGAAAATTCTATTTTGTTATTTACAGTTGCTTACGGTCATCAAGGCAATGTTTATTTAATCAAAACCGTAAAAGAGTTTAACAATATAACAATGTATCAACTATTAACACATGAATCAGCAGCCATTACTCCAGTCTTCAGTGTCACATGATCATTCTAATATGTTGATTTTATAATCAAATGTTGACAACAATTGTGTTGCTTAAGTTTTGTGAAAACCATAATAAATGTAAGGATTCTTCCAGGAAATACATTATTATGTTGTAATATATTTTTTGAATAAAAGTGAACAGGCCAGATTTAAATGCATTTTCAAATAGTGGGTAGAAAATGCTCGTGAACCTAATATAATATTATAGGCAAACTGCAAAAATGCTGTAAAAGTACAGTAGTGAGAAAAAGTGCTGACCCCCTTCCTGATTTTTTGGGGCTTTTTTGTATGCATCACACTTTAATGTTTCAGACCAAACAAATGTAAATATTAAAATCAAAGATGACAAGTAAACACAACATACAGTTTTTAAATTAAGAAATGAACAAAATCCAAACCCACATGGTAACTGTGGTTTGTCCCACCTGAATTCAATTTCTCTGGCCACACCCAGAACTGATTACTGCCTCACCTGTTTGCAATCAACAAATCACTTAAATAGGACCTGCCTGACAAAATGAAGTACACCAAAAGATCCTCAAAAGCTACACGGGTTGATAGTGATGTTGAAATTTTGGAACAAATGAGAGAGAAAGTAATTACAATCCGTCAGTCTGGATATGGTTTAAAAAAAAAAAAAAAAAAAAAAATAAAACTTTTTTTTTTTAAAGCTTTGGGACTCTGGTGAACCACAGTGAGAGTCATTGACCACAAATGACAAAAACATGGAACAGTGGCTGACCAAAATTACCCCAAGAGCACAGAAACGTGTCATCCAAGGAGTCACAAAAGACCCCCACAACATCCAAAGAACTGCAGGCGTCACATACCTCAGTTAAGGTCAGCGCTCACCTCTGAATGGCTGAAGAAAAACAAAAATGAAGACTCTGGAGTGGCCTAGTCAAAGTCCTGACCTGAATCCTATTGAGACGCTGTGGCATGACCTTAA
This sequence comes from Puntigrus tetrazona, assembly GCF_018831695.1. Lineage (NCBI taxonomy): Eukaryota > Metazoa > Chordata > Actinopteri > Cypriniformes > Cyprinidae > Puntigrus > Puntigrus tetrazona. The sequence goes on along the minus strand of NC_056719.1, from coordinate 5,479,783 downwards.
AGGCGGTTCGTGCTTAAACCCTCCAATGCAGCTGAATTACAACAATTCTGCAATGATGAGTGGTCTAAAATCCCTCCACAGCACTTTAACAGACTCCTTGCAAGTTATTGCAAATGCATGATTGCAGTCGTGGCTAAGTGTGGCCCAACTAGTTAGGGGCCAAACACCTTTTCACGCAGGGCCACGTGGGTTTAGATTTTGCTTCCCGTTTATAATAAAAAGCTTAATTTAAAAGCTGCATGTTGTTTACTTTTATCTTTGACATTTAAATTTTGTTTGAGCTGAAAGTGACATGTTTTAATAAATAAAAATTAAAGGGGGCAACACTTTTACACCACTGTATATGCTCATCAAAACCTTGTTATCCAGCCAGCTGACATCACATTTAACCTGGCCAGTGCTTGGATAACACACCTGTTTTGTTTATTGACTTGCCTGCTATTTAGAGGCTTAGCAAGCTCCTCAAACTCAGCTACTGATCCTTCTGAAGAGCACCGACTCCTCCTGCTCTCCACAGACACACTCCTCCCCCTGCCAGCGCTTCCTGCTCTCATCAGCTGAGGAACAGGCTCCCTGGAGCGTGAACGGCCTCTTTCCATCAGAGACGGTGAAGCCAACATGTCCCTTCTAATCTTCCTCTGACTGTTGGGAATAAAAGCAGACTTCATGTATATCTGTGGAAGCAGGAAATGAGTCCAGCTGCCTACAAATAAATTCTACCAGATTAAAACAAGTCAAACAGAAGACTCTCATTCTCTTATCAGACTCATGCCAGAACTGGTGAGGGATCAACGGTTTGAGAAAATAAATTCATGCAACGGACCAAAATAGCATATAGTTTACACTTTTCAAAGTAAAACAAAACGGTAGAAGAGCAAAAGAACAGATAAGAACTTGAAGATCAAAAGGGGAAAGTGTCTTACTTCTTTATCTCGGCCTCTTTTTGGCGACGTTGTCGATCTTGAATGTAGGCCGTAGGGTCAAACCGAGGCACCCGCGACCCTGACATCATGAGAAAACAAAACATTTAGTAAAAACAGGGCCTCTGCCTGTGATCATGAAGATCATGTCTTCACAGATTTCACCTGTTGGAGATGGCGAGGGTCTTGTGATGCAATTTCGAGACCCTGAAGAGTCTGCCCTCCTAATTCTCTCCTCTGATCTCCGAGTCCTGTCCTCCATCCTCTCCCTCGACCCCGAGCGCGCTCTTACCCCCACACGGGTCAGACTGCGCTCTCTGGATAAAGACCGATGAACTTCTCCATCACCTCTGAGACTACTTCGGCCAGACATGACTGGAGTCGCTCGACTGTCAAAATAGGAAGAATAAGATTAACATTTGCTCAAAAAATGTAAACGTATACAATGAATGTAATCAGGTATTAAGCTCACCCGCGTCGCAACAAGGCCAGCTCAGTGGTCAGACTTTTAACACGTATCCGTAAAGCCCGTTCTGATGCTTTGAGTTCCTCCAACTACCAACACGAGTGAAACTGAACAGTTAAGTGGGTGCATAACTATGTACAAGTGTTTACATTGTCAGCCTCATGGCTACACAACACTAATTTGCTTAGATGCACCTGTTCCAGAAGGAGGCGCTGTTCTTGGCTCCTCTTGCTTGCAGAGCGCTGGCTTTTTGCCCTTTCCTTCAACAGCTGTTCTTCCAGGCTGCGCACTGCCTCTCTAAGCCCACGAGACCCAGGAGCGGAACCAGGCCCCACCATCTGTAGATGATCCAGAGCCTTGGCTAAGGCTTCCTTTTCATCTCTCGCCAAAGCCAACCTGATAAAACAGAAGGAAAAACATGTAAAAACAACATTCACTTTTTACTCATTGTGGGCAAAATATTATGACATGAATAATTAAAGCGATAGTTCACTTAAAAATGAAAACTGTCATTAATTACTTACTATTATGTTGTTACAAACCCAGATCATCTTCATAATACAAATTAAGATATTTTGGTGAAATCCAAGAGCTTTCTGACCCTCTATAGACAGCAAGGGTAGTAAGTGCATTAAAGGACATTATTAATGCATACTAAGTCTTTATTATTTTTTTCTTTGAAATATCTTAAATTTGTGTTCTAAAGATGAACATATTTTATTTTGGGGTGAACCATCCCTTTAAGAAAATTCACAAGATACAGCAACGTATAAGATTTTTCGTTCTTCTACTGTGTTGACTCTCCTGTGCACCTGCCAGCAACTAAACAGGTGTGCAAAAAGTGAATTGAAAATGATATCAGCAACATATTTGATTAGGAAAGACTGACTCTGCACGGAGCTTGCGTGTTTCTTGGTCAGACACTTTGTAGTCTCCTCTCAGCCCCAGTGTTTTCAGCTCGCCCCTCAGAGCTCTGATCTCTTTTTGAAGCTCTGCAGGATCAGGTTTGCCCAGATATGGAAGTGGAAGTGGATAATGTATCCTACAAAAATAAAACTTTTTTTTAAAAAAACGGACCCATTTAAGAGCCGATTCAAACAGACAGAGTAATCAAAACTACACAGACCTGTCAAACTCCACAGTGTAGATGAGGATGAGGTATCGTTTAGCGCTGAGGGCAGGAGACTGTGGCTGAGCACGAGGTCGGCCAACGACACCTGCCTTTCTGTTCCGCAGAAGCTCGAGGTCGGAATAGGTCAAGAGGTCAAGGGTCACTGATTCACTGGACTGCAAAAGACATTTAAGAAAAATATATTTAGATATTAACATAAAAGACTGGTTAATCACTTTGTTATGTTTTTTCTTGTATTAATAAAGTACAAATTAATCAAAATACACCTGAAAATGCAAAATTGATCAAAGAAAATAAATATAATAAACAAATATGCAGTGCATATCTGTTGCTTGAACTCTAATTTGCATAAAGCGTGGACATTAAAGATATCAATATCTATCAATATCATTGAAGATTGAAAATATACCAACAAACAAGCAGCTTTTCTTCATTTGAAAATTAAGAATGTTAACATTTTACAGCTGTAAAAATTATTCTAGTAATTATAATTTTTCCTAAACTGTACTGATATTATTTTGCATTGAAATATTACAACATTTATTTTATATTTATTAATTTTATTTAGTAATACAGGAATAATAATAATAATAATAATAATAATAATAATAATAACAACAATAATTATTCTTAATATTTTATAGTCATACTGATATGTAATAAGTCTAAAATGTGCAGCTGCAGAAACAAATAAGAAAAATGAATAGATAAAATAAAAAATAAATATAGAGGTGCTATTTTAATCCCAAAGTATGCAGCCCTGGTTATTGCCTTTAATAAAGACTCCATATTAAATAGACTTTTTATGGATTTTATTCTTTGGACCCACCTTGTTGACAGCAGACTCAAGCATGCTGCAGAATACTGGAAACTGTTTAAAATTCCCAGTTTTCCGGGTCAGGTCTTCAATATCTAATTACAAAAAAATAATGAAATAAAAGTTGTAATGACATGAAACAACATTTCATTTAAGCAATAACTATATGTCTGCTTTAAAATCTCAACTCACAGGCAGGATCAAACTCTCCTCTCCACTGGTCTGCTGTAACAACATCTGAAATCTCTACGATTAGTAGCCGCTCCACCAGCTCGACCTTGACAGCGAATTCAGCCCCCCGAAATTTCATTTCTTCTTGCACAACTGTGCCAACCTCCATCGCTTGCCACTGGCAGCCTATAGAAATCATTGCACGGTCAATGCAGTTCAAGCTGGAATATGCATTTCACGATTACAGCCATGTTACACGTAAATAGACAAGTACTGAAGATAGATATACAGACGTGCTTTGCATTGAAAACAAAGCCTGAAAATAATCAAACTGTGTTATCAGATCAGAACAGTCACTTTAAAAAGACAGTTTTCGCTATGAAGGTTTGCAGGGATTATTTTAGAGCTGTTCGTGTCAAACACACACTGAGCTGTCCTTTACAAATGTCAACTTCTTCACAGCCGTGACACAAGCAGGATTTGGGTCATGGACCATTTCAATGAATGAGACTCTTATTTCTTTACACTTGACTGAATTTCTTCTGTATTGTAGATAAACAGAGGCTGTAACCTAATTTATTCACGAATCAGTACTCGGCATAAGATGCAAACTAACAAACATCTCAGCTAAATATTGATGAAGGTTTGCTAAACCTGAAGATTTACCAGAAGACTTTCAACGCAGGGACAGTAACGCAATAACACTATAAAATCAATCGCATGAATAATAAAGACATCTTACGTTATGGTTTTGAGTGCTACAGACGAAGATGAGATTACAGATGGTGATGATAAATGTGGGTAAGTTACTGTTACGATAGATGAATCTCAGACCAAACACAACTAGCACGCTAGCAACATACCCGTTATTGGTGGAAATGTGTTAGGCAGGCACGAGCTGTTCGATTAAAACTCTACATTTAAAACGTCGATGAAATGGGTTTTTTTAAAAAAATAGAAAACAAATGCAAATCTCTATTAATTTATCGAAAGCATGTTCGGTAAACTCGTTACTGAGCTCGAACAACTGAAAACAGCGGCTCAATGACCGGGAATTTAAAACTCCCGCCCACAACTGTTTACATTGGTCAACTCGTGTAGATGTTGGTATTCTATTGGCTGTTCTATCTGTCAATCAAAAGGAAAGCTTTTCATTGTTGCAACGCCCTTAGGCAAGCTTTCACGCCCATAAAAGTGATTTTAGGGGCGTCAGTTTAAACTTTCTTTCGCGGTGTATATATTTTACCATGTCAAGCATTTTTTTAATGTAATTATTTGACACATACTACCCTTTTTTAATGAAATTACACGCCATTTAGTTAGTAATTTCTTCAGTTTTAAAGTAAAGATTTGATTGTCAAGAATGTTTAATCTGTCTATATGCATAGACTCTTTTGGTTTATATTAATAATAAAAAAATACGTTTTTGCATATATTTGAATTATTGTTTACTGGAAAATGTCAAACCCACACGTTGTTAATACCTGTAAAGCACACTTTAATGCATGTAAGCACAACCAGAATTGTATTTAGGTACAATCTCCCGTTTATTAATAAGAAAGCGATCAAATCATTTGCAATATGTACGCTTGTTTGATCTTTATTCTTCATAACTGTTCACCATGGCCTTTAGTCTTCATATTTTATCGTAGTTTTAGGCCACAAGAGGGAACTATTGCACGATTGGAGCATAATGCTAGTCAAAGCTGTCGAGAGTAGCCTGTGTTAAATGAACACATGTGGTTAACACTTTATTAGGAATTTACTAGGGGAAATTAGGAATTTACTAGGGGAAGTAGTAAATATATTTGTCTTCCAATAAATGCAAATAAATAGCACAATTCAATGCCAATATACAGAGACAGTTCGGTGGTCACAGCTTTTATTTTTCCTCACAGTATTTACAAACATGCATTTCATTACTTATTTTACAAGAGACAGTGAAGAGAAAACAGTACAGTACTTTTTTAAATAGCATGAATTCACTGGCATTTACATCGGAAAATGCATCTCTAGAAGAAGTTGCCTGGGGCTTATACTTTTTTAGGTAGCATGAATTCACTGGCATTTACATCGAAAAATGCATCTGTAGAAGAAGTTGACTGGGGTTTATAGCCATCTGAGCCTTTGACAACAAAATTATTTTGAACAAAGTTAGGGGCTGGGAGGTAATCATCCTGCATTTCCAGTGTAAGATCAGATATCTGAGCAACACCAACTGGTTCTGGTATGGTCATATTATAAGAAGGGTTTTCAATAATTGAGGTAAGTTTACCCACAGGACAGTACGAGAGATCAGCACGAGATTCAGACATGTTCTGGTAGAAATGTTGTGCAGGAACCACTTTGGAGTTAGAGCTGATGAGGTCAAGGCCATGTAGACTTTCTGAGATTGCAGGATGCTCTAAACTGTGGACTTCTTGGACCTCACACTTTATGTACCCCTCAGTCATCTGGGTGCAATAAATACCCTGGAAACAACAAATAAACATGGCAGAAAAGCATTTATTAAGACATGATTCACCACACAAAATAAGTGTCTGTGTTGCAGTTGAACTATAATTATTCTGGCTTGGGTCATAACTTATTTAGTCTTGCATAGTTTTTGAGTATATGGTTATGTCAGGAATTTTGTTATGATTGCTATAAACAAGTGTATGGTTTGTTGTATTATACTCTTTAACATAGCATGCATTGGCTTGCAACTCACCTATGCAGATTATAATAATTACAATAAAAACATCTGTTACGAAAGTTCTCAGTTACAAGGAAGCTGATGACACACCTTTTTGATCCATTTCCCTGCAAGTTTTGGTTCAGGAATATCTGGATACAACAGCTTCTTTAACCTGAAGGATTTTTTAGAGTGACATTTTAACTGCAGCTGAAAACAGAAAATGCTGGGATTTGATAAATGCTGGCAAATTGCCATTACCATTTCCGTTTTCTGTAGCAAAGGAATGTGATGACAATGAAGACAAGAGTTGCTGCACTGCAACCCACAATAGTGGCTGCAATCATCCGGTCAGCTATAAACGGATCCCACGCACAATGTTACCAACATTTTAATCAATGCTATTTATATTTGCTTATTAAATGTAATAAATGTAATGAATTATCTTTAATATTATTAAAGTATATAACAAAATGCTTACAGGGGTTTTGTAGGTTTGTTCCGTGTGCAACGTAGTCACCATTCCCTACAGATGTAAAGGCACTAACGTAGAAGGTATAGGAGCCTGGATCTAATTCACCTAATTCAACTTTGGTTTGTAAAATTAAAACAGAAAGTCAGTCCATTTATAATGTAATTATACATATATATATTTTTTTTTAAAAAAAGTGGACGTCAATTAGATAATAAACTTACCCTTGTTCACTGTTGTGTTAATAATCTTTTGAGAACCAGAAGGCAATATTATTATGACCTTGTAGCCTCGTATGGTGCCGTTTTGCTGTTCTAAGGGAACTTCAGCCCAGGAGAGCTCAATATTTCTTCCTTTATGTACATCTTTTAAATTCTTAACTTTCCCTGGTTCTGAGAATAGAAATAGCAGAATGAAACATAAGCAAGACAAGGCCATCATTTTTGGGTTAGCTTTTCTTTAAATATTGAATCTTGTCCGCTTACTTGTCTCTGTTGCATAACCTTCACTCCTCTTGAGAAGCTTTGGAGAAGCTTTTGTGCAGGCATAGAGGGAGATGGTGTATCTCACTCCTGGCTTAAAAATACCTGCGAGAAATGGAACAATATAGCCGTCATCCTAAGTTTCTAAACATGACCACAGCTCAATGAACCACTGATGAATCATGCACAAATTCGGTATCAGAACAAAAACAGATTCATTGTTATGTGAGCAACTGACCGGATCGATTCCATGCGTTGCAGACACCACTGTTACATTCTGCGATCTTCTCCCATTCTACAGCACATTGCCTCTTTTTGTATGTTGGAAACCACTCAACAACGTAGCCACAAGTAGAATACGAGGATTCTTCCCAAGACATTTCAAAGCCACCATTACCGCCACTGATATAGCTTATATCGACTTCACTGTCTGCGAAAAGAATGATAAAAACTTAATTTAAACACAACCTTTTCAACAAATGTAAACAGCATTTAGAATCTCACCAGGATAACTTGGCACAATGATGGTAGAAGGAGGAGAAAGACCAGCAGAGTTTTTTGCAGAGACTTTGATGATTCGATCACTTCTTTCATTTCCGGAGGTGATATTGTAGCACAGCTGTTCTTTGTCAATTTTTATGCTCTCACGTTTGGGGTCTCCAATGGTAATTTCATACTCTGTAATTTTCCCATGGCTTTGATGTTCATTTAGAGGCTTTAAAACATTAAAGGGAGCCATTTTTATTTGACTGCAGCCACAAAAGGTGCAGAGAAATGCTAAAGATAGCAGTGCAAAATCCAACTGCTCTTACCTTCCACAAAACAGACGCGTTTTGTTCTGAATAATGAATCCAAACATCTACTGCTTCTGGAACTGAAGAGAGACTATTAGTCGCTGAATCACTCTTACTCATCTGATTATTTAAAAAAAACAATGCTTTCCGAAAGCAAACTGCATGTTGGTCAGAAAAAAAATATATAGACAGCAGTTGTGTTACTCAATACTCAATAATTCTTAACACAGAAGCAAGCTATTTTCATTCAATGTGCGAGACCTCAGATTCATTAGCAGATAAATAACTAAAAGACACAGCAGCTGTTCTTATGTTAAAAATAAGGCAGATATTAAAGTGTTGTTTAAAAGCGCACTCACAAAAGTACATATAAAATGAAAATCAGAAAAAATATCTTAATGACACAACATTTCGTATATGTTGGTCTCCTGAATACTTACTGTCCTCTTCAGTGGAGAACTTAGTCATTTCACTCCAGTCGCCCCATTTGTAGAAGTGCTCATGAGAGCCACATCTTACTTGAGCTGTGTATTTAACAGAGGGCTGCAGGTTTATAAGGACAGCTGACGAAAGTCCCTCTCCACTGAAGGTCGTCTTTGAGAAAGATGAAAATGTTTGGACATTTGTGAGAACGGCTTGCAAGTGCACAGATAAAAGAGAACGCTTATCAATTTTAAAGCAAGATAAAATCAGATGACACCAACATTGTAAATCCTTCCACTGAGCTTCACTTGACAAATCATCCAAAACGTAGCGTAGTTTTCCTCGTTCCAGCTCCACCGAAGAGAGACATTTCTTGCATTAGCAACATGGGATATGTTGCTCATGGGCGCTCTCAACCATACTGTGCAAGAAAACCGCCCCCCAGATGATTAAATTCCAATTACGTGTTGTGGTCACGCAATGTTTATAAAATATTCCGAATACGTTTTACCTCTCTGCGTAGGGTCAGCTGTATCGGAGAGAGTCTTCACACCTACAGGATTTTCAGCAACCAGGGTCCAGTTTGTCTCCTGGTTTTTCACCGCATGTATGACACATTTTCCAAATGAACAAACTCTGGCAAAAGCAAAACAAGTAGCATCAGAGAATTGAATCCAGTATGATGAAAGCAACCGTGCATTATTCACACGGTACATCAAAGGAATAGTTCACTCAAAAATTCTGTCACCATTTACTCACCCTCGAGCAGTTCCAAACCTTTATGAATTTTTTTTTTTGTTCTGCTGAGCATAAAGGATGATCGTTTGAAAAGAGTATACATCAGGCTGTTTTGGGTCACCATTGACTTCCATAGAAGGAAAAAAATACTTATAGGTTTGAAAGTACTGGAGGTTGAGTAAATGATGACAGAATTTTCATTTTTGGGTGAACTACTCCTTTGAGACAGACATTAATTTTGCTGTTATAGCTGTGTGGTTACCTTCCATTAAGAGCATAACGTGTCTGTTTTATACCAGTCAGATGGGTTTCTCGACCCCTTTCCCAGTGACACTCCACGGATTTGAGATCTCTTGTTATACATGTAAGATTCTGGTCATCTGGGGGATCTGTAGCATCCAGTGAAATGAAACACTTCAATATTTAAAAAGCTCTGACTAATCATCAACTGAAATGAATTGAAAATGAAGTCCAGCCGCCTATGATTAATTCAAATAAATCCTTTCCAGACAGACGAGTTCTTATTATATATAGGATGTGTTTATACTTACAGCCAATAAATACTGTAATGCCAGAATAGCTTTTCTCAACCTCACAAAGTATGTTGGCTTTTTCTGGTCTTTCAAATGGAACTGGTTTTGTGATGTATGTCCTGTTGCTGATGCGAATTAGAAATTCAAATCTTTCATCGTTCTTCAGTGGAACCTCATCTGTTCCCACAATGCAACAGAACGTGATGTTACTCCCAACCTTGAAAACTTGTTCGCCAGGATAGAGAGTTGTTTTTGCGGCGTTTAGATCTTTTCCTGTTATTTTATAGGCAAAACAGTTGTTGTTCAGTTGTCTTCCTCGTTTGCATTACAGGTGCAAAAAGCATAAGAACAACCCGTGGCTACAAACCTTTGTGTGAGTATAATGGCATCCATTCACCAGTGCGGTGCCCTATATAGCGTCTAAGTCTGACTAAATGGGAAGTGCACTGCAGAGGTATAGGTGAAGTCCATTTCCAATGAAAATAGGATGTTTTGTCTGCCATCACATTTATAGTTTCCTAAAACAGTTATTTGCCATTAAAAATGACTTAAAACATATTTCCATTGCTTTTGTAAAAAAAAAAAAAAAGTTACTTACAAAGTGAACAGTCTTCATCTGTTCAGTACGAAGGACCTCTATGTCGTATTTAACTTTCAACGTTTCATTATTTTCAGCAAACTTATCTCTCCATTTAATGTTCAACACCCATGCACCACATTCAGGAAGTACACAATAGGGTTCATCAAAAAACACTTCCACCTCTCCTATAGGAATTGGGTGTCCTGTTGATGCATACAGTAAATCAGTTTTTCTCTCAATGGTCTCAACTAAAGACAGTATTGTATTATTAAAGGAGTAGTTCATGTCTATCTGAAAATGAATATTTTATGAAAATGTACTCATCCTCAGGCCATCTAAGATAATATGTGCGTTTGTTTCTTTGGATAAATTTAAATTAAAATCACTTGCTCATCAATGGATCCTCTGCAGTGAATGTGTGCCATCAGAACTAGAGTCCTAACAGCTGATAGAAACATCACAATTTTACAAACGACTAATGTTATATTAAAATATGCGTGTTCGTGATTTAAGGCTATTTAAGGCTGTTTGCTTTTAAACAGTGCTTAATCTGTGTACATTTTTTTTCTTCACTAGAAAAATCAATGGATAGACGATTCATTGGAAGTTAAAGATGTGATGGATGTGTTCATCATGCAGCTTTTCGTATTTTTGTATTTCGTAATTTTTCTGACGGCACCCATTCACTGCAGAGCATCCAACGGTGAACAAATGAAACATTTCCCCAAACCCGTTCTGATGACTGAACCAAAACTCATCTGGGATGGCTTAAGGGTGAAAATATTTTAGATTTTAACAACAGTTTAATGCATTCGTGACTCACCATTCTGTTCTGTTTGGCCAGCCAGAGAAAAAAACAAAGCAAAAAAAAGCCAGACTGACATGATAGAGCTCAGGAGATTCTGGACAAGTAATGGCTCACCAGTTTCTCCATTAGCAATTTAGATCTGCAAAGGAAGCAAAATGGCTCAATTAACGGTGGCTGAATAACATCTTAATAAGGTAGGAAAAATGGAAACATGTAATCTTTCTTCCCTAATGGGTTTTATTTTACAGGACACAGAGATAGGAGAAAATGATTCAACACAAAATCTAATGCATTACCTTTAGTATGCGTATACCCACTGAAACACAGCCCAACCAGTTTCTTTTTCTTTCTTTCTTTTTTAAATAAAAATGTTATTTTGACACTAACCCTTCAACCCATTTGTGATTCAAATATATAAATAGTACATTTGTTTTATTCTGACGGAGAAACTCTGGAGAAGAAACTGCTGACATGAAGTATGAAAAGACTTTTGAAAAATGAAATGTTTTGCTCATAAGACCAGAAATAAATCAAAGCAATTAATAAAAATCTAGGACCCATTTTATATTAGGTGGCCTTAACTACTTAAATTAATAATTTGGTACAATGCACTTATTGCGTGAATACATGTATCTACATTGCACTTATATTTTATGTAATTACATCTGTAATTCATTTCTGTACTTACATTTATACGCCGCTTATAATTACACATTTATTAACCCAACCTGCTCCTAAACTTACCTGCATCCCACCTGAATTGCATCAAAAGTGTTTCGCATTACAATATGACCACAATTAGTATTGTACTTATTTTTTGACACAAGTACACAGTAGTTAAGGCCACCTAATATAATGTGTGACCAAAATCTATAATATAATTCATCAGGCCATCAAGAAGAAGCAAACCTGATGATTGGTGCATTGCTATTGGAAATTTGATTCTCGTAGTCTGTTGTAGATAAGATTATCATCATTTATGATCTGTGGCTATGTAAATGAGCAAACGGTAAACACAACACAGATCGTGACTGAACATACTTCTAAACAAATGCCCAAAATATCTAATGCTCTTCCGCTATGTTTGCCCGAGAACCAGTGAATATTACTGACAAAAGAAAGCTTTTTTTTTTTTTTCTTCTTCCCCACATCAACACACACATTCATTTGAAGCGCTCTGATTTTAGAGATCACTTCATATATGACTGGACATATTGTAGCGATATTCTTTTTATATGTAGTATTTTCATCTGGATATTTTCTTTTACACCCTATAAACACCACGTGCATTTATTTCTTAACATAATATGTATTGTTCGGCAGTTATTTTAATAGTTTACAGTTAATATTTTGCCACTCTGTTGGGAGTTCAGTTATTTAGAAGACTTTTTAGCTGCTAAATGACTGCATCTGTGTGTAAAGATCTACATGTTACTCCATAGATAATGCATTACTCATAAGACTTGGAAAAGTAAAGTCTGCGTTTTTATATAAAAAAAAGATGTTTTACAAGTGGCATTTCACGAACAATATTTTTTCTAAAAATGTATTTACCATTTAAAAGAATGGATTATGAACCGATAAATCACCTGAATCGTGTCGATAATCAAGCGCGCGATAAAACACATCCGGCTAGTTAACACGTCAACCGCTCTTATTATAGGAACACTGATTTGCGATAATAACCAACTTTACACAAAGACCCACTTTCATTAAAAGTAAAAAGAGTTACAAACACCCACCTGTGTGAAGTGCTGGCAGCCTTAAAGCCTCAAAAGCAACAAGCTGTTAAAAGTTGTCAGGGCTGAGTTTCAGAGCGCGACAGAATCGACTCGACGCTGGAGCGCGAGGAGGAACGCGTTGTGGGAGGATCTTGGTGGAAGCGTGCGGGAAATTACGAGATAATCACTGGAAAGCGAATCGAGAACAACAGGTTTATTAACCGCCGCGTTAACAACGATTCCCCGACACCGTCTCGAAGACGTTAAGCTATAATATCGACATTTCCCTGCGTACACTAAGGCGCAACTTTACTCGAGAGGCGAGAGCTCGGCAGGAAGTAAGACAGGAATGTGGAATAAACTGAATTTTACTCTGTCGTCGCTAACTGGAGAAATCAGTATGCATTGAGATGAGGTAAACTGTTATTAGAAGAGATCGGAATACTACAGTCATGTTAGCAGATGAAGGCAGTATCGTTTCGGACACAAAAAAGGCAAAAACGCCAGGGAGGGGATTGCTATACAATGATCAGCTGTTCTGTGGAAAGCAGCGGACGTTTTTCTGTGGAATTCTTCCTCGCGCAGCTGGTTCAGGCAGGAAAAATACCTTTATGATTTGAAAGGATCTTGATAAAGATCTGTCCCAAGCAAGAATGAAACACGAGTCAAGGAAACTGAGGTTCATTTTATTTTATCACGGACGTATCCCTTTCATTAAATTCTCAAGGCCCATCGCTAATGCCCCCCAAAACACATTAAATTATACAATTAAAGAAACATTTTAAGTATGTACAACTGTTTAAGATGCTTTTTCCCTTCAGGAAAAAAAAATATAAATAACACTTGCATCAGTCTCTGCAATCTCATTATTAAATGGTGCTTACATTTCATACAGTGCTCTGCAAAATCACGAGTGCACTTAAAAGAAAGACAAAATCAATGAAAGGTGCAGTTAAGGTTTAGTTGCACAATGAACAAATGTACATTTAAAATATATGCATTTCCTTTATACTCTTAGCATTGATGGCGATGGAGAAAACGACCCCTTTAAAATACTTGGAAATTGCTCCACGTATACAATTAACTCTGCAATAGTTGGCGCTCATTGTTATTTTTAAGGTTTTTAAAAACACCGGTACATGTTTTTTTTAGCATTTGAAAAATAACACCATTTTAAACAATTGGCTTGCAGTCATGGGCTGCACATAACCCCTAAGGAAAAATGGAAGCAAAAAACTGAAACATGATTTATCACTGGAAAAAGACCCAGCTATCCGGCATTCTGGGATACTTTCACCCACACACACACTAAACCACATGTGAAAATTATTTATCCAAAAACACTTCAGAAAGTATTATGGGCAGATTCCAGATTTATTTTGTTCATCGAGGAAATTTTATAAGTGGCTTCATTATTGTTCAATGTCCAGTCATTATATTATAAAAATGACTGCAACATATATACGCAATCCCAAACATCATCTGTTGCTTAGACCGTTGCTATTTTTCTATCATTATACCTCAGATAGGGGTTAGAATGCACATGCATTTTACAATTTCCTCAGAAGCCTAAAAGGAAATACTATATCAACAACTAGTATTATTGCTGGCCTTATCAGACTCGTTTTTGTACAATAAAAAAAAAAAAAATGGAAGTTGAAACCTGATGCTTAATTCAAAAGCCAAGGCAGGCAAAGGCAGATTTATTAGTTCCTATAATAAATAAAACAAGAAAAAAGGGCAAATTCATTAATTCTAAAAATTAAGGTTAAAGCTAATACAAATAAGGCAAAATAATTAAAGCTGCCTAAATAATATAAATGGTCCAGAAAATGAAGTGATCGTCTTATCTTCAATAAGTCATTTGTGCATACAGAATTAAGAGGCACATTGCATAGAAATAATTCAAATGAATCTCAAATTTACACTTACAAAGCGGGAACTATTTTTGGTGATGTTTTTCGTTTTTATGCAATGTTAAACTAGATTCGTTCTAACCCTGAAGACATTTTGAATGAAATGCCGAGAACCGCTGTTCGACAATGATAAAGAGTAGTGCTTTAAGGATGGCAATCAGTTTGAGCAGAACGTCATATATTAAGGATCATTCTCAATCATGTCTTGTCAGTTTAACCTTACTTTTTAACCCAATATCCCCCCCCCCGTTCAAAATCTCCGGACCACATTCAGGTAAAAAAAAAAGTATTACTATCAATCCGAAAGAGAGAATAAAGTACAAAATGTATTCTCATATACAAATAGTGTGAAATATGTTTGGCGAATATTCGATTTGTTGATGCTTCACTAATTAATTATATTTTCTACGGAAAGAAAAAAACTTTCTATGGGTTAGTTAAAATCTCTAAAACTACTTAAAATGGAGAAGAGTAAAACGGCAAAATAGCAGTGGTGAAATGCACTTTAACTTCCTCTTTTGAGGCCCGTTTTCTATAGATACACTGGCTGTCAGACGTAAATTTTCCACAGCCAGTTAATAGGCTAAAATAAAGTAAAAGGGACAGAGGAGCTGCTTGGACCAAACAATAAATAACTGAATAAATAAATAAATATCTTATTGATTCAAATGTCAGATTTTTTTTTTGGATGATGTTTCATAAGTCAGTTATCAAAGTTACACAATAATACAATGCAGTCACTATTGCGTTATTGTGTAACAACACCATCAGATACATTTACATACATTTAATCAGGGATTTCTATGTGCTACGCTAAGATAAAAACCAATAAGCAGTAAAGACCCTTTTATAAATCAGGTACAAAAGGGAAAAAAAAACATACCTGGCAGTTGCTGACAATTATTATTACTTAATGATGATTGTCTTACAAAGCAAATCACACCAGGACAAAGAGTGTTTGCTCAGTCTGGTTACGAAAGCCATTTCATATCTGAAACAACCAGAATTAGTAATAGAGAAATCCAAAGAAAACAGCTGGAATGTTGTAGTGTTGAAGGATCCACTCAGGGAAAAAAAATGCTTTTGTTACGTGCAATCATATGCCCAGGCCTTTAAAAAAAAGTTAATAATCTCCCTAGACAGTCTTGAAAGGTTTCTCTTGCTTGCGTTTGAAATACGATTTGTATTGACTCATAGATCAAATATTTGCATGTTTCACTTTCCATTCGGTTTACAAGGATTATTTGGTTACAACTTCCACTGTAGGTGTCTGTGTAGAGTATATTTGTTCAGGTAAAAACAGTTTGTTCTCTTAACGTACCGCTTTTTATGTGTCTGTGGAAATGTTCCCGGTGACTCTCTTAGTCCACCTATGTCTGTTCCATAGCCCTACTCTCTTATTGCGTATTTGTCTTAGTCGCATGGTCGGGCCAAGAAAGAGATCCATACTTGCGCAAATCGCAGAAGAGAAC
This sequence comes from Puntigrus tetrazona, assembly GCF_018831695.1. Lineage (NCBI taxonomy): Eukaryota > Metazoa > Chordata > Actinopteri > Cypriniformes > Cyprinidae > Puntigrus > Puntigrus tetrazona. Next base: position 5,463,664 of record NC_056719.1, on the reverse strand, counting down.
AGCGTGCAAAACACTTAAAGGATCACGGTTCTGATGGAAGATCTACTGTGGTAGACTTCTTGGGCATTGACAGAATGCTCTCAGCCTCCTCGTACATCTACAAATAAAAGGATTATGACATGTATGCTTAGTAAAGAAAAAGTAATGAAAAACAATCATTGTTTTGCAATTCTGTTAATCATTAACAGTGGCAGTCGCTAATAAAAAAGTTTTTTTTTTTTTACACAAACAATATCTGGGTTCTGGTGCAATCTAGACTGAAAAACAGATCTAACTGTTCTGTTTGAACTTGGGCTACGCTGTGAGAAGAGTTTCATATTACCGGAATGAATTGAACATCTTGAAAAAGCTCCTGAATGAAGCGCCGTGAAGCCAGTCTGAACATGCAGTGGGCCAACAAGTATGAAACTTCGGAATACAAGCAGATGTCATCAAACGCATAAGGAAACTTTTCCTTGATTCTGCAAGGTAACAAATCATGATGAAAGAAAACATAATGAACAAAAACATCTAAGCTTCACCTTTACGTTTCACTATATTAAAAGGACCAAATAATGCACAGAGAGCAATATTTAGCAAAACCTCTGTTGAAAAATGTATTTAGAAAGCATTTGTTAAAAATAAATTGTTGTGGATGAACATCTCCTTACGTGAGTAGTCCTGTTTCATTCCCTTTTGTCCCCACTGAGGAGCTCAGGTTAATGACTAGTCGAAGCACCTCCTTCCTCAGAAGAACACGGCAGGCTGGAGCATCCTCTGGAATATTTTTCACCCCTGGCAGAAAGACAGCACGGGCAGGCATACAATTAACAATTAACCTGTCTGAAACAAATGCTTGAGAATTGCCTGAATGGTCAGATTTTTGCCAGCCTGAAGAATTCCTCACCAAGAACAAGCTCTGTGCTGCGTGTGCTGCCACCAGATCCCTGAGAGACAGCGTCGCTGCAGCCAGACACTCCTGAGTACTTAGACTGAGGCATGACGTCCAGGTTGTGTAGGGACTGATTGCACCATTCTGAGAATGGAGCATCGGGATAGTCTAAAATGAGATTTAGGGAGTGTAAGAAGAAACTCAAAATGACTAACGATCTAACTGATCGCCCAATTAAAATAAAGTATTGCATGCATCTTCACAGCTTGTGATGTCACCTTTGTCCTGTGTTTGTTTAGATAAACGCGCAGCTTACCTGTGCGGTTTTGCGTAGGAGTGTTTAAATTACACCCAAGCACGTAGAGCCCTGCGCAGTAAAGACAGTTCTCCTCATTGTGCTCCTGCAGGCCGGTCTCCTCCGCACCTAGCAGCTGGTGCTGGTCTGAACGGCTCACCGCAATCAGCTCTGTTATACTAAGCTGAGATCGCAAAACAGAATGCCTGGATCCTTCAGTGGAACCTGAGAAAAGAAGAGCATACAGATTACTAAAAAAAGATAACGAGGCACTATTGCAATGGGAATAGTATACAATCATTTCAGTCTTTACCATCTGCATCTCCAGAGAAGAACTTTGCTGATCGGTCTTCTGATGGTGGACTTGTCCTCTTCTGGAAGTATGGTACGTCTTTAATCTAGTTAGCAACCAAATAAAAGAAAGTCAAGTTTTAGGTAAAAAATTTAGAGGGTGTTTTTGTAAAGACAGTTTATGATACAGTTTGACCAAGAAATATTTAATTGGCATGTTAAAGGCTTAGTTAACCCCAAAATTAAAATTGCCATTAATTACTGACGCTCATGCAATTCCAAACACATAAGACTTTTGTTCATCTTTAGGACACAAATTAAGAATTTCTGATGAAATCCGAGAGGTCTCTGACTCTGCATAGACAGAAATGAAACTAACTTAAGAATACTTTTTGTGCACAAAGAAAACAAACATACAGACTTTATTAAACATTCACAAGAAAATGGCGGAACAGAGCTCGACAGATTTGGTTAGAAAGCTCTTTAAGGTTTGAGCAAAAATAATATCTTAATTTGTGTTCTGAAAATGAACAAAGGTCTTACGAATTTGAAATCATGGGTGAAATACTTGGGTGAACCATTCCTTAGTGTCATGTATGAAGAACAACCTGCCCCAATAGACAAAATGGGATCAGATCAACAAAAATAGATGTTAGTACCAGATACAAAACAGGTTCATAGAGTAGTTAGTAACCTGGAACATGCTGTTGATGTTCATTGGTAGTGCAAGGCCAATGTAGTCATCGGAGTTGCCATATGTGGCACTGGACACCATTGAACGCACTGAGGAGGAGCGCTGCAGGGAGGTCTGACTGATAGGGCTCAGAAGATCCTCCTTATCCAGAGATGCAAAACTCAAAGCCTTCAGAAACCTGTACTCATACAAATTGGAAGAGATCAGAGAGAAGCGTTTGGGTGGAGGACAACATTGGGAGAGAAAACATTAAGAAAGAAGGTTTAGACATTTAGGAAACTACTTGTGATGATACTGCATTACTGAAATCTTGCTAGCAGATGATTGGTAGGTTTGTCAATGTGGGAACAGGCTGGTGAAGTGTATTCACATTTCAGATGAGCAGCTGTTTGTCATTAGCTGCATCATGCAAGTACTGTAGGTCAAAAACCTCTACATGCTTCTTGGATCAAATGTGGGATCAACTGCAGGAATCGGTTTCAGTTCTGTTCTGCAAACTACTTGAAAGAGTTTTGTGACAATGGAGACAGGGCGTAGGTTAGAAAGTCTTTTTTTAGCACTACATTCAATCAATGAGGAATGAGGAGAGTTTACTTTGTCCTACTGTGGGGAGGTAAATTTAAGGAGTCATGGTTGAAGAGAATCAGGTTAAGGTATGGGCTTGAGGGAGCGCTAATGAGAAATGAAAAGGAGGGCAAAGTACGACGAAAAAGAAGCTAAGGAGGCTGGGTTTTTGTATTGTAAAAATGGACTGAAGTGGACGTTCAGATTGAAATAGGGGAACGTCAGCCCTAGGGATGGACCACGCACCGTGGCAGCAGAGATCTGCGATGGGGCCTGCTTGAACCTTGGCCCAGACATCTGAAGCGCTTTTTAGTATACCTGAGAGGGACCATCAGAAACACACCACATTATTTCCAATGGGAGCAGTGCTTCCTAAGGGGCTTTTAGGGGTTTCATCTTCATATTGTGTGGACAGCAACACTAACAGGGAACTCTAGTGCTTATTTCTTGTCTGATTAACATTAATATTGCACGAATTGATAATTTTTTGATGCTATCAGGCTGATAACTGTAACAGCCACATCACGAAAATAAACAATATTAAAAGGGAAGTCTAAAAAAACAAAAAGAAAAAAAAGAAAGAACTTCCACTGTAATGTCATAACTCCTAATGACTCTTCTGAGAAAGTGACTCTTCATCTTGAAACCTTTGGGGGCCGATGATAAATGTTGATGCATTCTGGGAATGCTGTGAGACAATTGGGGTAAGTCTAAAATCTAACACGAAAGACACAGTAAAAGAAGGGTGACGTAATGACAGAAAGGGAAGACTTTCGCACCATCTGTTGGTCCATCTGCTTTACCTGCGTGGTGTGAGTCTGGAATCCAGGCTGCCAGTTTTCATAGTAATGGCATCGGTGAAGAGCACGTCTTTGGCAGGCGAGGCAAGTGCCTCGCTATGGGAAAGGGAAGGGTGAATGCGCTGCTGCTGTAGTCGCTTGAGGGTAGCGTATCCCAGTGCGTCCCGTGGGCTGGTATACATGAAGCTACAGTCAGTCAGGCTTGAAATGGTTGTGACAGAAGGCGATTTAAGGGACTGAGCCCTTCGAGGCAAAGTATGAGAAGAACCCGGTGGCATCAGCAGTACAGAGTTAGATTTGGACAGGGGAAGGTGGTTGGACTGGGGCGTGAGAGAGTGAAGTGTTTTGACAGTTTGAGTGCTAATGACCGTATTGAGGCTAACACAGTCCGTATCGATGGTGGAAGAGTCCACGCCACCCACCGTCTCTCTGGATGGGCTGGAGCTCATGGAGCTAATACCACTAGTGGTTGTGTCTGTGTTGAAACTCTGGCTGCGACTTTTAAACTGAGCCCCGCTCCCAGAGTTTGAGCCATCGCCTGCCAGCCTTTCCCGACTGGTCTGCTCTCGTTGGGCGTCTCCAACCCCGGAGCTCCGTTCTGCAGCTTTGTTCATACGAGTCTCAGGTTCTCCAATACTAGATGTGCTGCCCTGAGTTTCTGAAGTCTTGCTGCCTACAAAAGAGGTATCCAGACTAACGCTTGGGCTTTTCGGCAGATGTCCATCAGTAAATACAGGACTGAAGACATCTCCCTGAACTTGAGAGAATATAGAGGGCTCTGTAACTGTGCGTATCCTCCTTAGGCCTCCTAACGTGGGCTCGCCATGGAGTTTATTGCTGCTACCAGTGCCTTTGGGGTCACTGGTACTACGGAGTTTTTTTCCGGACAAGGAGATGAGGAAGCGGTTCCGGACAAGTCGACTGGAGGCTAGTATGGTGAAGGGGCTGCGGTCCTTTAGGAGTTTGGGTCTGAAGTACAGTGGCTGGTCCTCTGAAAGTTCAGAGCTTTCTAACTTATCGTCATCCAGGATGTACATGCCTGAAAAGGAATTTTTAGATGTTTTTAAAAAGAGCCCACTAGACTAAATGTCATAGTGTGTGCAGAAATGCAGTGTGTGGTTTTTAAAGTGTGTGCCAAGAAAAGCTTAAACTTAAACCTTTTTCAGTTTCTATTCTAATCAGGATGTCTGACTGTGCTTAGTCATCTAAAACCAGTCAGTGGGTAGCTCATGATTCATGACTCTTTCCAAGCATCATTAAGTCATGTGTGAAGCACCTCTCTATATAAATGTAAGCCCAACCATTCCATTAAGTAAGAAAGATACATTTTACAGCTAAATCTGACACATCAAGAGGTGCAATTTGAAAACAAACTGCTAATTTGCTGATGCTTACAAGTCTGGGAATTGCTTTAAAGATATTTCTATCTTTTTGAAGTGAAATCACTCTAAAATTCAATAGATCATTTATAAATAGAAAACATTTCACTCACAGTCAGTTTAGACAAGGTTGTCAGAAATTTAGCAAAGAACTGACAAAAAAGGGTCTACAAGCCTCGTCTTTTTTTCAATATCAAATTGCATGTGAAAGAAATTACACAACACAGTTACACAACTCTAATACAAGAATGAGAAGGAAAAAGCACCCCTAAATTTTGTAGAACAAAAGATTGCAAAGTATTTGTGGTGCAGGATAAGCACAATGTGTGATATGTGCTATGTCTTGATATATTACTATATACAGCAGTTAAAAAAAAAAGAGGCTAAAATGAAAAAATGAAACCATGTTAAAATCTAAAATTGAAACCAATGCAGTGATTTCTCAGATTCTAAGCCACTAATGATAAATATGAGATGACTATGCTTCAAATAAGAAAATATGGGGCCCATTTGAAAGGTGGTAAGAAAGATCTCCACCCTTAAACCACAGTGTTGTATTGTGAGCCATTAGTCATGTATGATTAGATGGGAGCAGCACTCACTAGGCTGAGTGGAGTCACTCTCGCTGTTATGTCTAGAGCTGGTGGACTCAGAGTTCAGGCTGAGGGTGCTGGGCGCTGAGGAAAGGTGGATGAGGGGTTGCTGCTGTTGTTGCTGCTGTTGCTGTTGTAGGTTTTGGCTCTGCTCCACTTCATCCGGCACTACAGGCCACAGCTGCCTGCGATTGTGCCTAACTGCATCCCAACCATGCAGTTTCAGAAGCTCACATCCCTGCTTAGTTTTAGAAATGAGTCCCAGAACATAAAGACATGTCCTGAGAGAAGGGAAAAAAACAACAAAAAGACAGCAAAGATCAGAGCATATGAAAAAAGAAAGAATGCAAGATTGCCTAATAGTCGTGGAGGAGGTATGATGCAATTCACAGAGTCATCTAAGCCCAGAAAAAACTGGTTTCTGAGAAAGTCATTTTGAAACTATGGAAGTGTCTAGAGGGGTCCATCATTAATTTTCGGTCACCACATGTATGGTCACCCAATTGGGTAAACTGTGAAATATCCCTGTGCAATAGAAACCAGTAAATGTTGCAATGCAAGTGTCTTATTTTTGTCATTTTGTTTCTGATAACTGAAACCACACTTTTTCTAAAACAAAAAGGCTGGCTATTTCTAATGTTATTTCCTATGTTAGCATTACAACTTTATCTACATCATTATTGTTTTTTTTCTGTTACGGTCACAAGATAAAAGTTTCAGACATCTTCTAATCATTTAGCTGAAAGGAGTGCCGGTGGGTAGTGAACAAGTGCACTAGCTGAATCCTTATTTGTGCGTTTGAATTAAATGCCATATCTAAATTTGTAAAATTTTCAGCCATATGCAGCCAGATTGATCCTGAAATCAAGAGCACATACCCTCTAATAGAGAGAACCTCACAGTCATGGGCAAGAGCGACGATGTCTGGAATTACATTCTCTTCCTGCAGAAGGTTTAGTCCCCAGTTAGATGTGCCAATGTTTCCCTTGAAAAAAATGAGAGTAAATAGTTTATATGCATTAATAAAATGAATGATGCTACTGACAATTAATACCACAAAAAGATAGTAGTGAAAAAAACTTCAACCTGTCTAAAATTAGAAAGTGTCCTCATAATCCGAGTTCTCTATTTACCCCCCCACACCCCCACCCACACAGCAGCTCACCAGGGCCCAAAGAGCAGCTTTAAGATGTTTGATGCCATCCCATTTGTCCAGCACTGGGCAGCGCACTGTATAGCTCAGATCTGAAACTACATTCTGTTAGAGGAAGAAAAGAAGCATTATATGAATAAACGCTTTACAATCAGGGCCTGTCAAAAAATGATTTTAAATACACACCTGAGCTTCCAGCAAATGACAGCCCGTCTTATCATGCACAAGTTGCCCATACAAATGCACAGGAAGAAAAACATTTGGTCTTTGTAACCTGTACGAAAGCAATTTTGACACCAAAAAAGTTATGGATGACTTCCTTTCAAATCATAATACAGGCTCCTGATGAATTAACAATTGAGTACAGTAACAATTTCCACAGAAAACCTTTGGTTGCTCCGTCGCACGTAGTTATCTCCATCCACTGGTTTACGGTAAGTAGTGAGTGCTTCATTAAGCTGTTCCTCTATGAGGTCCACATACTTGAGGTTGTATTCCTACAGGGGAACAAAAGTAAATCGGACAGAATAGGTATGGTAATTCAAGTATTATTGACAAAATATAAATAAAAATGTATATTTCATGGATGTATATACTGTGAACAACCTAAAACGCTGCAGTGCAGAATAATGATAAAATACATTACCTTCTGCCACTTTTCCAGTTGTTTAGTGACATAGCCCCTTTCATTTAGATAGGAGAACCCCTTTGGAATGGACAAAAATCTGGAAATGGATGTAAAAGGAGCCTTATTATGCAAATAAAACCCTTTTTAACTTTACTGTGTCAGTTAAGGAATTTATATTCATATTTACACACACTATACACTTTAAAAGATGAAAGTGGCACAACACAATGCAAAATGCACTGACTAGTGTTCTTAATCTCACATATTAACCGTCTAAAATTCAGACATATTTTGAGAGTTTTAGATTTTTTTCCAAGTGTGTGCTAATTCACTTAAAAGACTGCTCTGTATGTGATCTCAAAATTATCACAAAGACTTCTTTTAGTCAGCAAAGATGCTTTAAATTGTAAGTCATGGCATTTCTGTTGTCAATAATTATTTTGGTCACAAATTAATGTTGTTCATCAACTGTTTTCTGTGTGAAGAAGAAAGAGAAGGAGAAGAAGGAGAAGCAGAAGAACAAGAAGAAGGTTTCCAAAGGATCACATGACACTACTGGAGTAATAATGGTGAAAATTATGATGAATCTGTGCGTTAAATGGAGTAGTAAGTCTTTACCGTAGCAGCAACAGCACACCCTTGTCTCCCAGGTGAGTTAGCGCTGGCTTCATCTGAATCAGAGCGTGCAGGTTTGCCTAAGATGAGCGATGGAAAAAACAACAGTCTTGTTATTAGACATGTCACTATGTAACTGTTAATTCTGACCTAGTTTCTGGCTGTTTACAGACCTCCGTGACAGATTCCTGGAACAGAGCTTAACAGCGTAATCAATTCACAAGTTACCTCCAACATCAACACATTTTTTATATTGCCTAGACCAAGCTCCACTAAATAACACGACTTTCTGCCAAGATAAACTTCTCGATGTCATTCACACCCTCCCTTTTGCCCTTATGTGTTAAATGACTTCACCTTGTCTTCACAGGCCTCATCCAATATGTCCAAAGCCTCTACTGAGATGGCCTTGTTGCGGTCGTGTAGCTGAGTCACCAGCAGTTCAATACCCCAGTTGCTGAAGAACTCCACGTTAGCTCGAAGTAGCACCCGCAGATGCTTGGTGGCGTACAGCCTGCAGTTCTGTGCCAAAATAACATTCAAGAGATCTGTTAGCATAGGGAAATGCTCTTACCTAGGTTGAAGTGTAAATGGGGTCAAATGGTGGCAGGTCTTACGTCAGTGGCAGCAGTGAGGATCTTGGAGAGGATGACTCGTGCTAAGCCATCCCGGCTGTAGTCCAGTGTGGAAACGATCAGCTTCAAAAGATGGTCCTGGTTCTTCAAGGAGCACAGGTTCAGCAGGCTGTCAAAACACATTGAGAAAAAAGGCTAATATTGGAAGATACCGATATATAGGGTCTCTCTATATTGCTCCTGCTAAGTCCCAGACTAACCACTGGAAGACGCTGCACTTCTCAAGCATCTTAACACCCTGTGGGTGGGCAGAGAGAGTGCCGAGGAAGAGGAAGTAGTGCTGGCTGAGAGTGGTGAGGAGGCCGTTGCTCTGTAGACTACGGTCTGGTTTCAGGCCAGAGGACGAGGACAGCCACTGGACAATGTCCTTCACCAGGTCCTCCAGATACACCTGACCGTCCTAAGACAACAAAAAAATAGCCCAAAATTGTTGTTTTTTCTTCTGTGAAAAACACTTTGAGAAACTGAATTGGAAGAAAGGGCTACAGGTACATGAAAGTGAGTAAATAATCGTAGGCTCAGTTCTTTGATATCTTTTCTTCTCACCTCATCTGACTCCAGCAGGAACTCAATGAACTGACAGCCCACCACCGTTAACTGCCTGGCCTTGCTGTGGTCCAGCTCCAGGCTAGCATACAGCTTACTGCTAGGCTTGTAGAAAAACAGCAGCCTTCGCACAAACCTGAGAGAGAAAGTGTAGGACTTACACCAATGAATGGGTATTAAGTATTAAGAAGGTTTCTAAGAACAGAAAACTGATCTCTGCTTACTTGTGCATCTGTTCCTCTTTGTTGTTCCGAAGGTTAGCATTTGGCCACTGAAACAATTCAAAAAGAGACACCACACTTCATATTGTAACAAAATTTTTACACTTCACACACAAGGTCTCCTCTCATTTTTAGCCTTGTCCTGGGAACATGCAGTAGCTTTGATTTCATAGATCTGAACAATCTTGACAAGGCATGGGGCTTTAACAACTCTTAAGTAAAGAGGGGACAGATTGTGAAGAGATTTAAAAGCAAACAGTAGGATTGTAAAATCAATTTTATACTTTACAGGAAGCCAATGAAATGAGATTGAAGCGGGCGTAATGCCACACTTTAAAGGCATGTAAACTGAGAATAATACTTGACCAAGAATTGATCTTAAAATGATAAGGCTGTGGCTTAAATGATAGTGAAGACTTTTACACAGTTACAAAGCAAATATACTTCAGTTAAATTTCAAATCATGGTTTCCAAACAGATACACTGATATAAGAAAATGTTTCTTAAGCACCTAATCAGCATAATTTAATGATATCAGCTTTGTAATAAGAAAAAATACATTAAACTGTGGTATTATAGTATAGTATTTCTAAATAATAGTGTTTTTACTGTATTTTTCATGAATGCAGCCTTGGTGAACATAAGAGAGTTTGAAAAACAAAAAACCTTACTGAGCCCAAATGTTTGAATGATTTTTAACAAACTGTGGTTCATGGTTATGACATTGTGCATAAAAAAAAGCAGGACAAGAACTCATACCTTGAGTATGGTACTGATCAGGACCCAGTTCCATTCCAAATTCTGTTTATGATTGAGAATCTGACTGTCTCTGAGGTTCATCATCAGGGCCTCCTCGGTGTCCTTAAAACACAACAGAAATGTAGATCACATACTGAAACACCAAAGAAATTATCTCCTTCAGTCACCAGCTCATACCTTAATGACAAAAATGTCCCTCTGGGGCCTCTGCTGGTCTCGACAGTAATGAGCAGCCAGCGATTTGCGAATAATATGGTCCAAATAAAGACTATTGGGTTTGGGGCCTCGTTTCTTCTTCTCATGAAATCGCTTTAAGTAATTGACTGCAGCACTCGCCCGTCTACAAAACACAACCAAAGTGCTCCATCAAATAATATAACAATAAAACAATCAAGTAGCTTTCTCACTGTGCTAATTGTGTTTCCAGCTATGTAGGACAAGACAGCAACTCACAGTCTTTTCTCCTGAGGAATGTCAAAAGAAGCAGCCATGTTCATAAGAGTGGGCAGGCAGTGCAGGTGGTGACTATGGGAGTGGGGAAGAATGGTGTTGGCCTGAAAATAAAATTAAGGTTATTTCAAATTTAAGGTTTGAGATATAGCTGTATTTAAGCAGTTACTGTTGCAGTAAATTGAACATAATACCATATGCAGGAGCTCTCCTAAAAGGATGGTTGCACGCACTGAAACACTATCATCACTGCTAGTGATTACTTCAACCAGTCCCTGAAAAGAAATAACATGTCTTCAGAACCTTTTTGGAGCTTGACAATCTTTGTATGCTTTACTGAATGGAAAAGAGCAGCTATTTTCTTCAAAAAATAAATAAATAAAAAAATTAAAATCTCCTTTTGAGACCCATGTAAGAAATTAAGATGCATACGAGTTTGAAACTAAAGGTTGAATAAAAAAAATTACTGCAGCTTCTTTTCTTCAAGAATGGTTCATCAATGATTTAAAAATCAGGAGACTTATAATTTTACATGGTAAATTACCTCTAAAAGTCCACTGTGGATGAATGCACAAAGTAGCAAGGCGAGATAGTTATCCATCAAATCTGGTCTGGGTGGACAAAGAACACAAACACATGTCAAGACTTTGAGGCTAAATGCACTCAAGGCTGATCTGCTGAGGCTCCACTACTTAGCTCAGTTTCAGGGTTAATTAAGCCCAGCAAATGCTCTTACCTGGACCGTGCCCTATGTGGAAGAATTATTTTTGCTTCTGAGGCTACAAAGCCATCTGACAGTCTCCAGCTGTCCTGAAACCTACTGGGGTCTGGAAAAGGGACAGAGGACATTTTTCCTATCAGTGTGAGTTGACTTCTGATGTGGTAGATGTCTGGAAACAAATATGTTAATCAGTGCAAGCAGACAGCAGACGCACTCACCCACACTGAGAAGAGCTTCTATAAAATCATGTGTCACCACGGGAACAGGGAGTCTGAATATATCATACATCACCTCCAGAAGACCTCGCTGAGAAGAGAGTGACAGAGTGTGATGAAGTACCTCACAATGAGGCTTGAGAACTGACTCAGTAATCACTGTGGTTAATATGTACATCTCATTGTATAATATTTAGGTTGTTTTAGCCTAGAATATTTTAGCTTTTAAATAATTTTGTATCACTACATACCAATAATATTAAAATAATTATAATTGTATTTTTTTATCATTGAATATGATTCTATTTATTATAAAACAAAATATTTAACTGATTGATATCATTAATTAAACAATATTTTGTATGCACTCTAGGAACACTAAATAAGTAATTTAATAGGTTACAAAATATGTGTGGACTCATTGAAAACTATTAAAAAAAAAATAATACTACTACTAATAATAATAATGCAACCAACAGATTCTATATTTTTGAAACTGTTTCACTGAACATGTAAGAAATACAAAGCTGCAATAATTCAACAAAATAACTCCACTTAACATAACGTATATAAAATATATAAACTGTAAATATTAAATACACAATTAATGTTTTAAAAACACAAAATATGTACCAAATATAGAGCAGTAGCTTTTGAAATCAAAAGAACTGATTGCTTGATTTGCATAATGTGTGTTTTGCAAGCTTTCTAATTATATCCTTTAACCATACCCTCACTTCCATATTTGGTATACACAGCAAACCAATGAGAGACTGGATTCCAGAGTTTCCTGATTTGCAGAGATTAATGATGCCTGGAGGTAAAGTAAGACAAAACAACAGGTTTGGACTTAAGTGCACTCACGAGAAAATTCAATTTAAAAAAGGCATGATGAAATACAATAATCATTCCAACATTTTTTGATGCACCATCCTAATATATGCACTGCAATCAACCTTAAGCATTGACTGAAATTTGTGACTACAAGGACTCCAGAGAAAGCACCGCTGTGTTCAACAAGAATTTAAGCGGCATTGCTTACCTGACCAAGAACGAAGGGAAGCAACAATTGACATCTTACTGGCAAGAAATCGAGCCTCCCTGTCTTCCCTGTAGAAAGAAATAGGGTAGGTGTACCCATTAAGCACATGTCCACTTTCAACTTTGACATCAAATAAAAAAAAAAAAAAAAAAAGATAATATTTTATGTTGATCATTATTTTAACCAATCCAATAATTTGTTAGTTACCAAACCAAGTGAATGATGTCTCACACAAAAGACAATAATACATAGTCAACAGTATATTTAAGTTTCATGAATGTAATTGAAAAAGTAACTTACATTTTAAAGCAAACTTTTGTCTTTTTTCACCATTACACACTGCGGAACCATTTAAGCCCACTTTATCTTTTTAATGAGGAAATTGCCTGATTAAATATCTTTAATAACAGTGCTTTATGTGCTTTTATCTTACTGACCTTTTACCTTAAATTATTATGAAGAAGTCTACATATTACACTGTTTAGCACCATCATTTAAATGTACATGCTTATGTCTATCATTTGTTTTCAGCAAGAAAATGACAAAAAAATACTACAGCACCTGTCCAAAAAACAATCTAATAAGCATGTCGCCTGTACCATGAGGCCACAGTAGAAACGTTTTTTGTCAATACTAGCAAAACAGTTTGGAGTGGACTGAAAGTCTGTGAGGGAGAGAGAGAAGATTTTTTTTTTTCAATACTTCACTCACACATAACTGTATATTGATGTTTTACTACTTTAAAATCAATAAATGTTAATATAGCTGTGAATCATTTGGAAAATGTGCAGGCTTAAATGATACCAAAGTACCAATTAAGCCCATGCCAGACTTTTGACTTTATTCATAAAATATGTAAGAGATAATCAACGGCTAGTCGTGCATTAAAGGATTTAAAATGCACGAAATGGCAAGTTAAAGCAGTGCATTAATACAGAACAGTGGATACAGTGAACCTGTGCATTAAACGGTTTTACTGCACACCTGCCAGCCAATCAGAATCGAGACAGTGTTTCCCCTGCCATTATTTGAAAAGATTTTTTTTCTTTAAGCGCTAGATGACAACAGAAGTCATTTGAAGTTGCCTTTTCTATAGAAGAGGTCTACATCTTGTTCTTTTATTAAACACACTAAATAACCTTATGTTATTCATATTACATTTTATACTGATATACTAAATATTAAGTCACAAAAAGGCTGTTTTTAATTGTGTTCGTCTGTGACTGGCTGTGAATGAATAGTGCAGACACGAGGTATAGTGCAGTGCTACTACTGAAGCCTGCGAGTCTTGTGGTGATATTAAAGTCTGCCCCCTCAGTAAATGAGGACAAAAATACATAAAGCATTTGACGGTTTCATCGGAGTAAAACTATCCTCATACCATACACACTGTAGCACGTCAAAATAAAAGTTATTGAAGTCATTGTGGGAGAAAAAGCCTACATTACTATTGTTCAGTAAAAAGTACGCAGGCTACTAAACTTATTAAAACCTTGACAATATTTATTCAAATGTTTTTAATTGTAATATTAAATCCTGTTTATTTTTTATTAATAATTTTATTTTCATTAATAGACAAGTTAATGCATTATGCCCTAAAAGTTTTACAAATATACAACACAGAATTTCTGAGGATAAACTAAAAAAATGCCTAAACTTAATGCTTAATGGGTACACTTACCCCACACATCCATACATGCAGTCAATAAAAGTGGCATGCTTGTGTTACCAATGGCAAAATCTACTTCAAAGACCTTAAAGCAGCACACTCACTTGAGCTGACCCTCTGCGGTGTCTGGATTGTGTCTATAGTGAAAGTCGGTGTAAGGTGCCAGGATTTGCTGAAATAAAAAGCAAGCAAAACTTTACTAAACAACCTTGTAAAGATGTTTTGACCATATCTGAATGAAACCTATTAATGTCATATAGTAATAAAGAAATTAAAGAAAAACTAACAGGCCTAAAAGAATTAATAAAGATTGCAGCAATATTATTTAATTAAGATTAATTACTTAGGATAACATTTTATGAAACAAAAAATATAACTAAAATAATGCTCATAATAGGGCTGTGCGAAACAGATCGTCTGCGACAATATCGTGATTGTTGTTTTAACAATGCGTGATTTTACATTATCAAGTATTTTGTACAAACCATTTAAAAACACCTCTATAGAGTATATGCACACATTACGTATGGTCTAGATAAGTGTGTGTATTTAGAGTGTGTTCTTTCACTGCATGATTCAATCTGTGATATTACAAATGCGATATGGAATTTTTCAGTTCAGTAAACAAGAAGTTAATTAAGAGACAATAGTTCCTGTCTTTGCGCTATTCTATAACAAAAAAATAATTCCAAACACAACCGCAGCATTATTTTGGCGGCTCTGAGCAACATAATAGTGACTCGCTCCTGAATGAATCAACCATTTAAACGATTCTGTTCAGTCAGAATGACTCTTAATTACAGTGACTTACTGCCACCTACTGGCGGTTTTAATTTCACATTCAGAGTATCCTTCATCATTAAAATAGTTCAATTATCAATATATTTCAAATACTAGTATTCAGAATTTACATTTTTAGAAAAAAAGGCTTAAAAGTAAAAATGCCCATAAAAAGTCTGTTAAAAATTATTGGAAAAGATTCTACTCTATCAGTGTGAACTGACCAGTACACAGAATAACTTCAGGAGTCCACAGCAGTCCTTAAGACACCAGCACAATAACAAACTCAGCAAATCACCATCTATTTATTGTTATAGCAAAAATCCCAGAAAATATCCCAGAAGATTTTCTTTTTTCAATATCGCACACCCCTACCTGTAATATGAAATAATACAATTAATGATGGGTTAATTGTTGAAGACGAATCCATACCTCGAGCTCGACATCAGAGCGCACGTACTGCCGTGTATGAGGGTGATTGAGCAGGTGCAGGATGGTGGTCATCAGAGCCTCATTGATGCGACTGAGCTGGCAGTCGATTACATTCTTCAGGATGGTGCTGAGGCCTCCCCTCTTGGCCACAATCTCAGGGTTCTCCAGTGCTGCAGAGACAAACGTGGACATGCGTGAGGTCACGGACTAATGTGTTACAGTTCAAAGATTGGTCTGCAAGCCTACCAAGTTCACAGATAATGGCGATGCAGGCACGAACCATCCGGTCCCGCTCCTGCGGTCCATCGTTACCCACAGCAATAAGTGAGTTTGTGATTGAGCTTGGGAAGAGCAGGGCGTTCACAGTGATCATCTGGTAAAAAAAATCATAGCAAAAATACTTATACCAAAATATAATAACAGAATGAGATTATGAGATATATATTTATATATATATAAAAAAATTTAACTAATAATTATAATTCCAGCTTTTTTTTTTGTTCAAAAATATGTAGGTTGGTTATTGGAATTTGTACAAGAGAATAGCTGCAGGATAAAATAAAACAAAAAACAGAAAAAAAGAAAACAAATCTAATACAGAGATTCAAATAAATTAAAAGGGTCATATGACGATGCTAAAAATATCATTTTGTGTATTTGGTGTAATCCAATGCGTTTACTGGGTTAAGGTTAAAAAAAATATATAATATATTTTCCACAAACAGTACATTACTATTGGTTTCATTATTTCTATTTTTTTTTTATTATTAAATGAACATAAAACAGCGGGAAGTGTTCAAATCTCACCTTTCTCACTAGTCTGAGTGCTTGTGTGCGTTCCACCTCATTACTCTGCTGGATGTCAATGCACCTACAGGTCAAAAGGTCATATTAGTCAACATTAGTAATCAATGCTGTGCTTCTCCAACCATAACAACAGCTGCACTGGGGAAACTGAGTATTACCTCTAACTGCTCTAATTTATTCTGACTCGCTGGGTGCTCAGACAGGGCAGAGGAAGTAACACATCATTACAGTACTACCACTTCAAAATGACCTTAACTGGATTTGACTAGCTCTTCACATGAATGCTTCCCTCTCTCTTTCTCTGTCTGTCAGATGCTAACAAAAGATGATCCACAACTCACTATGAATTAAAATCAAGTCTTGTTTCTGATGGAAACGGTTAGTATTTCTCCCACAATCTCTAGCTCGGAACTGAACTGCTGAAATCACTGGCCTGCATACAGTACTATAAAAACACGTCACACAGACCTGGCAATCAGGTAATCCACCTGCAGCCGGAGCACTTTCTGAAGGATATTACTGTCTCGGATGAGGTAGCGGAGAGCACGTAAACCTGCCGCACGGACCTCCTTAGCCTCATTAAGCAGCGCCAACCTGAGGCTGTGAAAAAAACAGCATGACACATGAATCATTTAGCTTAAAGGAACAGTTTACCCAAAAATGAACTCTGTCAGCATTTGGTCACCCTCGAGTAGTTCCAAACTTTTTTTCCCCTACTATGAAAGTCAATGATGACTCATATTTCTTCCTTTGTGTTCATTCAGATTCAGAATTCATTCAGATTCAGATTCAGATTCAAAACTAAAATTTTGGGGTAAAGTAAAACAGGACATTCAATGAAAAATCATGTTTTATAGATTTTTACTGCTCAGACATAAGATGAGAAATTACAGAGGTGCACAGAATCATCTTTATCTTAAATATATATTATTTAGTTTAAAATCAAATTTTATTAATTTTTTAAAACACTTGTATGAATTAAATTAATCTCAGATTAAATGATCATAACACCTTTGCTTCAACCTTGCAACTTTAATGTAATGCTTTTTTCATTCTCTATTACTCACCATATGATCATTTCTTCATAGGTAAAGCCAAACCTTTCCTCCGAGAGCCCGACATTGCAGAGCAGCTATTTGGAGACATGAACAAGCACTTAATTCATTTGACTTGGTCACTCGTAAAGACGTTGGTGACTCTACTTTTATTCAAAAACTCAAAGTACTTCTGACCAGACAAAACTTGTTCGGCTGATCGTCTGCTGAAATATTACAATGCTGTCAGCAAACTAATAATTCTTCACCTGAACTGGTGATTATGATCCAGTTATGGCCATCAAATAGTTTTCCAATTTTTCTACAGTCAGTGGCACCTGTGGCAGGTCAACCAGAAACTATATAAAACAGTCTATAAAATAAATGAAGTGAATGGCATTTTTTACACTTTCCATACTGGCAATCATTATATAAACCTCTTTTCAAAATCATTCAAGTACATATGAAACTCTCTTTGGCTGTGAACCACAAAACATGCACATATCCACAGCATGACTCCTTCAATCTCGTACTGGTTCTGCGGCAGCTGGCAGGCATCAGACTGAACTTGCACAATCTGGAAAAGATTACATTCACACTGGCACCCTTACCCTGTTTGTTTTCAAAACGCAAAACTGATCCAGATTCAGCACTTCAATGCTTTAAGATCACCTGAGCCTTAGGTCTGCTCAGATGCTTTTATTTTAGGCCAGATCCTGTAAGTGTGGGGCAGAAATGCCCTCAGGCCTCAACTGATGGAAACCATAAAGTAGTCTGTTTACTTCATCTTACCAAACACCAGTAAGTATTCACATGCAGGACTCCTGTGTTGTAATACCAAACAGATGTACCAGATTCAGCTGGCTGCTATGCATTAGGGGTAGGCAGCATTTTCGTCAATTGTTTTTCCAACAATTGACTAGTTGATTAGAAAGTAATTACTTAAAGGAATAGTTCACAGAAAATTTAAAATTCAGTCGTCATTTGCTCACCCTTGAGTAGTGTCATATCTATTAAATTTAAATATCGTGATAATACCATATACTGTGATAAGAGCATTAGCAATTAATCTTAACAGGAAAATTTGATATCAGCATATGCCTAGTTGTACCCAAACAGTTTTAGTTTTTATTGATTTCAACTGTATTATATATTTTTGTGTTCCACAGATCTCTTATACAGTTTTGGAATGATACGAGGTTGACAGATCACTTATCCCTTAACAAAAGTGCACTAACCATTTAGACAACCTAACACTGTGTGCGCTTTTAAGATGACGAACCTTGATGAAGTTGTTCAGGTGGCCGAGTTTGCGCATATTCGAGACTCCTTGCTGTTTGGCCACATTCTGGAGGATCTCTCGCATGTTCTCAGAGGGGTCTGGAAGAAAACATGATTGAAGAGATGCGAGGTCATCAGAGAAACAGGGTTGGGAAAACAAAGATATAATGTTCTCCTTGTAACAGCGTGACATAAGTAACCGCACCATTTCCATTATTGTTGTGCTACAACCACAAAAAGCAGAGAAGTGCTTTATGGGATGAAATCAAGCTCAGATCAGTTAAATTCGTAAGCACACAAAAGCAGAGTGTTTTTGCACACTGGGACTTCCTGACATCATTTCACCTAACTAATTCTCATAAATATCACCCTGTGCTCAGTTTGGAAAGGAAGTCTTAGCAATCAAAAAAGGGTGATACATTTTAAAAACCGCAAATTAACAGCAGAGAGCTGGCGTCTCAAGACAACTAAATATGTGTGTGTGTGTGTGTGTGTGTGTGTGTGTGCATGTATCCCTAATAATAGAAAAGAGGTATTTGCTCCTCTCATAAAGTTGCATAATAAAATGAATATTAGATTTTAATATTGTGCAAAACCAGCTTGCATAAAAGACAGACACTCAAAGATACTACTACACAGGTTCAGTCATCTGTACCAAAACAAAACAAAACAAAATACACAAATATTGCACAGACGTTCATACGGGAAACAAAAACTCAGGCCTTGTCTAAATACAGGTAGGCTGCCATTCGAAGCTTTCGGGTCAATAAAATTGTGACACTGAAGACTCTTACTTAAAATAAAAGTACTTATTAAATATATTAAAACAGAAGTTATTTTCAGTTGTAATAATATTTCACAATTTTACAGTTTGCTTTGTTTTGTTTAATTGACCTCAAACTTTTAATGCTGGGTTTTAGCAGGAGCTCCAACCAGGAATTCATTTCTGGAATAAAACTGGATTACTATCTGAGCTCAGCAAAACAGAGCAACCTGACTCAAGTTACAAAATCTAGTCATTTTAACACTAACAACCAGAGGTCATAAGGGGAAAACATATGGTAAACAGAAGGTTAACCTATCAGCAATGACAGCACGCAATCATGGCACTGCAACAGCTAATGAGCTACTTTCCCTCTAGCCTTATTACTAAATAATAATTCTGATCTTGTAAAAAAAAAATGCAACAATATTAACAGATGCCTTTTTAAAATAAAGTATTAGCAAAAGTCCAAATTAACATTAACTAAGAATAATAAATGCTGCAAAAGTTTTTTTTTTCCCCTCATTGCTAGTCATGGTAACTGTTACCAAATGAAAAGTCTTATTCAATTTAAAAAAAAAAACAAACAAAAAAAAATCATAAATAATTTAGTAGTATAACTACATTAAATTGGACGTCAGCTGATATATTATTTAAAAAAATAAACAAAATGCATTACATTTTTTTATTTCTTGCTGCAGCATATTGTTGTTTTGGTCCCTACACCCTTTGGACCCTACAGTCCTGCAATGATGGACTGAAGAGATACATATTTCATGCAACCATTAAACAATACAAAAAGCATTCGAGACCTCTAACACCACTTTTTTTTTCTTTGTTTTTAAGTATTGCATACCTGGCATACAAAAGCAATGTGTACGGACATACATATATGTTGCATGCTGCCTTGGTTTAAGGCTGTGTCTCAAAAACAAGTGCAGCAAGCATTTTGTGGCATCGTAGCTGGGTTTGGCACCAGCTATGCTGACATTTCAAACAAGCCTACGATGCCCAGAAATGCTGTCTAGGTAGGGAGTACACTAGGTTCATCTGACTTACCTCTTGTGAGATCGAGAGGTACATTTTCCTCCCCACTGTCATTCCGACCTGTATATGTAAGATAAAATAAGACATTGAGAAATGCATGCTTGGGCAAGTGCAGCTGATGAAGACTGCTTCATATTCTCTTGACGGATCTGTTAATCGTCCTAGCAGGGCAGTCTTAATCTCACCTCGCATCCGTATACTTCGGATAGGACGGCCTCGGATGCTGACCGCCATCTTTAGCAGACACATTCACAACACCGGAAACCTCGCGAAATATCGCGAGAACAGGGCTTTTGACCAGACTGTTGTGTCTGCACTTCTACACGTCTGTCTGACTGGATCATAAATAAAACTGCAAATTAATAAATGATGTATTAATTTTTTTCTAGACACAATGCATAAAGAAATTATAATAGGGATGCAAATTTAACCAAAAAGGGCCAACCAGTGTAAATGAGCTATAAAAGCTGTGATTTGAATATATCTTTGATATTTTTCTTTCTTTTTTTTCCAAATCTGAAACGGTATTAACGTTAGTGAAACACTGAAACACTTTTGTATATAACAGATATACAAAAATTGGTGTGTTGTCCTTATAATCTTCTATAATAATCATAATAAAACCAAACTGCATTTATTTTCACATTGTATTTTCAGTTTTTTTTTATTATTATGGTGCGAGATACATAAATTTATCAATGGAAATAAGCTACTCAGTTCAACACCTCTCTCAGTTCAACACCTCTTTTTGGCTCAATCTCAAATATATATTTTATATATCAATTGATTATGTATATATATATATATATAAAATCAATTGAGCCAAAAATCTATTTTGAGAGAGTGAGAGAGATATATATATATATATATATATATATATATATATATATATATATATATATATATATATATATATATATATATATTTTTTTTTTTTTTTTTTTTTTTTTTTACTCTCTTGACAGTTTTAACTACGTTTTCACATTTTTATTACTTTTCTGTCTTGTTAAAGCATGCTGTATAATGTTCAATATTTGCAACTGAACCAAAGGGCACGTATGATGTTGATATTTAACGTGTTTCACGTGTAATAGCGCCTCACCTCCTGCAGGTGTCAGTGTTGTCTGCTGTCTCTATGGCTGCTACAGAATAAGAAGAAGAAGAAGTGTCACGTTGCGGCGAAAAGAGGTACATTTTATGAAATTACATTTTATTACACTAATGGTATTGGTTAGCGGATATTGTGGTAGTGTATAACAGCTAGCGTTAATAATTGTTACTAACTGAGCAACATAGGTGCTGTCGATAAAGCGCAGAAGCGATTCATTTTAATTAAGAACAGTTAACAGGTAAATAATACAAATAATAAGAATGTGTTCGCAGTCACGTTTAAAGTATCTGTTCTACTGCGAGGTAACATAGGTAAACATATGTAAAGGAAAAATGACCGTGGTTAATTTAGCTGGTCTAGATGTAAAATTGTGTCATTATTTGCCTACAGAATAAGTGAGTGAAGGAAAAATGGGGCGCTCATCCAAAGACAAACGCGATATCTACTACAGGCTGGCGAAGGAGGAGGGCTGGAGAGCGAGAAGTGCCTTCAAACTCCTGCAGCTGGATGAGGAGTTCAACCTTTTTAAAGGTAAGAGCTGCATGGGATAAAGTGGATGAGTCATCGTAGGATATGTCTCGAAAGCTTGTGAACTGCCTACATAGACGGCATCAAAGCAGGCTTTCATGTTCAAACGACCGTTCATGTCCTACCTACATACAGGTGTTAGTCGTGCTGTGGATCTGTGTGCTGCACCTGGCAGCTGGAGTCAAGTTCTGAGCCGCAAACTCCGGTTGGTTAAATGCATAATGCACTTGATCTATATTGAGTGATAAAGTGTAAACAGCACGTACAGATACTGTTCGGTAAAATGTTTTATTGTAATCTCAAAAAACAGCTTTTTTGTACAATTTCAGTGTAAAAGACAAGAGTGAAGACGTGAAGATTGTGGCGGTTGACCTTCAAGCAATGGCCCCTTTGCCAGGTGTCACGCAAATTCAAGGAGACATCACCAAGGTGCGGAAAGACTTTTACACTTAAATGTTTTGTTTTTTCAGCGTGCCATTATAGCATTTAAATCTATATGTTATTATGACATTAATCTATACATCTTAAAAGTCAGACACTCCAGGTGAACAGGGTAAATAAAAATACTAATAGATATCACCATATTTCTCCAGTGAAATTATTTGATAAAGACTTGCAAACATTATTACAAGTATAAAAAAAAAGTGTGTGTGTATATATATATATATATATATATATATATATATATATATATATATATATATTTATTTATTATTATTATTATTTATTTATTTTTTAAATATCCAAGTTATGCAATCATATATGCACTACCCTTACAGTCACACAGACCAAAATCAAAAATTTTCTTAATGCTTGATTAAATCATTTTTAAGCCTGTCGTGTCTCGCCTTAAACATTTTATTTGTTATCGCTTTTTATAGATTTCTACAGCACAGGAGATTATTCGACATTTTGCAGGACAGTCTGCAGACTTGGTTGTGTGTGACGGAGCCCCTGATGGTATGAATAACCTCGTGTGTTATTGCACTCGATGCTGCCGTCTCCTCTACTTAAGTAAAATCTTGAATTGAATGTTTTTTGTTTCTCTGTATAGTTACAGGTCTTCATGATGTAGATGAATACATTCAGGCACAGCTCCTGTTGGCGGTATGAATTCCTATTTTCCACAGCCCTTTTTTTGGACTTTACAATAAGGTCCCGTTGATTAATGTTAGTAAATATATGAACTCCCAATAAATTACATTGAGAAGTGCATTTGTAACAGTGATTATTTATTCATTTTTTTTTGTGTAGTTATATTTTTTATCATTAGTCCATTGTAGCTCGGATCCATTTAATGATACTGTAAACTCATAAACTCTGTTTCTCCCGAAATATACATGTGTAATGTTTAATGTGTTATTTATTATTAAGTTAGTTTTAATAGCATTAATAACTAAATACTAGTTTTTGGCTTCCAAAATTGGTATAGAAGACTGTGAAAATGTTCTGGTTCTGGGCCCATACGCACAAAACATTTTATCTTCCCACTAAGAGTTCTCCTAATTAGCAGTAAATGTTTTTAGCTAAGAGTTTTCGCTTAAAACCCATCCACACAGCTGTGAGACAAACGTTTACTAAGGAATAGAGAGAAGTCTTAAGCTAAGGGTATGGGCGGGGTTGATGGAGGATGTTGGCACACGTGTTAACTATGTACACCGTGATTGGCTGATAGGAGAGGGGGAGGAGTCTCTGTCCAGTCTGTCACTAATATAAATAAATAAATAAATAAATTTAGTGACCGCAAGAACATTAATTAATATGTTTACATAAGAACGTTAATTCTTGCCTAACTGGTTAAAAAGGATATAATCAAAGGAAAATTTGGAGTTGGAATAACCTCCAAACCCTATCTTATTAAAAGCTCAA
Organism: Puntigrus tetrazona; assembly: GCF_018831695.1. Lineage (NCBI taxonomy): Eukaryota > Metazoa > Chordata > Actinopteri > Cypriniformes > Cyprinidae > Puntigrus > Puntigrus tetrazona. Next base: position 5,439,871 of record NC_056719.1, on the reverse strand, counting down.
TATCGTCAACATTTTTTAAAATGACCTAGTTGTAGCTTTAAGATGTTTTGTGAATACGGGCCCTGGTATCAACTGCTGAAATATTGGTATCATGACAACACTAATAGTAGCCTAAATATAATTTCATTTGTTTGTTGAAGGTTTTGCTTGACGTTTTATGTTTTCATCCTGACAGGCTCTCAACATCACCACACATGTTCTCAAACCAGGTGGAAACTTTGTTGCAAAAGTAAGCCGTCCCATTATCATTCATACTCTTTATTACCATTAAGGTAATAGTAGATAAAGATAATGAAATTGATATAATGTTTTCTGTGAGAAATGTTCGCTTCGGTCTCGACTGATCTTTAATGTCCTTGTTATGTGTAGATCTTCAGGGGGAAAGATGTGACCCTGCTGTACTCCCAGCTTAAGATCTTCTTCAGCTCTGTAACCTGTGCCAAACCACGCAGCAGCCGCAACTCTAGCATAGGTGAGAGGAGAATTACACATGAAGAGGGAGTGCTAACATGTATTGAGAATACTGCACTTTGCCAGATATGAACCAGTGTGTGTTTTTGCCCTTCAGAGGCATTTGTGGTGTGTCAGAATTACTCTCCACCTGAAGGTTATGTCCCCAACATGTCTAATCCTTTACTGGATCACTCTTACGGTAACTTCAACTCAGTAGTTCTTTCATATCTGATTGCACTAATATATATATACATATATATATATCTCACTCCCAGTCTTCCTCTTCACAATATGAATGCATATTTGTCCCATCCAGATGTCGACTTCAACCAGCTAGAGGGGCCAAACCGAATAATAGTTCCTTTCCTTGCTTGTGGAGATCTCAGTGCCTTTGATTCGGATAGAACTTACCCACTTCAGGTGCTAATCAGCTTCTTTCAAATCACACATACGTGTTTACGAATGAGTAGTCTGACCTAATTCATGCTTTGCTTCATTCCCAAACAGCTCGATTCTAGTAAAGAGTACCAGTATTTACCGCCCACCCAACCTCCGATTCAGCCACCGTACCAGCAAGCCTGTCAGCTCCACAAGAATAACTTGTTAGCCAAAGAGGACTCGCCTTCTGGCGCTCTTGACTCCCTGTCTGCTTTAGATCTCAACAAAAGTCCAGATACAGACTCGGGCACATCAGGAACTTCCCATTAATTACTGATTTAAACATTTTCTGTTAAAATGGTTTTATTGTTTTATCAAGATTGATCAACTTCTATTTATAAGATGCTCCGAGACGATGAGACGTTTTGTACCTTTGTTTTAAAGTCATAAACTATTAAGAATGACCAACCGTCATACACTTAAAGGTACAATTTGTGTATATTTAGTTGAAAGTGTTGGTTGATTATAATGTAGTTTCTTTTATGTATTTTATTGGTTCTGTGACTTTTACAGCACAGAGAAACTACCTTGAGTTTGAACTTTTAACCACAGCTCCACATGTTAATAAAATGCACATAGCCAAATTTACCATGATGCAGAGTTTGATGGTTTTTATTTGTAGATGCACTGATTCAAATTAAGTTTCAATCCAATCTTGTATTTTTAAAACTGTTTTGGCTTTAAAAGCAGCATTTCAGATACAGATACAGGATTGTATGAATGCAGAATTAAAACACATTTTAAAACCTAAGAGTCAGAATGACTTGGCTCAAAGACCTGCAAAGGTTAAGTGCAGTTTAAAATGTTGTAAAGTAAAAAGATCTACCATCTGTTTCCTCTCATTCTCTTGCTCAATGGTCCATGCATTTTCTGGACGGTTTCATAACTAGTGTTTGTCACTGTTTAAGCATGTAGCCTAACCCAAAAGCATTCTGTTTTATTCTGCTTTAGTCCACTGATGAGGTCTTTTCTAAATTACTTTTGAATATAGCTATGAATATGTCATTGTCAGTCATGCAGAGTGAATCAGGCTTACAGAGATCTCGCCTTCTCAGAGTTTGGCAGGAAAACAGAAACCTGCATGCAAAAATGGCAACCGTACATCCGGTTTGTGCGCGTGTGTGAGTTTTTTTTTAAACAATGGCATTGTCATGCTAGATGTTGCATGAAGACCTTAGACAGTGTTGCTGTATCAACTTGAGCACATGAAATTATGATCCATCTGTGCGTATTCTGTAAGTGCTACATTTTAATTGTCTACATACGGAGTATTTGTTCGACCGATACTGTATGGCTCACACTTTACATTGCTTATTTTTCAGTGGGTCTTTTTACCAAATTAGCAAATGCAGGTACGTAGTTAATGTTTTGTTTCATGAATTGTATTTTAAATCATTAAATTATTTAATTCAAACTCAATAAGGATGTTTCAGATTACATCAACACTAGCAAAATGACAATTATTTATTTATTTTTTTACTTGAGAATGGTTAAATCTCTATTTCACGTAAATCTGTGTTGAAACTACAAGGGTTTGGACAAAAATAACTTAAACACCTGTATAGCCAATATTTCTTTTGGACAGTTCTTAGTGTTCCACAGTACCTTTCATTTACTTTTGATTTTCAGACTATTCTTTTATTGCAGATAATATCTTGCCATGCTTTGTGTATGCAGTCATAATCATAAAATTGTTCGTTCTTAAAACACTAAATTATTTGTGTAATATACCACTATAATTAATGAGTATTCACATTATTTCATCCAACAGCATTTTAACTTTTCAACTTGGAATATTTGTTTTCTACTACCTACAGTTCATTTTCTGAATACCCCACACAGCATTAGGAATACATTAGACCCCCAAAAAATTATATTTTCTGCCTCATGCATTAAAAGCCCTTTAATTATTTTCACTTTTTTTCTCAACCCGGACAAAATAGGATTGGTTTAAAAATGATTTTACACAAAACAAACATCTACCTGCTGCTCGTGTGTCCTTCATAGCAATTTAATGTAACATTTATCATATATTTCACATTTTCATAGGACTAAAGCTACGCTAAAAATACATAAATTGTGTGTCTCTCTATTTTTGTAAATATAGTCTTCCCTATATTTTTCCAAAAATATTAATGTGACATAATGTGATGGGGTTGAAGATCATAACGGCTTTGAAGGGATACGTTGCCTTCTTTCTCATATTGTCCCTTATTATGAGTCAACATATCTGCTGCAAATGTGGGATGCATGTTCAGTTTGTGAAAATAATACATCAAAAATTGATTACAAAAGTATGCCTTGTCATGATTTTGGAAAGTATATATTCACTGAAATCATGACTAGTTTTCCCCCTCTTTAAAATAGCTAACTTCAGTAAATAACTCAACCCTGTTACAAGTTTATAACTCTGTAACAATGAGAATTTTATTTTTGTGACGTGTTGAGTGTTGTTGGGGTTGTGGTTTTTCTCTCAAAATGGCCACTGTTTCTCATGTTGTGCAGGAAAGTACCATACACGGCAGCAATACATTGGTTTAAAATAAATGGTCTTTAATTCGAGGTTGAGTTGTTAAGCTTGACAATATACCACCCGTAACTATAATATTCATCAAAAATATGAATACAAAATGTAACATTCTACTAACCATTTTCTGCACCACTGTAAAAGAGTCCTGAATGATGTTATTTGTGATGTATTTGTGAGTGGTCTAAATTTGTATTTGGCATATAATGGTTAGTGTCACGGGTTGAGTTGAGGCGGAGAGACATTACTTTAAAGCCTGTTATTTTTATTTTTATTTTTTTTATTTTTAAATCTTTCAGTTTTTCAGGGAAATATTTTTTTCCACAGGAAAGAAACACAAATAAATGCTAACATCATTGCCAAAAATCACAGACGCCGTATGCACATTTCGCTTATTATTTTCAAAACTTTTTGTTTACGAAGCGACTTCACGGAATGCTCGCTTTAAGATAGATATGACTTTTTCATGCTAAACAACAAGCAAACAAACAAATACAATCGTTGTTTTTACTCGTTATAACGGGCATACCGGAGTTTTGCGAAAAGCAGACAGTTCATTTTGGTTGAACTGCCACTTTAGAAACCGGCGGACTGAAATATTATAGAATCGACCCACATCAGGTTAGTTGTTATTATGTGCGTGAAATGATGTGTTTGTTAACATTTTCACTCCCTCGTTCAACCCGCTACGCAGAAGATGCAGAATTCAACGTTACTCTCGGAGTGATGACTCTCAGTGACCGGATGGATCTGACATGCTGTCCTCGGGACCAGGCTATGTGCTTGTTCTATGCTGATTCAGCAGTGATTGGCAAGCAGAATTCCTCTGACAACTGCTGTAAACTTACTGTCAGCGGAGAGCAACTGTTACTGGGAAAGACTGGAACGGAGCTCCGAACAACAGTCACCGTCCGCTGTGACAAAATCAAGCAAAATGTCACCGTTACAGTGTGGAGGCTATGTAAATTGCTTTTTAAAATCATTGCAATGCACTTTATTTAGACAGAGGACGCGGATTTAACATTTAAACTGCTTATTTGTTTTCATCTTTAGCTGTTTCTGGTAAATATACTCTTATATTTCTGGTTATCCTGGGGACACTGATTCTGCTCTGTTTGCTCATCTCCATCAGCGTATGTATTATCTATGCGACCAAAAAAAAGGGTAAGAAACCACAAACACAACATTCTCTTGTGTATTTATGGTTATGCACGTCAAATAATTAATTCACACTTATATATTAGATATTTGAGTGCTTTATAACTACCAACCACTAAATAACTAACATATATACACATTTTTTTAATTACTGCCCAATGTGTTCAGTATTCTACAAAATGTATTTATTTATTAATTCACCTGTTTTTTGTTGTTGTTGTTGTTGTTGTTGTTGTTTCAAGGGTATAAACAAAAGTTTCATTCAGCTAGGTCAGTGCACATTATTCAGCTAATATTTAGTATAAACCTACAATTCTCTAAATGTTATGTTTTGTTTTCTTACAGAAATCAAGTAATGGACAATGGTGAGTGTTTTTTTTAATTTATCAGTAGAAATGCCTATAATCTTTGTAATGCTGGTACAAACTTGCATTGCACATCTCTAGGACTGGTATGACATTGACATTAAATTTTCACATATTCTCTCTCTCTCTCTTTTTTTGTAGACAACCAAGATGCTAATTCTGGTACTGCTGAAGTGCAGGAAGGGAAAACAGAGGTACATATATTTTTTTTATTTATTGATTTGCTTTTGAAATGAGAATCAAATCGGCATATGATTTTACATTCGCTCTGAATGTTTACAGGTAAACTACATATCGGTCAAAAATGCATTTCTCGGTTATGTATGTTTTTATGAAGGTGATGTTGCGAAATCCCCATTTGTAATGTTTCATCTCGACATGTTTTCCACAGATAGTAGAGGATGAGCTATTATATGCCACAGTGAATTATTTAGGTGCTGGTGAAAACTCTGCTCCTTCGGTGAAGTTTGAATCGGGAACCGATTACGCCACAGTGGTCCTACGCTGAACCCGTAGCAATGAATGGATTTTTGCTTCCTCTGGGATTTAAGCCACCGATATATGTGCCTTTTAAGCAAACCTCTTATGTTTCTCATGTCTTGGTTTTAGATATATATAATATATTCACCTGAAACATTTGATTAATACAAATCAGGAAGCGGTTAAATTAGTTTAGGCCCAGTGGAATTGACATTAGGTTTATTATATTGGCACTCTTTCCAGCAACCAGGGAAGTCTTGACACGACTTGAGGCCTACAGTTAACTTCAAACTGTTACTCTTCTATGTATTTTTTTCTAAGATTACAGATTCATTCTGTAGGCTAGGTTAGGCTAGGTTAGCACAAGACGATTAGCTTGTTTGCTAAATAAATTTGTTTTCAAATACTACGTCTCTGTTTTATCATTTTATATGATGTGTGGAAAAGTCCCCATCATATACTTATCGAAGACAGACTGACCGTGTAGAAATCGTGTCGTGCTGTATAAAGTCCGCTAGATGGCGACATCTGCCGTTGGCAAACTAAGATTACTCTTCACTGACAAAAATCAAGGTGTTAAATGTTGTCTCTGTCCTCATTAAGCTTGTTGTAGAAAGCCGGCATGTAGCGAAGACTTCCTGGGTTTTGTGAGTGCAATTAAATCTGAAGTATATTTACGTTATAGTGTAGTTATAGTATATAGTTATTGAATTGTGAACGTGTCAAAATGTAACGTGAGTTCTTTTATATGCATTATTATCTATATACAATGGTCACACAATTATTTTCGAGTATGTCATGTAGTTTTATACGTAGATAATACCATTGCGTACTTGCGTGAGATAAAGTTAAAAGTCACGAATATTAGCCATGTTAGCTGTTTTACCTATAGCACCTGTTGTTTGACACCATTTTAAAATAAATCAAATTATAGTTGACAATTATAGTAGTTATAGTAAATATCTCTACGACGGAATTAATAATGAAAACGTTTGCTTTTATGAGGAACGATATGCTATTAGGCGTATAAGTCAATAATAATTCCATGTAAGCTAGCGCAACATAAACCCTTTAGAAAACCTGAAGAAAGCTGTCTGTATTCTTCTTATTTTTTATTCTTAAACTAGTATTCTTATTCATCACTGTCAGCTGAAATCTGCCAGCTATGCTAATGCACAGCTTTTCTTTCCATGTGATTAATCATGTGAAATAGCAGGGATGTTAAAACACTGATGGATCCAATTCTGCAAAAAAAAAAAAAAGTAACTGGGAAATATCTGTTATTACACTATGTATTTATGCTGTCTGTGTTGATTTATATGCTAGTGCAACCCCAAAACATTAAAAGCATCCCAAACTAACCTAATTACCAAATTTCCCCCAAATGTGTCATGAATGCACCATATTATAAGTTTTTACAGTATGTGATGTAAACTAATCATAAGACTAATTACAAAGTTTTCCTCCTTTCCCAAAGGAAATCAGTAGATCATTTTGATTAGAGGAAGAGAAATCAAGCAGCTGAAGGATAATGTACAGCCTAGTGTCATGACTAGCATAAATAAATATGACTGATCTGTCACATGACTCAGAGGCAAACGCTTGTGCCTGCTTTTCTCTTCAGATAGGCTCTGAATTGTAATACACTGGAACCTTTTTACATAACCATTACTCGACAATCTGACATTTCGCACAGTATTGTAACATTAACCAGCAAAAATAAACACCACACTGTATCCCATATGTTCAATAGCTACACAATAATTTGTCATTACTGTATAAATGACAAAATACAAGAGAAGAACAGCAGAATCTGGATGGTGCCATAGGGTTGCCCTTGACATAAAGCGAGTGGTACGTAGTGACAATGCAGCCTATCTCTCTTTCTTTCTCTCTCTCTCTCTATGATATACACACATTGTCTTTCTCTCATAATCTGCAGGTCGAAACGGACCAAATTACTGCATAGACAACAATGCACAAGCCCTTTCCCGTGGAAAACCACAGACTGGTGAGAGTGAGATTGTACATGCAGTTTTTATGAGGTAAGCTGTTATGGCTCTAAACCCTTTCACTCTCAGCATTCAAATGGGAACCTGCCTTCAATTAGAACCCCACTGAATGCATCACACCGAAGCAAACATATCGTGAATGATCAAACAAAAGATGTTTTTTTCATTGCAAAACCAGTCTGGTTGGAAAAAAAATACTACATTTGTGTGCTGATTGTTTTCGCCTACATCCTGCAGACCCGCACAAAGAAGACGACAATAATGCAACAGACGTGCGTCTCTGCTGAGAAAAACGGGAGACTGTGAGTAAGGAAGAGAGACGGAGGGAGAAAAATCGAGCTGCTGCAGTATCCCTACACTGCTGAGGCTTGGACTGCGTGACTGACTGGTGTGTTGCAAGAGAGAGGGAGAGAGAAAGAGAGAGAGAGAAGGGAGGGGGGATGGGAAGGATCTTGCTTGGATGAGGTGCAAGCAGGCAGGCAGGCAGGCAGCAGCATCATCTCTTTTGTAGCGCGCTGCTGAGGGATCGTGCCGCCTAGAGCCGTGCAGGGCGCTCACTCCTCACAGGCGCGCACAGCGCCACCGCCTCTCCCGCACTGGCCGCCGCAGGGACAGCGACAGCCTCCGTTACAGGCACAGCACTGCTTGTTGCAGCGGCACCATGGCGCAAGCCGCTAAGCAGATCCGCAAGAACAAGGACCTACAGGAGCTCGCAGCTCAAGAGCAGCGAGAGAAGGAGGAGGAGAAGATCAAGAAGAGGAACCGATCGAGAGACCGTAGACGCAAGGTAACAGAAAAAAAGCCAAAAACAAGCTCCTTGCTCTTTTTTTTCCACGTCGAGAAGGATACACACACCTTCACACATATCACTGACTCATTGTGTTAACCAGTCAGCTAGAGCTGGTCGTTTACAGATTATGTTTGAGGAAGATGCTGATGTCTGGCAGGGTGGACAAGGGGGGGGGGTCATGACTGAGATGATTGGTTAAGTAGCCCCTCGGTCCTCGGGGGAACATCCTGCTCGATCGATTTAGAAAGCAGATGCTGTTTATGACTGCATCAAAGCAAACCCGATTGCTTCTGATGCACCCGCCACAGACTCCTTTGTTTGTCGCGTTTCGTCCGCCTGTCATCGGCATGCTACACCACCTCATCTCGATGCCGTAAGCGTGAACTTTGGCAGAACGTGAGTGTAATGTCTACACCTGCTTCTGCCTCCCGTTCTCATTACGGTTTGTATGATGGAATGAGAGCTGAGGTGCATCATGGGAACTCTGCCGCCTGCTTACTTACCTTACCTTCCGCCGATGTGCATGCGATGATGTACGGTCGCGTGCATGCAGATTTTGGCTTCACACGAGAGCAGAAGTACACGTGACTCAGGTTAGAGCCGAAGACAACAAGATCGGAAGAGGCTGGGGTGATGACTCCGCTCCCGTCTGCTCACCAAGGCTCATAAAACCTGTCAGCTTAGCATTTATCAGCGTGCTCGCGTAACTACACGATCGGGCAGAGATATGTGGCCGGAGGTGGTAGCATGTCAGTGTAGCGCCAATTAACAGAAGCGAGTTGCTGACACACACGCAGTGACACACAAAGATATTGGAGACTAAAGATCACTCTAAGGAGGACTGTCCTTGAGGGTTGGCTGTTTAATCTTCGGTGGGACATCTGATGAAGCATTTGTCAAGGCTGTCAGTGACCCCTTGAGATTACACAGGGGTCTGGAAAATTGAAGATGGGACGTGTTTGATGACACTGTTGCTTTTTTGATTTGATGAAAATCGTGTTATGCTTAATAAGCAGTTCAGCACTCGCTCTCCAAACGCAACCCTTGAGCTTTTTTCACGTTAGTGTATTTGGACAGAGCAGTGTTAAGTTGAAATGCAAACCGTTTGTTTCAAACGGCCTCGTGTAATGTGACCTTACAGTACAGCTAATGCGAGGTGCATATGTTTGCATGAGTTTAATTGAAAATTGTGCAGCTTAGGTCATTCTGTAGCCCTGCGCACGAGTTCAACCATTGGCACGCAGAAGGGTATATACTGGCATATTAATAAAAAAACAGAAGGAGGAATATTGTATGATTAGCCTTTGTTGTTTATTTCAGTTGAAGTTGAAATCGGGGTCCATAATTCATAAACAGTTAGTAAAGAAATAAAAACATCACAAGATTAAGCCGAGAATTATACTCTCTAAAAATGTAAAAAATGAAATATAAACATGAATGAATAATTCACAGTAAGATCTGTAGCATGCATTACAAAGGAGATTGAATTTTCATTTCATGTTGACTTTAACATTTATCACCGCCATTCATCATAGAAGTCAATGCGGTGCAGTGATTGCTATGATAAATTAAAAATGGCACTTCATGTCATGAAGATTGTCGACCCCTAGTGTCACCGTGTTCCTGAAAGCGTGTCAGCTTGGCTGAGGTCTCAAAGCGTTTCGGACGGTCTGTGGCCTTGTGAGATCTCAGCTGTTGGTGGACAAACAGTTGTGTTGTGATTTTTACACATCCCTGAGGTGGATGTCCAGAGAAAAATGATGTCAAGTGCCCAGAGTGTGAGACACAGTGAAACCGGCTGTGTTTCGATTGGAGCATTGGCTCTTACTGCATACTGAGTTATACGCCGCACGCAATTTTTAAAAAATCTGTATTCTGTAGCTTTAAACAGTATGCAATATTGTTGTCACATTGTGCATTTAATTCAGTTAGTTGCATCTGCATATTCTTTTGGGGTGTTGCATTTTAAATCTAATTTTGTGCGGTAATATCTTGTTAGAGAAAGTTCGGAAAAAAGTGGGAAGTTACGGTGCGCAAATTGCTGTTTATTTGTCACAATGGAAATGAAAGATTATGCGAAGTGTACTTCTACACACTAAGAAAATACCGTTCTTTGCGAAAACCAAGTGTACCACGCATAAAGTTTGTTTGCTCTACACAGTATGCATAGTGCAGACTCTATTCTAAAGTAGCCTTTGAGAAAGACACAAGAAGGGGGCTCTTTAATTCTTAGAAATGGCATACAGTATAGTGCATGATTTAATAGCTGCACCGATGTCTGTGCTGCTGCGTACAACACAGTATTAATTACAGCACACTACTTTTATGTCTCTAAGCTGATCTTGCCGTGTGTGTGTAAGATCTTATGTATCGCATCCATATGGCTTACACACGGCCTGGCCCAGATTCCCATACAGCAGAGAGCACGCATTTTTCTTGCTCCTTAATAGGAGAAGGTGAAGTCACACATATCAGCGAGTACCTTCAGTCACGGGCTATATTTATTCTGTGCCTGAGTCGCTACCAATCTGTCCGTGATCCTGCCAATTTGAAGGGATGCGTTGCCCAGGATTCTGGAAGGTTCAGTTGTGATCTACGGGGAGATGCTTTTGTAATGCTGTGTTTTCACCACTAGAGGCAGCACACCGAGAGAGCGAGAGGTCCACTGAGAGTGGGAGAGACAGGCGAAATATATAGCGGCATAATGTCAGAGATCAGGGTTAGCCCAAGTGCATTATAATTAAGTACCTGCTGTGGTCGTAATAGGATAAGGCCACATTTGCTGTTTAAGCCGCACTGTTTATTTTTAATATCTTTGTCGCTCATAAAGGTCTCCGGATGCCTGCCTGACCAGCAAAATGTGAATACCCCGAAAAGCCCATCCAACAACCGTATTCATGTGTAATTGAATATAACTGGACAGAGTAAATGTATTAATTTAGTTTCCTTTCTAAAGGGATATTACTTTTGGCCTTGACTTGCTATATTTTCGATTTAGCTTGTCATTGCAGCATAGTTTTGCGCAAAAAGTATCAGATCGATGTGGTGAATGAATACGGAAAAAAAATTATTTCAAACCTAGCAAAATATCATGTTTATCATTGTCTTTTATAAATCGCTGAAACATGTTTTAGTGTTTCATGACCCTTTAAAGGTCACAATGCCTTTTTTTTGTATTGTACTTCTTTGCACTTAGTTAAAAGACATGAATATTTAACTGAGAAAATGTTCATTTGTATTCTCATTTGATTAGTTACAGTCAAGGCACACAAACGCTTTGCGGCCCTTGAAGAATTCTAGAATATTTTTGCTGCAGGCATAATTGCTTTGAAATAGATCTCCTCAAAAATTAAATATTAAAGCTAGAGCCCAGTCATTTTTATTATTTTTTTTGTCTTGATTTAAAATGGTTGCATTTCACATTTTTCCTTCTGACATATAAAGTGAAAATTGTTCAGTAATTAGAACCGCTAGATTGTATTTATTAATTTCTGCTTGTATAATGAACTCCAGTCCCATGTGCACAAATGTAAATGCAAGTTTGATGTCAGATCTCTTGTAAGCACTGCTGGTTTAGTGGAAGCAGGTGTAGTATTTCACAATAAAAATATGAGTAAACATATAAAGTAGATGGCCATTTTAATTCTGTTGATGCTTGAATGAACAGGGATATAATAGTGAAAAAGTGTTATGGTTTTGTTGATCTGGCACTGCTTTGTATAATTAGACAAAAGAATGTGTTTGGCCTTTGATATTTGAACATTCCCGGTTGATAAAGATTTGATTAATGTGTTCATTACTGTCTTCTTTATACTGTAAGAAGGAAGCAAGACATATAATTACATATATGGAGGCAAGGGGTAGTATTCTTTGTGCCATCCACTGCCTTTTGTCATTCTTTACATGAAGTCGTGAAGCTTTTTGTGATCAGTGCTGTGTTTATATCTGTATCTTTAAAGTGTTTATGACAACTTGTTATTTGGTATACATCTTAGTGAATATATATATATATATATATATATATATATATATATATATATATATATATATATATATATATATATATAGATATAATTTTCCAAGTTTTGTCATTTACATTTCCAAGCTTGTTATTTCTGCACACAGAAGACAATCAAGCTACTGTAAATCAGTGTAGTATGCATAAATAAATGAATGACTGTATTACATTGATTGGCCATAAACACTATACATATTTAGCATGCATAGCATACTACATTGATTTGTTAAAAAACGATCAACTACACAATACATACTACTTACTAGGAGTATGCACCCTCATTGTATGTTGTATGACGAAATAATGCATAACACATTTATAACACTACTACATTTTCCAGAGTACAGAGATGTACTTGAGAGACGAGGTTCCTGGTTTCTGTGGTAACTATGGTTTGACAAAACGGTTCAAATTTTAGTAAAAGGAAGTTGTAATAGCACGGTTGCATCAACAAATGCATTTTTGTATTGGTTTTGCATTTGTCAACATTATCGGCAGGTTTAGGGTTGGATTTGGTGTAGGGCATATTTCCAACATGATAAAGCATTAACTTTTAGCAAACGTCCACTGATATTTCAATTCTGAACAGCTGCAATATATACCTATATCAACATAATAAAAACATACCAGGGTTCACATATTGAAGTAAGACATGGAAGTGCACAGAGGTACATATTTTTATGAGACTAGGTAGTAATAATATACTAAATAGCAAACTAAATCCATGTAATATGTTTAATATGAATAAAATGCCTTGGATATCGAGGGAAATCCGAGATAAGAAACTCCTCCAGCGGCCACAGCTTTATAATAAGCATTGGTATGTTTACGTCCTAATGGGATGGCGTAGCATTTCTTGTCTCAGCCATTTGTAAGCTCTTTCGGTAGCTGTGGTCTACTAAAAGTGTCAAAGGCTTCAAAGCTACTTAGTGGAGAGGACAAAGAAATGGGTCTTTAGGAAGTTTTATTCGTCCTAGTTGTCTTTCCATTATTTTGTCCGACTCTTATCGCTAGAAAAATGGCTACATAAGTCATACATCTCTTGTTGCCCTTCGACTGAAAATCATAACCAAAAACGACACAATATGGTATCTTATCAGAATTAAATGTTTTGGACTGTTTATTCTGAGTTGAGTTGCCGTAAAAAGCGCCAGTAGCTCACCGAGTGCAACCATGTGACGTCACTGATGCAGAATGTAAAATATTGGCGCCTCCTTCACAGTCCAGAAACAGTTGTTGAATTTTTAAATAACGTACATCTTTCATGGGTTTCTATTACATATTTCAGTAAGAAACACAATTTACGTTATATTAAGCTATAAATGTTTTAACACCCGGGGATCCCTTTAAGCATATTCCATGTAATATATAGTAAACCAGTAAATCATGCAAAAATGTGTTACATACAATGAGTACATTAATTGAGTATTCATGTTGCTCGTATTTAATATTCATACTTACTGAATTTAGTATGTGTGTAAATTACTGCGCCTTGAATATCTTTTGCACATTTTCCACTAAAAATCATATGTCAGAATTCTGACAAATAGCATATACTAAGAAAATCCATGTAATCCAGGGTTTTATGTCTTGACTCACAGATATGTGTTATGTGCGCTTTTCTCTGTGTATGGAACATGGTGTCTCTCTCCATTACCTTTTGCCAGTTCAACATAACTCAAACACACAACTGTTGATACTACATCACACTGATATTCGCAATATGGGGTATATTTCCTTTGGTAGACCATCTTTTAAACCGTGGATCACACCAAGATCACTTCTAAGAACTTCAACAGTTGTAATATGGGGTTATGTTCTTTATATCTTTTAAAAAATAGAGGACAATTAAGGGTAGCTAATAAAAATATAGCACTGCCATTTAGCCGTAAAACACGAGAACCAATTGCATTTCTTCAATGATTTTATATTAATTTCACTGCAAAAAACTCCTTTCTATCGCATACTTCCACATCGTATAGCTTATTTCTTGAGGGATATTCCATGTAGCCTACTTGCTGGTCCTAATTCCAGTCATAATGTGCAGAAATATCGATGTTCCTCGCACATGACAGAGCAGCATCCATTAGACTCAAAGTGCTTTGTCTCGCACATTAGGCAAGGAGCCCATAAGCTACGATTACACAACCCTGATTAAATTGACACAAGTTCTGAATATATGTGGTGGCCCCTTCTCAATATAATGCTTCTCACATATGGTCCCTTATGGAACGGCATGGATGAAATTGCTTACCAATAATGTCCTTGCGGGGGCAACAGAGGAGAAGAGAGCGTGAGATGCGTTCCCTACACGTGCTGCTCGCTTACACGCGTGCACACTCAGCGTCTCTGCTTTGTAGCAGTGTTATCGACAGATGTGGGTGGGGCTGTTCTCATCTGTCTTCTGCTTGAAGAGGAAACAACCCAAGCAGCTCTGTTACTGGGGTCCTAATCTATTTATCATTCTCAGAGTCTTCCCAGCTGGGCTGTCCTTCTTGCCTCCTATACGTGCATGTTATCGCTGATGAGGTCATTCTGTCACCTTGTTTTTTTTTGTTTTTTTTTGGTGCAACAGATGACACTCGAGGTTTCAAAATAATTGTGGTGATACTGCTCATGATATGGATCTTGATAATGATAGGTTAATGCTGTTTCACATTGTTGGGTGTCTCAGGCGTAATGAATAAAAATGAATTTCAGTAAAAGCAGCAGTGAATGACTTTCTTTATTGGTTTACCTTTCTCCGCTCACATTATGAGACAAGTTAATTTAGTTACCGTTTCTGCAACTTTAAGTTTGCTTTCTGTATTTTTCTGTACCAGTTGTGATACTGCCTTAACCTTTTCAAAGTGTGAAGTTTATACATAACCATTAATCATTCAGGCTTCTCGTGCATACACTATGTAGTCCAATTGTTATGTAAATACAGTGATGGGAATAGCGGCATTATTAATAAACGGTGTTACTAGCGGCGTTATTTCTTTCAATAAGGAGTAATCAAACGAATTACTGTTTCTCCCGTTACAACGCCATTACCCTTACTGATAACTAGTTTGAAGGAAGGCAAAGAAAGATACTGAGCGAGAGAGTCTTACATACCACGCAGAATTGACATGCTACATGTAAATGATATTATTATACAGGTTTCCTTTGGAATTCTTCAGGTTTTAAGAACTACTGGTTTCTCTGGTAGTGGGCGGAACTAATGCGCAAACAACAATCTCATTGGTTGGCGCTCACCTAGTGTCGTCCCAATTCTGAATTCAGCAAGTCAATTTGAGCGAACTCAGAAAGCATGATTAATATTCATGAACCCAGCAGCTCATTAATCGTAGTAAGTTTTATATATGTTAATAGTAGAAGAATTTATAGTAGTTTTATCACCATTATTTTTCATTTTCCCGCTTTTTTATAGTATGCATTCTTGATCAGTGTTGTATATATAGAACTTAGAAAAACAATCACCACAAAGCTCATATACATGGATTTATTTACCAATAAAGTATGCATACGACACAGATTTAGTTTAAATTCTGTGTTAAGCAATTACAGGCTTGGATCAGTTGCCTGTAATGCTATCCCCTTGTGACCTCTTCAAAGGCCTGGTCCTAATCCACACAAGTTAACAGTTTCTTTCTCATATTCCCAGATTAATGTCATATGTCTTGTAGAATTATACTAATCCCTGCCGGCCTGTCTAGATACGTAAGATATGACTTGACCTTTCTTTTCTTTGCGGCTCAAATCTTGTCGTAAACCGAATGACCTTCCTTTTTTTGTGACACTCTCGCTTTCAAAACAGCCAATTTCAGCAAAATTACAAGCTGTGGATGTTCAATTGATGTATGCAGTTGGGTCTCCGAGCTCTGACAGAAAGTAAACATAATATTTCCGCTGGCTATTTATGACCTTGGTGAGATACAATGGCTTAAATTCCCTCCGTCCTCTCGCCGTTCCATTATCAAAGTCTGGAAATGTCTTGTGTTTGTGTGTGCGTCGATGTCTGGTGTATACGTGCAAGTGTTTGTGTAACTCCATTACCAAACTCAGCATTCGTGCATGTGTGTACATACGAGAAAGAGAGAGAGAGAGAGAGAGAGAGAGAGAGAGGGAGGGAGATGCAGAGTAAAAAACAAGAGGAAGAAGGCAATCACTAATGGAGGAAAAGTGAAGTTCAAGGAGCAATCTTTTTTCCTTTCTTTCCATCCATGGTTTAAAATTGAATCAGTGATGAAGTATTTATACGAGCACGGTGTGGCTTTTCCAGTCCAGTGCCTCAGTGGAGTGCAGAGAGAGAGAGAGAGAGAGGAAAGATGTGTAATATTGCCAGCACGAGTGCTGTAGTTTTCTCGACATGCCTGCCTGTTTATGGGCCGCAGCTACAATAACAAGAGCACAACCTGACAGTAGTAGTTGATTACGAGCAATAAGCAGGTCTGGTGGGAGAGATGAAGGACGCCGTCATGTGTGTTTCAGGCTCTGATGATGAATTCGCCTGCACTGCCTGTAATGATGTCCTCTGTTTACTTGTGGTGCGATGTTATAAGGGCCTTTGTTGGATATGTTTTTTGTGTTATTATTAAATATAAAGCGACTTCCTTTAATATCAGCCATATTAAAGTAGGGTGACCATGACTTTGCTGAGTAGGAAATGCTTCTGGATATTTTTCGTGGCTAGAATGATATTGTTGTCAAGATGTAGATGAATATATGCCCTCATTGGAACGGAATTGGAGAAATTTTGCATCAGTTTAGCGTTAGTTGCTCACAAACGGATCCTCTGCAGCGAATGGGTGCCGTCAGAATGATTGTCCAAACAGCTGATAAAACATGACCGTAACACACAAGTAGGCCTATATTTAATACAACTCCAGTCCAATGGCTTGTGAAGTTGAAAAGCTGCATGTTTGAAGCAAATCAAGTTGGGTTTTTCACTGGAGAAAGAAACATTATGGATTAAGGGCCTGACAACATTTACTAATAATACATTATTAAAATCAAAGGATGTTTTTGTTAATATTATTTAACGGACCTGAGACAACATGAACTAACAACGAGCAGTTGTATTTTTATCAACAAATGTAAAAAGAGATGAATAAATCCTTACTGTTAGTTAGTTAGACTTGCCGTGGCACTTGTATATTATTGGTGTTTCGTTGGTTTTGATTGTTGGTATTGTAAAGTCACTTCGGATTAAAGCATCTGCCGAATGACCAAATGCAATGATTATTGCATTATGTTAGTTAATGGGACTGGCTTGTTGTAAAGTTTTACTGACTGCTGGTTAGTGCTAGTTTAATATAGCGAATTGCAGTCAGTGAGGTCGGCTGACCAAGTAAGTCCTGCTTGTTAATCTGGTCAGTGTTGAAATATCCTCACCCCATACTGAAGGCTAGCAAACAAAACACAGCAAAAGAGAGGTGTCAGCAAAACACAGAAAGACTATAGAGACCCAGAGAGAGAGAGAGGAAATTCTGATTTAAAATAGAGTCTAACTACATTAGAATTTAGCCAGCAGCTTCTCAAAGTAAAAATCCTATTTGTTTTCTCCATAGTAGGTTTTTTAATCATAACTCTTCTAGACAGACTTAACATGAGCTCTGAGGTTAATGTATGCCTCTATGAAGCCACTTATTCCAGCTTCATTTTATTTCATTTTTGTGTAATGTATAATAAAGGTTTCATTTCAGAAAGCAGAGAGGAGCTATCATAATTGTTGGATCTACCAATTAGAGAAGTCGCTGATAACATGAAAACAAGAACCACAACAAAAGAGCTCATTAGCAAACACCTACTCTGCTGAAACACCGTGGCTAACACCATTGAAACAGTACATACAGTACTGTCCAAAGGCTTATATGTATTTAAATAAATGTATATCAAATTGATCTAAAGTGGCACTAAAGACATTTATAATAACACAAAAAACCTTTTTAAAATAAACGCTGTTCTTTTGAACTTTTGTATTTATCTATTCTATTCTATTCTTTCAAAATGTAAGCATACATGTAAAGCTAAACTTTTTTAATATAATAATAAGGAATTCTTTTTTTTAACAAATATTATAAAAAAGCAATGTTTCTTGAGCATCTTATCAGTATGTTAGAATGATTTCTTAAGGGTTATGTGATACTGAATACTGGAGTAATAGACAACAGTTGTTTAAAGGGATAATAATATTTGGCAAAATTTGTGTTTTTTTTTGCATTTCTGATCAAATAAATGCAGGCTTGTTGAGCATAATCTTTCTGACCCAGTACTTTTGAAAAGACGCGTATATATTGTTTAAAGTAAATTTGACTATTTTGCAATACTTTCAAATATATTTTTACACATTTTTATATGACAGCCTTTGTCCAAATTAATTCAGACTCAAATCAAAATTTGCATGTTGCTGTTGCGACTCAAATTTGATGCCCGCTGAAAGTAGTACTAAATGTTTAATTGTTATTTTTTTTAATCAGATGGAATAGTTACATAAATACAGCTAATACATAAGATGATTTTTTTAGTCTGTGTTGTTAAACATTTCCTTGTTCAGTTTCCTATCTCAACGTTGGTAGTTCTTCATCTAAATGACCTTCTGGCCCATCTGCATGCTCCTTTAGATCTCCTGTTCCCTCCCTCCTTCTGGCCTTCCACCCTCCCATCAATCTCCTGACGGTGCATCTATTAGAGATTATTGATGTTCCCTGCTGACAGCGTCATGCAGAGTGACTTACAGAGCTCTTACTTTATGGACCGTCTCATTTGCCCCAGCACTGGTGTCATCTGGCCGAGAGCTTCAGGCTCAAGGATGCAGTGTAGAGCAGCAGGTTAGCGCACCAACATCGGCACCAGACTGCCCCCTGTAGTGTCAAGGCAAAAACACACACACACACACACACCAAAACAGCCTTTTATGCACACATGGATGCACACACATGCTTACACAATCCATCTTCGCCTCTCTGACTCAGCTGTTTTTGGCAGCGAGGGCAGTACAGCGGGTACAGTGGGCCCTTGAGGAAAACGGGAAGGTGAAAGTGACAAACACGGCCCTCAGGTGTTCCAACACTTCACCCCCTCACTACAGTGCAATGCTTTCTCAGGTTAAAGGAGGAAAAACACTCGGTGCATGAAATGAATAAGCATATATTTAGAATTTGCTAAAACAGAGATGATGGCTTTTATCAGTGGAACCTGTACGGAAGCCCGCTTTGATCACAGAATTCAACTTATGATTTTAGCTGTAATAACCTTGATACTAAAAAATGCTAAATACTAAAGTGTATGTGAAATACTTTTATTTTATCTTGATAAAAATATCCTGCAGATGTACTTTTAATATACTAAACTGGTATACTTAACGTCTTTTACATTGGAACAACACATTTTCTGCTTAAATTAAATTTAATTGTACTTTTAATATTGCTGAGATCCAGTATACCGAAGTATATTTGATACACTTTGAATATCTTGCATTTAAAGACTGATATTATATAGAGTTCCTCATTTATAGTGACATTTTAGGTCTGATCATAAGAAATGTGCATTGTGCAATGAATAAATATACCAAATAAGGTTTACCAAATAAAAGTTACAATTAAAAATATGAATTTGGCATATATGTAGTATGAAATAAATGTATTTTAAATTAATGATAGTGTATGTTTTTTTAAGTTAGCAAATTCTTCTTAATAAAAAAAAGACACTTTAATTGTGACTTTATATTTCACAATTGACACATCATATATGAAATTGTTGACTTTTTCCATAAATGTTTGTCTCACAATTGAGACTTTCTTTTTCATAATTGCATCTTATCATCACATCTGCAAATTTATATCTTACAATTTTAACTTTTTTCTGTAAATTTAACCACTTTACACTTCACAATTATACTTCATAATCATATATAACAATAGACACTTTATTTCTCGTAAATTGGGATTTAGAATCAACCTTTTGATGTAATTTTTACTTTATATCTCATATCTCATATCATATATCATATATACAAAATTTCTCACAATTGTGATATTGCATCTTGCAATTTTAGCTTTATTTCTCATAATTGCCACCTTTTTTCTCATGAATGTGGCTTTACAGTATATGTTGCTTGATTTATATATTTAGTTTTAAGGTGATTTATAAGGTGATAACATGCTTCCGTACGTCTTATAATTAACAGTCAACTTCTTTTTTCATGCTCGTGATGTGTTATAAATGCAAATGAGGAAAGGACCAATAGAAATCATAATGAATTTCTATAAAGGTTTAGTGGTTATTGCTGGTCACACAACCATATTGTTCAGAGGTAAAGCTTATTGTCTTTCTAGTAAAGCTGGTTGACCAAGGAGGTGTTGCTGTATATGCAGTTTGGGAAACCAGCAACGTCCAAAGCACAAAATATGCTCCTGATCAGCAAAGATGGTCTCTGCTATTAATGCCAAGTGTTCTTCGCATACCTTTCCAGAATTCATGACATTCATGTGGATTTCATGGCCTCCCCCAGTGTATCGTTTCAGCTTAGTGGCTCACTAAACTCTTATCTGTCAGAGCTCTCATTCCCATGCACGACTGTGGCTGGCACAGTAAGCCCGGGGTGTTTGGCAGTTGTTGTAGGATAATGATTGTGTATCAGGCTCAGGTCTCACTCAGCATTCCTCTCCTGCTCTGACTCACCCAGAGCTTCTCCGCGGCCTTTCAGTGAGCTTCCAGCCTTCAGCGAGCCACTAATTCCCTCAAATTTTCTTTCATATTAAACTTACGCTTTTATCTAATTTAGCCCTTGACCACGCTAGCCTGGGAGGAAGTCTCCTCATGAGAAGAGAGTGTAATGAAGGAAAATAGAGTAACCAGAGGGGGTGACTCATTCGAGCGCCGGGGCCTGAAGGACTGAGATATTGCAGAGGACTGAAGATGAGACGTTTATATGGTGCTGATAGTGTGTGTCTGGGTCAGATTATGACCATGTAAACTAATGCAACATGGCTTGATAAAGATTGTATAATGTCTGAAAATCCAAGACCGTCAGGGAAGCGCTTGTGTTTTTCATTTTTTAAATATACGTTTAGTTATTAGATCAAGTTCTCACATTCTCAGTGTTACAAATTGGCCATCTTGAAAAATTATTTTGAATGTTTTTTGGTTTTAATGTATCTTTTCTTATAGTTTTGTTAAAATAGTCACCTAGAAAGATGGTGTTAAACGTTGAAAGTATTTCCTGTTTTTTTGTCCTTATATTTTTTATGTGTCTTGTTTTAGAATTAAGTTTTTTAGGTTTTTTTTTCATATTCGTAAATCATTTTTAATATATACACACACTCACACCCTTCGTGTCTAGTTATTTAATTATTTTACGTCATCTCCTGATTCATTAATGATCTGCTGCTAATTTGTAAATTAACTAATTCTCAATATAGCAAATCACAAAATATTTCGAATCTCAAATGTTTAAATGTTATGTCAGATTTGTTAAGTCATATAAATTTATATGTAATATTTTTTTAAATTTTTTTATTTTGGACAATTAATGGAGAATTATTTTGGGCCGTATGCACTATACCTGAACAAACCAATTAATAAATTTTCAATGCCGTAATTCCTATGATCCATCATTTTAAATCTATCAAACCCATAAATATGTCATTGAAACATGCACAAGTATGACAGAGAGTGTGAATATGCCATTGTGTGACCTGTGTGACTCTGCGTGTCACTCCCTGACTGGATTGACACGATCCCTTGCGAGCCGCAGCGGAACCCCACTGTGGTTTTAGTGGTGACCCGCTGGCGTTACCTCATATATAGACAGCAGGGCGATCCTGTGTTTCTGTACTAATCCTGTCCTTTTATCTCTCACATAGTACCTTGCTCTACACTTGACATCTGCGTCATGGCTTGTGAATCAGACCGAATCAACTGCTGTTTTATCTCAATGCTGCTACTCTGTATTTCTGCCTCATCAGCTTCTGACTTCTGAACACTTTTGTTATTTGAGGTGAATTAATGTTAAAATACTATGCGACTATAAATAAGCCATACACGCATACTCTGTCTTCGATGTGATGCATCCATCAGGCTGAACAGCATCTTCATCTAGTGCTGCTGAAGGCACTAACAAGGCTATCGTTCATCAAGCATAGGCTAAGAGGGTCATGCAGTAAAAACACATGGATAGTCCTGTCTGACTGCTTGCCTGCCTGTCTTGCTTCTTACATGATATTACAGGTCCCAAGGATATTTAGTTTTTTTTTCACTCTGGCTCCCAGCATTGGATGCTGCCCGAGTTGAGCCATCAAATGTATTTTGGAAGCTGGTGTGCTGGTAATGCAGTTGTGTGCCATATAAAACTGAATTGAGAGCTGCAGTTTGATTCCTGCAATGAATTTGAATTGTAACCAACAAGATGTACGATTGCGGTTCGAATGTAAGAATTCCAATAAATTAAAACGGAAAAATATTCACATACGGCATTCAAAACTTTTGGATCGATAAGTTTTAGGGTCAATTTTGCTAACAACTTGCACCAGCGCAAACATTTAAAATTAAAATAGTACTGTCAGGATTTACTAAAGATGCTCAATGAAAAAATATCGCTGAAAAGGCATAGACACTTTCAGACAAAAATTCTGGGAGGAGAGTATTAAAATGAATCACAAAATGCAATTTAATTTAAAAAAAAAGTCAAAATATATAATGTCTTGGTTTGAATTTTTTTTATATATTTAAAAACACAGTTTTTAAAGACTGACAGATAGATATATAGATGATAGATAGATAGAAAAAAGAATGACTGTGCTTTTACTGTTTTTTTAGCAGGTCTTCACACACTTCTGATCTCTGTAAGTGTGTAGGTGGCATAGAGTGAAACAATCCAGTCCGGTGAATGTAAACTCATATATCAGCAGAGCCTCTCTTTATGTGGGTATGTGTGAGTGTAATGCCTACATTTCTACTTTCTGTTGGGAAAACAGTCATGCAGTGTGAGACATATGTCATATACTCACTCCGCATGCTGACAGAGGGACTAGGAAGTGATGTAAGCATGTTTCTGCGCGTGTGCTTGCGTTGTCTGAGCATGTCTGCTCTGGCTGCTGTGACTGTTTATCCGAAACAATTAACTGCAAAATTGTGTACTTTCTGGATGTGGTTGTGTGCCTCTGGTAGTGCAGTTGCTTACGTGTGTGACAGCTTAATAGAGCTCCGACAGTCTTGATTCATGACAGGGCACATTTGGGAGTCAGTCATTCAATGTCAAGACAGAGCAGGACAGTGTCCAAAATTTTTCTTCTTCTCCTCAGTGCCTATTTTGCTTCATACTCTTACTGCAGTAGAAATGGATCCTGCATGGATTATGGATGGTTCGACTAATATTCTTTCTACAGAATGCAAATTGATTATGGTTAAACTACAAACACTGATGCAAGCATATCAACCGGCTAAATTTACTCTAATACCCAAACCCATTACAGAGACGCAACATCCTACGCATTAAATATATATCATCATATTTCTTTGGTAATGTATAGCTGGTGCACTGTGGTCGAAGATTTATGTATTGGCGCTGTGGCAAACAAGATAAAGATATTGAATATGTGTTAAACATCATTTAAAGTGATAATATGCTGTACTTTTATAGTGATTTTGTTTCCCCGAAGACCACTTGGGATGCTAGTAAAGACATTTTTCATAGCCATTTGCATCCTTTTTTATACCCTTAGATATTAATAGTCTAGTTTTACTACTTTATTAAGACTTTGCGCTGTATGGAATATTTAAATGACCTCTTTTATGAAAACCTTTGGCTAATAGCATAAAAGGCTTGTTTTAAGAGATTGTTTTAACATTTATTTTGCTGAAATAAATGAGAGATGCTATTGATTGAATTCGAATTTGATTAAATACATACATATTCAGAAGGATGTTTAGTTTCACTGGATCTGCTTGCTATGCCATTGTTTGTTTTCTCTGTTGGTAGAAAACGGAACGAAACATAGAAAACAGAAGCCAGTAAAACAATATCAGATAATACGGTGGATTTTTTTGTAATAGAACATAAATCTGCAGATGCTTCGCTCGTTCCTCCATTATTTATGTGCTGTTGTGTTCCACATCCCAGCCCTTTCTACATTCACACACTTATCCCTTCCTCTTTTCATGCTAAACATGAAACAGAAATGACTTGCACAAAAGAAAGATAAAATTGATATTGCCCTGAGATGTTTCTACCATTAGACTCTTAGAATGGCTCGTATGCCCTCTGGATGTTTGTATTTTCATGAATTCATGCCACTCAGAGACTCTCTGTGGTGAAATAGCCTTTCAGGGCTGAAAAGGAGCTCCAAAGAATCGCAGAGAGTAACAAAAAGGCAAACACGTCATGGGCTGAAATTGAGTCTGTTTAGTGCTTTGAATAGGATGTGGTGCAAAGGTCGTCCAACCAAAAAAAAATTATTGTTGGTCTAAAAGAATTTAGATGAATCATTCTTTCATATTTAAAGGTGTTTTTTTCAAGAAGACCTTAAGTGTGTTGGGTTTTTTGTACTTGGTAGACTAGTGCAGTGGCGCTAAGAGAGCGATTATTCTTCTAGTTACATATTTAACAGGATATACATAAGATATTTATTTAGATATTTATAGTTGCCGCATGGGGAACTTGTCTCAAGGTCTGTATCTCAGTGAGTAAGATTTGGAATCAGAAGTACAATTACAGAAATGTAAGTTCTATCATGACGACTCTCAGAAGATTTTGACAATGTTGATGTATGTGGTCTTGACGGAATAGATCTGCTATGCTTCTGCTGCTGTTGGTTATGGCTGTAGTTGGTGATTATTGCTGCAGCTGCAAGCAGGTACTTGCCGTTTCCAATGCATATTGCAATACGGTGCAGAGTACAATACGGAGTACTTAAGACAATAAATGCACAAATAACCCCGTAGCTGATTTATAACAGGTGGTGGTGGGGTTGTGGAAGGTTTCAGAGCAACAATGGCTGTAAATTAAGAAGCGATCAACATACGCCATCTAGAGATTCATTTAAAAAAATATTTAACTATCACTTTACTAAACAAAATTTACAATATTGTTAAATTTTTGTTAAAGTTGTTTGGTGAACAAAGTAGAACTCAAATACCTCACAAACGTTTGAAGCGAGTATGTTTTTTTTTTTTTTTTTAAAGTCTCACCAAGGCTGAATATTTTCATCAAAATATAGTAAAATCAGCAATATTGTGAACTATTATTACAATTCAGAACAATTGTTTTCCCTTTTAATTTAATTTCAAAAGCAACGCATCGTTACTCCAGCCTTCGGTGTAACATGATGCTTCAGAAATCATTTTAACATGCTCATTTGGTGCTCAAGAAATATTTATTATGCTGAGAACTGCTATGCAGCTTAACGTTTTTGCAAAAAACTCATTTTTCCAGGATTCTCGGATGAATGAAAGACTAGCATTTATTTGAAACATAAAATGTATTTGACAGATAATCTTTTTTAAATCTTTTAATGTATTAATATATTACATTCTATCTCAGTAAAAATCTCAGACATTTAAATAGTAGTATGCTTTCTTTTATCGTTAACTATTTGGAATTTGTCAGTTATTTGCACAGCATCACTCCTATTACCTCCATTCTGCGCACTATTGTCTAGTGTGCTGTTATTGTCTGCTTCAGAATGCGTTCTGTGCCATCTGACGGTAGCTTGCAGACTGCCGCCCCCTGACGCTGCTTTCCTGCTCCTGTGGAGAGGGATAGGCCCCCGGGGAGGAGGCGGAGTCAGCGGCCATGTGCTGGCGGGAGCTGGGCAGGCGTCTTACACGCGACTCTCTGACTTCCTGACTCTTGGAGATCCAGCTCTCCTCCTCCTCCTCCTTACTCTGCCTTTCTCTCTTATTCTCTTTTATTTCCTCATTTTTTCTTCTGCGTCAATGTGCATCTTGAGAAATAAAACACACACACAAAAAGAGATGACAAGATTTTAATGAGAATGCCGGGAAATCGGCCATTAATAGTGTGATTAGGATTTAGTGTTTTGAGTGCTGAGACGTATGATCAATCCCAGGACTAATATTGAGGGATGAAGCAGAGGTGGACGTCAGCGCGGTGATGTAATTAGGAGACTGTGAGGGCTTCTACCCAGCGTGCTTTGCAGTCAGGCCTTCTGCAGTCCTCATGAATATTGAAGAGGAATCGCTGGGCGCTGCAATGTGATGTGACTGAGAAGATCTGCAGCTTCTGTAA
This sequence comes from Puntigrus tetrazona, assembly GCF_018831695.1. NCBI lineage: Eukaryota > Metazoa > Chordata > Actinopteri > Cypriniformes > Cyprinidae > Puntigrus > Puntigrus tetrazona. The sequence continues at coordinate 5,413,397 of NC_056719.1, read as the reverse complement.
GAGGACAGAGAGAAAGAGAGAATGAAACGCAGTATCATGACAGAAGGAAGAGCGTGGAAGGAAGATAGAAATGATGAGAAATGATCCGCTAAATGGATGCATGGGATCTGAGAACAACTGATTAATGTTGCGTTATTGAAAATATTGTTATTGCTATTAAATGCACATTCAATTGTCATCGAGCTAATGGTCAGGCCACAATGCTACATTTTTTTATTCAGTCATTCACGTTTGTTATTATGCACGCATAATAAAGTAATTAATGTGATTTGTAAATGTGTTCAGACATTTATTTGCATACTGACATGGCTGTTTTAGAACGATTAACTATAATATTGTATGAGATTTCCATTCAAATTTAAAACATAAATTTAAGCTACTGTATGCATTGCCTGTTTCAGAACAAAACTCAATGACATTTAATTCACTCAGCAGCCCTAAAACCAGCAGAGCATATATTTATATACTTTCTGGCAACCAGTCAAAAAAAAGCATTAATTTTAAAATATAATAGTTGTTTTTTTTATCTTATTTTTATTTTAAAATGTAGTATTATTAGACTTTAGATTTTAAAATATAATAGTATTTTTATTTTATTTTACAATATAATAGTATTATCACACTTTATTATTTTGATTTTGTATTTTATAAAAAAAAGTAACAATAATCGTATTATTGCTATCATTAATATTTTTGTTATTATTTATTGAATTGACGTTTTTATCATATTTCTGTTCACCAAATTATATATTATTATGACTACATTATGAATGTACGTATGTGTTATGTCGTATGTCTTACATAGCCATACAAAATGAATATAATCAGAGAACACTGGACATATTGGGGACTATTAAATTACAATTATGAATACATTCAAATGATTTAGCATTGTGGTCTGAGCATTAGCTTGCTGACATTTGTATATGCGTTTGCTCGCACCAAATCTAGAAAAGGACAGCCAGATCATCTTTTAACGTGACCATTACTGCAGTCATTAACCGGAACTGAGAACTCCGGCCAAGATTCTCTCTCTGTGTTTTCTGTCTTTATCCCTTTGTTTTAGTAATTTAAGAAGAGACCAAGACTGGGGATAAATCTAAGATAGAGTCTGTTTTGTTTCTAATGGATTGCAGAGACACAGCAGCCTGACGTACACATCAATATTTCATTGGTTCCGTTTTAGCACTGGTGAAAAAGAAAACAGGAAGTTGCTCACTGATGCCAGTTATCATTGCTTCCTAAAGGGTTTCTTTTCTTTACATCCTCAGTGAGAGTATGAGGTTATACATGCACACTCCATGTCCGTTCAGTCTTGATTTAAGTGGCTGTGTAGTTGATTTTTAATATTCTTCTCGCATTGTTATTCTTAAATAATTCATGAATGAATGCACAAATGATTATTTTGTTTTTCAACACATTTGAAAGCGGCTCTTGATGCAGTCATTTATACAAGATGCTGAGGCTACACAAGAGTGCGTTCCAAGAAATAACACACAAATAAGCATGTGAAACATGAATACAAACAATTACGAACACTGTCTATCAATATTTCATCAACTCCCACTTAAGTGTAGCCTTCGGTCTGTTTATTGATTTTGCATTCTCCAGGTCACGACCGGATCTGTTTGGCTGGCAGTGTTTTTAAGGAAATGTATGAGAAGCAAAAAACACAGCCATGGTTACACGAAAAGATTTGTTCATGTGTACAGTTTACTGTCCATAGTATGATCGCCGCAATAATAAAAATGTCAATAGTCAATAGCAATATGGTCTAAGAAACACAAAAAGTTGCTTCTTTATAGAATTGTATTCAAACAACTAATGACGACTTACATTTGGTACGTTTGGTCATCACAGAAAGCTATCTGAAGACATTTTTGTCTTGACTAATAGTTTCAAAATATTATTTTCAAATAATAGAAGGTGACTAAGAGAATTCAGAATATTATTTAAAAATTCACTTTTTTATTATTTTGTTTTGTGTTAGTTACATTTTAGTAATCTTTGGAATCCATTTTAGCAGTCTAATATATTTTTTTATTTGATCTGTTTTACTTTGTTCCGTTTTTCACCTTTGGTGTTTCACTGAATAATTTTATTAATTACATTTGAACAGTGTTGCCAAATTAAGCTACTTTAACAGTGTTGCTGCAGATTGTTTTTCGTGACTGGGGGTTTAAGCGAACCCCAGGGAAACCCCCCCCTCGAAATGCGCCTGGGCTGGTTTTGATTAGCAATAGGGAGGGTTTGTTGTGAAAACCTGACAACCCTGCGTTTGAACGATGTAAAATAGTAAGTAAATGATGAGAAAAGGTTCTATTAATGTCAAAATACTGTAATTCCAAGCATTTTTTTTCTCTTATATGCACTATGGCCTATTATGCACTTTTAGCACTGTCGTAGTCATGCTAGCTGATAATAATAGTGTGCAGTAATTATAGATCTTTATTTATAGAACGCTATGACCTTCCTAAGAATCTTTTTTACGAGGCTTTGTATTTCTGCTTCCTGTCACTAAATGGATCCAGTGGCTGCTGCACTGCCACTGTCTGACCATTCATACAAACCGTAGATACTGGGCTGTAACATTTTCTATGTGTTCATTTAAGTGTGTGAGAGAGGCCCAGCTGCATGTGTGTTATAAATGGCTACCCTGGCACCACTATGTAGGTTTCTCTTTCTGTAGAAGTGGGTCTCAAAGCAAACCCTGGAGGGTTCATTACTGCGATTCATCATTCTCGGCCTACTGGTGTCGAGCTCCAAATTACGTCTTTGTCACTATTTTTAGCGAGTGTGTGAGAATGTTAAGGTGTGTGAGAAGCCAGACAGGTTGTTGAATGTGGCCGCGACCCTTTTCTGTTCACCGGTTATATATCCCTCATAATTACAACGGCAAATGATGTCATCGCTTAAATTTCCGAACTGCGTGTTAATCTGTATCTGCACTCGTGATACATTAGGGATTATGCAGAATTAATTAATTGACCGCTCTTTCACTTCACGTAAATGAGAAACGTGATGTTATGCTGACAGTTGCTGAGAGGAACTCAATTCCTCCGGTGCACTCTATATACTTGTGTCTGGGTTTGTGTCACGGTAGTGTGGTAAACAGTCTGGATTTCCTCTTTAGAGGTTTGGACATGGCGTAGTGCTTAATTGCTGTGTCATATTGATTTTTGGCAACTTAATTCTAATCTAATTTAACGAGTTCCACTAATGTGCCTCATTACAGCAATTATATGTATGGTCACATTATCAAGTTCCATTGTCTGTAGGAATTCATAGTAAAAAAAAAAAAAAAAAAAAACTACATTACCCATGATTCATAACAGTTGCAAAAACGCTCCAAATAAGCTCCGCCCACTCCCATTAAGCACAGTGAATGACAAATGCATATTGCTTCTGTAGATATAAATGAATAGCTGTATATTTCACTATCATTTTTAATTTAATTATATCTTTTGCAACTCTGCAAAATACAGAGTTGTAGTTGTTAAACTAAGACCATTGACAACAGTCTTCCGGAACATTCTACAAATGCTTTCAGAACCAATGGCACTTTGAAATCTCCAACTGCCATTGAAAATTGATGATGTCTGGATGCTTTAATTGAAATGAAGATGTCATAAGAGAAAATATGCGTCTCCATTTGATGTTTCCATTCATTTTGTTTTGAGGATGTGGAATTGAAGGTCACGTATTACTCAGAGTACCTTAATAATTCAAGTACATTTACAGTCTTTAAGCCCTGCTTAGACTGGTGTTTGGAGCTAATGAATGAATCGGTCAGATTGACTCACAGATCAGCCATTTAAATGTAGTAATAAACCCACCTTAATTTGTTAAAACAAAACAGACACTTAAGCTGGACTAGCTAAATAGAGCACTCTTGTGATTTTGAAACTTTTTCTTGTATAATAGTAGGCATAAAGCTACATATTTGATGTGTCAGAGCAAATGTAAGGAAGTAGACTGAACACTCTCGACATAAAGGGCCCATCTGAATCCAGACTATGTCATTTTCTATTCCTGTATCTTCATTCTCTTCCGGCTTGTTTCTATTTTCATGAAGTTAAAAAACAACCCAAAACATATTATATTTTAAATAAGTCTTTTACATTCACCAAGACCACATTTTTATGAAAATAAAGTACAAAAATACAGTAGATATTTATATTGTGAAACAGCATTGCAATTCCATCTATTTTAAATTAGATTAAGAATTATTTAAATTATTTTCAATTATAATAAAATGTCATTTTAAAATGTAACCTGGTCCTTTGATGCATCGCTGAATTTTCAGCATCATTTACTTTAGTCTTCAGTGTCACGCAATCCTTCAGAAATCACATATACTGTTAAAAAAAAACATTTCTTATTATGATTGTTGACATCAGCCATTTTTTGTGAATAACATTATGCATTTTTCAGGATGTCTAAGATAAAAGATAAAATTGACAAAAAGTATTAATAATAGAATGTGAATGTGTGTGTACATAAATAGGGTTTTAAAGTATTTCACTGTGTACTACTTGGAATTTTTTGCGTCATATATGTCCTTTGTAATGGATATTTATAAACATCCGATGTTTAAATCATCCAATGTGTAGCAATATGCTAATCATCTTACATTGGTTTATTTGTATAGAAATCCAAAACAATTTAGGTCACAGAATTTGTTTTTTGCTCTCTCCTCATCTTTATGTGCTCAGATTCAGCGTGGTCCCTGCATCAATAGATGCCACACATATAAGCTTTTTGCGAATCTTGAAAATGATGTCATCGCTCTCCTAGCAACTGCTTAGCAACCAGTCTTGGAGTGCACCCAGAGCTGGAATCCCTTTAATGCGACTGGGTTTCTGCAGTCACCCTCTCAAGATTGAAACAAAAATGTGACGTTGTTGTGTAATTCTCCCTCCTATTCCTTGAAGAGTTCGCTAGTGCTGTTTTTCTGTTAGCGAACTTTTATATTTACATTTTTATGTGCTCAAACCTATTAGTTTAAATTGACTCATTTATTGGAGCACCATTCATGATGTATTTGTGTTCCCACAACCTTGAACATGCGGTTTTAGTGTTTTCACCTGCCCATATGTGTTCATGTGTCTCATGTGTGTGTCTGTGTGTATTAACACGCTCTGTCTTTGTGGTATTGGTGTCTTCTAGGCTCATGTGGTTCAGCGCTGGCTTGTGCATCAGGACAGTAGTTTGAGTGGAGAGGGTTCATCGGAGGCTCAAGGTGGAAAATGGCACTTTGGTGGAAGAGTAAATATCTTAGTACTGCCTCTCAACACTTTACTTCCCTCTTTCCTGACAAATCGTGTGTGTCCTTGTGGCTTCTTAATCGTTTCTGTCTGTAGTACTCTCGTGGTTGTTGTGGATCTGGTGGCAGGTCTTGTGTTTGAATGTTGTGATGTGGCTAATAACTTCAGTTAGCTTCGCTAGTGTTCCTGTAGTGTTTCTTCATCATTCTCTCGTTCTTAACATGCTCTGGTTCTTCATATTCCTTACATGAGATTCTGTGTGTTTTGTGTGTTTAACAAATGTTTTTTTGCGGTAAAAACTCACTCAGGGATCGTCTCCTGCTGTGGCTTCTGATTGCTGATATCTGTCAGAATGTCACTTACGTTATCAGCAGATGTACTGGGGAGATTACAGAGGGATAATATAGACGATATCAAACAATAAAAATTAGATCCAATGTGCAAATGCATTCACAGATGTAAGAATGATATTTATAATGTTGCATAAGATTTATTTTTCAAAACAAGACTGTTAGTCCAAGAATAAAAAAATAAAAAAGCAACTGTGCTGTCTAATGAATAATCATGTTCAAAATATAATATTTTGTTTAGTGTGTGTGTTGTAATATATATATATACTTAAATACACACACACTCTACATTTAAGAAAAATATGAGAGAGAAAATTATTTATATTTTAAAAAATATAGAAAGTATAAATGTTATGTATATATATATATATATATATATATATATATATATATATATATATAGAGAGAGAGAGAGAGAGAGAGAGAGAGAGAAAGAGAGAGATGTAAAAACATTTAAATATTTTCAAAATATATGCTGTATGTGTGTATTTATATGTACATAATAAATATACACAGCATACACACATATGTAAGCACAAACTTTTATTTTGGATGTGATTGATCGTTTGACAGCACTAATACACACACACACTATTTGTGTATAATGTGTTCATTCTACAATACAATATACGGCATCATAAATAAACACTTACCCTCATCTGAATAATTACAACGTTAATTTGTTTAGCGTTTGTCGCCAGGTACTAAAAATAGATTCACAATGTCAAGCTTAAAGAAGGCTGTGTCATGATCAGGGCTGCTGCGCCAATTTCATGCTGATGACAATTTGGTGCAAAGCCCATGACAAGATCAACCGGCATGTCCTTTTCAGTATCTCAGAGACAAGACAATCCATCAGAATTATGTTTTAGGTGGACATTCATTTTTCAGAAAGATAATGACCCAAAACACTTCTCAAAGTTGTTCAAGAGCTATAATCTGCGTTCTGTGTGTCTATTAAAGAATATATTAAAGACGCACTGCAACAGAATCAGACAGGGCAGACAACTCCTAGCTCAAATATATTTAGTGAACGATGATGATAACTTATCTGTGTTGGTTTTTTGTATTAAAGAGAAGAAAACTTGATTGTATGATTAAAGAAAACGTAAATCACCGAAAATTCATCAGGCTGATTGTGGATAATGATTGATAAAGAATGATGGATGTTGATGTTGGTCCAAAAATAAAATAAAATTAAATCCTATGTGATTCAGCAATTCCTTTCAGTAATATATACGATGGCACACACACACCATTACTGCAAAGTCATGTTGATGGATGCATTGCACTGTGCCGTCACCTGAGGACTGAGCAAATGAGGGTACAAAATGACTTCTTTCACCTCACTCAGTATTGCATCCACATCCTCCATTGGGAGGAAAACCGACCTGTCAATCATCCCCTACTCAATCACAGAGCAGAGACAATCAAAACATTTCTAGACTGCAGAGTATCTGACAAATCAATTCAAGGACTCAATATAACTGTGACCACATCAGAGCAAATCGTATTAGTCGTTGCATGGAAAACCACAAAATATCACTCATGGATTTTTTAATACCTAGCAGCAGGAATGAAGAATTCTGGGTAGGGAGCCGAACGCGCAGAAAGAACAGGGCGATATAGAGTCATGTTTTTGAAATATTGCAGTGCATACGGGGAACAGAAATGCTCTATGTTCTGGACCCGTTAGCATGAACGCTACAGGAGGGAGAGAGAAAGACGAAAGAGAGGGTTGGGAACAGTAGGTATGGAGTTGTTAGCTAGTCCCCCGAGAAAAGAACAGCTGAGATCAAGAGGAATGCTGTGAAGACAGACAAACAGACAAAGAGAGAGACAGGCTCGGATGATAGATGAAAAGTAAAAAGTACTTAGACGAACAGGGAACATTAATACAGATGTACGAAAAGAAATCTGGTTATGATTAATTAGGTTAGGAGTTTTGCATAGCTCTTGAAATGTGATGGATATAATTAAACATTAAACATTCGGTACAGTAATCTTACTCTGTTTCAAAAACATTATCTAGTTTACAAGAAAATATTTTTTAAAATTACGCACTTCAGCTTTAAAGCTTTAAGGGGCGAAACCAGCCTGGTGTATAACCTCAAACTCCATAACTTCTGAAAATTAGATGATTTTACACAGAGAAAAACTGATTCAGTAACTGATGGGTTGCTGTTATATGGCCCCTGAGCCGGCTGAAACCAGATCTTCTCATCTCTGTGGACGCACACAACACAAAATGAATTCCTAATTAGAGCTGTAAGTCAGTCTGTATCTCTGATCTTTTATTAAGTGCTAAACATCCAAAAGACCTTGTGCAAAAAACCCTGTAGTTTAACAATCTATTTGTCGATTAAAATTTGGATTTAGTTTTCATTTCCTGTTCTCTCTATCTGTTTCAGGCGGATGCGTCAACCAGTTTCCTCCGTGCTGCACGCTCAGGTAATCTGGAAAAGGCTCTGGACCATATCAAAAATGGAATAGACATCAACACAGCCAATCAGGTGAGACAAAAATCCACGCAGCACTGTCATCAAGCGTTTAAAAATGTAGACATGTAGGTCTAACACAATAGAATTCTTAACATATTCTATTTTTTTTTCGTCTCTGGCGAGCTACAATAGACATTTATTTCTTACATGAATCAAAAACTGTTGATTTGAATCAAAATTCTAGGAAACCATTGTGAGTCCCCTATATGACCACTAACACAGAAGTTAAGAAAAGAAAGGGTTAAAATCACTCTGAGCATTTTTGCAGCTGCATTGCATTGCCCGTCTCACATCCATGCCTTGAAAGCCCGAGTAACTTTGAAGCCCATTAATAGTACGGCCTAAATTCAGAAATTGCTATTTAGAGCTATAAATTCATCATCCTGTATATTGGGATCCACATCTGTGTGTGTGTTTGTTTGCCTGTGCCAATGTGTGTTTTCTCGTCTGTATTAACCCCCCAGTGTTCTTGTGGTTGGACAGTACAGCTGTGTTTACAGTGTCAATGCAGAGCTGCGTTCAATGCCCTAATCAGTAAATTGCCGTAATTAATCACGCCAGCACGTCTTCCTCCTCTAACCCCCTCACCGGTCATGCTTTTGCACCCACTTGCATCATAACGCTCTGTGTCGCTTGCTTTAAATAGCATATTGTGATATTTGCAGAAGAGCTATGTTTGGTTCTCAGAGACGGGTTAGTGAATGGACCAGAGCGGCTGGCTGACTTCCCGCATTGAAAAGCTCTGAAAATGAACGCCCACTCTGTATGCTCCCAGCACACACACACACACACACTCACACTCACATTGACTACTACAGCACCTTATAACATCATTCACAGACAGGATTCCATCGGGAACCTGCCGCCCGTCTCCGATATGCAACCTAGACTATTTCCATGCGTCTTGGAGGTTTTTATAGTTACGTGTTTGGATAAACTGAAGGTATACGTCTCCTGTGTGATGCTGATTTCACAGCGTGAACGTCTCTGTGCTGTCGCAACACATTTCGCGGGGGCTTAGACCGGTTTTGACAGTGAGACGGATTAAGCCCTCTGCACCGGTGCTTTGGGACTAGAGAAAATTCGAGAATCAGCAAAACCATGGTTTAAAGCTAAGAGCATGTGCTTAATTTCCACCTCAGCTCCAAGCAGGTAATTGTTAATAAAATTTTCAGACAATTGATGATCTTGTCCTAAAGTGTAATTTTTCTTTATGTTACAGGTGACTAACTAATGGCTGTAAATGGTGCTAATGTTGTTAAGCCTTTTCATCTATTTCAATCGAAAAATTATATAGCTAAAAACTGATCTATGAATATGGTACAGTTAAGTTCTTTACAAAAGCCATTTGCAAAATGATGTGCAAGAACTCAAGCACAATAAATTTCCTTTTATACAAAAGTGAAAATTAAGTCATTATACTTTTATCTTGACATTTCTGTTTATGTCTATGATGAATCACACTGGTACTGGGCTACTCCACAGCAGTACCTGCCTGAACCAGTCTAAATAGTCAGAATATAAACCTTATTATAGGTGTACCATATTTATTCAGGACAAGCCAAAAGCACGGTTCAGAAAATTGATTTATTGTATACTCGCTTAAAAACATTTTTTTTGTCTAAAATATGTAAAAAAAAGAAAAGAAAAGAAAAAAAGAAAAACCTTTACACAACAACACAATGTAAGATGTAATATTTCCTGACAAGGATTCTCAACAAAATATTAAAAATGAACATTTTATTTATGATTTATATTTGTCCAATTATACCTCTTGAATTAAAATCTACACTTCAATTTCAATTTCTGTTACTAATTTGTAACAGACCGAATCTGTTACACAGCTGCTTATGTAACCAAAAGATTGTCTTGCAGACTTTTTACAACGTAATTTTAAATTCAGTTACACAGCTATAAAATAAAGTGTATCAAGATTGTATTTAAGCGTACTTCACGTGTATCTATCTTATCTAGCTGCACCTTAGTTTGATATAACCCGTTAGTACAAAGCTTAAATACATGTAATACCTTTCTAATTACATTAAAATTACAGAATATTGCACAGGCATAAGCTACTTAAAATGAAATGTATTAAAATTGTACTTAAGTGTAATTAGCGGTGTATGTGTAACAGTAGTTCCATAACTTATTTACATGATAAGTACATTTTATTTCATGTAAGTACAATGGCTACTACTAAGTACCTAATTAGATAATTACTCTATATTATGACACCTTAAAATAAAGCGATCTTACGTCCTTGTGTTCTTGTTCTGTGTCATCATTAACGTCAAACTTCAGTTCCAATTCTCACTTTTGATCTATTTAATGCAACCTTGCTAAATAAAAAAATGTATTTCTTACTGACACTAAGATTATATAAATATATTGTATATCCGGAGAATGTGAAAGAACCAGTGTTCCCGATCCATGAACATACAGCGCTGAGCGTGGCTTTCAATAACTCTGTGTTATTTCCCAAGATATTATGAAGCACATCCAGAGAATATTAATGCCAAACGGGCACGTGTGGCTGTTTTCATCAGGGCTCCTCCCCACCTTCTGCAAAAACACCCCTCCATCTCCGCTCCGTCTTCTTCTACTCTGCGCATGCACTGTGCAGCTGCAGTAGGAGCTCATTAGAGATGAGTGACACTGCAGTATGAAGGGGATTCCGGTCAGACTAGCAGAGCAGAGCCCCCCTATGGCCGCTCCAGACTACACACCCAGCTTCCCTACAGAAGCACACACTGTACCTTGTACCGTTCTCCGATCGGCCTTTACCTCTACCGGCTTTTTGTCTGTTTCCTCCGCTGCTCCATTTCCACGCCGTGTTTAATGAGAGCTCCACAGATCTGTAGATGTCTCAGTGCTTCACTGTGATATTTTTAGGCTGCCCTCCTCTCAGTGAGTCATTTGACAGGTAGACGGGGAGAGATAAAGAGATAGACTTGAGATGTGTCAGGGTGGGTTTTTTTTGAGACCGGGTTTTTCAGCGCATCGTGTTTTCTCTTGCATTCGCAGAATGGGCTTAACGGGTTGCACTTGGCCTCCAAAGAAGGCCACGTTAAGATGGTGCTGGAGCTGCTGCACAATGGAATTGACTTGGAGACTACTACAAAGGTAAATCTACTTCCTTCAGTCACTCAGGCTTCCTCCAGCAGGCCAACAACAGATTCATAAATGTGATAGTAAACAGTCATTAGCCTACAGATATTAACTGCTTATTAACTGTTACCCAGTGGAAGAAATATTTAAAGAGTTAATTTGCAAAAACAGCTACATTTTTAACATTTCTCAGACTTCATGTTTTTAAATTGTGCCTTCTAATTAATCTCAATTAAAGTGCAGGTGGGTTATTTTGACTAGAAAATAAAAAATAACTTAAAAACTCAGCTAACACGATAAAAACAGTATGAAAATGAAAACCTGTAATTGCAAATAAATTCTTCATTTAATAATATCCTTATTAACAAATAACAAATAACTATCAACTTTGCCATTTATTATTCTGTCATCATTTACTAACCCTCGAGTAGTTCCAAATCTGTATCAATTTCTTTGTTTTCCTGAACACAAAGGAAGATATTCTGAGGAAAGTTTGTAACTAGGCTGTTTTGGATCACCGCTGACTTCTATAAGACATTTTTCCTACTATGGAAGTCAGTGGTGACCCAGAACAGCCTGTTCATATTGTATATGTGTTCATATTGTATTATGGAGATAAAGGTATGGTTAGGTACAGGTTTGGTGATATGGGTTGGTTTTTAAGCGTGGGTTAAGGTGCAATAGATGAGTGTAACTACAACATATACAAGTGTTTAACATGAATTGTTGGATTTTTGTCTGTATTATATTTACACAACTATTTAATTTGTAGAAAGGGAATACCGCCCTTCATATTGCTGCTCTGGCCGGTCAAGAGAAAGTGGTTGCTGAACTGATCAATTATGGTGCCAACGTCAATGCCCAATCTCAGGTTAGTCTGAGCCTTAAAACGCGAAACAACAAACCTAGAAACCTTGTGTTGACGAGAGGTTTCATTTGTTTGTTGGTGTCATTTTGTACAGAAAGGTTTCAGTCCGCTGTACATGGCAGCACAGGAGAATCACTTAGAAGTGGTAAAGTATCTACTTGAACACGGAGCCAATCAGAGCCTTCCAACTGAGGTGAGTGACACGACGAATTCAAATGCAGCAGAAATCAAACCCGTATGATCCTACAACTCTTGATTTCTTCTTCTAGGATGGCTTTACTCCTTTGGCGGTAGCTCTTCAGCAGGGTCACGAGAACGTGGTGGCCCTTCTGATAAATTATGGCACCAAGGGCAAAGTGCGTCTGCCAGCGCTGCACATTGCGGCACGCAACGACGACACGCGCACTGCTGCCGTACTCCTGCAGAACGACCCAAACCCAGACGTCCTCAGCAAAGTACGTGTTTGTGCTCATCTAAAAGGTTTTCTCTCAGCACGAGTGAGCTTACGCATCATGACTCACTGAGCTCAATGCAGCCGCTCTTGGCTTGTAATTGCAGTGATGACTATGTGACAAGATAAACAGAACTGACTTTGTTTAAAGATCCATCAGCGTAGGTGTTGCTGTTTTGTATATACACTGAATCAATGAAATGCTACACTCTTTTCTCGTAGACCGGCTTTACTCCTCTCCACATCGCAGCCCATTATGAGAATCTCAGTGTCGCCCAGCTTTTGTTAAACAGAGGAGCCAATGTGAACTTTACGCCCAAGGTCAGTGCAGCACTCACGTTAAAGGCTCATGCTGTTTTGCGAAAGATTACATGAACTTCTCACTTTCTCTCCTTTTCTCTTGAAGAATGGCATTACTCCATTACATATTGCTTCCAGAAGGGGGAATGTGATTATGGTGCGGCTTCTGTTGGACAGAGGAGCTCAGATAGATGCCAAGACAAAGGTGCAGTATCAATTAGGGATGTGCAAAATATCTTAGTTTGCAGTGATGATATTTTTGACTTAAGGCTAAAACTATTGAAAATAATTTTGAATGCAGGCTAATCCTTTACAGGCCAGAATATAAACATATAGAAAAAAATAAATAAATAAATTGATGAATAAAACATTACAAAGTTACATCTAATAAAAATGATTCAAACTAAAATGTAAATTTCAACATAAAAATTTAATTAGACTGAATTTACAGCATCTATCCAACTGTAGTCACATCTCACAGTGACATTATTTACTGGCTGAGATGAAAAATCGCACTGCTGAGACTGCTGAATCTGACTTATTTAAGTCTAGCTCATGGAGAATGACCTATTTTACTTCCTCTTGGGAAAAACAGGTATTTTCTCTTTGTGACAACTCACTGTTTTAATGGTATGCTTTAATGCATACATAAATAAGGACAGAAATTTCAGCTCATGTAGGATGCACTGAAACATGGCTGATAAATCCTTCAAACAGAGGATTTGCAAAATTGCTTATTCTTTCTGTTGTCTACAGGATGAGCTGACGCCGCTGCATTGTGCAGCCAGAAACGGTCATGTACGTGTGGTGGAGATCCTGCTAGACCAGGGTGCTCCCATTCAGGCCAAGACCAAGGTGACCAACTACAGTACATTACTAAGACGGACCATACAGTTATGGATCTTTTAACTCTATTGATGACATAATCATGCTGATCTATTAATAATTATGTGTTCCTCATTGCAGAACGGTCTATCTCCCATCCACATGGCAGCGCAGGGTGATCACATGGACTGCGTGAGGCAGCTGCTGCAATACAATGCAGAGATCGATGACATCACCCTGGACCACCTGACCCCGCTGCACGTTGCAGCCCACTGTGGGCACCACCGCATGGTAAAGGTGCTGTTGGACAAGGGGGCAAAAGCTAATGCTCGTGCTCTGGTTAGTGCATATGTTGTTTTCAATTAATGTAATAACATATGTACAGCTGCACACAGTTTATATATATATTAGTTGATTTTTTTGGACTGTCTTTCAGAATGGATTCACGCCGTTGCACATTGCCTGCAAGAAGAACCACATGCGGTCCATGGACCTTCTGCTGAAGCATTCAGCATCTCTGGAGGCTGTGACTGAGGTCAGATTACTCTTCGGCTGTCACTTTGATGGATAACCTCTATTCACCTTGCACCATCTACGCCTTTAGCTTGACCCTTGTAGAAAATAGAAAGGCTGTGTAGGAATGAACAGTGACATCTTCACGATTACTCCACAAGACAGGAATATTTCAACATAATACACTTCCCTATAAAATTTTCGTAGTAATTAACATTTGTTCAAGAAATGTGTACTTTTTCACACAAGCTCACGGGCTCTTTGTCAGACTCTTTGTGCATTTTTAGAAGAAAAATTATTTTCTTTGTCGGACACCCAATTTTGAGCATTTTTTGCCACTGATGTACCTGTTTTGGTTCCATCTTAATCATAAATTGTACCGACCCCCAACGTTTAAGTGGTAATGTATGCAGCATTATTAATGTGTAGTTTGTTTATGGACATCACACAATTAACATCCATAAACACAAACCATTGTTGGTCCTTTGATTAATGACAGAACCCTTAAACACACTGAAAGTGTGAAAATACATGCTCTTATCTTTTAGTCGGGCCTGACTCCTCTTCATGTAGCTGCATTCATGGGGCATCTCAATATTGTGAAGAGTCTGCTTCAGAGAGGAGCTTCACCCAACGCATCTAATGTGGTAAGAACTGTCTAATCTATTCAGAACCTCAGAGATACCCAACAATCGAATCCCAAAGGCACAGGTATTCTGCTTTACAAATGGGCTAATGTCTTTAGCAACGATTATGGCAGAGATAGCAGTTTTCTTTTCAGAACTAAATGTTCTGAACTAAACTGTATTTCAATGTGCCTTTGTAGAAAGTGGAGACCCCTTTGCACATGGCTGCCAGAGCAGGGCACTGCGAGGTGGCTCAGTTTCTGCTGCAGAACAATGCGCAGGTGGATGCCAAAGCGAAGGTACGCCGAACATGCAAGCAGATTTATCTCCATTTGTCTGCTTTTGTTTTAGAAATCTCACTCATCTCTTTTTCATTTCACAGGATGATCAAACCCCCTTGCATTGTGCAGCTCGAATGGGACATAAGGAGTTGGTGAAGCTGCTCTTGGAACATAAGGCAAATCCAGATTCAGCCACCACGGCAGGTCACACTCCTTTGCACATCGCCGCCCGCGAGGGTCATGCGCAAACCACACGCATCCTGCTCGACGGGAATGCCCAACAAACCAAAATGACCAAGGTTGTTTTTTCTCTATTTAACCCTTTGTAAGCTCTGCCGTAAAGTCTGCATGAACTGGAAGCCTTTAACTTCTATATTGTGATGTACTTTCGAGAGAAATGGAATATAATAAACTAGAGTGTTTGTTTTTTCTACTGCAAATTGATTGGATGTATACTGACAGTTGGAGGTGCGTGGTTAATGATGTCATGCTGTCAAGCTGATGTCATCACAAAATGGCCATTGTTTTAGAGGGAAGGAACATTTTCAAATTTGGATAAAATATTACAATGGATTACAGACACATTTCTCATGCTTACTTTAAAATGCTTCTGACCTATCATACCTAGCATCTATTGCTATTCGTTTAGAAATTAGATATTATTAAAAAATGTGACATTCAGTAAAGTTAGCCATCGTAACTGAGGTGGGCAGAGCTTAACAAAGGGTCATTCACAAAACATTCACATCTTCATCTGTTTTCTCAACATTTATACCTGTTTTCTTACAGAAAGGATTTACTCCTCTACATGTAGCATGTAAATACGGGAAAGTGGATGTTGCGGAGCTGCTTTTGGAAAGAGGGGCCAATCCCAATGCAGCCGGAAAGGTAATTCATCAAGACAAACATCTGATATCTCAGTACTCGTCAGCTAATATCAGATGACGGTCAGCGGTGGCTGACTGAGGCCATGTGTCTCCTCTCTCCTCTCTCAGAATGGCTTGACCCCTTTGCACGTTGCCGTCCATCACAACAACCTTGATGTAGTCAAGCTGCTGGTCAGCAAGGGCGGCTCTCCGCACAGCACGGCAAGAGTAAGATTCACATATACACATTGCAATCTCTTGATAGGTGACTATTCTGTGCTGTGACGTTAAGGGTTGAGGTCTGTTTCACACTTTTGAAAGCCGTCCGATGAATACAGTCACTTTTAGTTTTCTTCTATTTGACAGAATGGCTACACAGCCTTGCATATCGCAGCCAAGCAGAACCAACTAGAGGTGGCAAGCAGTCTGCTGCAGTACGGCGCTAATGCCAACTCAGAATCACTACAGGGCATCACCCCTCTTCACCTGGCATCACAGGAGGGCCAACCTGATATGGTGGCACTGCTCATCTCCAAACAGGCCAATGTGAACCTGGGCAACAAGGTGATACACTCTTTAAGCTTAATTAATTGGTTTTTGGTCTACATCTAGATGTAGAATCTAAAATAGATTGAGATGCGTTGAAAGAGTATGGCACAAGGAATTGAAAGGATGCGTTTAATATTCCTCTGATATCCTATTTGTGTGTGTGTTTGTACAGAATGGGCTGACACCTCTGCACCTGGTTGCTCAGGAAGGGCATGTGGGCATTGCAGACATGCTGGTGAAGCAGGGTGCTTCAGTCTATGCAGCCTCAAGGGTAAGACACTTCAGCGCACAAAGAAACACACACAGACTCTGCAGGGCCATCTGTAGAATGTCCTAGAATTTAGACCTCAGAGCCTTGTGTAATTTAGTCTGTGCCAGTTCTGGATTGACAAACAGTGCTAGATCTACATTTAATGAAGAAAATATGAATTGAGGTTGGCCTCTACAAAACCTGTCAACATTATGCTATGTTGTGGGATGTTTTTGCTTCAATTATTAAGGTGTTCTGTGTGTTTTAGGCCATCGTTATGCAGTTGTTAAAGCGGTCATCAAATCCCATTTTTCCACAAGTTGCTAATACAGTGTCTGCAGAATATTTACATTATAAATTCTTCAGTGGTCGTGTAAAACTCTCTTTAGCCTTGTCAAAAAAGCTCTGTTCGCAGCGACCCGTTTTGGTGGATGTTTCTTTAAATGATAATGAGCCACTGCTCACCCCACCTCTCTCTTCTATGTCCTCAGTGTCTCTTATCCCATGTTCACTTTTGCATCCAACTACAAAACACCTGCATTGCTTACAAGACATTGTTGCCGCTGCATCTGCTTGAGCACAGAGAAAATAGTAGACAGCATACTACTGGCTGAGGGAGGAAATATGCTAATGGAGGTCAGGGGCGGGGCCTGAGTAGTATGATGTCATATTGTTCAAAAATCAAAACAGCTTGATAATTAGGTCTGTTTAGGGTTTTTGGGGATTAAAAAGTAAAAAAGTAAATGCATTTTAATCAGTGGTTTATTATTATATTCCGTTTCAGTGGTTGTGTCCACACACTGCTAAGACACGTTTATATGCAACTTAAAAGTGAATTTTGCATCCAGTGTTGTTTAGAGTGTTTCTGTGCAGTTGCTGATAAAGGGCAAGACAGATAAGCTTCTCAGTTATTTTTGATATTCTGATAACAAAATATGGCTCAGATCCCTCCTTCAATGAAAGCTTCAAAGCTTTAGGTGTCTGAAAAAAAGACCCTATTAGCAATACTAATAATAATGCTTTCTTTAGCAAACATCACTACTAAGGGGACATAATGAGCTATGCTGCTTTTTAAAATTCATTTGTCACCACATTAGCATATTTTTCTTTTTAAACACTTTGTAATATTAACTGGTAATGACTGTGTATATGCCCTGAAACCCACTTATTTTCCTTCTCACCCTTTTAAATCTCTCTCTCTCTGTTAGATGGGCTACACACCCTTACATGTAGCATGTCATTATGGAAACATAAAGATGGTGAAGTTCTTACTCCAGCAGCAAGCACATGTTAACAGCAAGACAAGAGTGAGTGCTACACTTCTGAATGTCCTGTAAACACTACAAAGTGTCACACTTTTAAGTATCAGTATTTATTTCTGCAATCTCATTTTCCCTTATCTGTCTTTTCCAGTTGGGATACACTCCTTTACATCAAGCAGCTCAGCAGGGTCATACAGACATTGTCACCCTGCTGCTTAAACATGGAGCCCTGCCCAATGAAATCACCACTGTGAGCAGACCCTTATTTATTTTATTTTATTGAATTATTGAAAAAAAGTAAATAAATAAAAAAAAAAAAATTATATATATATATATATATATATATATATATATATATATATATACATATATAATAACAATATATATATATATAATATATATATATATATATATATATATATATATATATATATATATATATATATATATATATATATATATATATATATATATATATATATATATATATATATATATAGAAATATAAAACTTTCAAGAAAAGAAAACTTACACTAGCTTCTCTTTTCTTTTTCCATTCTATCTATAGCTTGCTCTGTTGTTTTTCTAATATTTCTAATATCTCATTTCATTTAATAAAAAAAAAACCTTGCTACGCGTACTGCTTTAAGCTAACTGAGACTTGTTATATCATTTGCATATCATTGCTCTTTTGTTGATTTTGATTGTTTCCGTTGTCCTCATTTGTAAGTTGTTTCGGATAAAAGCATCTGCCAAATAAAAATATTTCATTATCAGAGTCAGATGTGAGGTTTAGTAACCTGACTGTGCTATCCGTGGCAGAATGGGACGTCACCTCTGGGTATCGCTAAGCGGCTAGGCTACATCTCTGTCATTGATGTGCTGAAGCTGGTGACTGAGGAATCTGTATCTATGGTGAGAGCCGTTTGCATCTCATTAACACTATCTGGTCTGAATTTGTGATTTCAGTCTCCAAGGCTCTTTATTCCATCATCTTTCATCTCCGGGTAATTGGGTTGTCATCTTTGATTTGTGCAACATTTGCCACCTTTGTTTATATATTCCCTCTCTATGCCTCAGATCACCACCGAGAAGCATCGCATGAGTTTTCCAGAGACGGTGGATGAGATACTGGACGTGTCGGAAGATGAAGGTGCGTACGGGTGGCTCAGATTGGATTTAGCCTGAAGGATCATACTGCCGTAAATGCCGCATTAAAGCACAGATTCTCAGCTGCTGTGACAAGGTCTCAGTGCCGTGAGGTTGGTGCTAGACTCTCGATGATAAACAGAAGCCAGTAGGCAGATGAGCTGGTAGGTCATATCCCAAAGTGACAGTCAGAAGTGAACTAGAGATTAGATATCTTATTACACTCGTAGTGCTGCATTGGCTACTTTACACACATAGAATCATTTGTGTATATTAAAGCATTTTGCGTATAACTTAAAGCATTTAATTGGATGCTTTACTTTTTTCACACGTAATTATCATATAGTATATAGCCCTTGACTGGACTGAACCACTTTTATGACACTTTTGTGGTGCTTTTATGGCGCTTGATAGCCGTTGTTCACCACCCAATCTTATTATAAAGAAAAGAGCAGCGTGGACATTCTGCTGAATATTTCCTTCGTTGTTTTAAAGAAAAAAGTTTGGACAGGGCTATACAATTTTTCATTACTCACTTCCTTGGCTCTAATCATTAAATGTTTTTGTTTCTTCTGAGAGATGATTGATAAATTTCCATTTATTCAGGACTTTAATGGATTGAAAAAGCGAAAGCAAGTATTTCTTGATAATCTAAATCTACTGTAAATCTACGGTAGCATCGCCAGCCTGAAATGTTCCTTCTTCCTTCCTGCTGTAGGAGTTGCTCAGCTAACATTAGGTAGGAGCGTCTCCCTCTCTCTGGCTTGGTTGTCCGGTTCTCAGTGGTTCGTGAAACGTGTGCCTCCATTTCAAGCACTCTCATCTTGTCTCTGGCCCTCAAGTCTCTCTAACCGCTCTCTATTCTAACATGTTGCTTCGTGTTATTACGGCGTCGGCCCCTCATCATCGTGTGTTCATGATGTTTCCTTTTCCTTTACTGACAGTAACATGTGTTTGTGGATCCATTATTGACAGGACTGCATCCCGAAATTTACTTTGTGTTCTCAGTTTGTTCTAAGGGTGTTTCTTGAACTATGGACACTTTTGGCCCAGTTTAATAAATGAACACACTTAAAACTTTATTTATATATATATATATATATATATATATATATATATATATATATATATATATATAAATGTGTTTATTTTATATTTTGTGTGTGTTTCTGTAAAACAAGTACAGCAAGACAAGAAAAAATATTATATATTATATTTGGTGCTTTCAAATTATTAATTGTGATTAATCATATCCAAAATAAACATTTTGTTTACATTATATGTATATGTGTATATATAAAAACACACACATACAGCATATTTTGAAAATATTTTTTTACATGTATTTACATGCATATATTTAAAATCATTTAAATTATATAATGTATAAATATATATAATATAAGTAACATATTTTTCTTAAATATGTACCTGCATGTGTGCATATTTATATATACATAATTAATATTCACAGTACACATACATATATTATGTAAACATTTTTTTATTTTGGATGTGATTAAGCATATTTTTACACTATATTGTATTATCATATATTATTATATGTTTATATATTTATTATTCTTTTTCATATTTTTATTTTTGGAGACATCGATAAAAAAAACTAGAGATTTAACTAATAAAATATATTTGAAAACTATTTAAAAAATTTATCAAGACATCAAAAAATTTTACAAAATAGAGAAATGCCGAAATGTGTTTGTATTAATAAAAAAAATCAACCAATGGGACATAATAGTGCTTGTAGTTAAGAAACACCCATAGATGAGGTTGTCTTTATCCAAACACTATGGGAGTCACACTGGGAGTGGATAATTTTAGTAATTGACTAATGATGATTATTTGACTCAGCAGAGGGCTCCAAAATGAACTGTCACAGTGGCTGTTTTACGCGTCTCTGAACACCTGTGATTAAGCCCCTACGATAACCCCAAACTATCTCTCCCATGCAGATTAAGTGTGATCTTCTCTGCACTACCAGGCATGCCCACTTCAGTAACCAAAACCATGCAATCTCTTCGAGTGTCTTGATTTTGTCATGTTTTCCATTTGCTCTGTGTGTGTATGACTTCATTGCTTGGACTTGGTGATTGAGTGAAGGTTCTTGTGTGTGCTCGACCGGGAATGATGGTGGATTGTAAATGATGAAATAACATCTAAGTTTTTTTCCTTTCTATTAATCCTCCTTTTTCTGCAAACATCAGTGTCTCTGACATATTTGGTGCTGTATGTAGGTGATGAACTTCTCGGGATGGATGGGGCTCGCTATTTGAAGCTGGATGACCTGAAAGACCAGGATGATGATTTTCTGTCTCCTAAGAAAACCCTGAGAGACTTTGAGAGTGGGATGGGCACGACGTAGGTCACAAGAGCAACAGATTTGTCATTTGACTAAGATTCTATTAAAGTTAGATTACAAATATCTCCTTCATTCTCTCCAGACCTTACTCACCCGCAATTCCCAGAATTCCATGCGTGTCACCTGAAACTGTCATGTTGGACCAGGTATTGTTTTCTTTGCTTCATGTGCTGAAATAAGAAATGTCCTTACTAAAAAATCCAGGTCTGGCGGTTTCTAGCCATTGTTTAATTTGAACAAGCTTTTTTTCAATGTATGGTCACTCCTATAAAGTAAAGTAAAATAAAATGAATTGTTCTTGATGGTTGCTACTCTTTCTAACAAATGAATTCATGTAAATTTTTCCACTCATTTGTGTATTAATGGTTATTTATTATTTACAAGTGACAATTTCTTCCTGTTACAACATTTTAGTACTTTGTATAACAAAAAATGGCCCATAGGATTTTTTTCTTAACTATTTAACGTTTTTGTGTTATTTAGCTTTCCCAGATCACTTTAAGAATAAACCTTCCAACAAAAGCATTTTTGAGAGAGTGAATTAAAATAATAAATGTAGCATTTTTTACATGATGTTTGTTTTTTTAATGCTTTATTTTGTCTTATTTGAGGTCAATTGAGCCCTACTTGACCATCCTTTGTAAGCTAGTTAGGTCCACTATACCATCTTGGCAAAGTTGGAAAGCGCTCGAGTTAGTTAACCCTGTAATATCTTCCAATAAGTGTTGTCTCTTTCTCTCTCTCAGTTTCATAAAGCTGTCATTGTACCTTTGTTTATGTGTGTGTGTGTGTGTCTTTGTGTCCGTGTGATCTGTGCTACTCCTGTGTGTCTGCAGCACACACCTGTCCCTTTGCCAAAGGAGTATGATGAGGACTCTCTAATCCCCAGTAGTCCAGCCACAGAGACCTCAGACAACGTTAGCCCAGTGGCCAGCCCCATCCACACTGGGTCAGTGCACATATTTTCGCAACCCTTGCTAAAGGCTTCTCACCGCTTTTATCTCCGTATTTATCTGTTGGTCATAAATGCTTATTTTTATACCTGTCTTCACTGTCATCAAGTGTCTAGGAAGCAGGTTCTTTTGAAGACGTTTGAACTGTTTTTTATACCGGGCTTTCGGCTGTTTTGAGGCGTCGTTGTACTGGGTGTGCTCACTGGCTGGTTGTTTGACAGGTTTCTGGTGAGCTTTATGGTGGATGCGAGAGGCGGCTCTATGCGTGGCAGCAGACATAATGGTCTTCGTGTGATCATCCCGCCACGCACCTGCGCCGCCCCGACACGCATCACCTGCCGTCTGGTCAAACCACAGAAACTCACCACCCCACCTCCTCTCGTGGAGGGAGAGGGACTCGCGTCTCGTATTATCTCTCTAGGGCCTTCCAGTATGCAGTTTCTGGGGTAAGGGTCCGTGTGCGTGTGTGTCTGTGTGTGTGCATATGCTTTAATGATTCTGGTTCGCCTATTTTGGTTCCTTAATGATTCCATTAATACTTGTCACGGCAAGAAATATGTTCTTAGAGTCTTTCTTACTTGGTGTTTCATTCTTAGTATTTCTGTCTTGTTTACCGTACATCTAAACACTCAAGATGCATTAACCTGTGAGGCAAGTTTATCAAAATAAATTGGGCTAATGCTAAAACCGGTTAGAAAAACCGGTCAGTGGGGTTAGGGAAAAGGGAAAGGGAAACTTCTTTTTCCTTTGAATTAAATTTATTTTTCTGACCCCACTGGCAGATTTTTTGTGTAAATTCATATAGTTTTTGTACTTTTTTTTAGCAAGACGACGACTTAAGCAAATCTGAATTTGTATACTGATGTGTCTTCATTTGAGAATTTTTATTAGTATAATATAATACGTTTTTAATATTTAGTTTTGGTATTTTTATATACATTTTTTGGCTTTGTTTTATAGTTTTTTTTCATTTATTATGTTTAAAAATAGGCAGTAACTTTTATTGTTTATTCATTGTTTTAAAAAATTTTCACCATATTTAAAAATAGGTTGTAAATTTTATTTTTGTTTTATTGTGTTGTTCTATATATATATATATATATATATATATATATATATATATATATATATATATATATATATATACATACATATAATGGCTAAATATTTATGAAAAGTATTCTTCTAGGATATTATTCTATTGTTCTTTTGTGCCAAGTGTCTATCAATCAATAAAAAAACAATAACTAATGCTTTTGCACCTTCTCATCACCTCCTTTAGGCCAGTCATCGTGGAGATCCCTCATTTTGCGTCCTTGAGCCGAGGTGATCGGGAACTAGTGGTTCTCCGAAGTGAAAATGGCTCTGTGTGGAAAGAGCACCGGAACCGCTATGGTGATGACGTTCTGGAGACCATTCTTAATGGAATGGATGAAGGTAGTCTTAAGTTTCACTGAGAGGAATTCCCATAAGCCTTTTATCGTTTTATTTTTTCTTTCAGTTATGTAGGTGGTACCTGCAGACAAATTACATATCACTTTACACTGCTCCAACAATTTCCGTAGGACTGACCTTATGACCTTGTAATCTCTTTGTGCTTTCATCAGATCTGGAAAGTCAGGAGGAGCTGGAGAAGAAAAGAATTCGGCGAATCATCTCTACAGACTTCCCTCTCTACTTCGCCGTGGTGTCACGTATTCAGCAGGAGAGCGATCTTATAGGTCCAGAGGGAGGTCAGCTGACGAGTAAGCTGGTACCTCAGGTTCAGGCCATTTTCCCTGACACGGCGGTCACTAAGAGGGTCCGACTTGGCCTACAGGTGAGATTTCATGATGTAGAGAATGGCAGTGAAGCAATATCAGCATACGATAATCGATTTATGATTCATACAGAATACATGATTACAGCACCTTGAGCCCATTCCAAGTACACTTGAACTTAATCAGCACTTAATCATAAGGTGATTATAAGTGATACTTCAAAAAAATGTTACTTGTTAAAAAAATTGTATTGCAAAAAAAAATAAAAAATTCTGTAAGCACTGTCATAAAATAAAAGAAACAAATTATATATATATATATATATATATATATATATATATATATATATATATATATATATATATATAATGCTAATAAATATGATTAATTCTATATTAATTATTGCTCTCAAATGACTAATCACGATTATTTGCATCCAAAATAAAAGTATTTGTTTAAATAGTATGTGTTCTATGTGTATATATATATATATATATATATATATATATATATATATATATATATATATATATATATATATATATATATATATATATACATGCACATGCATTATATATAAAAAATATTTACATGTGCTTGCATGTCTGTTTTATATCTAATTGACATTATATGAATATTAAGGTTAATGTATAAATATAATTTTTTTCTAAAATATTCTAAAACATGCATGTGTGTGTGATATACATAGGAAATATACACAGTACATATACGTATATTATGTAAACAAAAACTAAAAAAATGTCAAGGCTGCTACATAAATTCAGCAGAGAATGACGAATGAAATGGTTTATGAACCTTTTTTGACTTTATTTTATTCCTCTTCTTTCTACCCAGGCTCAGCCAATCCCTGATGAGCTGCTGACTCGGCAATTAGGAAACCAGGCCACATTCAGTCCCGTTGTGACAGTGGAGCCTCGTCGGCGCAAGTTCCACCGACCAATCGGGCTGCGTATCCCTTTGCCTCCATCCTGGAGGGAGAGTCCACGTGACGCCGGCGAGGGAGACACTACCAGCCTCCGCCTCCTCTGCAGTGTTATTGGTACGATCTGGGCCTGATCTATTTCAAAGAAAACATTGTCTGAAATTGATATTTATGTTTTGGGGAAAGGCAGATTGTCTTGAACCGCCAGTCTTTTTCAGCCTCAGCCAGATTTGATGTAGCTGCCCTGCCAAGCTGCTTGGAAAAGGCTGAAACAGACTGGTGTCCTGCCTGAAGAGGGACACTGGGATAAAGATAGACTCAGCAAGTTCATTCCAGATGGTGTTGGTTGAAAAAAAAAAAGGTTTTTATAAAAAGCTGTAAACCTTCTGCAGGTGGCACTGCTCCCGCTCAGTGGGAAGACATCACTGGCACTACCAAGCTCATGTATTCACACAACTGTGCCAACTTCACCACCAATGTATCCGCAAGGTGAGACACAAAAGCACAAAAGAATAAAGCACCCAGGGGGGACTGCACTATTTTGTTCATTGCATGTATTTCAGCACTGAAATATGCATATTATTTACTAACTAATTGCAGTAGTTTTAACCAGTCACCATGCGTGCTGAAATAGCACTATATTATAATACATAAATTTCACTGTATTCATAAATAAAGCCGTTTTATTTTTGTTTGGTTTAGTTTGGGCTTTTTGTTTGTTATTGATTAGTTTAATTAGTTTTTTAGAGGGGGGGTTATCGTTGACTTTGTTTGCTTTTTTCCTATGCTTAAAAATAGGCAGTCAAATTTAATTTTGTTTAATTGTGTTTATTTATTAATAAACACATATTTATTTCATTTTTGTTGTCATTTTAGTTTTTGTTAGTTTTTTTTTGTTTACTTTGGTTTTGTTTAGTTTTTTTTACCATTTTATTTTTTTAAATGTTTAAAAAATAAGCAGTACATTTCATATTTGTTTAACTGTTTTCATTTATTTATTTTTTCATTTTTGTTTTCATTTTTGTTTTTCATTTTGTTTCGTTTGGCTTTGTTTCAGTTGTTTGTTTTTTTAGTTTTAGATTTTATTTTTGTTTTCTTGTTGGTTATATATTTATTTATTTATTTCTAGCTTTGTTTTTGTTTCTGTTTCGTTTTGTTGCTTGTATCAGCTCTTTAATCAGAAAAGGCTTTATTACAGCAAGTAAACCGTACCATCACTGTTGCAATTCATTCGTACTGAATTCACCTGTCAGATTGCAACCCATAGACCTGTCACGCATTTATATTTATACGCGTCTACAAGTAAACATTGTCTTATGTGACAGTGTTTTGTGATCTGTGTGGTGTGCGTGTCTGTTCTGTTTCGCCGCAGGTTCTGGCTGGCGGACTGTCCCCGAACGGCGGAGGCCGTGACCTTCGCCAACCTGCTGTACCGTGAGTTGATGTCAGTTCCGTACATGGCCAAATTTGTGGTATTTGCTAAGATGAACGATGCCAGAGAGGGCCGTCTGCGCTGTTACTGCATGACCGATGACAAAATAGACAAAACCCTTGAGCTGCACGAGAACTTCTCCGAAGTGGCCCGCAGCAGAGACATAGAGGTTAGCTGCCATAAAATCATATAAACGTGCTCTTGTGTGTGTGTGTGTGTGTGTGTGTGTGTGCAAAAATAAGACGAACTCCCTGCATTAAAGCTAAGCCTCTGACTCAGTCTGACTCAGTGCTCTCCTTGTGTTTCTCCTTCCTTCTCCACCCACAGGTGATGGAGGGGATGCCGCTGCACTTAGAATGTTCTGGAAACCTGGTGCCTGTGAGGAAAGCCACCCAGCAGCCACGTAGCTTCAGTTTCCAAGCCTTCAGAGACAACCGGCTACCTGTCTCTGTAAAGGTCGGTTCATCTGTCTTTCCCTTATTTATTTTTTGTTCGTCTGTGTCTTAGGAAATATAGGCTGAGAAGTTCATGCCAACTTCCTCTGTGTCGATAATTTGCTTTATTCAGTCAGCCTACACATATTTGTGCGTCATTAAACGCGTGTCATTTTTGTGTGTGTGTTTGTTAGCATTGTTAACCACTTTGTCTGATCATCCTTAGTTTTAGTTTTATTTACTCCCTAATGTCTTCGGTCGGGCTGCACGTGTATTTAATCAAAAATGTAAATGCAAAGTGCTGAGGGTTCACTATATTTTGATGTTTTTACAGTAATCTAATTTCAAACATTATTCCATAAGTTATCAAAGGGTCACAGGAGAGGAGATAACAATAAAAATAGAAGTATTGCAGACAATAGTTCTAAGCTATTTTACAATAAATTATATTATTTTACTAGTCTAGATAATATTAATAAATGTTATAAGATGAAACAGGTACCATTTTTTTTATTAATAATAGAAAAGTATGAAGAATAATTTATTCAAGTTAATATGAAAATCTGATTATGCTGACAAATTACAAAAATGTTTTTATAATATATATTGTAACAAATGACATTATTTTCTAGACAGTAGTAATAAATCATATTGTAATATTAAATTCTTATTTCTTATTTTCGTTCTTATTTTATATCATTAATAACAGTAATAATAATGTTCAGGTATTGTGGGGTTTTTTTTTATTGAAATGAAGTAGACTAAAAAGTACAAAACTTATGTCAAAATGTTATAAAAATGTAATGGTGTGTCACAAGAGAAGAGATAAAAGTTAAACATTATACAGTTTATACATTATACATTATAGGAAATTGCGTGATACTTTAAGATCTACTTCAAGGGTGCATACAAAAAGTGTTGTTTTTGTTTTTTATTAACTCTGTTTACTTTTCACTCACTTTTATTTGAAGCAAAGTGGTAAAATCTTAAGTGTAAAAACCCAATACCGGTAGTAGAACGTGGACAAACATGACTTGATTTGGAAACAGCATTGCCTTCTGGTTTACTACTTTACTTTTTTTTGTTGTTGTTGTTCTTTAAATCAGCAATATGAGTTCCGAAACCTTTACACAGTCACAGTATTATTTGTCCAAACGGTGCAGTCCTAGTCCTCAGTGTCTCTGATTTCCCCCAGTGCTGTCTCTCTCTCTCTCTTTCTCTCTCCACTTGTCTCCCTCCCTCCATTTGTTTGTCTGTCATTGTGGCTTCCACTCCGCACCTCTTTCTGTGATCGGTCAGCCTCAGACGAGCTGCTGTGTGTTGTATTTTTGGCTCTGTGGTAACTGTTGTATTAGTCTCGTGAGCATGCCCTTAACTCTTTCACCTTCTAGCCTGCCCGCCAGTCTATCTGCCTGCCTGTCTGTATGTCTGTCTCACTGTCTCTCTCTCTCTCTCTCACGGTCACTCTCTTACTGTCTGATCTCACAGACGGCCAGGTAAAAGTGAAGGTAAATCTCTCTCTGTCTCTCGCCTGCCTATGGACTGCCTCCATCCCCTTCCCCACCTCCCGCCAACCTGTATGAGTCACAGCCGGGCAGCTGCTCTGTCTAACACGCTTTAATCTTTCTCTTTTTCTACCTCTTTCACTCCCTTTATTCATCTCCCTCCTCCCTTTTGTTCCCATTCGACCCTTCGCCTCGTTTTCACCCCTCTGTTCTCCTCTCTCCATCTGTTCCTCCCTCTCTCTCCATTTCCCCTGGCTCGTCAGGTGAGAGACGCCAATAAGGAAGCCACCGGGTTCCTGTCCTTCCTGCGCAAGTCTACCAAGTACGAGGACACGCAGCACGTGCTGTGCAACCTCAACATCTCCATGCCTCCCTGCGTCAAGGTGCCGTCGCTGTTCATTTCCTCTGTGATCTGTAACACTCGCACTTGTTCTCGTGAGCTCTGTTCAGACCAAACTAGTTCGCACGTCTGTGTTTTTGTCGCTCGGCCTGGGTAAAAATTTCAAAGCAAATTCTGTATTGATTTTTGGGCCGGATCCAACTCGGGAGACCTCAGAGAATTCCAATCCCATGTGTATTTTACAAAATGTGTCAACTCGCTTGACTAACATTAATCTTATTGTGCCTCCTGGCGCACAGCCGTTTGGAAATGTAGACCTTTTGTCAGGTTTCTTGGTAAATTGCTGTTGTCGGTTAAAGGGCTGTTGGGAATCGCATTGAAAATATTATAATAAAAACAAATAATAATAATAATAATTAAAAAAATAATATAAATAAATACTTCCATTTTTGTTTCTTGAGATGAATCAGGCGTGAACATCTTTAATATTAGCCCTTAAATATTAATCCAGTAGAGCGTGGGCAAGACTTGACTTAATTTGGTAACAAAAAGCATTGTTATGGTTTTTTTTGCTGTTTATGTCAGCATTTTAAATATTTTCATATCACAGTTGGAATCACAGTCACTTTATTTGTATGTGAAAACATTATTAATATTACAATATCGTTAATATATATATATATATATCGTTTGACAATATGTGTATTTATCATACAAATGTTTGGCAGCCTAATCCTGTATAAATAAAACAATAAATAATTTATTTACTCGAATGACACTCAAAAAATTTTTTTTTTCAACTGATCTCCAGCTTATAATGGGGTTTATGTCACTTGACTGTACAAGTTGTCTAAAGCAGACCATTTAACTCTCAGATTCAATTAAGCTGAATGATTAAAGAAATTATAATTCTTCTTCAGGGCACATGGCATTCAGGATATATCTCAGTATCTCAAGATATTCCTTGAAGGTTATGGTTCAGGCTACAGAAATAACAGTCGTTCTAAATGATACTTAAATGGATTGAAATTAAATAAGAAGTTATTTTTGAGACACTACTTTATATAATTAAAATGGAAAAAACTGCTGCACTATAAAAACTAAACCACGTGGTGTGTTGCACCATTTATCTTGATTTCTTCCCATTTCCCCACAATTTTTAAAATATATCTCATAAACATGATTTTTTAGAAATAGGAGAAATGCTAATAAAAAAGCATGCAGTTGGTGTTTCAGATATAATATTGTCTCCAGATTTTCCTTCTGTGTATTATAACACCTTCAGGCTATTTTTATACACAAGCACTTTGCCTTGATGTGAATTTACGTGCTCTGATAAATACTGTATGAAAGACAAAACTGCCGCACAGGATTTACTCTGTATTTTTGTGTTAGGTGGTGGGTAGCGATGAGCGGCGGAGAACGTTGACCCCTCTCGCCTTGAGGGAGAGGTACAGCGCCCTGAACGAGCCTGGCCTGGGTAAGACATAGCAGCACCATGATGCATCCCCTCAGGTGTGGAGAAGGGGGGCTTCTGAATGCTATGCCCATATCCTTGCTTCTATACCTGCCCACTCTTTCATGCATGGCTGTGATTGGGCATTGGATGCTGAGCACTGCTCTCTTTTATGAGGGTGATGCTGGGATTGCGCTCAGAGGGGCCACTCTTTACACATACAATTGAGAGAAACGGGCGGCCCTTTTATGTACTGAGCGAATGAGCAGTAATGTAGAGCATGGTACTGGTTTGGTTCCAGCATAAATACTCTTAGCATGGCAAGCTCCAGCTTTGAGAATGAGCTTTAAAGGGAAAGGACTGCTAAAAACTGCCTGTTTAGAGGTGTTGAAGGTGGGGGAGTTTTTATAGAAAGGGTCCAGGAGGTTCGAATCAGCTTTGCCATCCAAAACACGTCGCATCTTCATTGTTCTCGAAGCAGATGAAGCCAACTAATGTATGTAGCGCACAGATTTTGACCAGGTCTTGGTAAGTGATAAGCAATGTTATCATTTCACTCACCAGTTGTAATTAATCTTGGTCATTTTATTGTATCTGGGCATTTTACAAGGTGTTTTATCATATAGTGGCTGTAATATGTCCATTACATTAATTTCATATACAGTTGCCTTTTTAGAAGAGGCTGTTTTCATTATGTTATTCAGATCTTTACTGACAAGATCTTAACTGAATGAAACACGTTCATTACTCATACACATATATATATATATATATACATACCAACCCCAAGTATAGACTACTGTTCAAAAGTTGGATTTGGTAATATTTTTATTTATACATGACTGAAGACATTTATGATTTTACTAAATATTTAAGTTTCAAATAAACACTCTCCTTTTGAACTTCTTTTCATCAGAGTACCCAAATGTATCATGGTTTTCGATAAATATTTGTAACATTATTAACAATAATATAAAAGGAACAAAATATTAATATTAATAATTAATTAATATAATTAATTAATAATTATTAAAATGATTACTGAATGATCATGTGACATTAAAGACTCAATTAATGAGGCTTTTTGAAAATGTATTCAAATTGAAAAAAGTTATTTTAAAGTGTAGTCATATTTTAATGCATTTTTGATATATGCCCTTGTTAGCAAAATTTAACATCTTACCAATTCTAAACTTTTAAATGGTAGTGCATATGTTTTTTATATATGAAAGAAAAGATCATATATTAACGAACCCCAAATATATGGTCACAGTGTATTGCTTTTCAGTAAAAGCTATGGTAAAATATATATTTTCCACTAGCATAGCTGGGTGTGTTATTAAAGCGGTTCATCATTGGACTGTCAGTGGAAACAGTGATATATTTTGTCTTTGATCCAGCCACTGTGAATGCCATGGAGAGAACCGAACTAAAGATCACAGTAATAGCAGAGCAGCTGGGACTGAGCTGGACCGGTAAGAGCTTTACTTCTTGTATCTCTTTTCATTACCTCTCAGTTTTTCCCTTAACTCACATTTTATAAGTGCTTTCGTCTGTTTTCGTTTATAGAGCTGGCGAGGGAGCTGCAGTTCAGCGTGGATGACATTAACCGGATCAGAGTGGAGAATCCCAACTCTCTCCTGGACCAGAGTTCGGCTCTGCTCAACCTGTGGGTCAGCCGAGAGGGCAAGAAGGCCAAGAGTGAGGATCCATAATTAACTATCAACATCTTTGTGGCTTTGTACATCAGGATTATTATCATAAACCAAGATGAAAACTATTGATTTGAAAACCCTGAGCAGGAATAAAATAATAAATGCAAGGTGAACATTAAACTAAAAAAGTGGATGAAAAGCAACCTAAAAACATGGGCAAAAGACAGAAGTAACGGCATGTATTCATCACTGTTAAAGTGATTGGTGGTGGTGGTTGTTGGAGTCACAAACGACAGGATGACGTGAATGCAAGATTAAATTACACTTTCATTTTCGTATAGTGTGCGTTTATTTATTTTTTTTAACAATTCATTTAGCAATTAATTTTTTCAAACCCCTCAGATGATTGAGTTCATTATAAAGAAGTGTTTGTGAGTTTTTAACGCTCAAAAAGCTGCACCTAGTGGAGAAGAACGAATTTGCATTTTCATTTAGATCAATGCAAAAAGTTGCCAGGCAATATGCTAATGTTTCATTTTGAAACGACTTGGGACTCATTTTAAAAATTACTCATTTCAATGAGTCTTTTGGGAGACAATAACTTTATAAACGATGAACTTTCAGATTTAAAACTACGCAGGGTGTTTTCATTCACTTAGAGCTGTGTTACCAAGTGCCCATATTATGGATTTTTGAAAATTACCTTTCATGCAGTGTGTATCACAACTCTTGACTGAAAACGTCCTGCAAAGACTAAAATCGGAAAATGAACTGTGTGAAGTAACTGAGTCGATTTTGAATCATTGAAATGAGTCGTTCTTAAAACAAATCCCAAGTCGTTAACATTAACATTAGCATATTTCCGGCTCACTTGTTTGTCTTTTGGAATTGTTTGAGAGTCTTTAAACAAGTAAGGTTAAAAAAAATACATATATACAAATATATACTACAATGAAAGTGTTTTTTTTTATCTTGCATGCATGTGAATCTGTTGTTGAGGACTTTGAACCTTTCACTGCTCATAACAGGGGCACGTCATCAAATGAACCTTATTTTAAAATGCTGCCACTGCAGCTATGGAAACTGCTGCTGAAACTAATTAAAACTAGACTGTAATATTAATTAGAAAATGTATTTACAGTAACTTATTTTACTCTTTGTAACTATAACTGTATTTGTATACTCCTCC
Organism: Puntigrus tetrazona; assembly: GCF_018831695.1. Classification (NCBI taxonomy): domain Eukaryota; kingdom Metazoa; phylum Chordata; class Actinopteri; order Cypriniformes; family Cyprinidae; genus Puntigrus; species Puntigrus tetrazona. The sequence goes on along the minus strand of NC_056719.1, from coordinate 5,380,184 downwards.
ATCATCACATCTTCAGTGGAGAACCTCTATGGGGCTCTGAAGAACATTGACCGGTCAGATATTGTGAAGTCTCTGGAGGCTCAAGCTCCTCAGGTGCTTCCAGAGGCGGTGGAGGAAGGAGCCTGTAGACTGTCTGATCGTGACTCCACTCTGCTTTCCCCTAGTGTCGTCAACGGTAAGAACGGACTGCAGCTTGCACTGATCTTCTAATCCTCTGGACTTCTATCAATGAACTGACATTAGATACCGAGTAAACCAAGGCTTAGATGTTTGAAGCTGCATGGGTTGGCCACTAATTGCATACTATCTTTAGTCTCCCCAAATCCTGAGCATGAAATTAAGGTTGAAAGAACGTCTGAGACAGGATTTAATGCAAGTTTTTTTTCACTGTTTTTCAAATTTTTTCAGTGATGACTCAGGCATGCCATGGCATTGCCACCATTTTCCATTCATTACTAAACAAACCTCTCAGTAGCAACTGTCGTGTGGCGGCATTACTTGACATATATGAGATTTCAAGTCTCCTTGAAACCAAACAGTACTCCCAGAGTATCATAAATGGTATTAAAGCAAATGCAAATGTGTATGGTAACAGAGCAGCATAATATAAAAACATAAAGATTTTTGTAATATTCTTAAAAAATTGTGGTAATATATATATATTAGGGGTGGGCAATATGACCAAAATTTTACATCTCAATAATGGCTAAATATTTTTGGTTTATTTAAGGCCTTAATGATATTTTTGATTTCTGTAGAAATTCCTGTCACCAGTGTCAGTATTATTCTATAAAAACTGGTAGTAGTCTAAATAAAAATAAAAATAAAACTCAAGCACACTGAAGACAAGTAAACAGCTGGCAGTTAAATAAGAATAAGAAGCTGAATAAGAATAAGAAGACTGCAAGCAATAAGACAAAAAATATACAGTTGAACACAAAAAAAATTCTACATATATTTTATAAAGTATTCAAAACGTGTTTTAAAACACTGCATATTGTTCACTGTGCAAATAAAAAATATATTTCCCATATATTTAAAGTTATAAAGTGATTTAGTAATTTAGAAATTTCCCTCTTTTGTTGTTTGATTAACATGATTGACGGACAGCAGTAATACTGTATAATAACAGTATACTGCTGTTGCTTTAAGAGCTGGCTAAATCTAATATACTATTACAAGTGTTTTCTTTCTCAGCTGTTTGCTTTCAGACATAAATTACTGTGCTTACGAAGTTACTTGCAAAGACATGCATTTTGACACATGCATTTGTTTTGACACATGCAACTGCTCAAGCCAAAAAAATAATCCCCTTTTTAAAAGAGGGCACATATAGCAAAATTATCTCTCTTTTGCTGCTGATTGCGTTGGAATGACTTTAAAACATGCTCAAACGATACATTTTCATGATCATGTAGCACAGCAGCATCACGTGAGCATGTAACCGCAGTAGAGACAATAGTCTAAAATTTCTACTAACAGTTAATCGTGTCTACAGGTATTCCGCCCACCTCTTATATGCATATATATATATATATATATATATATATATATATATATATATATATATATATATATATATATATGCAGAAAATCCCTATGCAATTGTAATATACAGTAGTGAAACAGCATAATAATTATGGTCAAATGCAACTGGAAAATTATGTATAAAGGGGAAAATTACATTGGCAATTTTATATTCATTGAGTAAAGCATGCGAAATTGACATAGGGTGGAGCAGTGGTGCGAGCAAATGGCGAGAGTAAAATTGTAGCAGTTATGCTCCAGAAAACAATTTGAATGTACTTTGGGGTACCGAAGTGTATTTTTTCAAATATGCCAGTGAGGGACAGATAGGAGTATGCAGGCTCGTACGGATGAGTACTTAAAGGGAAGACAACAGGCCTCCATACTTGTGTCTGCGCCTCTCGGTCTCTCTTTTCCTCCTTCTCTCTTTCTCTAAACATGTCATCTGCAGCCCAGCCGCCCTACTCTTCCTCCTCACAGCTCTCCTCTTCGACCTCCGACCTCATAATGACCTCCTCTGGGCCTCCTCTTTTCCTGTCATTCTTTGTTTTTTGTTTTGTTTTCTGGTTCCCATTTTGTGTGGGAGCTGTGCTGTGTCTGTATGCATGCGCATGCTGCTTGACGTGCTCTTTTGTGTCATTTCTGGAAAGAAAAAAAAAATGTACTCGTGAGGCCTAAAAACAGGCCTTTGTTTATGTTGCTCTTTAACAAATGTGTGTATGCATGGCATGCTTTCAACGTGTCGGTTTCTTCCTGTGTATATTTTCATTAATCGTTTTCCTGATTGGCGGTGAACTCCTGAATTTCAGTAACTCTTCCTGTCGTCTTTGGTGAATATATTAACGTTGTTGTTTTAGGCCCTGCTGTTCGGTTTTTGCATAACGCTCTGGAAAATGGATCTGTGACCGTAACGTGTTGCAGAAGCATTTTTGGAACGTTATGTGTGAACTGATTTATTGCTGTCGGTGTGTTTCGAGCGTGTTTGTGTGTCACACGTTGATCGTGTGACACCATTTTCGACCGCAGAGCTCTGTGTTGTTGCTGATGTCACGGACTGTATTCGCAAAACGTGAAAATCGTGTAGTTATTAGCGCCCCCTTGTGGCTAAAATCGCATCTCATTTTTTTTTCAAAACTTAAAATCGCTTTCTCCTGGCTCCAAGAGAGCAAAATAGCTGCATAAAACAATTCAGATGCAAAATTCGCATAAGATGATCACATGATATAAGATGTGAATGCAGTCCTAATCTGTATGTGTGTGTGGGAAGAAATATCTAACCTTCCTGTCAGGCCATATAAGATAATCAGATCACTCAGACGTTGTGTGTGATATCAAAATGTTTCAGAGCCATAATTTCGTGCTGTGTGTGTTGTGCAGTAATGTGATGTGTGTTCGACTGTTTGAGTGTGTTTATGTACATTTATTTGCATGCGTACCGGTGTGGGTGGATGTCCGTTTCAGTGCGAGTGAGTTTTTAGATTTATGTCTTCATATGTGGCTTTTTGTATATAACAATGAACAAAGTTTTTACACATTTGCCCCATGTCGTGTTGCTTATTTGTATTTGGAGTAACAGTAGATTTGTTGTGTCTCACAGTGTGCACTGTGCGCGTCTGATTCACGTGTGTGTGTGTTCTCATTATCGGGGGCACAGTGAAGGTCTCCACTGATTCATCGCTGTAAACCATCCTCATTCTATTCTGCAATAATTCTTCATTTCTTCTTATCATTATCATTCCGATACAACAGTAATACTTCATCCATCCAACCATGAAACATCTATGCATCCATCCACCTACATATACAGCTACAACATTTGCTCATATGGTGCCAGTTGCTTGATAAATTAGTCAAATTAATAATAACACAATGCTACAACAAAACTATTGACAAGCTTTTTGTTCTTTCTCCACTTTTAGTTGTTGTTTTGTGTGATTAGGCGAGTCTTTCTATATTATTATGGTCTAAATTAGTTAAACTTAGTAAACACGATAGTAAAATTTTGGTTACATACAGTGTATTCCATCATTTGTTTAATTGCTTACATTGCGAAGCCAAAAATATATTATATAATTAGTCAGTTAAAGTTAAATAATCTTTTAAGCAAATGTATTTTTTAAATATTTTTTGTTGATGCATATCTTCATTGTTTCTCAAAAAATTAATCTGAAATAAAACAATAATTTGTGGACACCCTGCAGTAGAGCTGTGGACTCCCAGAATCCAGCAATATAATGCAAAAATGATAAAATAGCCATGATTGATGGTTATATTTCTTTTTTAAAATATGTATTATAATATGTATTTGTTTGTGCTGTAAGAGTGAACAGAGTTGGTCCCTGTTACACCTTAAGATGCAGAATGCCTATGTTTTCTTATTAATCATGCATACTGTTGCACACATTTCATGCAAATACAAGGCAATTATGTATATTGCAATTCCATACAATTTCATTCGAACAATCCCAGGAATGTGTATCCTACATTATGATCATAAACACGAGAGAAAAGCCATTGTTACATACTCATTAAGTTGGATGTACTACGTGGTCATGTACACAACTTTCATACGTATTTGAGAAAGAAAGCTGACATGAGCCAATTTTGAATCTGAACATATTAGTGTGTATGTGGGTGAGGGAAGGTATGGTGAAGGAATATTCTGGGTTTTCAGCATATTGAACATGATAAATTGATGTTGTCCTTCGTTGTCGTGTGTAATTGAAGACATCTCAGTGTGCTTATAATGAAAACTTAGCAGGAAATTTTAAATAGTTTGTTTCTATAGCCAACGAACAAACATTTACGTCATTGTGAAATGAACATTCAGTTGATTTGCAAATGCATGTTATGCAAATTCATTCAAGTATATGCTTAAAGGGTTACTCCACCCCAAAATAAAAATGTTGTTATTAATCACATGTTGTTGAAAACCGGTAAAAGCTTTGATTGTCTTCGACAACACATTGTGAGATATTGTAGATGTGACTGTCCCATTGACCATTCTGACCATGTCTTTCATGCTCTTCTTCCTTGACAGTCACAAGCCTCCCGGTTGAATCTAAAATATCTTAAATTGTGTTCCGAAGATTAAGCTTTTACGGACTTGGATTGACAAGGGTGTAAGTGATTAACGGCACATTTTTCATTTGGGTTAGAGTAACCCTTTAATATAAATTATTTATTTGATCTTGTAATGTTTAATCAAAATGTTTTCTTGACTTCAAAATTAATTCTTACTGTCTGCCAGACTCCTCTCCATGATTGAGCAAGCTTGCGGTCAGATCTGTCTCCATCCAATCAACAACCACTGGAAAAAAACAAGCTTTTAGTTTAGCTTTTGGAAAAATATTTTATTTATTTGTTTATTTTAACTTTAAGCCAACAACTTACTCACACCACATTCTTTTTTTTATTCCTTGTATGATTAAAAGGAATATAGTTATAAAGTTAGGAAACAACTCATCCGTATATACGTGTTATTTTTAATGCCAGTGTCATTTTCAAATGAGATTACATCTTTGCTTTCTACTATTAAGTAGCTCTTCAGTTTGTATATTGGGGTCTTTAGTCATGCCTTTCTCCTTTGCTCTGCTCCAACAATCACTTTTCAAGCATGATCAGTTTTGAGGGTAACGTATTACATGTAACATGAGTTACATAATGGGATTACTTTTTTCACATAACTCTTTGCCTTTTAATTTACAAAAGAAATATTACTAGTTACTTTTTGAAATAAGTAACACAAATGACTTTGTTTTCCCACTTATTCACTGACAGCTCTCCTGACCCCATGTTGTGTGTAATGTGTAAACATGATGATTTCTATAGTTCTAATCATGCATTTACTCACCTCACGTGCACAAAAACAGATTCAGTATTCCTCACAATAAATAAAAACAGTGCAATGAAAACCTGCAATAAAAATGTATATAAATAACACAAATATCTGTTATCTATTCAATCCCATTTTTAACCAATATCTTTGCTGCTGACCTTTGATGATACAATTCAAAAAATTCGAAACATCTTGAAACTCTTTTGGAGCATGATGCTAATGGTCTATTTAGTGATTTACGCTAAGCTGCAGCTAAAAGTGCTACAGACAGATATTTAGATAGGCTGAATTGATTAGAAAACCGTAAAACTCAACTGTTTAACTCTAGTGGATTTTGAAAGTGAGTCTATTTCCAAAAGAAAAAACTCTTTGTTTTTGTAAAACAACAATGTAAATGCAAACTTAGTTTCAAATACCTTCAGGCTGAAAACCCCCAGAATATTCCTTTAAAAGTTACTTTGAAAGTGGATTGCGCTTTTTGAGTGAACCCAATCTCTCACTGCAGAATGAACTTTCTGTGGCCCTGTTACTATGTTAATGCTTTGCGTTAAAGCACCTATGTTCACTTATATATCGACAGACTTTGCACCCAGAGCACTGTGTTCTGCATGACCTTTCGGAGAGGGTCAAAACTCCCCACGTACCCCCACTGTGTCTGTGTGGTGTTAGCGTTGCCTTTCTTGTCTGGCCATCCCTCAGGTTACGGGCTGGTGCAGGAGGAGCTGCTCTCCCCCGCTTCTATGCAGTACAGCCTGCCCTCTCCGCTGGGCGTCGAGCCCTACTGGCAGGAGGTGTCGAGTCTGGAGTGTGCGCCCATCGCCACCACTGAGGAGGACACTATGATGGAGATGTCGGATGTGCAGGTATGGCCAGCGGGGGTCAGTCCGTCCCTGGTGACCGTGGAAGACTCGTCTCTGGATGGTAGCAGCCGTGCGGATGACTCTGAGGCTAACACGTTGAGCCTGCCCTGCAGCAGTTTGGGGAGGCCCAGCAGCGGAGCCAGCGGGGCAAGCGGCTCCATTATGGAGCTGGAGGAAGAGGAGGAGGAAGAGGAGATTGAGGAAGATGACATACAGCACGAGCCGGTGTCTACAAGTGCAGAAAAGGCATGGGCCAGTGGCGCCGTCCCAAAGGCCAACTATAACGGGCAGGCTGGAGGTCAGAGGTCGGAGGGCAAGAGGACAGAGGTGGCAGCGGCGGCTGCGGGCGGCAGTTTGACAGGTGTAGCTAGAGGAGGAGGAAAGGGTGGAAAAGGGGCAAGTTCAGAGGAAAAGTTTTCTGTTCTTACAGGGCAACAGCTCTACGCTCAGTTGTGCGAGAGAACCGGACTGACTCGAGCCCTTGAACACAATGGGGACAGGTATGGATTGCGTTCCCACGTTATGTTGTGGTGTGGTCTTCGCTATTTTTGCAGAATTAGAACCATTATTGAAAATTTTAAATGGACCTTTAGACAGACAACTTGTACACCGTCTTTGTCCGTCCCTCGTTCACAGGCTCAGCGGCGGTGCCTTCCAACCTTACTCGCAGGAGAAAGACTCCCTCCACAGCTGGTCCCAACCCAAAGCGAGGCAGACCATGGAGGCCATGATGTCATCGTCCCCGGACCACAATCAGTCACGTGTAGCACAGGAGGCCCTTCTTACACCGGTATGTGATACAGGCCATTCGGAGGTCCTGCGGGGGCGTCTGCTAGGCACTCAGCCCTTTGATAAAGGGCTGGGCTTCTCCCATCAGGAGGGGGAATTACGGGCATGGGACCAGGACAGACGGAAGGCACAGGTGTGTCCCCTGGGCCTGTCCAGTCTGAGCAAAGAACATGATTTTGGGCACAGTCTTGACCTCAATTAATTGGCAATGATAATTAATCCAACCATTATTCCCTGCTTGCAGAAGGATGATCCGATAGATCTTGCCAGTGATCATCTACATGAAGAGCAGTTTACCGATGAGCATGGGAATGTTGTGAACAAGGTATGTCATCTGGTTTCTTTTACGTATATAAAAGTTTCAAATCCATATATTTATCTGGCTCTCCGTTTTGAGATTATCATCAGTTGATGTGCAATATAGTCTCTGTTTTATAGATATTATTTTAAAGGCATAGTTCACCCAAAAATGAGAATTCTGTCATTAATTACTCTCCCTCCCTCCCCTTTCACCCTCGAAAAACAAAATAAGGGTGTATTCACCTTAGGATAGCCCACTAGTTTGCTTGTTTTGGTCCGGATCAAATACAGGGTTGATTTTCTATTTTCTATTTTTTATTTTTTTTTTTTTTGGTGCAGTTCACTTCCACACTGCTCTTTTTGGAGGTGAACCACAAATAAACAAAACCTCACAAGTGCTTAAGGTCATTCATTCATTGGTTCATCCATTTAATCGTACCAGCTTCCTTTTTAAAAGCGAACCCGAGATTGCTTTGTTCTGACCTGCCCAAAAGATTCGCACCAAAGGGGGAAGCAAACTACAGCTCAATTCAATAGAACCAAACGAGACGGGTGTGCTACAATCAGAGAGCTCTCTGACCCTATTTGCACCCTATAACACCATTTTGAAGAGTACATATATTGTTTACGCATCTGAGAAGATGTAGAACCTGCACATGATACCTTAATTTGTGTTCCAAAGATGAACAAAGGTCTTAGGGGTTTGGAAATACTTGAGGGTGAGTAATTAATGACAGACAGAAGTTCATTCACTCAGAAAATACACTTGCATAATGATTCAATGTTTTCTTTTCACTTTTCGCCTCCCTCCTTCTTTTCACCAGTTGGGCATGGATGTGAAAAGGGATGTCCAGACCGTGAAGCACTCCAGTCTACGGAGAGTAAAGCACTGAAACAAACACAAACTGTCCTGAAGGTACGGCCCGGGACTGGTAAAATGATTAGAGAATTACATAAGAACAACTTTAAACCCATGGGGCAGGCTAGCTTTGCTAAACTTGAGTGATTCGTCCATCGGTTTTATGTTTTAGCCAGAGTGAAGGAGCTATTTGTTCACAAAGGATTGCTCTTCCAGGGTCGAACATCCACTGCCAAACCATCTTTCACCTACGCACGACTGGGAGATAGGACGATGATGGAAAAAAAAAACAAAACATGCAGCAAAAGAACAATACATCGCGCCCAAATCCTACAGTCAAACAACTATGGAGCGCCACCGGAAAACAACAAGGAGATGGAGTTCTCTACCTGTAGTTTTGTAACATTTTTAACAGAAGAAAAAAGAAACATACAACTAGCATAGGGCATGAACTTTTTCTACAAAACGTGAAGAAAACCACCAAAAAAAGCAACAAAAGTGCTTCCTGTCAACTGTAAACGCATGACTGACTGCTGGTGCATGACCTATGAGCTGTCATTATCTAAAAAACTGAAGGGGTACGAGGTAAAGGGCCGTTCCAGGACTGGCAGCGGGGAGGGAAAAAAACCTTTGGACCTTTTGATCTTGAAAACGAGAGACTCTTGAAACAAAGGGTCTTGGGAAAACAACAGCCCAAAAAAAGCAACAGTTCTTTATTTTGTCAAATTGATTGTCATTACACAGCAGCATAGTGGACGCTAAGCCCGTCACGTCATTTCCCACAGGCCCTTTATCCTGTTATTCAATGTGATATATGCACTCTAATGCTACGTGAATGTGCGTCGGTGTGTGTGCGTGTGTGTCGGTATCTAACGCATGTGTACTCGCTTCTGGCTTGGTACTGAGCTTTTTTTCTGGATCGGTCAGAGCTCATTTGGTGTTTGCCATGGGAATGACAACAAGCCACTGTGCTCTCCCGCTTGTGAGCGTCCGCGTTCGTTTATTTCCATTTTGTGAAGCGTATCCGTGTTCTTTTGAACTGTCAGCCACCTTTTACTTTTATATCTCTCGTTTTGAATTTCTAGCCCCCCTGTTTAAAAAAAAAAAACAGATTGATTTATTTGTTGCAGGATAGTGTAGCTTTGTACGTAACACCCAAAATGGCAACCTAAGGAGGGCATGTGCTTTCTCTGTTTGACAGTTCACAACTCTAACCTCTGACCTACCGACCATCCATTCATCAACATTTGTAGCTCAGCTGCTCGACTAAAACCGCATTGTCGGACCGATTTCAGACTAATGTAGCATTGCATGCTGGTTAACACTGCTTTTCATGCTGTTCTCTTGGGCCCGCACTCGGCCCGTTTTTTTTTTTTTTTTTCTATTTATTAATCAAGCTGTGCCGGTGGAAAAAAAAACGATTGTAGCTGTGACGTGTGGGGCTTGGGGACTATCTCTGAGTAACTGCCTTTGTAATGTTTGGGATTTCGGAAGAAATAGGAAGCGTTTTAAACGATTATTCTTTTTCTCTCTGTTCGTTCGTTTTCATTTGGATGTACAGTTAAAAATAGACCGATAAATATACAGACAGCACTGTGAAAGTCCACCTTAAAATTGACCCCTGAACTGTGAACTCACAACTGTCTGTCTCACTTTTTGGCTTCAAATGTCTCACTTTTACCAACACGCACCAACGAGGTTATATGGTAACTATGGGAAGCTTAAACTACTTCTATTCATGTAACCGGTTCCCTATTAGCGTCATTTGCATGTGTTTTTTTTTAGTTGGTGTTATTTTTTTAACTACGAAAGAGCCCAAACATACACAAAACTCTTCAAAGTATAGTCTACCAAAGCAATAATATCAAACGTGCTGCAACAGTTGGAATACTGCGTTGTCGTCGGTGTGCGTGCGTGCGCGTGTTTTTCCGTCTACGAGTGCTTGTGTGTTCAGTATATACTGTATTAACCCGACATTTTAGTAGCATTTGTAAGACGTATACGATTCAAGAGATATAACAGCATGCATGAGTATCTCACACCGTATGCAATTACGCGACCTACATGCCAACTCGAGTTCACTGAAAGGTAGCCGTTTCACTTTAATGGACAAGGTTTCTTTGAACAGCTGGCAAGCATAATGAAAATCAGGTACGGTGCTCAGCATTTAATCACAGCACAGTAGCTTACATAGTCACGAGCACACCGTGATATACTGGCTCACACATTTGTGTAGTTTAAGTTGAGGGATGTCACTGAGCGAATGAATGAGTGAGTGTATGAATAAATGAACTTATGCTCCAAACGAGAAAAACAAACAACAAAAAAAAAAAGATTTATGGAATGCATGGACAATTGGACGAATGACAATGATTGTACTTTCATATTTAAAAAGAAAATGTCTAATCAGATCCTAGTGTTTTTGTTGATTTCATGCAACTGTGCGCTTTGTGAGACCGCGCACGTCCCTTCGCATTAAAACCCTCATGAGTTTTGCCTTCACTGTATATTGTTTTCTACAGTTCACTCAGGTTTATGTTGACAGATGATTTCACTTTCATCATTCTAGTTAATACACGTGTAACGGTAAAATTCAACATCCACTCAAAGGAGTATAAGGAATATCAGGGGTGTTGGGAAGCGGGAAAGGGAAGTGACCTCAGCATGAAGGACGTGGATACATGTTCAATATTGTATCGCTGCTGTAATAGTTAACTGAGACGTAAAATTCCTGAAAACAGTGGTGGGGGAAATGTTTTTAACGAATTAATTTATATTTATTTATTTAATTATTTTTTGGTTTGTTTGAGGAACAAAACAATTTAACGTCGCAATCATTATGTATTGAAAAAGAGTTTATGTACAATGTTTAACTGTTGCAAAAATAGACTTCACCTATACTCCTTTAGAATGGATTAATGACAATATAAACGCAATATCATATTACTCTGTACTAAGGAATGCAACTGCGCACATGCACAGAAAAAGATGTTTTTAATAAAGAATATATGTATAAATATATGACAAAGTATATTTAATTAGAATGCTATGCACCCTTATTAGAGTTGTTATGGATGTACTTTAAGTCTATTAGTTAGAATCCAGTAATACATACATGCCCATGTCATGGGGAATGTAGAGGCTTTGTAGCTATTTGAACATGTTTTCATTTCCTTTTTTTTATTGTAACGGAGAGAGGAAATACGAACATTGGATATGTATACAAGCCTTTTATTCAGATTCATTCTGATATGAAGATATGTATAGATCATTTACCCTGCACACCAGCTCAGATCATTTACAAAAATTAATAAAGAAAGATGTGACATATTGTGACACTGTGTGCGTGTGTAAGAGAATGTGCCAAATATCACTGATCATATGCATTTATAAATCTCATACTATTGACGTAAAATAAAGAATGAATGGAGACTACAGGATGGCAGCATTGTCAGGGAATCTTATGATGTTGGCAAAATTGTCATCATTTTTTATATCCAGTATTACGTTTATGTGTACAGCACATTTAATATTTTTTTCCTCTTTCTGACTAAAATTTTCTAACATTTTCACAGAATGTGTGGTATTTAATAAAAAGGTATTTTTCCTTACAAAAAAAAGGATTTTCGGTGGAGATGTTGCCATTAAGGTACACACCAATGGCAAGTAAAGAAATCAGTGTAACGCAAACAACTCGCGTAAAAAAACTACATTTCCCATCGCGCTGTTGTAATACCGCCGCACACCAGCGGGGGCGCCCCCGCACCAATGCTCCGTTTTAAATAGCCCTTTCCTGCTCGTGTTTTGTTGAGTGCGTGGTGTGTGCATGAGGGAGTGAGAGAGAAAACGTGGTCACGGAGAAGGCTAGCATTTTAGCTAGTTTGCGAGTGTGCGTGTGTGAATGAAGCGTATTACCGGCTCAAATATTTAGTATTATTTATTTTTGTATGTAGTCAAGTTTGCCACAAACGGACAAGGTAAATGATTATAGAAAAAATCTTGATACCGAACTGCTGCTGACATATTCGTTTTTTTTCCTGTTAAATTCGAGCTCAACTCTTTCATTCTTTTGCTCCAAGGTGCAGAGACACTATTTGATTAAGGCAGCTGGCTGAATTTGTGATCGCACTAGTGTTGAAAATGTCCATGGGCAGTCAGAAGACCACCAGTCAGGCAATCCCGACCACCAGACGAGTCACAATCAACGATGCGGCCCACATGCCTCACGATTACTCCACGACGCCCGGAGGGACCCTTTTTAGCACGACTCCTGGAGGTAAATGTCACGAACGAGTCGTTTGGGGGCATTCGCAGCTGTCGCGGGGCATGCGTTGTTTTTGTTTTGACCGCGACATAGCGATGCATCTCCGCTCGCATTGTCTTTGTGCCTGACAGAGCGCGGTGCGCGTGCTCATAACGCTGCAGCCCGCCTGTCTTGTATTGTTTGCTTTTAACTGTACATGCGAAGGGTCATAAACCAAGAATTTTATCGTCACGACGAGAAGAACATTGTTTTACTGACTTGGCTGCAGTCGGCATTATCTGCTTTGCTTGACAATGTTCTGCCGGTCTTCTCGGACGTCGGAACGGCAGAAATAATGTTAAAATATGCTTGAAACGTACAGGAGAAATAGGAATTGGTTGACTCAAATATGAAATTTAAAAATGATACGTTCTAAAAAATTCTTTACAGGCGTCTTTGGTCATTTAAAAGTTGTGAACGTTTCATTTACGACACTAAAAATTACTGACTGTGGCCTTGAACGACCTTCAAGTTTATTTTGGAAAGGCTGGTGTGGTGATGTGATACTGTTCATGATATTAATGAAATTGTCACTTTTTTATTTAAATTTAAGGGGAAAAAATACCTTTTTTATAGCTGTCTCTCATAGAAAATAGAAACATTCGCATGTCTTTTGTAATTACTTTTATGTAGGCTTTGTCAGCTGACAAAATTTGTAAACAGTTGACAAAAAGAGGACGTGACGCCTCTCGAGGCATGTGACTCTGTTGGTTTCCCATTGTAAAAGTCCACTTCTGCTTTTCTAGTGCGTAAGGGCTATTCTTGTTGTAAATAGTTTATCGATCGCTGTTTGTGTAGATGATCAGATGAGCCGTGATGATGACTAAAATTTCCAAGAGCAATATCATGCATGATTTCTATGCATAAACCAATGGGCTCCGTTTCGAGCTGTTTTCTGCACCACAATGCACTCACTGGCTTTTCCTCACTGAGTGAATGTAGGTCAAGGATGATTGTTTGACGGTTCACAGTAGGTTCAACGGGGCTGATAGAAGGAAAGCTGATAGCATGTTCTCACTACTTCATTTCAGCCTGGTGGCATGTGCTTTTCTGTTCTGATAAAGAAAATGTAATGGGGGGGTGTATCGAGCATTGACGCTTTACAAGGCTCAGCTTTTAATGATGCAACTCTTGAATGTTGTAAACCGCAACGTAGGAACATGTTTAGACGTGTTTGGATCGAACGTAACCCACAATACTAAGATGGCACTTACTGAACACACCTGGCTGGCCTCCGTGTTTTCACAGGCTTGTCGGTCAACATTTGCCCGTTGCAGGACTGTTTCCTTCCCGTAAGATAATATTGATTTGATTACTAAAATATAGGCACTCGGATCATCTATGACCGAAAGTTCCTCCTGGACTGTCGCAGCTCCCCTCTGGCCCGCACGCCGCCCTGCTGCCTCCCTGACATTCCGGGGGTGACCAGTCCTCCTTCGGTCACCATGAATAATGACAAGGCCTACCCTAAACAGACTGTCAACAACAACAGCATCAGCCCCCTGGCGGACAAGAGCGCAGGTAAATGTGCACCGAATCTAAAATCGGTTATTAACCGTGTAAAGTCTGATGTATGAAATAATCATGCGTTGTGTTGATATATAAAATAGAAAATAAAATGTATATAGGTATATGTAACTATAAATGTATATTATTTTAAAAAGGTAAAATCTGTAACCTAAAACGTTTTTAGATGAAGCTGATTATGGAGAAAAAAAAAAAAAAAAAATTATATATATATATATATATATATATGATGTACAAAAATAAGGAGCTAGCTGTATGCTCAACGCTTAGTTTTTTTAGTTGTCCTCAGTTGATGTATTACAATTAATACTTATAATTAATAGTTGTTTGGTCTAGTAAGTATTCATCTTGAAATATCTATTAAAACTATATTAATTTAAAAGCAATTATTATGTGTACTTTATGGGGAAAAAAACATAAATTTCACAACAAAATGATATGTGCATCATGACCAGAAGTCCTTTTACTTACTAAAAACAGTAAATTGTTAAACACATGACAGAAGGCACGCGTGGACGGCGTACTACTGGGTTTTCGGCAACTCCAAGGGCTTAGAAATTTGTGTATGAAATGTTTAATATGGTTAATTAATTTTATTTTTTCTTCTTCAAGTAGATGATGCCCAGTTTGAAATGGATATCTAACCGCAACAGAGGACCTGCTAGACGAAGGAGGCGATGACTGTAACAAGTATTACTGTGATGATAACTGTTCCCTGAGAGGATAAATGCACAGAAGACTTCTCCTTCCATGTCATCTGTCTGTTTTTTCTTTCATTTATCTGCTGTTTAAATGATATTTTCCTTTCCTGTACCGATGCTGTCGTTCAAGACGCGCACAAAGCCATTTCTTTAGATTCTCAACATCAGCTAACACTGTTGTGCCTGAAAGAGCCACTGTCTCGGATGACAGTGCATCCCAAGCACATCGATGCAGCTCTACTTCTGCCTAAGACATGGAGGACATCTCACAGGCCACCATGTGACATTGTTTGTTTGATACAGGTTTGTGTAGTTTTACAGAAGGGTCAGTAGAGGGAGCAACAGTTCTCTTATTGGTGGTTTTCTTATCAAGAATCATGTGGAGGAAATCCAGATGCAAACTCCTATGAATTTAGCATACCGCGATCAGTGAATTTGACCACTTTCCATTTGGCATTGATAATTTTGTAACGTAAAATCTAATTTCTGTTTATCCTAATGAGTATGCTCACCTAAAGTGTCATTCAACAGAATGTAAAATGCTTTTTTTTTTTTTTGCTGTGAAGTTCTCTAAAACTGCCCTGTTATTTCTGAAAAGACATTTAAGCATTTAAAAAAAAAAAAACAATAAACACCAGAGAATTGATGAGCGGTTTCCTTATTTGTCTGACGCTGCTGATTTCCTCATAAAAAAACAAAAATGCACGCGCACACAAAATGCATTACCATTATGAAAACGCTTTATTACATTTGGTAATTTACATACTCTGCTATTTACAAATTAGGCAAACACACAAAGCTTTCAAAAATAGCATTCAGTAATCCAGGTGCCTCAGTGCAGGATACCTCATGACCTCCAAGTGAAAACGCTGTACAAATTAAAGCAATTTATCTTCATTTGTGCTTAAATATGTATTTCAGGTTAAAGGAACATATCCGAAGTGCTAGCGTTGAGTTCGTTTGTGGTTTGGAGACTCAGTGGCAGCCACATTCTCCTACAACCATCCCTTCGTGGTGTCTCATGACCATCTTGCCGTTCTCGTAGTAGAGCATTGAGAGTGGGGCCAGACGGGTGGGTACGCAGGACAAGCACGGGACGCGGTCTGGGTGGTGCAGCTTCAAAAGACTCTGCAAGTGAGAAGGCGACGGACGTTAGAATCAGTCTGGCAAAGACTAAACATTTTCATTGCGAAGATTTGACAGATTCTTACCTGCATGTAGGCATGGTTGGTGGGGGTGAAGGTTTCGTCTACAGGCGTAGGACAGCTCCCTTCACACCGATAGGCGTTGTACCGTTTCGGGTAAACGATCCAGTCGCTCCAACCAATCTGATCGAAGTCCACCCACATATCCACCTTCCTGCAGAGAGATTTCTTCTCCCCTTCGTCTTGCGAAGCACCGGGAATGAGGCTAGCTGCTACATCGCGCACTCTGTCGTCGGTCCGGTGGTTTCTCCTGTGACGCCGAGGCGCAGGTTCACCTCCGCCCGCGGCCCGGTCCAGAGCTACGTACTTGGAGTGCTCGGCGGTCTGAATGAGGGTGGACGTCTTCGCCCGGTTCTGCTTGGAGTAAACCACCATCATGACTCTGTTGGCTGTCAGATGCCCCTCGCCCTCGGATCTCGCGGGCATCTGAACGGGTTCCTCTGAGGACACGCTCTCACCTTGGTGCAACCAGTACTTGAGCAGGGCCGTGATGTTGAAGACCCTCCACGAGGAGGTTGAGTCGATCAGTTTGGCTTTAACAGTGCCGAGGTGAATCCGTACTTCGTCGCAAGGGCTCCGGTCGCACTCTCGTTTGGCCGCGTGATAAATGTCCACCTCCATCTCCGAGGCGAACGCCGGAAGGCGGACGCGAAGCTCGGACCGCTGGACGTTGTCGCTCGCTGATATGGAGGACATGTCGAATGTCACGGCTAGTTTGTCGCCGACCTGATGGCAACCTGGAAAATAAGTCGGACGTGAAATTAGTGAGTGGTCAAAGGACAGACAGCTAAACGGTCTAGAAAGGATAAGTGATGTGTGGTGCTTAATTATCTTAAAGGATGTTTTCACACATGGCCACATTCGGGACAAGCAATTAATAAAGTAAAAGTTCTTATTGTTTAGATGTGTATTGCTGCCCAAGGCACTTTGAAAACAGACGTCTTGAAGCTAATACACACGCTAACTAATAAGCATAATACACGACCTGGCTATTAGCCTAGAACCAGCTAAACTACTAGGATACCTATCAAATTATTTCCCCGGGGGTCTTGTATAAACCTGAAGAGATTTGTCGTGCGATAATGACCGGCGGGTGAATTCAAACACCGCCACTTAACACACTGATACTTACTAAGTAAACAAATAAATGTGAATATATATATATATATATATATATATATATATATATATATATATATATATATATATATATATATATATATGTATTTTTTTACTCGAGATGATAACACGAATATAGTTAGTAACCTCCTCGAGAACGTTTGAATTTAAACTGGCCGTACAATAAATCCATGCCTCTTATTTTTATGTTTAATTCAATTAGTATAATTTTTAACATCTAAAAAAAAGACCTAGCAAAATAACGGTAGGCTATTGCAAAACTTTATAATGTAAAAATGTAATAATTCAAAATATGTAAATACGTAGGCCACTTACTCTTGGCGACGAGACTCAAAACCGAATCGGACTCATAAAGAGTTGGATTTTCGTGACTCAAATGTTTGTCGTCTCCGGTCAGGAGGGTCCGGTAGAGATGTAGCATATACAGCGGATATCTGTTGGTGTGTCGCCCGTGACCCGCCTGACCTCCGCCGCTCCTGCCAGGTGCCCTCATCCCGTTCCTGAACGCCTCGTGGAACCCGGGGAACGACGCCGTGGAGCTCACCAGACCGACCCAGAGCGCGAGGACTGCGCCCAGGACCCCGCAGGTAAACCGCCTCATGTCCAGTCTAGGTTATAATCCAACGCGCTGAGGAGGAAGAGGAGGAACACTGTCCCTGAGACCTTTCTTCTACACCGTCCTCTGGAAAGTGAACGTTATGAGTGCTGGCTGGCCATCTAAATTCACTTATAGAAACTTGCGGTCTTTTGATGGTCTGTGAGGTCCTTCGGGTCTTTGAAGTGCCCCTGTGATCCATAAAGGGATACATGTCCCTGGGTCGTTGTGTATCGAAACCAACAGTCTTTTGTGCGTCAAAAGGTGTGAAAACATTAATTCTTCTCCTCGAGCGCTGTGTATTGGAGGTCCTTTTGAAAATGTACTTAAACAATAATATTAGTGGACTACATTTGTTCATCAATGTCACTTTGATTAAACGGAGAAAAACACCCCGACTGCTGGATTATTTCTTAGTTTGAATGAAAATAGAGGAAGTTTGTTTCTATGGCTTTTCATTGTATCAGAAGGACATAAAAATAGTCATTATTTCATTGAAAATCCCCACATTTTTGACATGTTACCGCCTCGTTTGGCTGCTTGATTTGACAAATTACAGCATGTTATGACAATATATTCTAGTGGATTTAATAAACCCGATAAACCCGTTTCTATAACATTGCGTGCAGCTTGGACATATTATATTTAGCGTTCGGTAGCTTTTAACCGTTAAATAAATCCTGATCATTTTTAAAAATGCAATTCATGTTTTGTTTTGTTTTGTTTATCACTAGCAGTTCTTGAATTATTAATTTGAACCTGTCTGATTTCTTCCAGTCTTCTTTTGGACAATGTTTGCAGTTTGTAACTAGTTATTATAGATATTAGATTGCTGAATAATATGTAAAAACCTCAAACGCGTCGACACAAATTAAAAACAAAACATCAAATTTCAGGTCTCATGCGATAATTACGCAGATCTGAGAAGCATATGCAGAACCCCACGATTTCCTCACGCTTTTTTTTTTCTTTTCTTACCACGAATTAAAGCATTTTATCCAACAGGAGGCGCTGCCTTCAAAGCTTCGCCTTCTCTCCAGCGCCAACTTGTCTCTTTCAGTAGGCCTGTGATTTGCCAAATCGTAATCAAAGTGAAAAAGCTGAAGAATTCTCTGTATAGGCGACTAAAAATATCGACTGCTCATCCTTGCATCACTCATTTCTCCAGACGCGGCCTGTGTGATGTGTTGACAAGCTCTGCGCTAATTCTGAGCGCTCAGGTGAGATTCAGATGACGGATGGAGCATATGCCGCTGTGAGGGACGCGCGCGGGCGCGGGCGCGCACACACATTATTTCCCGTCACAGAATTGAAGCAGACCAGCTGTGAATGTCAGTGGCAATCTCACACATAGTAACACTGATAAGCAGGACAGAAATTGGCACCGAGTCTTCCTCCCAAACACCGTTTGATGCTAATAAGTGTCGGATCTTATAGGCTACTTTTATTATCCATTGTTTTGCAGGACATCTCTGTGAAGTGTAGCTTGTTTTCCACTGAAATGCTCTTTTTTTATGCATGTCTAACTATCTATGCTGTGTTATTGCTGTTTTCTTAACAGTTTCTTGCTGTGTACGGTATGTTACTAGAATTTGGTGTTTTTATATTATTTTTACTGTATTCTCAATAGTTTTGTAATGTGAGTATGCCATGTAATCTTTAAAAAAAAAAAAAACAAGAGCATATAAAGAAAAAGAAAGCAGAATTTTACCATAAAGGGCAAATCCATAAATAGACGCCAGACTTATTGGGACTAACATAATACAATTCCATTATTAATTTATTAGTTTTTATTTTTTAATTCGTTTTTTTTTTATCAGGATTAGACTTTGTAATTTTGTTATTTGAATGTTTGTATCCCCAAGATAATTCAATTTACTAAAAAATCGAACACTTGTTTATCAATTCTTATTGCAACATAGCTTTTGAATACAAACCTAAGCACTCTTTTTAAAGAAGACACATAGCACATTATTGCCGAAATGAAATATATACACACACACACACACACACATATATATATATATATATATATATGTATATATATATATATATATATATATATATATATATATATATATATATATATATATATATATATATATATATATATATATATATATATATATATATATATATATAATAAATAATAGAAATATGTTGCACTCCAAAATTGCAATAAACTCAAAGTCAAATGTCTAACAAAGCTATATGCAGAGACAGGTTACAAAACATAAACTATTTATTCATAAAATTTCAATGTCCCCTCCATGTGTAAAAATGTAACTAGATCAACGTTTATCAGAGGGGGAGTAGATTTCTCACTACAGGTGCCATCCATCCATACATAGCAGCTGCCTAGCCATCTATTAACCTTTTTCTGCCATTCATTTTGAACTCGAGATCAGTGCAAATGTTTACGATTGAGCGTGCGTGCGTGGTATGATATGGATGTGACGCTGACCTGCTGTGACAGACATGCCTTGCTCTGGGCAGACAGCCTAATTAATCGCCAGGGACCCTGATTGCTGTGAATCGGTTTGCAAAACAGAGACCTTAGGCCTCTCCGGTAGAGGAAAAAATGGGAGCATGGAGAAGGAAAACAGAATCAAGCCCTTTGTGTGGCGCTGGAAGAAAAGTGCACACTTGCGTTAGGGACGGCAACAAAACAAAAAGGCCATGAAATATGAAAGGGCCGCCTTTGTGTCATTTGAATAATGGGGATAATTACCCTCTGTCCGGCGAAGCACCTGCATTTGAAATAAGCCTTTGATACCAACTTAAATCCAGCGAGATGGTGCTGTTTGATTAAGATTCAAGCAGACAGACGCTGTCTCTGCCTTTACAGCAGCTGGAGAGATCACTGTGTCAACAGTGAGTGAATGCATATGCGATGATATACATAAAAAAAAAACAAAAAAAAAAACAGGGTGGTGTAACTTATGCCTGGCCGCAAACAGTACTTTGCGGGTTTAATAAACCTCATCTCATTTTTAATTCATAATTATCAAAGTGCAGATCATGCGAGTCTTTATTATTATTATTATTATTTGCCTATTCCATCCAGACCTGAGACTTTCAAAGCAGGCAGGACGTCATGTGTCAACAGATATCTCAGTATAGGAGATAAACAGATAGTCTTTAAACACCTACAAAGCTATCTCTTTTTAATTTGGTCGCACTGCCAGGAATCCATAGATGAATCAGCGTCTCTCATTAAACCACAGTCCTGACATTGTTCACTAGGAATGGCTTTTTTCTGTCAGTCTGATAGCAGAAATTGCAAGGACATTGTAACACGAAGGCAATGAAATTGCTCAGAAAGTAGACATGCTTTGTTACTTTTTATTCTCAAAGCATGGGAGGCAATACTGTATATAGTGACATGGATCAGTGTTGCTTTGGGCTTGAATCCCATCCACAATGTGCTCCAATATGGACTCTTTTTATTTCATTTCGACCACAGTAAGGTCAATATGGCTTTAGGTTCGGAATCCAGAAAGGAAAGCGTGCTGTATCTTTAATTCTTGCTGAGAAGGCACAATATGTATTTGAGTTATTTAGAGGTCACATAGAAGAATGTGGATTTCAGTTATTTGTGGAATCTGTTTTCATACACCTTGAATGCTGTTGAGGGTCATCAGTGATCCTTTATCGATGCTTTTATGAGATAGCTGAGTAAATACATTCAAGCTTTTCTTTAGTCTGCACTATTATGGTCAGTAATCTATCGCTAGTCCTTTTTCTCTCTATGACAGCCAGCCATGTGCCACTTTGAATCTGCCACGGTAAACATCAAGATTTTCAGGGAAGCTGGAATTGACAGAAATGGAGCATTTGCCTTCAGGACAGGATAATGACTGTGTGTGTGTGTGTGTGTGTGTGTGTGTGTGTGTGTAAATTTGGACAAAATGCTCACTTCAAAATACTGCTGCTATATCTCTGATGCCGAAGCCCAAAAGAAATATCAGAGATGAAAATTTCACAATTTGGCCATGCTTCACTCGTTTTGGAATAATAACTGGATGTGAGGATCAGAAGGAAAATCAGCACTGGTTCAGAAATAATTAAAAAATGTTTTGTATTGACAGCCATAGCATTAGAAAAAAATTGTTTTCCATTAATCTATTAATCTCAAGACGTACAGCTAAAAAAAGATTCAGTTGAAAATCAAAAGTAAATTAGCTAAAAAAGTAGCTATTATATTATGCTTATTTTTTATGTGTGTATTTTACTTTTACTGCATACACCAGCTTTCAAATGTATGTGAGGAGTAAGATTTTTTTGTGTGTTTAATGCGTAGCAAGGCTGCATTTATTACGTTTTAAAAAGAGTCCCTTGCAGAGCAATCATCCGGTGTGGGGGTATCAAAAGGTTTAAAAGAAACTCTGATCTAGAATTCAGCCACTTTCTTAATTGCCGGCTCGCTTAGAGGCCAAAACCTAAAGCGGATCGGTAATTTCATAACATTTAGCTTTGAGTTAGAGAAATGGGTGACACATGTAAACAAAAGTTATGGATTTGAGCCACATCCCATAGATGAAAGGCTTATTTTTAAGATCAAAGGCAGTCCCTTTCATTTAAAAGGTGTACTTCTCCACAAATTGGAACTCTTGTCTCGGCAACCTTCCTATGATGTTTTTAAATCAAAGATTTCAAGAACCCTTATATCATATCTAAACAAATATCTTTAGGCTCAGCGTGTAAATTGAGGTCACTGTTCTGTACTCAGAAGCGGCGTGAATGTTGGCCAGATAACAGGGTTTGCTTTCTGAAGGCTGAAGTTTGTGATATGTGTGTCACGGCAGTGGGTGATAATGCCACCTCCCAAAGCTGGCCAGGCAAACATCAGCATAGCGCCTTATCTCTGATTTAGCGCCACCACACCGCAGCTTTGGATCCAAATAGTTCTACTGTTGAATGTGAAAATAAATAAAGGAAAAAAAAATCTTTTGAGTGGAAGAGGCTTAGGAGAGATGAATTGGGCTTTCTTGGATAAACTGTCAGTCTGGTTTATCATGCTACAGAGCTGTATCTATTTCTGCTTGTCAACAAATTTCGCTCTGATAGGCGTTGACGGTTTTAAATTTAGAGTTAAATCCAACAAAGCCTCTTGTCCTCAAGTTATGGGGCAATGCTTACGTCAAACGCTGAAATTACTCAGAAATCTTCGTTTGAGATTTTTTTTAAAGTAATCTGCAGCTTTGCGTATTGTTTTCCAAAGGTATTCTTTTTTTCAATTTATACGTATAATTGGCTGAGGAGAGTGGAACAGAGATTCCACAAGTGTCTTTGAACTTTCAGGTTTGAAAGAATTTCAGCGTGACTTTGTTCTTGTAATACACCGACAATTTATTCTTGCAGGGAAAATATTCCTTTCGTCAGTTTTTTTTTTAAAAAAAGGTTTATTTTAATATTTCAGCTGACACTTGAAAGTTTTAACTTTTAACTTTAAAATAATGTAATAATCAATTAGTTTTTTTTTTGTTTTTGTAGGGAAAATTACCCTCGCGTCTGTTTTATGGGGTATTAATTTCACTTTAAAATAATTGAATAATGTAAAACATTCTAAATGATCATTTTATCTGTGATTTAGTTTAGTACCAAGGCAGACAAATTAATTAAATACTTGTTTATATTTGATGTATATATATATATATATATATATATATATATATATATATATATATATATATATATATATATATATATACAGTGTATAGAATTTTTTTTTTTATTAGATTAATTTGGACAAAAAATAAATAATTGTATATATTTTTATGTCTATATATAAGAGATATACGTATAAACATTTTGAACTTTTTTCTATCTAAAGCTCAATTATCCTTTTATTCCTGATAATTATTTTCTCTGAGATTTTTAAAGGCTTCTCGCAGTACTAACGCTGACATTTAAAGGTTAACTTTAATATTCATAAAGTAATACGGTTTACGACTTATAATTCACTAATTACAAAAAACGTTATTGCGGGGAAAAGTGGCGTGTCAATAAAAGCAATGAAAAAATGACATATTCATGTCTGTTTTCTTCCAATACAAAAAAAACGAAAAATGCTATACCACAAAACGCATGGCTGGAGCCAGTGCTAATATATAATATGATTTTTTATAGATTGTCTGGAGTTATTTAGTTGGCATTCATTATCATCGTCTGTGATGACATCAATCAGCTGAAGGGCAAGGTAAGAGCATCCTCAGCTGTCGCAAATGACAGGTCTTCTCTCGGTTTGATTGCAGTCATCTCATACCGCCACAATAACAGCTGTGTGCACCGCGTCTGTCTTTTAAGAGAAGGATCTGTGTTATCTGTCATGTCACAACTCTGGAGTCCATTCTCCACAATACAATTTGCGATGCTTTCGATTATCAAAGCATCGTTGCAGCGAAAGGAAGCTTGCAAGCATGTAGGTGACGCATGTCGAATTTTCAAGAGTGCCCTTTTGAATAATGTGTCCCCTTCAGCCCAGAAAATTACAGCGGTGATTCAAGCCTTTTATCTTGCCGATCTGTGCAGACTTCCTTCCAGAAATGACGGCAGAACGGTGAGTCATGGGACAGGTATAAAATAGGCCTCCTGATTGAATGACAGCGTCTATCGCTCCAACCTGATCAGCTGAGCAAAGGCCACGTCCAAGCACATGTGAAGTGTTTCGATTGTTTCTAACCTCGGCTCTCCAGCAAATGCTTACATTAATTCTCTTCGGTATTGGAAATGTCTATTTATACTTTATCATAGGACCGTTTGAGTGCCGAGGGCGGTTTGTAGGTAGTGTGGTTTTTTTTCTCCTCGGATGTGTGTTGCCCAGTGGAGAAATGATTAAGGATCTGTTGATTTGGGCATCTGTATCTCAGGTAGTTGAATGCCGCTGACCACATCACTCAGTGAGGCGGTGAGTGGATGTGACGTTCACCAGAGGGAAACAACAGAAGACCAAATCAATATTCACTCATGTGAGTGCAGCAGCGGTGCGGTGGTTCATACCGGATTGATAACACACTGCAAGCACATCTGGGTGAAATGAGTGGAAACACCAGCCTTTTATATCTTGAAGGTGATGCAGGATGCTTATTTGTATTGGAATATTTTTTTTTTTTTATATCTTTTTTTATAATTATGATAAAACCTTTTTAGAATGATTTTTTCTGAAGGATCACGTGACACCGAAGACTGCAGTATATTGCTGAAAATTTGGCTTTGCCGTGAATTGGAATAATATTACTGTAATATTGTAATAGTATTACTGTTTATACTGTTTAATCAAATAAATGCTGTCATTTATATACATAAATAATTAATAACGAAATAATGTTTACAAATTAATTCCCAACATTATTTTTAAATATCAAATTAAGGGTTTTTACGGTATCTGGTCACTATAATAAACTTGTACATGATGACTGACAGACACTCTCTCACAAAGAGTCGAAAGACCGTTTCCTTTCAACCTCATGGGGCTTTCTCGGTTTACGCTTGATCTGGCAAGACATTGATGATGGTCAATCTCAGCATATCAAGCTGTGTGAGTTAGTTTATGGTCCCCTGATCATTCAAACGCTCTGTGAGCCCACCGACTGTAACACCTTAAAAATAGTCCAATCCCCAGAGGAAAAGAACAATTACATGGTTTGTGAGTATCTTCATCCCAGTGGCTTTAACAGTTTGTTGGAGTTTGCTAGAATAAACACCAACACAATAGCTCTTCATATCGTGAGTAAATTCTAAGTTACTCAAGCTTGACTTTAAGCGATGGTGAAAGTATGGCTTGGTAAACAAAACTTTGACAGAATCCCATGACGTGTTAACTTCTTTCATTGAAGCTGGCAATGTGTTGGATGAAACAGTGTCATGATGAATTGGTTTTGTCGGAGGCAGGGCCACCTACTTTCTTTCAGAAATGGGTATTGTTGCCCTTATTTACATCATTTTGAGAATTTTTGTTTATCGGCTCCCTTTTGTCCCTCTCTGACCCTTTTGAGCTCCAATATCAAAAGCATGTGCAGAAAAAAGTTAAATTACATTTTTTGACAGCTGTTCAAGGACAAGTGAGAAATGTTTGTGCCATTTGAGTTATGTGATTTCTCCAGCAGACCTCAGGGAAATACTAAACATAAATTCACTCGATATTCTCTAAAACGTACTGCATTATTGTTTTCAATTGTATTCCTGGCGTAGCAATAAGCCACAACTTCACTACAGATGTGGAACATTTACATTTGGTATTAATGGAATAGTGTACCCAAAATTAAAAAGATGTGGATGAGTTTATTTCTTTTTCAGGACAGATTTGGAGAAATGACTTGCTCACTAACGAATCCTCTGCAGTGAATGGGTGCCGTCCAAACAGGGGATAAAAACATCAGACTCCTGTCTGTCAATTAACATCTTGTGAAAAACTGTCACTTTCAGAGAAACAGACTGATCCGTTGCTTCCCAATGAAATATGAAAGTTCTCTACACTAAATAAAGTCATCAAATCTGAATCAGGAGAGAAATATGCATGATCATGCATTATTTACAAGCAAAATCTGAATAAAATCTGAACAAATATGTCAGATTTTGATGATACAGAGAACCACACTGGATGAACAGTGTTGGAGAGTGATTAGTTACAACATCATTCCAAAATAAATCTAACTAATCTGTTACAGTTACTGAGAAAAAATGTGTTAAATTAGTTACTTATGAAAATGTTAACTATTACAAGGGGGTTACATTTGAATATTCTCACACACACATACAGATTTGTTTGATTGCTTTCCCAAATTGCAAGACTGAATGTTTGAAAATATGAAACGCCAATGTTTCAGGAGTTTAAGTAACAGAAGGACTCGATAACAAGATGCCAGTGTTTCCTCTACGCAAGTATGTGATTTCAAAAACAGCACAATTATTAAAACATATCTTGTGATTTTAAATTTGTAGTTAACTGCAGAATGATCTCAAAGCAAAAGGAGGTCCTAAAGTGGCGGCTGTGCTTGAAAATAAACTGATTACAATTTTAATTCATGTAATGAAGGATATTGAAATCCGACTGTAATGAGTGTTGAGTACTACTCTAAGGCTAACCCTGCCTGCTTTAAATTAATCCAGTGTTGTCAGTTACATTTCTTTAAAAAAGTCTTACATAGGGTGCCTTATAATCTGTAATGTATTACATTTCCAAACTAACCTGCCCAAAACTGGTTACGGGGACTCATATTTTGGCCAGAATTGATGTTTAATATTAAAACATGTGCTTACACACATAAATACACTTTGTTCTACCACAGAGATTCTCCCTGTCAAATATTTTTTTGCAGCTGTGTTTTTTCAAAAACCTTACATTGCTGACAAGTGCATAAAAACTGCAACTTTCACAAAAGTATACATTTTAAATAATCCAAAAAGCATCTAGTCCTTTTTTTTAGCAACTTGTGCTTAAAATGCCTTTAAAATGCATATTTGAAGTAATTTATTATGTAGAGCAAAACATAAAAGAAAAGAAACCCCCAATAAGTACATTCCTAAGGGAAATTAGTCTTCCGGATTTACCTACAGATTGAAGTTAAGACTGCTGAGCTTCATAGTAATCTAAATAAATATTTCTACTACTAAATATAGACTAATCATTATCCCAACTGTGGGAGTTTATAGTTCCTGAGCAACGTAGGTTTGAATTTATATGTATTATACTGCAGCTTCAATAATGGCTCACAGAATGTAAATTTATAGTATGAATTATCCATTTTATGAAAACTATTTCAAGTCTTACAGTACTTCTGTTTTAAATGCCAGTCTATGGTGTATAGTAGACCTTTTAATACATTAATTAAAAAAAAAAACTTTCTGTTTGAAAAGTTCCATATTGTACACCTTTCTGGAGTTTTATTTTAGGAGTTGATGTCCTTATAAAAGAACATATATTTGCAGTATAAGTACCAAAAACCAACTAAATATATTTTTACAGCTCCTCTTTTAGGAGCTCCGCCAAAAACAGGTAGATCAGGGGTGACCTGCTCCTGGCGATCGACTCTCCTGCAAAGTTTAGCTTCAGCGCTAATCAAACACACCCAAAGCAGATAACTGCGATCTTCAGGATCACTTAAATTAAAATGAAAGGCAGGCGTGTTTGATTAGAGTTGAAGTTAAACTCTGCAGGTAGATTTAGGCCTGTCTCATTAATATTCACGAGTCTCTCTTCTGATTGGCCTTTTGTTTTCTGAGTGATGCACGAGCAGGCCAATCAAATGTAATGACATCACAATTATGTCACAGTGTTTGCTGGATGCAAAACAATCGGAGACCCGGAGGCGGCTCCTTCAAAACAACGCAGATTCTGCTACATAAAGAACTTAAAATATCATCTTGTTGTGATGTTGGGTGCCAGAATCAACGTAGTACAGGCTCAAATTAAAAATATGATACAAAAAAAAACGATGAAAGCTGTGGTTGAACACAATAAAATGAGTAGAGAAACGATTGTCAAAAATGCTTGAGTTTGAACATTTCTTATCAGAAATGTTTCAGTATTGTCCTTTATTGTTATGTGCGCGTCTAAAGTGTTAATGCATATCACGACTATGTCGTTTATGAAATAATGTCTGTGCGCATCTGTGTAAAACCACAAACTGATGATTTATTTTAACAAAGTCACAACAGATCGTGAAAAATCACAGCTACTTTACGGAGATTTACTGTGGATTGACCGCTCTGAAACTTATATGCTAGTTACACGGCCCCTAGACCTCACTTATCATGAAAAGATTTCATATTTGACAATATAGGACCTTTAAGTGTAATGTGTGTTGATCTGGACCATGTCTTCTGTGAGTGGATATCAGATTTAGCTCCACTTTCTTCAGGGCCAATGAACAGGCTGATAGAAGCTAATTATCTTTAAAGTGATTCAGCGATGAGCAGTTACCCTGTTAGTCGTTCCATTTACATTTTTCAGTGTTTCTTTGGGCAGCCAATTAGGAGGGTTGCAAATTAGGTGCATAATAAGCAGCCAATCAAGAAGAATCATTATTTGCTTAATGGGAAGAAGGATTTTAGTTTTGCCATTTTTTTTCCACCTTGACATACAGTATAATTGCTGGTAGCAATGTGGAAAAGTGCCAAACATCATCATTTTCAATATGTTCTGGGGGCCAAAGAGTGCATCGAAAACACATCTGCGAGCTTCCGTTGTCAAATACGCTTGGACAGATTAACCTATACAGATGCTGACTCTTGTCTTTAGGCTGTGAAATAATTTCATAATTGTTTTCCACTTGCTAATCATTAGCGCGTGTTTGCGCTAAGGCAAAGCGTGGGGTTGTGTTTGTTGGGCAGGCTAAATGTCAAACTGTCATGCTGATTAACAAAATGCAGCAAACTGATTTGTATTCCCGTGTATCCGTCCCGCTGCGAGCCGTAATTGGTGTGAGCTTTTTGGTGTGAACGATTGGCGAATGCGTTTTAACCGGTCAAATATTCTTATTATCTCCAATGAGAGTGGATTATAAATATGATTTAATTGACCGCTTTGCCCTTTTTTTTAATCTCTGAAAGTGTTCTATTATCTTAAAAATGTGAAGTAATAGTTGCAGTATTTTAGAAGTATCCTCTCTTTTATCACTGCTGGATGAAATTTCATCGTGTGAACTCTTGCTTCTGTGACAGTTGCCAAAGGACATCTCCAGAGAGGTTTATAGCGTGACCTTGGGGCATAAGTTTTGAATATGGAAATTGCTTTCCGTTTTAGGCCCTGATTAAGTGGCCTTGCACACAGCATTCTATGCCTATTAAGTATTTAATGTCCGTTTAATGAATGCTCTTATTAAATACCTCTGATGAGTTCTGAAACCTCATAATGAATTTGACACGGTGGCCATGAGCTTCTGGGAAAATTAGCCGTTTACTCAAATGTCTGATCATCGTTCATTACATGTCCAGCTGTGGTTAGTGGAACTGACCTGCGATGAAGTTACACAGTACAGTAGATTTTGGTCCTTGGCTGAAGGATTTAAACGTTATTAAGGTTATTTGTTTGGTGCATTGGATTTTGCACGTTGTTGTTGCGAGTGCTCATATTTTTATTTAAATAATTAAATGGTTTTATTTCATTTTTACATGGTTTTATACATCTTTACAAATAAAGATTTAAAGTAACAAATTTAAAGTAACATCCTTTCACATAATAGGTTTGTGTTTCCAATTGTAAATTGTCTGAGAGAATTTTATAAATTAAAATATAATGAAAAATAATTACATTAAAAAATATATATATTTTTAAGATCAGATCGTGTTTACTGGTCTTTCTAAAATGAAATTGTTTTATATATATATTTCAACTTTTTTATTATTTTTTATTATTTTATTCTTTTTTGGTTTTCCATTTGTGACATTTATTTTTTTTTTGCAAAATATAATGAAATTATTCCATGAAGATCAGAACATTTTCACTGTTGATTTCAGTCCTCTGGACCCCATTGAGCATGTAATTTATGATTATAGTGTTATAATATACTCAACATCTAGGTTATAATTGCCATAAAAAATGCACGCATGAATTTTGATGGTGTTTGGAGGTCAGAAATCACTTTTCAGCTCAGTTCTCTGAGCCAAAAGTTGAGAACTACTTCCTTCTCTCTCTCTCTCACTCTCTCACTCTCTCTCTCTCCCCCTTTCTCTCTCTCTCTCTCTCTCTCTCTCTCTCTCTCTCTCCTCTCACACACACACACACCACTTCTATTTGACTTACAAAGGACATAATGATAGTGAGCAAGTCCTTTTGTCACTGATGAGATAAATATTTATGAGCGGGCGTGGAGGCGATTGAACCGACTTTCTTTGGACCGAGGGGCTTCATTAAACGGCAGGGCAAATCACTGAGGTCATGCGGCTGAGTGAGAGCCACGTCTGCAGTTCACCGCGTGGGCTCTCTGAAGTGCCCATCAGTGGGCTGCTGTGTAGACATGTAAAAAAAAAATCTCCACATGCTGGTATCTTCATATCAAAGAGAGCTGATTACCACCAAATATTTCAAATTGCACTTCCCTCTTTCCCTCTTCAGCATCAAGAGTCCCTTCAATCCCATCGCGGCCTCTTTTCTCTTATTCTTCACTGACAAGTCTATGTATGGAGGCTAAGAACGTCCCCTAAATTGCATGAAGTGAAGAACATCTGTTGGTGAAATGGCATTTGCTGGACTGCAAAAATGAGTCAAGGAAATAATGCTGACACATAAATAAAGATTTAGTTGATTATAGGAGATTGTTGTTGCTTGTATACTATTAAAGGTTCTCGATATTCTAAATTAGAAAGACTAAAATAGTATTATTCTATAAAATATACTGCAATAAACTTAAAGTGCCTGTACTATTCTGGATTTTTGAAAATGACCTTCATGCCCTGTATAACACAGCTCTAAGTAAATGAAAACATGCTGCAAAGTTTTAAATCTGAAAGTGTAACGTGTATAAAGTTATTGTCTCTCAAAAGAATCCACTCGGAATCATTGAAAAGAGTTGTTTTTAAGCCGTTTCATGGTGATGTCAGCATGAAATATTAGCATGTTAGACTTGTTGGTCTCATTGCAGTTGGTCTGAATGAAAATGCAAATTCATTCTTTGCCACTAGGGGCCACTATTGGGGCGTCAAAAGCTCACAAACACTTCTTTATAATGAAACTGACCAACTCCCCGGAGTGGTTTGGAAAATTAATTGTTGAACAAATCTTCGTTTTTTCATATGCTGAAAAAAAAACAGCATATGCTGGTTAGGTTTGTTTTGAAGCTGGGATGCTGGTTTAAGCTGGTCCTTTTGCTGGTTTATGCTGGTTGGCAGGAAGTGATCAGCATAAACCAACAAAAGACCAGCATAAACCAGCTGAAATCAGCATCCCAGCTTCAAAACACCTCTAACCAGCGTGTGTTGTTTTTTTCAACAGGGAAGATAAAAATAATTAATATTATAAGAAAACGAATATTTTTTACCTTGTATTCATGTCAACCTGTTGTTTATGACTCCCAAAAAAAGCAACCTTTCATAACCCATAATAATAGGGGCACTTTAAAGTAATTAATTAATTATAACTTGGGGAAACTTTGGCTTTTCTATGACTTGGGCAAACAGTATCTCTGCTAAGTTTTTTTCCCTCAATGAGCGAGTAAGAGTGTATCATGAATGAAGCTCGTGAAGGTTGTTCATATAGTTTGGGCTGGTGGGGAAAAGCAGGCTTTTTTTCAAACAGCTGGTGCCGACGGGTTAGCCTATGTCTAGAGATGATATCTGGATGACCTTGTCCTGTCCATCTCTGTGTGCTAAGATGATCTGACAGATAACTCCCATGAGCCCCTGGACATGTGCTGCTTCATAGCACTCCAGTCCTGACAACAGCATGTTATTCTGAGTATATACATCTTCTCCTTGGGATGCCATCTTGTTCAGTTGAACTATTAAAAATGCATGAGGAGAGTTGTTTGTGTGTGTATGAAGTGACATCTCAATGCTCCAAACACCACTGGTGATCAGAACTTTTTTAGACTTTTATATACACACAAACACACAGAGAGAGAGAGACACCCAAAGTTGTTGTAGTGGATTCATGATGTCCAAGAACTCTTAAAAACTTGTGACGTGATGGATGTAGTTTTTTGCTGACACTGTAAGCCAACGCTTTTATCTTCACATTTTATGTTTCCACTGTATGTGCATTTCTAAACTCAAAGTATGATGTTCCCTGTTGTGATAGACTGGACAGAACTTTCTGAAGAAGGATAGAGAGCTTCAAAACAGCCCTCAGTCTGGGATCAGAGATGTGATGTGCGTCAGTCAGAGTGAAGAGTCTGCCAGCCATCAGCTCAAGCACCAATCACGACCTGCCATTCACCACATCCTCAAATCTTCAATGTTCAGGCACATTGCTTATAAGGTACAGTCCCGGTTCCATACAGTTGTCTGAAGTTGTTATACCACGAGTAGAGATGTTGTCTTGTTTCACAAATTGCTATTTACTTCAGAACTTAAAAGCTTTTTTAGGAAGTTCAGCTCTAAGATGATATCAAACAATATTAATTTAAATTGCAATTGAGAAAGATTTGTGTATGTCCACATATGGTTAAGTCAGATATTAGTTTGATTGATTTAAAAAAAAAAGATTGTTGTCTCCTTTTAACTTAAGTTCAGAACATTCACAAAATGAGTCGCCTGCACTCATATTTCAGTTGACGGTTTGGATCAGATTCATATGGTCACTGAGTGAATTCTCTTATTGAACCATAAGTAATTTTTCAGTTATTATAGTAATGAACCAAGAACTGTTTCTGTGATGTATTGTAGACTTAGATTTATTTATTAAGTACTTGTTCATAAAACATTTTTTACAATTGTTTTTAAAGAATTAAAATAGCACTCTGTAATAAAAGTGAAATGTGAAAGTTTGACATTTTCACATGGTCCTTTTTCTGAATCATCAATATCGTTATTGCATTTTATGTAGTGTTTCAATATATATATATATATATTTTTTTTTATATATATATATATATATATATATATATATATATATATATATATATATATATATATAATTCTTATTTTAAAAACGTTTTATATCAAATGTGATTTTAAATTAGACTTTTACCCCACTTTCAAACTATGAATCTCAAGTAACCATTCAGTCGTCCTATTTTAGTTTGTCCATTATATGACTTATTTATTTTAAAGATTGTATTCTATGTCAAGAGCTTCTTCACAGCAATTTAGACAAACAACACAATCTTGTTTCGCTAGAAACAGAAAAAGCAATTATACCCCCACCCCCACCCCTCCTCCAACTGCAAGTTTCTTACTAACAATATTGCTTGGTCTTTGCTTACAAGACATATCAATGTGATTTTGAAATAGAGTCCTGCAGCACCTAACTCTGATAACCTGCAGTGGCCTCTGAGAGCTTTTGCACTTTTATTCCATTATTGCAGGGTTCATACAGACCCACCTGTCCGTGGGGAACACACATGAGTGATTGTGAGCTGGCTTTAATCTGTCTCGCCGCGCTGTGCCTGGGGAGGGCTGCAGGTGGCTCAGACCACAGCGGAGCCGATGCCAACAGCACAGAGTTTCCTAATACACCAAACTCCAGCAAACTGTCTGCCTTTCAGTAGCGGCAGATTTCAAAAATTATTTATTAATTATTTGACTTTCCAAACGGTCTGTGCCAACAAGTACAAATATTGATATTCCTGGTAGAAATATTGACTTTTCAACTGCACACGAAAAGAGAAGCAGTCGATGGATAATTAGATATTATTATTATTATTTTATTTATTGTATCTGGTATTATTAGAAGGCGAAAAATGCAATGCTCTGAGACAGCATCATTTAAAATCTGGACGTAAATGCAAAGATAATTAAATTAGAAAAGTGTTGAACAATGTAGCATTATGATGGAAATTAAAAAAAGGTTTATTAAGAGTTTGAACTATTTATAATCACTGCTTAAATAAGCAAATACAAGTCTAAATTTAGTTGATTAAAAATACAGTAATAATGTCAAATATTATTACATTTTAAAATGTAATCCCTGTGATGGCAAAGCTGAATTCTCAGCAGGCATTGCTGCAGTCTTCAGCATCCCATGATCCTTCAGAAATCATTTTAATATGCAGATTAGCTGCTCAAGGAACATATCTTATTACTGAAGTTATAAATAGTTGTGCTTCGTTTTTTGATTGTTTTGGAAAATGGTGCTTTTTTTCACAATTATTGGTGACAGTCGAAAGCTACCGTCACTTTTAAATCAAAGACATTCTTGCTGAATGAAAGAATGAATTTCTTAAAATAAATCATGCACAAATTCTTTTACACGGACTTGCAATATTGAAATTCATGTCATTTTATAAAAGGACATTTATTTTCGTTAAAACTTTATAGAAATAAAATATTTCTTGCACTATAAACCTACGTTTATTCAGCAATAACTGTCACAAAAAAAGTAAACAGTGCTGTACAAAAATGCCAAGAACCTTTATGTTTATGTGAGCCGGTTTTGTTTAAGAGTCGTTTGACACTGGCTTATGCCCCTGATGGCAAGCCTGCATTTTTTTGATAAGTCACTTTCCTCTCACATGAGATTTCTTTAGAGAAACAGAACAACATCCTTTGCCAGTTTCCTGTAACCATAGAGATAGTGATTTCAGCCAATCCCCAGCCAAGACCGAAGGGAATGTTTTCCTGAACTCTCTATGAATTTCCTTCCGCGACAAACGTTCTCTCTCGCATTTTTAGAGCGCAGCTCTCAATCGTTACCCTCGTCTGGAATACTTCTATGGAATTCTGTAGAAAAAGTAAGTTTTTAATTCCTTTAAAGTTAATTTCTGCACAAATAGTTAATTACCATATTATTGCGAGTTATGCAAATCTCAGCATACTGTTGCGAAGTCTGTAGATACGACACACTTCATCTCATAGTTACAGCTCAGCTGCCTCACAATAACCGGCTCAGCTTCAGCAGCTCTCTGGTGTGCGAGACTCACCGAAGCCTTTGATTAAATTCTATATTAGACCCAAGATCTCCACAGGATGGCCAGCTCAGTAGACTGATCTCAGCAGGTTAACCACTTACATATTTCAGTCATTCACACAAAGGCTCATTCTGTTCCAGTGATGTTTTAATTGAGCGCCAGGAACCGCCGCCAGGCACCGATCCAGTTCCTGCAGTTGCAAACCACGTTCTCCAGAACAGATGTTCAGCAACGGTCGGCTGCTTTCGCCTCTACTGAGACACCTCCAAAAGTGGAGTTTGCTGAAATGCCACAGAAGAACCATTTTGTTTCCCCAAAGAACGGTTTTTCAATTATAAAATACCTTTTCATGCATGTTTAAGGTTCTCCAAGGAACCACAGATACCAATGAAGTGTGTGGTTGAGAAATGCATGTCTGAAAGTACACGGATAGTATCGCCTAATGTTCTTCTCAGGAAGCCATCTTTCTTTGAATCAGTCATCCATGGGCTGTAAGACCTCAACTGTGCCCCATGTTTGCGGGGACTTTGAGCTCAGTTTGGCTGTGGTGTTGATGGTGTTGGCAGGGATTTTTATCTTCTTGCTGTTGTACTGGGTGCTCCTGCTGCGCCACAGGCTCCGCGTCGCACAGGCCGGGAACGCTCTGGAATACTTCGGTTTCTACCGCATGGCTCAGTATGATCTAAAAGAGCCCAACCCGCCCATAGTGACCCCTTCTCCTCCCTCCCCACCTCCACCTGTCCCTTCTCTTCACGTCACTCCACCTCCACCGCCCATGTTGTATATGTCCACCCCCATCATCCGCACCACCCCGCCCAGCCCTCTCCCGTCGTGCGGAGCCGGCTCGGACGCAGAGGTGTATTC
Organism: Puntigrus tetrazona; assembly: GCF_018831695.1. Classification (NCBI taxonomy): domain Eukaryota; kingdom Metazoa; phylum Chordata; class Actinopteri; order Cypriniformes; family Cyprinidae; genus Puntigrus; species Puntigrus tetrazona. Next base: position 5,344,169 of record NC_056719.1, on the reverse strand, counting down.
ACGGATCGGAGTCCTGCGACCCTCGAGGCTCTCCAGCGTGAGTCAGACCCAGGTGATCCTGTTTGAACACTCTGCTCTTTGACGGACTGATGCTTTCAAGAGCAAGCACAGCTGTCTTCATTTCAGCTGTTTAAAGTCATGTGGATGTTTCGTCACATTTAAAGTGTCTGGGGTAGATCAGACAAGCACCCTCTTTTTAAACTCATTCGTGCTTTCAGACGTGTTACATTTAAAAGCTTGCAAATGTGTTTCCCGTGTTAGGAAAAGTAACAGGAAAAGGGGTTTGTTTTGAAACAAACATATTCCTCTTTTTTTTGAATCTGCCTTTGTAATTTCCTTTAAAGGGTGGGATTTCCTAAGGAGACTTTCCATGCTTCCATTGCTTTGTTCCTCCCTGCCTCTTAGGATTTTAATGTTCATTGTTCTTTTGCTGTCTTTGCAAGCATACGAATAATGTAATGTAATACGGTAATGCCAAATATATAAGTCTGTGTTATAAAATAAAGAAAGAAATATACACACACTAGCATTCAATAGTTGGGTTGTGTTAGTGATATGAGTAATAGTATTTTCTATTTTCATATATTTTAAATTGTCATTTATTTCTTTCTGTGATTGCAAAGCTGAGTTTTGCAGCATCCGTTACTCTTCAGTGTCACATGATCCTTTTAATATACTGATTTGGGTTTGAAGAAACAAATATTATTTACTGTGTATATACACACACACACACACACAGACTAAATAAATTCAAAGATCGCAGTAGCTTTGTAAATTACAACACACTGCAGCTGTGCCCTTTGTCGTCTCTGAAATGCATATGTTGTTCATGTACAAACATTCTAAGGCCACAAAGTATATCTGAATAATTGATGACCCTTTACCATTTCCCTTTCTCATAATGTATAATTCAGCATTGTGAAATAGCTGCGGGATGAATATGATAATTGTGGAGCAAAAGTTCACAACCTTATTTTTGACTGAAAACTGCAGGGGATTTAATATTTTACTCACTGAATATAACAGGTCGAAATCATATTTTCTAAACATTTAAAGCATTTTAATCAGCTATCACGGCATTGCATGCTTCTCACAGCTACTATAATAATGACTATCGTCTCTATTGTCGTGTTTAGTTGCTTTATTGCTCTGTCTGCATATATGATAGAAGAAAGCTGTCTTTTTTTTTCCTTTTTTGTTTAGAAAATAAGTTCTGGTTTGTGGCTTAAAATACTGAAGTAATTCTTAATTAGGAAACAAGCTAGAAGCTTGCTTTGCGCCTGACAACTGAAACAAGAGAATGCATAAAATGAACAAACTATATTTCGCAGCAGTGAAAATACACTGTATTTCTGGAGCCACAAATGCAAAAATTGTCTCCTGAAGCAGATGCGACTTTGATTCTAGTATCACGTACCGATTCCACTTTCCCTCGCCTTCATTTCCTGTCTCCTCTCAACTGTCTCTTTCATTAAAAATGGCAAAAAGCCCAAACCTAAAATAGGAATGAACAATAAATTTCAAGTGTGTGGAATACTGGCTGTTTCTGTCTGCTGTCTCATATGTGAGCACCTTTTCTTCTGTCCTGATTTTGAATGAAGTGTTTTGAAAATCTCACGTTTCGTATGTCCTCTAACCGAAGCTGGAATACTAGCACCTGCCACCTCTGGGAAAAGGGTTTATGGACATACACTCCAGCTGTAATTGTGAGCCACAGAACTACATTTTTTGTTTTATTTTAGGTCTGTTTGACAATTGTTGCTAGTGTGCACAAGACCCAAGAAAGACGTTTTTTGGATGTACCAATACCCCCATGAATTACATATGGCTAAGCTGCGTTCTTGAGTTTAAACCTTTGTATCTTGCCCGCTGTGAAGACGGCCACTCGAGAATCAGCGTTCAGCTGGCTGGATTATATCGGACTTTCCAGAATCTCTGCATCTGCCTTAGTTGAAAGACTGAGAAATATTCAGGATCTATTGATCGCAAACTTCTAACTAGAGCTTGTAGAAAATCTAATTAGAAACGTCATACTGTTTTTATTTATTTCATAGTGTTTTCAGTTATTTAATTAACTCCTGAAATTCCTGCCATTTTATACGATTGCGTAACTGATTTTTAAAAATAAGTAATATTACTGGAGTATGTTTTAGGCTACATCGGCTTCACTCGGTCTAAAATTCCCTGTTTGATATTGACGCGTTACTTTTTTATACACTGAAAAAAAAATCAACAAACAAGAAACGATCTTCAGAAACTGCTGGGAAATGTCACAAACGATTCGAAAAGACAAGTAACACTAAGCATTTTGAAGTAGAAAGACGGAAACTGAATTTTCTTGTTAGAAATACAAGTAATCTTTGTTTATATTGACAACTTTACACGTTGTAATTAATTGTGAAATTTACAAGCAATCTAGATTTCAAGTAAATGTTATAATTTTCAAGCTATAGCTACGTGCTTGATATTGTATTAATCATATTCTGAGGGCCGAAGCCCCCCAAAAAAACTGAATATTCACAGAATGCCTATGTATATTTTGCTCTTTACCTCAAGTAAATCAATTGGATGGATTCGGTACATAACAGTGTGAACTATTTTAGTTTTTATGCTCCTTTTTATGCGAGTCATGCTCTCTTTTGCCAAGAAGGTTATTTGTTATCCAGTTAGTTTTAAACTGTCTCTGCTGTATATTTGTTAGCAAGCTCTCAAAATTGTCTTGCAGATCTGTAATCCAAAACAGACAATAATGGACCTCGGCAGTGTTTGTTTGAGCGATCAGCAGTGGTTTCTCTGGAGGGTTCTGGAGGTTTCTTATTGTTAATAAATAGCTGTGGATCCTCAGGTCGCTAAATCACGCCAGCTGTGGGTGTGCACGTGGGCTCTGTGTATTGTCCTAGGCCTTTGATCAGATAATTGCACCTCAGACCCAGAGTTTGAAACATCTGAGTGTCGCTATGGTGACCGGCATCGCTGTGTCCGCTCTGTTGAGTGGCTTTTAGTGATTCAACTGGATGGCAGGGCTGCTGTAGCAACTTTTGAGGCTGTACGATCCTAGGGCAAATATTCCATAGATCTGTTGTTTTAATGTGACATAAAAGATTTTGAGGTTGAACTGACAAGCGTGCAGCCCAGTTGCCTGTTCTATTGACTTTTTGCGTTGTAATTTTCAAAGCCGAAGAAACAAACCAACAATTTTGTTTTAACAAGAATTCATCAGCTGACGCAAACATTGCCAGCTGGGGACCTGTTAATATAATTCATTGGAATAGTTTGCACTGGCACACTCCTGATCATGCAGGAGCCTTGAGATTTCTAGCATCGCAGAAATAAAGAAATATGTGCGGCGGTGCATCTTGTCGAGAAAACATTCTTTCATGAAGGGATTTGTTAAGAGGATCTTTTGGCCTCTTCATTGCTCCTTTGTATCTATTGTTTCATGCAGCGTTTCCACAGGGGATACAGGCGCAAGTCAAGATTAATGGGTTTTAAAGTGCCTGGCAAAGAGGAAAAGTATTAGGACACATTTAAATGATGGACTGAAAGTGACGCATCCATAAATGTATAGTTGTCTCTTGAGAAAATAACAAAATAATAGCTGCATATATATATATATATATATATATATATATATATATATATATATATATATATATATATATATATATATATATATATAGAAAGGACAGACATCTATGAGACAGTATAAAAAAATTATAGGTTTAGATTTATTTTATACATATTGATACTTATGATTATGCATGTGCCTCCCTCCATCTAAGTCAATGTTATGAACATAATATCTTCACAGTGTTCAAATGGTGACGATTCAAAAAAGCGGTCCTTAGAATTTTCTTTTCTTGCTTATCTAATTTGATAGACAGGTTTAACATATAATATTCATGAATACAATTAATTTTAGTCGTTTAATTCAATTATTCTTTTTTTTCTCTCATTCATAAACAGTGTTTATTATTTTGGTCTGTGCATATAATTAGTTAAAAAACAACCAGAAGGACGAGGACACAAGATAAATGTACAGTGGGGCTTTTATTTGTACATCATGGACATGATCTTTCTTTGTCATGGACATGAAACACGTTCAGCACACGTTTTATCATAACATATACATCTGATATATAAAATCAGGATGAATCGTGTATATTTATAGTGGTACTAAAGAGCAAGTTCTCTGTGCTGTTGAAATACACCACTATTGTTTTTCTGAGCGATCAATACTGGTTAAACTCGCGCATCTGACAGTTAAAACTGAAAAGACGGTATGTTTATGGTCTGCAAAAATGGCATTTAATGATTTTCTTGAAGGCGCTCTGAAAGTCTTTATTGAAGTACGCGTAAATGATTGGGTTCAAAAGCGAGTTTGAATACCCGAGCCAATTAATGACGTCGATGAGCCACAAAGGCATATCACAAGACGGACAAAAAGGCAGCACGATTGCTTTGATGAAGAATGGCAGCCAACACACAATAAAAGTGCCCATTATAATGCCAAGAGTCTTCACTGTCTTGCGCTCGCGCGCCAAGGCGAGTTTCCTCTTCGCCTCGGTGTTCTTCTCGTGTTTGTTCTCGAACAGAGGGACAGAGTTCGGCGTGTTGGGCAGAGGCAAGTTGTTTTTGGAATTACTGTGAACCTCGATGATCTCCAGAGACTCGCCGTCCTCCGCGTGCTTCACCGCGCCGTTTACGCACGCGGCGGGCTTGGGTTCGACCGCGCTTTTCCAGTTTTTGCCGAGCTCTCCGTTCGCGCGCTTAAAAAGCGCAGGTGACACAGTCAAGCATTTCACCCTCTTCTTCTCGGGCTTTCGAACGGTTTTGCGAATGCGAAATCTCGCCGCTTTAAATATGCGTCCGTACAAGACCAGCATGAGAATCAGAGGGATGTAAAACGCGCAAAACGTGGAATAAATAGTGTACCATGGGTCGTGGCTGATCATGCAAGCTTCGGGATTGGCCATGTCTTCCGCTTTACTTTTGGGTTGAGATTTCATGATCAACATGGGCGGAATCGATATCGAAAAGCCGACAAACCAGGTAACGGTAATTAAAAGAGCTGCACGTTTTAATGTCCTTTTCTTCATGTAGTCTATCGGGTCGGTGATCGCCCAGTATCTATCCAAAGCGATAGCGCACAGGTGCAGAATCGAAGATGTGCAACACAAAACGTCTAAAGAAATAAATATATCACAAGTTACCTGTCCAAGCGTCCACTTGTCTAAAACTTGGTAAAGGGCAGCCATTGGCAACACGAGCACCGACACCATGAGGTCCGTCACGGCAAGTGATCCGATCAGGTAGTTTGCGACATTTTGCAGGGATCTTTCCAAAGCGATAGCCGCCACGACGCACGCGTTTCCAAATATGGAACATAGAATGAGCGCGCCGATCAGCAAAGACGTGGAGATCTGATAACTTAGAGGAACCGTCGCAGGTAAAGTCACGTTGTCGATTTGCTGATCTAAGTCACTGTCGTTCTGAAATGATAAGAACGTGTCGTTGTTTTCTTCCATGGCGCGTAGCGCGTAAAATTAGCAAAACCTCATTAAACGGCACTACTCCATTCAGAGGAGCTCACGCGCTTGAAGGCGATGCCAACCATCAACATTGTTACTGACGACTTGTGACGACGCGGCTCCATTTATATCAGCAGTGACTCTAGACGTCAGTTACCTACGCAGGTGTACCGGGTGGGCTCCGCTCAGAATACGCGCTCGCGCGTTTTTCCCGAATCTTTTCCAGAGAGATCCATACATCCTCTTCGTCTGATTTCTAGCGACACACTACCGGAGCAATCCCAACAGGTGAATGCTTGAGCAAAACTTTTCGGAATGGGGCCCCGATTCCCTGAATTTCCAAAGAAGTGAACTTTCTCTGTAGAAATGAACTTTTTATTCTATTTAACCTATAGGCTGCGCTTTCGAGATCCGCTCGGCACCGACGCTCGTCGAGCTGATAATTGCATTGCTGCTGCTGCCACCTGCTGTAGCGCGTCTGCTGCCGAGAAAACTGAACGTTTGGCCCAAACACCTCTCCTTCAACCACATATACAGTGCTGAAAAGGTTAGCTACAAAGTACTATTACTTGTGTAATAGGTTACAAATTACACGTCGCCCTATAAAATGTAATAATAAGTAGCAAGTTATCTATTTCGATTAGCGATTTAGGCCTACCTTATAAATGTAACCTCACTGAGCCTTAAATTCAATAACATTTTGATTACATTTCTAATGAATGTTTTCAACTGTTTCATTAAAGCATCTTTAAAACATTTCAAAACGCCTTCCATTTAATTTCCTGCGCTCCTGTGGGTTTCCCATCGTCATCTCAGCATTCATTTGGTTAAAGAAATTTAGATTGATTTAATAAATGAGTAACTTTATGAATGCAATAGATATTGTGTACTATCCGTGCATACTATCCATGCTAATCTATATACGTGTTGTTTCAATTTCATTACTATTTGGAAGGGCAGATAAGGTGGATAGTACGCATACGTTTTTGTCCCTCTGCGGCTTCCGTAGAGAAGGCAACTGTACTCGAGCAATACAGAAGCCAGTTTGTTGTTTTTAGCGTTTTAGCAAAACAACTTGAGGTGCTCTTCAGAAATTCCGTCGAAGGAAATGGCTACCTCTTTCGTGGTATGTTATATTTTTGGTACATACGTAAAAATAAACGTTTAACTTAGACAGACAGGAGGTATTTAGAATACCGGCCAAAACAGGAACTATCCCTGTAGATGTTTTTTAATTAACATAACTGCGCTGTTTAAACGTGCGTGAACTGGGTGTGAAATTTAGTGCGAGGTTAGTAAATACAGCGAAAGATCCTGTGTTTTTAGCAAGAGATTGGACTGGCCATTTCTATGCTCAACCGTAAAATTTGCCAGCGTGCAAAAAAAGGCAGATTATGAAGGCATAAACAGATCACAACAAATGACACCGCTTGGGAACATTAAATTATTTATGCGTGCATTAAATTATGTGTGGTACTGTTTTACCTAAAGATTTGTATAGGAATAAAATATGTTTTTCTAATGCATGTTTCAAGCAGACCGAAGAACGAGATCAATCGGTGACATTAGAAGATCCAATAAACCTTCGCTGCAGAAAGTGCCGTAGATGTCTACTAGACTCCACCAGCATCCTGAAGGTGGGGCAATTATATATATAATATACATATAAATACTAAAAAATATATTATTTTATCTTAACTGCTGCATATTGGGATTTGTTTAAGATCTTTATTTATGTGAAAGGAGTGATTATCACCAGTAACATATATTCCTAAGTGACCCTGCTCTATATTAAAACAGGTAGGAACATCGAGCGAAGCTGCAGCCACATGCAATGTGTGGCATTTGAATGTTGAATCTTTGCCAGATTGGATTTTGGCAAGTGTCGGTCAGGTAGTTTGCATTTCTTTGTTATGAATTAATACAATTTGGGCTGATGGAAGTCATACGGAAGTTATCTATTCAGATAAAATGTACATTTCTTGCAGGCCACTTGGACAATGGGGAAACTAAACTGTCAAAACTGTGGAGCTCGCTTAGGAGGCTTTAATTTTGTCAATTGCTCTAAATGCTCCTGTGGGCGTGACACAACAGTACATCTCAGTAAGAGTCGGGTTGATCAGGATCTAAAACCTAAAGTTCTTTTGGCGAGACCAGGAAGGACTAGAGAACATATCATGAGGAGGAAGAATGAGGTGGAGTGTCTCGCTCAGACAATAAGCTCATCTCCCTCTTCTTCCTCAACTGTGTCCCATGTTGCCTCTGAGGTTGAGTCAACTGAAGAACCACAGATTCTTGAGACTTTTGAGAGAGGCACATATGTTTCTTTACCTTCTGAACTGCTACCACAGCTGTCTGATTATCAGGAGAGTTTAGAGGTACAGCATCTGGGTTCTGCTTCCCAGAGTAGAACCTCTCTGGACCGAGCTTTGAATCCAGAAGAAGTCAGACTCGGAGTGATGGAGGAGCCATCAAGAAACATCTCACCCAACCTAGAGCCAAAGCTTTCCAAGAGAGAGAAAAACCACATGAAAAGCCTTAGAAGGAAGCAGAGGAAGAAGGAGCGTTGGGTTCAGAGACAGCAGGAGGCAAAAGATCTGGTGAGATGTTTTAAAGTTGTGGGTGGTGCCAAAGTCTGACTCATTTGGTTCTTATTTGTAATTTAAATCAACTTCCCTGATATGCATTTCTTCCGATGTTCTTCTGTTCTTACAGACAGAAATTTTAAAAAGGTTGGCACTCTACATTACCAACATTAAAGTTTCTGAGATTGCAGTTCCAGAAATAATGTCAACTCCATAATTATTAGCCACCTTCCTTAGTATAAACAAACATTCATATATAAAATGTGTAACACATAGTCAAAATGTATTTAATTTTTGAAATTTTTAACTTTTATTTTAAATGAAATGTATGCATTTGGTATATCTAAAGCGAATTACACTGCAATCAGTGTATATCATCAACATCAAGGAACCATAATATATTCATAGAAAATATGTAACACACTCTCATGGGTAATTCACTAAAAATGTATGAAAAACTGCACTGACATGTTTTTGTTTAATGAAATGTATGAATTTGGCATATCTAAATTCAGTGTAGACATTTCATCATAACCCATGGCTTTTCTAGCTCTACTGTTTGAGTATAGTTATTGGGGTAAATACGGCTTTAGTTTTGTTTTGTTTTTGCTTTAGCCACATTTGAATTACATTTCTGCATCCTGTTCTCTCCCTCAGTTCTGAATGGTACTCGGCTCTAGTTTGTTTAATCTGCGAGTTGCCAGATAAGCATGAAATAAATACGAGCTATTAAAAGAGGAGCCGTGTTGTACTGAAAAGAGTTCTGGCAAAATGTCAATAATAGATTTGTGGATCAGGACAGGCATAAATCCACATAATAAGCTGCTGCCGGATACTAAGGATCCTAATAAGCCATTCACAGCTGCATGTGGCTATTGCAGCAGGTGTCATTTCATTGGAGAATTTCCTTTTTTTGTTTTGATAGACGTTCAATTCATTCTCTAATGGTTGTTTATTTTCTTATTCGTTCATTTTATGCATTACTTCTACATATCAGGCTACGAAGTGGGACCTAACGGGCAGTGATGACGATGAGAGGGAGGGATACACATGTGCCGTGTGCTTAGACATATATTACAGCCCTTATAAGTGCCATCCTTGCAGTCATGTGTTCTGTGAGCCCTGTTTGAGAACTCTGGCAAAGAACAGGCCAAGCAACACCCCTTGTCCCCTCTGTAGGACCCTCATATCCCACGTACTCTTTCAGGAAGGTGAGTGGAAAATATAAACTCCATTTTCTCTCTTAGTGCATCATATTGCGCCTAAAAACTATCTAAGCACCCGGTGAACCTTTCGTTTCAGAACTTAACCAAACTACAAAGACCTGCTTCCCAAAAGTGTATTGTTCAAGACACGAGACTTTTCAGAAGACCAACTATTCCAAGTGGCCCCTGCCCAACTGTCCAAAGCGTTTCCGAGTCTTCTGGGGTTTGTCATATGTCATTGTCTTTAAGACACAAAGTGTTTTAAAGTTACACATTTTTTAAATAGCTTTTTTGTTATTTCAGGATTTCAGAGGCACGGAGGTCCTGCCAGTCGGTGGCAGTTTCCACACCGAGCGTTCGGCCTGGATGCGTTGGATCTGGGAGACATGTGGGGCTGGCCATTTGACATTGACTTTGTGATCATCTCTGTCTACTCTCTGCATTGGGTGATGGCGTTCATCATCTTCTGTGGCCTCTGCTACTTCCTCCTCCTCTGATGTATGGAGGATTAGTTCTCGCTTTGTTTGCTCTTTCTGGACAAATGAATGTTGTCGACGGTGGACATCTCATCAAGTGCCTCATACTTTTATTTCAATGTAACTTCAATTACGACAAAGCATTATGGTGTTTTTCTTCCTGTGGGAATCATTTGTGTGTTTGTTTGTGGTTTAGGTCTTACAGGGTTTGTGCAATCCATAGATATCACGTTAAGCAGTTACCTTGTAGGATCTGCCTACTTGTAAACAGTATTATAATGCAGCAGAAAAGAGAAAAAGCAATAATTCAGGGTAAAATGCTTAGTCCGTTTGTACAATTTGACAAATTGTCTCTTTTTATGTTACCATTACATGGAGCGGCATAGATGCTTCATTAATGCTAGTATCCAGGTTTTCTTTGTAGAAATTTAATGACTTCTTTTACACAGTAAAATGTTTCAGAACTTGTTTTGTTGTGTCAATTTATTCTACTGGAATACAATTCTTTTTTTTATTAAGATTTGGCAATTGACAAGAGTAACAGCCAAATCCCCTTATTTTTATTTATTTTTTTGTTAATCTTAATCCTAAAAGAGAACACCCAGCAAACGGTTCCAGTTTTTCTGGTTTGGAACCAAATCCCAACGTTCTGGAAACATTCTTTTTGGGGTTTACCATTAACTAACGTTCTCAGAATGTTGCATGTAAGATTTGCGTGAGAACACAAGCATAAATTAACGTATCAAGGAGGGTTTTTTTTGTTTGTTTTTTTGCAAAAACTTAACTACTTAATGTTCTAATGCTGTTTTTAAATGACTTCGAAGAGGTCTTCTTGGACATTTACTATTAAGCAGACATGGTTTAAGAGTCCGCTTAAAAAAAAATCGTGATTTTTTTCCCCCTCGCGCTGAGCAATTGTGTTTCTTCGTCGAACCCGTCTGTTCAGGGACCGTGAAGCCCACAGTTGTGGAGGTCCAGCAGCGACGCTCGGCCCTCGCCAGGGGTGAAGGTGACTCGCCTGTTGGTGCGGGAGATGCAGAGGAAGCGTCGCGGACGCTCGCTCGGTTCCGTCACGTCGCTGTAATCATCGATACAACCCGCATCCAAAGATCGACCTCACCCTCTCATCGAGGACAGACGGATTAAAGACATTTTCTCACTGAGGTGGTTTTATTCGTGGATGCGTATGCATGTGTTCTGCACCGAACGGGCGAAAGAACCGCCCCAGATCCGCAGCCAACATTTTTCAAATCGGCAAATCTTCGGTGAGGGATCCGGAGCGCCGGGAGAGCACCGAGAGCACGCGGAGAGCTCAGCGGGCGATGGATGACTGTAGAACGGTGAGCGTGCTGTAGGACAACCGCTGTCACTCTTCTGCGGATGCTATTTTTGGATAGGCTTTTTTTTTTTTTTTGATGATGAGTACACATTAAAATTACTATCAATTATATGCAAATGAACAGGTAGCGCGTTACCAGTACGATTAATTGCAGTAGATATGTATAGCCCATCAACATTTATACTTACTAACACATACTAAAAGCCCAAACGGGATGCGATATATTAAAATATGAATTGCTTATAAGATAAACAATTAGTGTTATTATGTTTATTGTTTGCTATTTGCGTTTTCATTCTGCACCATACATTCCTCTTCACAGTCCCATGTGTTGCTATGTGGCATTTAAATAATGGTAGCTGAACTCGTGTTTATCCTGCTGGAAAATCCAGTTTAAGCTGCTAGCTGTTTTGGAACATTTCAAGCCAGTCCAAAGGGATCAACCAGCTACCATGTACCAAATAACAGCATGACCAGCTGGTAACTGGTTTGGTGCTGGTCCAAGATATCTACATATCAAACCGGCTACCATGTTCCAAAAGCTGCTGTAGTTTAATCTACACACATTGACTTTCTAAAAATAGACTGAGCAGGATTTGTCTCAATTTTTAGACCGTTCAGGAGTTCAACACTCTTGTGGCTCTCCATCGTGAGCAGGTCATCTCCATAGGGGAGAATACAACTGACTGTCCTTCTTTAAGGGCACAGATGCACAAGACTCGCATCAAAGGATGCGCCGTAGCCCAGGTCGCCTATCAAAACCTCATCGCAATCTCTGGGTAAGCTCGTATGTTAGAACGGCCATGCAGATTTGATGACGTGTCTAGAAGATGCCATGTAATGTCGTTTCTCTTTTTCTTTCTTTGCTTTTCCTAGGCCAGAGGATGGTGAAATCCACCCAGAAATATGCAGATTGTTCATCCAGCTTCAGTGCTGTCTGGAGATGTACATTACAGAGATGCTCAAATCTATGTGTCTGTTGGGTGTTCTGCAGCTCCATAGGAAAGGTGTTGTGTCAATGACAGCCAGCAGAGGACAGCAGATTCTTTACATAAGCAGACATGAGTACATAAAGCTAATATACTGCATGGTGAAGTACTTCTGTCAGTCTGAAGGTGGCGGGGATGGCACAATAAATACATAAAACAGCTCCTTTAAGCATTTACTTGTTTTTTCTGCAAGCGAAACAAAGCATAACGTTTCAATCTTTTGTCACTCGCTACAGGAAATGATGTGTGCCCTGAGCCAAACATGGACTACAAGGTCGACGAAAGCTCTGATGTGCCGATGCTGGAAGATCGATCATCATCACCTGTAGATTTTCCACAGGAATCCTGGGTCGTGTGCACAGACATCGAGAACATAGAGAGGTACGACAAACAGGATGAATGCATTAGGAAGTGTTGCTTCTGCAAGTACTTTTCGAATTAATTTGCTCCATAGGGACATGAAACCACCTACCAGCTCTGAGATGAACGACATGACAAACTTTGAAGCGAAAAGTATTTGAAAACCTCAGAAAATAAAGGGGGACCGTAAACTGCAACCTTTGAAAGGATTGAGCTCATCCCAATACATGATCAAATAAAAAAAAAAAACTACAGCCTAATATAAAACTACCCATTTATAATGATTAATTACAGGTGTAAAAATAATACATTTAAATTTGTGCTAAATATGTATATGTTACTGTTTAAATGTTCGAGGTCACAATTTTTTTATGTATACTTTCATTCATTAAGGATGCATTATTTTGATCAAAAATTTGAGTAAAGACGTGTTACGGAAAATTTCTAAAAAAAATGTTTTGTGGTTAAAATACCAGCACAAATATTTTCAAAATTGAATAATCAGCTTATTAGAATGATTTTTTAAAGGGTTAATGTAACACCGGAGTAAAATGCTAAAAATGCAGCTTTGATCTTTTTTGATTTACATTTTAAAATAAATAAACAGCATTTTACAGTATTCCTGTTTTACTGTATTTTTGATCACAGAAATGCAGCCTAGGTGAGCATAACAGATTCTTACAGGCTCTTTTGTATATAAAATGCTTGTCTGTCAATTTAATGTGGTCTTGAAGTACTTGAGCCATAAATCTTTTTTTGGTTTAATCCTCAGTTATATGATGTCCTGTGTTGTGAAATTTCTTCCAGTGATATGCGAGAAATGAGGAACCTTCTAAGCAAACTCAGGGAGACAATGCCTTTGCCACTGAAAAATCAAGGTGTGTTTCAAAGATTTTTAGAAATTAATTGAGCTAATATTGATTTTTTTTACTCATGTAAATGCTCATGTAGCTAGAAATGTGTTTTATTTTTTAATGCTGTGCTTTCATGTGTATAGATGACAGCAGTCTGCTAAATCTGACTCCTTATCCACTGGTGAGGCAGAGGAAGAGGCGATTCTCCGGGCTTTGTTGCCTTGTGTCTGGCTGAACCTTCAATACTCTCAAGTCTTCTTTTCTGATCATTGATCAATTTATGCTTCACTCGTCTCCTTCGTGTCTCTGGAACTGTTTTGCTAATGTAACTTGTCCCTGGACACTGTCTAAACTACTTAATCCCTTATTGGAGGACAGAATCCCCTTGACTCGAAGCCCTGCCAGTTGAGTTTTTAAGCAAAATCAATGGTCTATTTTTAGTTACCGAGAGGTTCATTCTTTGTTGTGTGATGTGAAACCATAAGATTGTATAAAAAAGCAAGAGAATTAAGTAAAATAACAACATCTGTCTCTAAATTTTCTTTTATCATAGTCATAGAATTTGACAGTGAAAGGGCACGTTTAGTTATAGGATTGCTGTATTTCATCTTCTTGCTTCTTCTTTTTTTGTGTGAATTTAGTCACTGTGCAATGATTTTAATTTAGTCTTCCATAAAAGGGAAATTCTATTAAAAAAATTATATTAGTCATTTTAAGGGCAAAAGAACGCTCTGCACTAAAGCCATTGCTATTTCATTCTAAGCTTGAAACAAATATAATACAATAAAATTCACTATGTACATAATACAAATAATTGTAAATAAAACACTGTATTTATAATAATTGATTTTAAAGATTTATTTTTCGTTTATCCATTCAAGACATCAGGTTTGTGTGAATGCATATCAGTTTAATGAGAGTTTGCAGCATGTTTTTTGCTCCTCATGTCAGGTGTCTATAAAGTGTGCATAGCTGCAGCTCATATAAGCTATAATTCATTTTATAATAATAATAATAAAGTTGTTGTTTTTTATTGTAGTTGTGTGTTTTTGAAACCTACAGTGCTTTGCGTTACGTTTTTTTGCTTTTAATCGATTGGTGTTTATTAATTAAGACCGAAAATAATAAAATAAAAACACGAAAAAGAGACCTTTAATTTGGCATGAAGAAAAGCAATAACTTTGACCTGTAATGACATGCTATCCATTTACTCCCGGTCCACATTCCCATGGTCTAAAGTAGGAGCCAAATGTCAAAGTGAAGACTTCCAGCTGCAGGGGTTTACTGGAAGCAAAGGGGGATGGACAAATTATGTAAAGTTGCAAGAGAATGCTTAAAGACAATTCACCCAGGTCAGAATTAGTTACTTTTCCAGAGCTGATTGTGCATCTCTCTCTCTATGATTTTAATCTTTATTCATTAACTCATATAGTTTTAAAGGAGTCTGGAATGTATGTATTATCCATCAAGCTCATGTACTATTAGGTCTCTGCAACTCTTCTCAAGAAACTGCGTGTGGTAAGGTCTTCATTACTCAATATATTAAAACTGATGCGTATGTTAGTCTACTTAATTCTGCTTAAGCTATCAAGTTCCAACAGACTTTCTTCTCTATGGATCGTGCTGCCATTCCCGTCGTCCTTCTCTACACCCTGGCTTCATTTACCCCTATTATGGGATGCTTCTGTGACCATTACCCGTGGAGTTCATGGTCCTCTTGCACCAAAACCTGTAGCTCTGGTTCCCAAGAACGTACAAGGTAACTGCAATGGCTCGTTGCACGAGACCACGAATGCGTGTTAAATACAACGTTACCCAAAACGAATTGTATCATGTTTAAATCACTACAGACACGCCAGAGCCAGCGAAAAATATCGGAAGGACTAGCCGGGCTTGAGGCTGCTCAAAGCGGACACTTAAGTACTGAGCTCCCGGCGATCGAATTGGAGCTTGAAATCAGCTTATAGAATAGGCGCTTAAAAACTCGCATAAAAACTACACTTCGCGACACAATAACAGTTGGGTAATATTTAGATTAAATTAATGGGTTTTTGGGCAATGGCGTTTCAAGAGTCCACAAGACCAGACAATGCATTTTGAGGAACGACTGTTGTGCGTAAATATATAAAATTATAAAATACACTGTTATATTTGTGTGTGTGTTTGCGCGCTCTGATGTAAGTCAACGTAAAAATGCTCACAAAACGCAAAATGACCGAGATCCACTCGGATCACGCAAAAGTGGCGATTCTAGTCAACCAATCAGGTTCTGCAATGAGTTTAGCCCCGCCCTTTTGAAAAAAAGTGGTACGGTATTGTTCGCTATTTACCGAAGCTTACCGCTCAGTGGAAACGAGCCATTGTTGAAAATATTTCTCATTTGCAAAGTTTATTATTTTAATATGTACATTTATTTTGTTGTAGGGCTGTACGATATGATGACCACTGGAAAAAAAACAATTGTTTCCAGCTGTGTAAGACACAAGAGACCAGAGCGTGCAATGTTGGGACTTGTTCCATTCACTGTCAGCTGACTGAGTTTGGACCCTGGTCAGAGTGCTCGCCGTGTGCCAAAAAATCTGTGAGTAAAGCACACAGCTATTAAAAAAACGTTCAAAATATTCCACAGTTGGTCCGGCTCTTTAAAACAGATTTAAAGGTGATTCAAGAGATGAAATATCTGATAAAATGTTAATATAGCAGCCGAATAAATTTGGGACTTTTGACCGTCCGTTTTTTCACATTCCTGAAAGATTGCGAGTTTTATTTAGCTTAATGTTTACTCATCCTCAGATAGTCTAAGATGTAGATGAGTTTCTTCGTTTACACCGATCTGGAGAAATTGCATCCACCAATAGTCCCTCTGCGGTGAATGGGTGCCGTCAGACCGCTGATAAATAATTATATCGGTCAAAAGCTGACAGCTTCTCAAAATTAAAACCACTTTTAAAAGTTAGTTATAATAGTGTTGCTTTAAAATGTTATAAAATAAAAATGGTTTTTTGAACATTAACTGCCGCTTCTGAACACATTTTCCAAATATCAGCATGTAGCTTTGTTCTAATATTGTGTTAATATTCATCAATGTCACCATTCTTGCTGTGTGAAATTGCTTAGTATAGTACACTGCCCTAGTAAGTGTGTGAATATTGTGGGATTTAGTTCCGAACCAGGTCTGTATTGAGGCCGGCTCAGTTTGGGGGTGAGGATTGTAGTCCATCCCTCACAGAGGAAAGAGCCTGTCATCCCTCCAAGGATTGTGGGATTGAACCTGTCAATTGTAAGGACATGTTCACCTGTGACAGTGGTAATTCTCTCCATCAACTTCTTCACAACAACACAGCATATTTGAACCTTTAAGATTTGTCCTACATCGATTTCATAAGGAGAACATTTATAAGGAAAGCAGGTGCATGATCACTAACTTGCGTAATTTGCTCCTGACTTGCTAGGAAGATGTATAAACGCTGCTCTGCAGTGCAACAAACAGGACGACTGTGGGGACAACTCTGACGAGAGAGACTGTGGGCAAACAAAAAGTGTGTGTGCAAGTGAACGGATATTTGCTTCCATTCCCGGAGCAGACCTGATTGGTTACGGGTGAGTTACAGATAAAGATATTTAAGTTTCTTAGATTGCTAATTATTTTTCATGGACTTGGTAAACTTTTAGGATGTTGACATGCTGTCAAATCTGAGATTGTGCTCATCATAAAACTGATCAAATTTGTATTTCAAATTAGATTTGATGCTGCAGCGGAGCAGCTGAGAGGTGCTGTTCTGGACAACTCGTTCTTGGGGGGTGAATGCACTCTACAAAGGCACAGGAGAAACTATTACAGAATCCCTGCCAACATTGAGAGTTATGAAATCAAGGTGGGGACTTCATATGTTTTTGTAGTTGGGGTAGAAAGATAAAGAAATCACATGATAGATTTGACCTTTGTATAGATGGTACCTTTTTTTCTAAATGGTCCTATAAAGAACATTTAATATCTGAAGAGAAAAAAAAATAGACTAACAGCTATTTATTGTTTTAACCAATCACACGAAATCAAAATATTTTGACCCAAATGAAATAAAAAAATATATATATATTTTATTTGAATTTATTCCAGGTAGTAAATCTTGAAGATAATAAAGTGCAAGATGTCAAGACCCAAAAAGTCAACTTGGCCAAAGAATCACATCAATCCCTTCTCAAAGAGGCAGTGAAAGCATCTCAACAAAAGGCAAGAGATCTCAACCTTCAATCTACAATGATCTGTTCCTTATTTTATGTCTATTATTTCAGATCTCTTTCTGTAATATTTGTGCAGGACTCTGAGTTTTACAGGGTACATCAGGTTGTAGCCACATCGACGTTCAGACTGAAACCCTCTGGCCTCTACTTAGCAGACCAGTTCCTTCAGTTTCTAAACAGTCTGCCACTGGAATACAACTATGCACTTTACAGACAGATCTTCCAGTTGTTTGGGACGCATTATTTGAGCTCTGGGACATTAGGAGGGAAGTATGACCTCCTTTTCCAGTATGACAGAGAAGAACTAAAAACCAATGGTAAGCAAGTATTATTATCTGATTGCAAGACGCGGGTTCATGTGATTGTTTTCTCTCGCTTCTGAAATAAAATGAAACTGTGAGTCGTATCTCCTTGTGTTTCCCAGGACTGACAGAAGCAGAAATGAATCAATGCCTTAGTCAGGATTCCTCCATCTTTGCTTTTTTCTATAACAGAGAGTCGTATAGTTCCACATGTGGGAAACATTCATTACAAACCAAATATGACGGTAATACATACGCAAATGTAATATTTATTATGTAAGGCTCATGTTTTAAGTTACATAACCCCGACGTGAATTGTGCTTGCTTCCAGGATCAATTGTAAAAGCAGCAGAGAAGTGTATCACAACAGTGCAAGGAGGCAGAGCTGAATTTACAGCAGCCCTGGCCTGGGAGAAGAGAGGTGTATCGCCAGACAGCACCGTATACCAGGACTGGATCAAATCTACAATAGACAATCCAACCGTTATAGATTTTGAGGTTAGGAAGAGAATCCTGTCAAATATTTGTGGGTATAAATTCATTAAAATAGGTACAATAAATATTAATTTGCCAATGTCTTATCTAGCTTTTGCCTTTAGTGAATTTGGCTCGGGGCTTTCCTTGTTCTGTGACTAAGAGAAGGCATCTTTATAAGGCACTGGAAGAGTATCAGAGCGAATTTGATTCCTGCAAATGTGCCCCCTGCCCAAACAACGCTCGGCCTGCTCTTTCTGGAACAGAATGCATTTGTATTTGCCAGACGGGGACCTATGGACCAAACTGCGAGAATCGAGCACGGGACTATACTACAGGTTCACTTGGCTAGGAATATCTGTATCCAGTATAGCATAAAATATGTCATTTAAAAGGTTCATTTAATGGATAAAATTATTAAAGGGTTACTCCTCCCCAAAATGAAAATTTGGTCATCAAACACCCCCACGTACGGATTCCAAACCCGTAAAAGCTTTGTCAGAACGCAATTCAAGATATTTTGGATGAAAACCGGGAGGCTTGCGACTGTCCCATTGACCGCTAAGTGATGAACACTGTCAAGGTGCAGAAAAGTATGCCAACATATTTGACATTGTAGCGCTATTTTGAAGAGTATCGACTGAATGCAAACTGTGTACACTGTTCTGTGTCAGTTTCGTTTAAATAAAAGCGGAAATACATGTAGAACACATATCTGTGTGGTGCAGCTGACACTGAACAGTGTACGCAGTCAGCGTTCAGTCAGTTCTCTTCAAAATGGTGCTATGGTGATGAATTTATTGAATAAAGTCATTTTTTTTTCAAAAAGTATTCTCGTTGCTTCATAACATAACATCACGGTTAAACCACCGATGGCAGATGGACTATTCTGAAAGTGTCTTTTATACTTTTCTGGGCCTTGACAGTGTTATGTACTTGGCAGTCAATTGTGATTGTGATTGTAAATTGTGTTTCGAAGAAGAATGAACCTTTTACAGGTTTAGAAAGACATGGAGGGTAAAGTGAGAGAAGATAGAATATTAATAAAGATATATAGTATACATAATATGAATCAAATAAAAAACAGATAAGGTGTCAGGAATACATTTCTGCCCGTATCTCACAGACGAAGTTGATGGGCACTGGAGTTGCTGGAGCTCTTGGAGTACTTGTGATGCCACCTTAAAGAAGCATCGCTCACGTAGCTGTAACAATCCTGCACCGCAGCACGGCGGCAGACCCTGCCAAGGCCTTGAGACACAGGAGGAGGAATGCACCATCTCTATTTTCCAGACGTAAGTGCTTTGTCTGTGGACTAGAAACAGACCTAAAAGTGGGGTCAGTAGAACTAACATTTCTTGCAATTGCAATTTGCACGTAATTACATGTGTGAACACATAAATTTGTTCTCAACTTCATTCTCATGTTGATTCATTTGTATTGTTCTAACATATGCAGCGTGTGCATGCAACTAGTCATTAGCATTCAATCCATTCAGACACACCTCTCTCTTCTACTGCTCTCTCACACACACACACACACACTCTATGGCGTAAGTCTTGGGGGAAAAGTGTGTTTCCTGAAACCACTTGTTTTTATATGTATTTTATATGTGTTCATTTCATACATGTTTCTGCTGGTTCAATGTTTCAAGTTATCGATCAAAGCACCATTTCATGAGCAATGAATGCAACAAATGTCTTTGGCAGGCAAAATGTGTGCATTAATGACGATGACTCTGAGACTGAAGGGTCCCGTGAGAGCCAGTTGCCCCCAGGAGCTTCTGGCTGTCCAAAACCCAGTCCACCTGCCAACAGCCACCTGAGGGTGAGGAAACAAAACACCTTTTTACACGCCATTTGCTCCTGCCTGCTTCCACTAATATCCAGCTTGTGTAATTGTTCCCTCTAATATCAGATTAACAAGCGTCAGTACAATTATGGAGACCACGAGGAGTTCACTTGCTTCACTGGTTTTAAACTGGATGGATACCAGATCATTCATTGTTTGCAAGACGGCACTTGGGAAAAACCAAAGGGACAGTGCATTAGTAAGCCACAGAAACGCTTATAAAATGTATTATCTGAAAGCTCATTTAGTCCTGTACACTCCATATGTTGTCCTGTCACTCTAGAAAATGTTTGCACCAAACCCGCCGTGCCTAATGGGATGACGATATACCCAGACAAAATGGAGTTTCAAGTAGGAAGTGACATCATTTTGGCCTGCTCAGAGAGTGGCATGAGTCCCTCAGGGAGTCAGTATTACACGTGTGGGAAGAGTCTTGTTTGGGAGCCAAGCATCCCACAAGACATACACTGCAAGATTGGTACTTATAAATGAGATTTTATATCATATTTATTTAGCTCCTTTATTTCAAACATAGTTAAATGAATAACTATTTTTTTCTGCAGTTAAACCCTTTGTACCAGACAGCAGCTGTAAACCCGGAGCGATGCACGATGGG
Source organism: Puntigrus tetrazona (assembly GCF_018831695.1). Classification (NCBI taxonomy): domain Eukaryota; kingdom Metazoa; phylum Chordata; class Actinopteri; order Cypriniformes; family Cyprinidae; genus Puntigrus; species Puntigrus tetrazona. The sequence goes on along the minus strand of NC_056719.1, from coordinate 5,323,345 downwards.
GCTAATTGCATCTGCATGTCCAAAAAGAGCTGCAAGTATGAATGCCAATAGTTTGAAATTTTGCGGACCCTTATGCTGTGGTCTGTCGGGAAACGTGACAATTAATTATTAGTTATTTTTCTGCAGAAATTACAGAGCAGATCTGTGTGTCTTTGACGCTGACAAGGAGACTGCCATTATGATGTCCCTCTGCGCTTTTCATGCCGACCGTTGTCATGGAGACAGATTATACTTTATGAATAATGGACCGTGCAAAACTGACGCAGGCAATCTGGACTGGGCCAAATTCAGGGCCAACGTATCTGAGCAGAGCTCTGTGCAGGAGCCCTGTGGTTCAGACACCTGTTACGAGTGGGAGACCTGCTCAGGTACAGATCTGATCACGAAGCCTTACGTAATGTGTTGTTTCACAATCAAAGCATCTATCTTTGGTTTGTATTCAATTGAAATAATTCAACGCCGTCTTTTCTTTTTAGTATCAAAAACATGCCAGTGCAAAATCCCCAGGGAATGTTCCAAAGATGGGAAGCAAATGTACTGCCTGAAAATTGTGCGAACCCAAAGCACACGAAGCATGAATCTTTGCTTCATGGCTGCCATGAAGTGCAGCAAGATGGAGTTTGAGCTTCTGCATGAAGGTCCTTGTGCAGGTTCTTAATTGTGCACCAATTTCGTAGACATATTCACAGCTGAAATGCTCGCTCCTTATTGATTTGTACAGATAACCCATTGTTGTTTTATAGTCGCTCACAGCGTGCTATGCAGTTATTTTTTGAGCAGCCTTGATATTGATGTAGTACATCACAATAAAACGTTATCAGACTTTCAGATGTGTTCTTGTATTTATCGGTTAAAGTTTGACTGTATATGTTTGCAACATTAAAATGCCTTTTTCTATCCCAGCATGTGCAGCGATAAATACATTCATTTATTTTTATGTCAAATACACAGAAAAGTGTAACTGTGACTTTGATCTGTTATTGCCCATAATTTAAGTATTTTTATTAATGAATGTGCACATTTACAAATATATATATATATATATATATATATATATATATATATATATATATACACACACGTTTACAATTAATTATTTAGCAGACACTTTTATTAAAAGCAACTTATAAATGAGAACAATGAAAGCAATAAAAATCAACATTATTATATTAATAATATAATAAATATAATAATACATTTATTATACAGTTTTTGTTAAATGTATAATAAATAAATGAAAATATATAGAAGGTAAAAAAAAAGAGCTAGTGTTAATTTTTTAATTCTGAATTAGAATAGAGTGTGCTAGAGTTAGAGGATCAAGTGTATAGATAGGTAGATATTACTAAACATTACAGTTTAAAAAAAATCATACATTTGCAACAAGCAATTGAAATGTGTTTACGCCTGACAATGTCCAATGCTGAGTACTGTGATGTCTTTCCCTTGACATCTCCAAGCCCCAGCTTCACACTCTGAAACCATCTCAGGAGCTCCGCCCATTAGAGAGACACACAGGTGGGCGGAGTCATCTGAACAATCTTCAGGATCTTTACATTCACATTTCGAACCTAGTGACACATTTACATCTTTTACATATACATTTTTTGCACTTAGAAGACACTTTTATCCAAAGCTACTTATTTTCAAGCTATGGCTTATTTGGCGGAGAAGGAAACTAAAGTTAAGACTAAATATAGATTTCATGCCTGAAATTGCGTACACAGTTGCTATACATTACAAATTAATATATAAATAATGCATTTTAAAATAAATAGTTAAAACTGCCCATAAGATAAATGCTATGTCAATTTTATAGGTGGTTTTATAAAGGTTTTATAGGGGCCTACCGTCACATATCTCCCCCTCATGGCAGTCCTGACAGGATGTAAATTTGATTTCTGGCCAAATGCATGCACTGTCTTGTAGCAAAGTAAATGTTTGTCCCAGACACTTCAAGGCCCCGAGCTGGCAGATGCTCATTCTGTTCACCCGTCCAGGACGCACAGAGGCACAAATGTGGAGTGACGCCCTGGTCAACATAACATAGAGATTTCACGTTAATGCATGCTGCTTCGTATGTTCATTATTCCTTTTCGCACTCAATACCATAACTAACAAACTTACTTGCATTCATACGGCATTTTGCAAACACACTGACCCTTTGCTGATTTTTCCCATGGTTTGCAGAGTAGGCTTGGTTGAGTGGGCACTGCTTCCACTATTCAGAAAAACGTTATAAGCAATAACTGAAACCAAACACCTGATTGGCGTATATTAGGAGCCTACAACCTACCTGGCTTGCATTGCACACTCTCAGGTGTTGGATACCAGCTGAGACCAAGACGGCACATGATTTCTGCTTCACCTTCTTTCTGCATCCCACTTGGGCATGACAGGGTCACGCTCTCTCCGATCAGATAAGCTTGTTTTGAGGGTGTGGCAATGACATTACTCAGAACAGCTGGAGGATCGCATGCAGTTTCTGGTGAACATACAATAAAAGGAAAAAGAGAGTAGGACACCACTTAATGCATTACAGCAATGCATTAACAACTACAGAGAACACTTTCGAATTACCCATAAAACTGTATTTTATAGGGAAGAAAATTATAATCTTACTGTATGTAGTAGTACATATGTGTGAGGAATAGCTGAATATATACAGATTTAATAATGTCTAATTTTTATTTACACTCAAACACTGCATAATGTGTTACTTCTTGACTTTTTTCAAATGTTGTGTGCTCATGAGAGTTACATAGCCTAATGTGAATGTATTCTCATGGATTAAAACATATGGGAGGCTAAATATATTTTGGAAACGTTTTTAAAAATGTATATTTATACAAAAAGTTACACACATACATATATGTGTGTGTGTTTTAGCACTGTCAAACGATTAATTGCATTCAAAATAAATGTCTTTGTTTACATAATATGTGTGTGTACTGTGTATTTATTATTATTATTATTATAGAAAATATATATATATATTTTTATATACATATATATTTATATTCATATATTATATAGAAATATATTTAATATAACACGTTTTTCTTAAATATCCATTCTTATATCCATGTATATGTGTATTTTATAGCCATTTTTCATACATTTATTTAAAAGTAGATTTTTGACATATAGAATTACTTTTGCACTGCATGGGTGATTTCCTCCAGGTCAGGTTCTCTGTACACTCAGCGATTGGATTGCCAATGTGATCGTGTCCATCTGTGCAGGTGTACTCAATCTTACTGCCCACTGGATAGATGTCTCTGGGGTCCTGCGTACGTGATGGGTGAGATGTAAAGTTATCCCTGGAACAACATTTAAAACTACCAGATTTGTTTAATCATGTTTAATTCTCAATTGCAAGGTTTAATTGCAACATATAATCACTGCAGTTAATAGTGTTCACCGTGTTTTAATTACACGTAATTTGTATCTAACAGCATGATTTTTGCTTATGCCATAGTCACCACTAATAACCCGCTTTGCAACGATTTGTCCTGCGAAAAGCGCTGTACAAATAAACTAGAATTGAACGGAATTTAAGCACGTCTGTTGAGAGTTTTGTGTATTGAAGTGGTTTTCACTTGAGTGCGTATTCCCACCCCCCTCCAGCTCCTTTGCTTCAGGAGGCACTTACCAAAACAAATCCATTTGTCAAAGGAGGTGGAGTTTTACATGTCTTCACTGGGGTCACTGTGGGATCAAAGCAATGGGGCTCCATCATTCTAAAACACAAAAAACTGTTGTTAAAAGGCTGAAAAGTTAAATAAATAAATAAATAATAAATTAAATGCTCACTTGAGGTGTTCAAAATCTGGGTCCTCGCAGCTTTTCCACTCTGTGGGCTCTCCTTTACAATTCCTGCCTCCATTTCTTGGAGCAGGATTATTACACGAACGAGTCCTTGACTTTTGACCCTGAGAGCAGCTGCTCCAGGCAGACCAACAGCTCCAGACTCCTTCAATCACTCCTAAAAAGGAGGACCAGTTTGACACATTTGAGACAAGATGAACAGGTTGTTGTGATTTTTGAAAATGACCTTTCGTGCAGTGTATAGCAAAGCAAGTGAATGAAAAATACTGTAAAGTTTTAAATCTGAAAGTGCCCTGTGTACAAAGTTGATGTCTCTTGAAAGAAAGAGTCGACTCTGAATCAATGAAACGAGTCGTTTCATGTTGAGGTCAAAATGAAATAGTAGCATATTGCCTATCCACTTGTTGGTATTTTTTGTGTTGGTCTTAATGAAAATGTTAATTAATTCTTCACCACTAGGTGCCGCTTTTGGAGCTTTAAAAACTCACAAACACTGCGTTAAATGAAATCACTGGAAAAATAAATCAATAAACAAATCGTTTGGGAGTCGCTGAACAAATAAGATAAAAATAAAAGCATACTATAAGAAAACAAATGTGTTTTTATTTCCTCGCATGCATGTCAATCTGTTGTTTGGGACTCTTTAACGTCACAAGAAAAGAAAAAACTGTAGCAGGAAATGATTTAACTCTATCAATCTGAACTAAAACATTTCATTATCTTCAGAGATGTCCAAATTTTTCTGTCAGTATCATTGCTGACTAATTGTTCAGCTGATCAGTGTGTCATTAAATATACACATTTGCATTTGATTTAGCAAATGAACAAACATTCTTACCGGGTTGTTCTCCGAGGATGTGGCCGTTCTGACAGGCATTACCGCTGGTGCCCGGCCTGCACACACAGGCACACACACCGTCAGTGAGCACAGCCATGCCGTTGTTCTGACACGGTCTGCAGCGACAAGGGCTCTGCTCCTCCAGGTAGGCCTCCAGTGCCCTCTTGAGGTGGAGCTTCTTGAGTCCAGCACATGGCACCTCTTTGACCAAGTCATACAGCGGCCGCAACTAGGAATATGACACCATGTTATGACCGCTTATTATACTTACTTTATACTTGTCTTAATTCTGTCATACCTTCTGTTTTATTACTCTAGGGAACTCCTTCACTGATCCAGCCCATTTGGAATACATCTGTTTGTTACTGTCAGGGTTTTCTAAGTCTAGGAGACTAAGGCCAGCGATATAAGCGGGATGTCCTCCGATAACGTCTGTTTTAATCGGCATCTTATGATTTCTGTTCTCTGTGAAACATTTCAAAGGGTACGTCAGGTCACAGCATTGAAATCTGATGTTTTAGTTACATTCATTGAAAAAAACAGTCATTCGGACTAACCGCTGAAACTCTCAATTGTCTTCATCAGTTTGGTACACCTGGTTGTCTTCTTTTTATAGAAGAGCCGTCGCTTCACGCGTGTAATACACTGGTGGAAGTCAATATTCGTCTTACCTACATTAAAACGAAAAGAAAACACATATTTTTGTTTGATTTTGGGAAAACTAAAATGACTAACAAAATGATCTAGACCAGAAAAATGAAGCTCAGTCAAGCTTGAGGACTGTAGGCCAAAAGCGAACATTGCACTGTATTCAAAATATATTACATTTAAAATAAAGCACTAATGATTAAACAAAAATGCTTGGATTCTTAAAATTATATTGAAATTGGTATATTGAAATATTGAATGTTGAAATGGCATGCATCATGGTGCTCATGTGAACATGCATCGTTTGACAGGGAAGAGAAGAAATTATTGAATGAAGTCAATAGTTTTTGTTTTCTATGCACACAAAAAGTGTTCTTGTAGCCTCATAAAATCACTGATGTCGCACGGACTATTTTAAACAATGTCCTTGCTATGTTTCTGGCCTTTGAACATGGCAATCACATTGCTGTCTGTGCATGGTTAGAAAGCTCTCGGATTTCATCAAAAATATCAGAATTTTTGTTCCAAAGATGAATGAAGGTTTTATGGGTTTGAAATGAGACGAGGGTGAGAAATTAATGACAGACGTTTCGTGTAAATTAACCCTTTAAATATTAACAGACGAAAAACAGAAGTTAACACATACTCATCTCCATCATATAACTAGCGTCCAGCTCCAGCAGAGCCCTATACTGGCCTCCCAGAGAGCCCTCTTCCATGTAGTGTGTGCCATAACGCTGTATAAGGAGTCTATAGGCTGATGGGTCATACGTGCTTGGCAGGGCCGACAGATCCTTCCAGAAGTCTTCAGATAGAGAGAGGAACTGAGGAGCATTGTTCTGGAACTGAGCCACCTCTACCTCGTTTTTTATTATCAGCAAATGATATGTCTTTGAGACAGAAAGAACAGCATTTAAATATTATATAATCAAATATTTTTTGCCTTTTTTTGCCATTTAATACACCGAATCCATCATTACCTTGTCCTGTTTCAATTCGTTATGAAAGGTTTTGTGATCGTGACCTCCTCTAATTTTTTTCCTTTCCTCTTCATGCCGCATGTAGGACCAGGAACTGTCATAATACTCGTCCGTGAAGTCATTTTCAACAGTGACCTGAAAAAAAATAATAGTTAATATTATATTTATATTATACAGTCAAATCAAAAATTATTCAGACAGCAGATTTTTTAAATATGTTTTTACTAGTGGGTGCAGAACACCATAGAAGACTGTGTTCTAAAGTATAGCGAATAAACTGTGACAATGTGCGAAATGTTTTTAAGAAATGGGTCTAAAATGTCATTTTTACCTGAAAGCTGTATCTGAGTAGGCTCTGTGGAAGTCTGTAGAAATCTCTGTGATCTCCACTGAAGACTTTCTTGCACTGCCCACCAAAGCTACGAGTGTTAATGACGCCCGCTCTCCGCTCACCCGTCAACACATCGAACCTAAAGGATGACAAATATTTCATAACGTATTACTCCGTTAATTTAACAGTAGTTTATACTGAGTGTTAAAGCCGAATTTTACCCTCTTCCTGTGAGGTCAGAGTTGGGCGGTGACTTTTGCTCGTTACACACTATAGTGCTACTGCCACTACAGCTCTGTTCATCTAAACCATCTTCACAGTCCTGATCTCCATTGCACACCAGAGACGGATTGATGCACTGACCTATACGTAAACAAGCCAATTAAAACTGCTAACTTACCAAAAACCAACTTTTTTAATATCACAGCCAGAAGTGGCTTACCAGATGTGCAGCGAAACCTGTCTCCGCATCCTGTCTGTAGAGGGCAGCTTTTCTTTGCTGAACAGGCCTGTGTTTGGATGGCCTCGCCTGTACAAGAGCTGCCTCCAAACTGAGGGAACGTCTCTACGGGACGCGTACGAACCTGTGAGAAAACCCCTTTAGAAGGTCAGCCATTCGGTTGTGGCCAGTAGCAACTATAGGCCAATCTCTACACCCGTGTTTATTTGCTGACCTGTGTCTTGGTACAGCCATCACACTCTGACCAGTCCCCATATGGTCCCCACCTGCAGTTTACCGGCTGCTCACACCTTGCATAACAAAAATGTGTCAGGTAAGACAAAAATATCCATCATTACTTATTAACAACCGTATAATAAAATCCAGGTTTTGTGCAGCACTCACCAAATACGAGGCAGAAACACGAGAAGAACTAAAAAAGCAGCTGGGCACATCTGAAAACAGTACAGACTATTTTAGCATTTCATAATTGTTTAAAAAAAAAAAGTGTTATTGTTGTTTTATTTCAGTTTTACTAGTATTACGCCTACTTAATTTACTTACCCGTTTATTTTAGTAAGCTAAGGTAATATTTCTAATTTTCGATTGGTTTTAAGTCCAAAGGCCGTTCAACTTTAAAGATAGTTCCAAAACCCATTCTAAATGTACATGTAGGCTAAACGTACAAACGTGAAAGATACAACCATGGCTATAACGAAACAATTTTCTTTCTGATGAACGATTGACAGCCACTTGACTTAAATAGACCAAACATTTAAAGCAACAGACAACAAAACTGCAGCGCTCTTTTATAATAGGCAGAACTTTATCTCGCGTTGGTGTGGACGCTAATATAGCTCTCTTTATCATTTTGTTCTTGCTGCGAACGCACCTTAATTTTTCATCTAATATTTACATGCATATTTAATTTTATATTACTTCAGTTGCAACAACACTTGAATCTAACCCTGACTGCTTTTTATTATCTACATCTGCGATTCATTCTTTACCTTTACTTTCTGTGTGAATAACCTCTTACCATAACGCCGTGGATGCTGTCGACGAGACAGACTGTGATGGGCCCCGCTCATATACAGGAGCTCTTGCAGGGTTTATGACATCAGCCCGCCTCGGACAGGAATTCCCAGCATGACTCAGCCGAGGGACATTCAGTGCTGGCTTGATATCCCTTACGCCGACTTTGCCAATTTATATACTGTGTCACAGTTTCACAATCTGATCTTTAAATTTGTAAATTCCAGTAAATAGTGCACGCGTGTTGTTTTTGTTTCTGCCATTTGAAAAAAAAAAATAAGGAGGTTCATTAAGTATTTTATGAGGATGGTGAAATAGTGTTTTGTCCTAAACCCTGTGGAACAGATAGACCTCTGTATTCAGAAAGTTGTGCAATGTTTGTTGTCCGGGTCAATGACCAATCACAGAGTGGTACTAGGGTCAAAACTTGTACCGAGCAGAGATCCACTCAACGGTTTGTTTTTATGCGTCACAATTAAGCTTTGTCCATTGATTTGATCTGTTTACAATATACTTTGCTGCATCTCACAGTTATGAAATGATTGCGCTGACAAAACGACAAAAATTTAAAACATTAAGCAAACATTATTTATTTTAAACGGTGGCGCGAATGAATCATTATTAAGTTTAAGTAGCACAGCTGCCTTAATTTGCACAGATTAGCTTGCAAAAAACAACCATTAAAATATTTTGTTTAAAATAAGTTTCAGTGCATTATAATGTTTAACAATATTATTACTAAAAATCTTTAATATTAACTCTGTTTAGATTCCACTGCATTAAAAAAAAATTAATTTCAGAAACAATTTAGTCTGACAGTGTCTTAAACCGTACCTTAAAAGGTGATGTTTTCCACTCTTGGAGAGTTACTATGTCCTACTTTCGAGCAAGTTGTAATTAACATGGTGAGAACAGTTGTGCATTTATTTAACAATGAATTCTGCCTTTATGAAACATCCAAAAAAGCAAACATTTGTTATAAAGGAAGCAGTCAAGTCCTCTTTCTTGCTCTGGACCAGTCCCAGTTTTCCAGCGGAGCGCCATCAATATAAATCCTCAGTATTATCTCATATCTGCTGCATCGGTCGTAAGTCTTTTGACACCTGAAATATACCGGAATGAATTAACAAATAAATTGCACTTATACACAAAACTTTCCCACAACTATTAAATCTAAAGGAAAGTGTGTTCAGTCACAACAGAAAGATATAATAAAATAATTACGGGATGAATAATTATAATTGCCTAGAACTTTTAAGTCCCCGAATAAGGATAATGGTTGTTGTTTTAGGTCTAGTCTCACCTCAAACTCCGTCCCAGTGCATGCTTTAATGTCATCTGGTGTCAGTCCTTCCCAAATCTCAACGAGAGTTAAACCCTTGTTCTTATCGACATCAAACACCGCCTAGAACAAGTGACAACAAACATCAAGCTGTCCTTGAAAGGGTGCAAGATGTTATGTTTCTCTGCAGTAAATTATACTGACCTTTTCGGTGATTATACGGTCAACACACTGTTTTCCAGTCAGGGGAAGTGTGCACTTCTCTAAGATTTTATGTTTCCCACCCTTAAAATTTTAAAAATGTTAGATTTTACAAAGAGTGATGTGAAATGGTAAAACATCACCACTGTAAGTGACAAGATTATTGTACCTTGGCAGAATGTTCCATAGTGACAACTACTTTTGTGGCATCACTAGACACCAGGTCCATTGCACCGCCCATGCCCTTCACCATTTTACCCTGAGAAACACACGAAACATGTAAAACAAAGACATACTGCATGTCTGTCCGTGATAATACAATAAAATGGAGAATAAAACTCATACTGGAATCATCCAGTTGGCCAGATCTCCATACTTAGAAACTTGCATTGCTCCAAGCATGGTCAGGTCAATGTGACCCCTTAAAAAAAGATAATAAAAGGTGAAGAACTTGAAGTGAAAGAAAAATTAGGGGGGAACAACATAAAAAACTGTTACATAAAATGTAGACCACAATCTGCCCGTTTCTCAATTCTCACACTAAAAATGTACATTTCTTGTGCAGCTGGATCTATCTTAATTTAATCATTAATGTCTGAAGTATTTCGATACTCACCCTCTAATCATGGCAAAGGATTCATCGCTGGAGAAATAGGCAGCTCCTGGATAAACTGTTACCGTCTCCTTACCTGAACGCGCACACACAAAAGGCCAAGATCTCAGTTGTAAAGAAGGATTTTAGAATGATTGAGTATCGTTTAATACTATGTTGTGTGCAGTGAATAAATTATATGTATAATGTGCTCAGCAAGTATACTTTGCATTCTGTGGTATAGTTTGAGTTCTGTACACCTTTCATGTTGCAATGTTGGTGAAGCTCACACTGAAGATCTTAACTCACTGCTACACTTGTGTATGTGGAGTAGTAACAATGTAATTAACAGAATATAAAATATCAAGTAGAGCGATAAAGATATCTGCACCAGCATTGATTAAATCAGGATCCACTTCACTCTCTGTTGGATAGGGACCTTAAAAAAATGTAATAAAACAGGAAATTGGAAATTGAAAAGGGAAAATTCATTAGCCGGAAAATGACATACTCAGGTTATTTAATAACATAAACTCACCAGTCCTAAAATTCCATTCTCGCTCTGCAAGTGGACGATGATTTCAGGGCTTATGTAATTGCTGGCCAGCATAGGGATACCGATGCCAAGGTTTGCTGGGAAGGTTGTCAAGGTGGGAACGGGATTGTTAGAAACTGATTGTTAATATCTATCACGATTGTGGTAACATCTTTGGTCGGGCTACTGAAGGATACCATACATCCCGTCCTCAAACTCCAGTGCGGCTCGCCGGATGATTCTCTCTCGGGTAATGTCCGAGTCCTGTTTGACTTTAGGTTTCTCTTCCTTGCTAGACTGAACCAGCCTTTTCTATAAACAAAAGCAGTCCCAAACATGACCCACGCAGTTATGAAGTGAAATGTGCACAAAATAAACAATATGTTGAGAATAAAGAAATAAATGTGAAGATCAGACAGGTTCAAGTGTCTTTCTCACCTCAATTCGTTTTTCATAGCTGGCTCCTTGAACTACCCTGTCTACATATATGGAAGGGATGTGAATGTCCTCAGGACTAAAACTTCCAATATCAACAATCTCCTCAACCTGTGCAAGTAAGTCAGTTTTGAAAAAAAATATGATTTTGTGGGACCTCAAACATGACGACAGAAAACGTCAAAGCCACACAAGCCCATCACAAACTGAAAGGTCACAAACCTCCACTATTGTAAGTTTGGCTGCTTTACACATAGGCTGGTTGAAATTACGAGTTGTTTTCCTGTTTTTTTTTAAAAAAAAAAAGATTATGGTCAGCAATTAAATAAATAATGACATGAACATCATTGATGGCTATACAGATAAAGCCTGACACCTAGTGGATAATCTGGGCTAAGTAGGATCTTGATTGTGTTAAAAGTAAGATATTGAAAAATAAAAATTATTTATAAAGGCAAATGGTATTTAATGCATGATTTTCTTTACCTGAAAATAAGATTCCCTGCTTTGTCACATTTCCAGGCCTTTATCAAAGCAAAGTCGCCCCTGATGGCCTTTTCCATGACATAATGTCTGCCATTAAACTCTCGTACCTGGACCAAGCAGTCAAAAGACAAGAATCTAGATATACATATGTAATATTTTTCTGAGGGTGACAGCGTTATGCCTCAATATACCTCTCTGCGTTCGCTTGCGATAGCAATGCTGCCATCTTTGTTGTATTTTATCGGTGATCCACCCTCCTGGATAAGAGTGCCAAATCCGGTGGGAGTAAAAAATGCTGGGATGCCTGCACCGCCAGCCCTTATCCTCTCTGCTAGTGTGCCCTGGAATAGGATTCGAATCAATCAAACTGTATTTTTTGCAACCTGTCTGGTGGTAGCACCTTTAGCTGTAGCTTAGCATAGATCATTGAATCTGATTAGACCGTTAGCATCACACTCAAAGTTACAGCTAAAACGGCTACTGTCAGAACCAGAGATGATCTGAATGGATTCAAAAACGCTAAAACACAACTGTTTAACTCTAGAGTGCTTGGAAAATGAGCCTATTTTCCAAAAAAGTGTCATGTTCCTTTAAAGTCAAGCAGAAGAAAAACATAAGAGATCTACCTGAGGAGTAAGCTCTAATTCCAGCTCGCCTGATAGATATTGTCTCTCAAACTCAGCGTTTTCCCCAACATATGAAGATATCATGCGTTTTATCTGTTTGGTTTTCAGAAGCATTCCCAGGCCAAAGTTATCAACCCTGTTATCAGACGCAATCATGCAGTTAGTTAGTCACACGAGAAATCACATTCAAGCCTCGATTCTTGAGGGCCCCTTCCCCTTTTCCCCTCTTTCCTGCCCCTTGACCCCATCAGACGATTTCCCAGTATTTTGGTGTGTTTAAGAGTACATGACAGGAACCCTTTGTAAACATCCCAGTGAGTTTGTCCACATCAGGGAATTCTCTGGAAACACTGTGTCCCTTCACTCACTTTACTGACATGTTAATTAGAGATCTCTCTCACCCAGCATTGTTGCTCACGGCTGTGATTTCTTTTACTCCTGTTTTCAACAGGCCGCTGATTAAATTCTCCGGGATCCCACACAAACCAAAGCCTGAGACAGAAAGGGCGGAAATTGAGCACACACAGGGATACCACTTGGGGACACATTATGTTCTACAGCGAAGGATATTAGTGCAGGAAATGCCACTTATAACTTTTCAGATAGGACTACATCCGAGCTGTGCAGAACTATATGTATAGAGGCCACATTCAGTGGGCACATGTTTTGATATGGCAAAAGTTCCTCCTTATACCTCCGACAAGAAGCATGGAGCCATTAGGAATGTCTCTGACGGCCTCTGAGGGGTCCGAATAAAAACACGCACTCCTTGACCGGGAGGTTGAGAAATGAGAGCAGTTGAATTCCTGTGGAGTAATATGACAGGGAGAGCATGGCATACTTTTAGACACAATTAAAGTGAAAATGCTTGTTCCCAGCAAACCCAGAACAGTCTCAAAACTGTACAAGGTTCCAGAATATTACATTCTTGTTAGGTTTCTTTTTTTAATTTTTTTTATTGACTTTTCTTATAACCCCAAAAACAACTGAACATATTATACATACTATACAAGCATCCACCTTTCCATAATTACCAGTTCAATTTACAGTTTACACTTGTAAAAGGAAAATAAAATAAAATAAATAAATAGATAAAAAATATATAAAATAATAATAATAAAAAAAAAAAAAAATAAAATACATAATAATAATAATAATAATAATAATAATAATAATAATAATAATAATAATAATAATAATAATAATAAATTAAAAAATAAATAAATTAAAAGGAAAGAAAAATAATAATAAAAGACATACATAAAAATAATAAAATAAAATAAATTAGTCACAGACAGTATTTACAATGCCCAAATCAGTACATATTACATTCTTTTTAATTGTATTTCATATTTGCAAAATTCTAAAATGGAATGTTTCCTTAACTTTCATGCAATACATTTTTCTAACATATATATTATTTTAAAAAATGTTATATAATACAACATGTTTATTTCATTTTCTTAACAGTTTTAAAAAGAATTGCAGAAAATCGATGTGTATTGTGATTTTAATTATGCAAAATAAAACGTGCGGAATGCCAAGCTTTGTGCGTCACAAACAACCTGACGGTGCAATGTGCACATGTGGACTGATATTCTGTGCAAACAGCATTGCTATTCAAACAATGAATCAATACAGCAAAATTTGTTCATTTTTAAAGCGTTTTTAACATCGATAAATGAAAATCTGTTCCTTTGTATATGGAAAGTGTATAACTTTACAAAGCTATTTGTTTGAATGATTGATTTGTATCAGTTATGTATGATAACTGATTAGGGAAAGAAATCTTTAGAAACAAAGGCTATTCAAGGATTGTCATTTTTATTTTAGTCCATTAAAGTGTTACGTTACATACTCATACACATCAAAGAATTTCAAATGATTTGTCGGAGACCTAAAATAATGCAATTACATTAACAATGTTTTACCTAATGGATCCTAAAATGTAACTGTTACTTACCTTACCATGATGATAAATACACCCATGCTGTGTTAAAGATAATAGTCTGCCTCTGAGAAGAGCATCTGACCTAGATAAAAATCTCTGAAAAGACATTTTTAAGAACAACCTAAATTTTTTACAGGAAAGTAATCACTGTCTACCACAGAACCTGGATCAATCCTGCTCCGTTTTAAAATAGGGCAAAGGGCGGGTTTTCAGGGGGTTCAGGAGCAGTTTGAAGAGTACTTTTGCACTATGTCATTATAGATCAGTGCAACCCCCCTCACCCCCCTCCATATCGGCTTCCATACATCATTAGAAGCTAAATAAATTATGCAAAATCATAAACCACTGCTTATGTGAATTCAGTTGCTGTATTTCGGATGTGGATTACTTTAAAAAGTCCACACTCAAACTGATAAAGAGTAAAAATACGTACTACAGATATTGTTATTGATGGCACAAAAATAACAGTACATTCAGAAGGAAGGTTCTCCAAGTTTGGCTCAGTGGACAGAACTGAAACAGGTTTATATGATAAAAAAAAAAATAACTGCATGTATACAAATGAAGATGGATATTTTTTTTGCAAAGGTGGAGATATTGCTAATTATTTAGATATGTAATTAAAGCTTGGTATACTAATGTATAATGCAATATTGATGTAACTTGCTCTTATTTGATGCACAAATGTTTCCTCTGCAAATACAAAATGTATTTTTAGCCTCCCTCAGTTGTAAGGGGTTTGAATTTCGAGTATGGGGATGTTCTGTAAAAATATAAAAATCATAAGTAAAACGAATGAATGGACAACTCTCTCAACCCACAGTGTCCACGAGGTCAGTAAGTACCCAGCGTGTTATAAGAGCACACTTAATTTTTACATGCCATCAAGAACTATGAAAGACCAGGGTTATAGGTCATTCTCTTTTGACAGGTGTGACAGCTGTTGAGAAATTTCCAGACTAGAATGGACACTGGACACCAAAGATACACGGTTGAGTTAATGGCCTAAGATGTGCTGAGGTTTATGAGTTCAAGAGTGGATCTTGAGATCTTCCTCTAAATGTATACAATTACTAATAATTATAATAAGTGAGGTGTATAATACCTTCTAAACGTGTTTTTGGCTGAATACATTAACATGAATGTAGGCCGTGACTCACACACATTCATGTTCATGTATTTAGTCCGTTTACAAACATAACATTTTAGGTAGTTTCCTATTCCTTTTATGGCTTATTTGGTATTTTAATGTTAAAACACTGCTAACAAACCAGTGCCAACTCTAATAAAACATCTCTGAATTCCCAGTAGACAAAATGACTGTAGTTAAAAAGTGTATTACTAATAGAAAAACATCAGCAAGGATCTGAGAGAAAGCCTAACTTTTAAATTCTCCACTTTGCCCCACAAACTTCAGCTACACGTTTCTTGTCTCAACGGCAATTCTGTACCGCGAGACCCCTCAAACACGTGCTCCGCTCCAGTCACGTGTACTCAGCTCTGCATTGTTTATTATATATATGTAAGCGCCTATATATGGCGCGCAAAGCACCGTAAACCACAGCCATTAGGAACGAAAATGATCCGATGGCTCTTTGAAAACCTAATTACGCACAGCTCTAGATTCTGAAAATGACTTCAAACATCCGCAGCTTTAGCGGGGAGAAGAACTTAATCTCAGCGCTAACCGCAAAGCCCGAGCGCTATGTTCCGCTACATCCTAACAATTTAAGCCCAGCGCTCGGGCTAACAGCGGCGCGCGGACATAAATAACACGCGTGCTATTTTTCCTAAAGGCTAGTTGTGGGAAAACACTGTGACGCTTGTTAGGGCGGAGTCCCGCGTAGGCTACATGTATTTTTTTTTCGTATGCGATACTCTACATGCAGTAAACCGATTAAGAGCGTCTCGCTGTATAAGGTTTAATTATAAGCTCCCTACGCAGGGTGCTTCAAGGAAAAGTGGCGCCTTTCTTCGAATGTGCCCTGGACAGAGGAGAGAGAGAAAAAAAACTAGTGCGGATGCTGGAGGCAGTCAGATATCCAGCGGGTGAACTGAGGTCCTGTCACAACCACGTTTTAGACAAATCGGTAGAAGAGGAAAGAGGCGATGCCTTTTATGATTTCTTAAACGTTGACAGAGTGTATTTAGGCAAGGAGTGCTAGTACCATACGAAGACGTCGAGCTTCCCCGAGGAATACCTTCATAAAAGTTAAGGATCTGCGACTCTGAACTCTTGAAAAGGTAAAGTAACGAGACAAACGTGGGATTTATTCTGTTATCTTCTCGACTTTAAGCAGCGGTTGCTGTTCGGGAAAATTAACATTGTATGTTACTGACTTTTCGTGTAAACTTTTTAATTTCCATAATGCATGCTTTTTAAGGCATGCACCGTGTTTCCGTTAGGAATAAGACTTATTTGTTTATTGTCGATGTTTATGCGTGCATTCGTGTCACAGCATGAAAGGTTTTCGTGTCATGTTGTGGCCAGATGTGGCGATTATTCTAATACGCTGTATTCAGCATGTTTTAGGAGTAACTAAATATCAGCATGCATGACCTCTTCGGCATCTTCGTGATACTGATTTTTAGTTCTATGGTTTTTGTCTTATCGAGAATTGCTGATTTCATGCATTCTGCTCGTTAATTATTATTATTATTTTTTTTACATTTCTTATCTGGGAAAATTGTTTCAAAAGAAACCGAGCTTTCAGAGTCACCGAGCAACTAGTGATCGGTCGTTCTTGAACGATTCGTTTATTTTGAACGAATCTTTGTGTGATTCGGTAAGAACGAGTCGTCTCTGGCAGTGATTCGTTCAGTCGCGCATGCGCAACATACTATAGGACCTGAGTCTTCGGGTTTGAGTGGTTGTTTATCACGTGTCAGCTGTAAAAAAAGATGGACGACACGCTTCCTTCCACTATAGGAAATTGAAGCCAAGTCATATCACTATGGCTGTGGCCATCTTAAGTAAATTATGCTTTTCTTCGATCCAAAGTGTGCGCAGTAGAGATTAGTTTGGATTGTTGTCATGGCATCAAACTCCCGCAGACCCAAAGAGCCATATTTTGGTCAATTGTATTGGAAGTGTAATTATTTTTCTCATTTGAACTCAAGTTCCATTGGTTTACGCGGAGAGGACGGGTTTTATGACCTGTACCGCAGCCAGCCACCAGGGGGCGATCAAAGAGCCAGCAGCTTCACTTTTCCAGGACGTGCGAGACGCACCCGGCTTTAATCAATGAAGTATGACCCGGAAAGAGAATTAATTAGTTGAGAGAATTAATTAATTATCTCTCAAGTCTTCGGGTTCGAGTCGTTCGAGCACAAAGTTCCACTGCCTTTGGTACAAGCTTTAGCTCCATCACGGAAAACAATTCACTCACCCCAAGAACACTGACAGAAATCTTGAAAAAAAAGCAACAATGTTTCTACTTTAAAAGCCTGCTACTTGCTGGAGGCACAATTAGCCAACATGAAGTTATTTGCGTGAATAAAATACAGTATGTTAACTTGTTCCTCGCTCTAGTCTAACAATGCCACGGTGAACACAAATGGAGAAAAGCCCCAGTGGACAGAATGTTTAGTGTCACTACACGTTTATTTGACATGTACTACTGAAATACTGCTACGCAGCTACTTTATTTACTCAACCGCAGTGTCAGCGGTTCATTGATTTGTTTTCTTCTTTCATAGGGAGTCCCTTGTGGTATTGTGTTGTATAGTTGAACTGTCACGTTAAATAATAGCGGTTAACAGACTCAGACCGTCTCAGACTCCTTTTAGGAAGCTCCATATCAAACACACAGCATTTCTGTTATCAACTTCCTAATTATGTGCTTTGACATTGCAGAACAGGCTGTACCTATTTTATCAAGGACCAAGCCCTTCACCCTCTGTGAGAGTTTGTTATCTCTGTACTGCTGCACTGGGTGTGAAGGCCATTTAAATCTAATATAGAAGGGCTGTGATCCGCATGCAGCTGAAGTGCAGCGTCAATAGATGGATTTCTAAGAAGATGTTTCCTGAGAAGATGTTTTCCAGAAGCAGATTGGAGCAAAGCCATGTGTCAGTGAGGATATATTTCACAACCACTGGCTAGAGCCTTTGGCATAAAATGGATGTCAGAGAACCGTGTTTACTGTGATTTCGTAATCCTGTCAGTGTCATGGACCGACTGGTTTCAATAAAAGACATGCTTGATTTGCCTTGTTTATTCGGATAGAAAGGGAGTGGCCTAAAAGCGATTGAACTGAATTAGAGTACGACTATTAGCTGTTGGTTGCTTCTATTTTTTCGCTATGTTGTTTGTGAACTGATTTCTTAATGGACCTTATTTTGGTTTTCACAGGGACTTTATCATGGAGACCACACTTCTCATCTGTATCTTGTTGACCTGTGCTGTGGCAACACAAAGCGTGCCACCTACAACACAAGGTTCGCAGCTTATTTAAATATATAAACACAATCATGTTTTGTAACCCAACATGACTTGAGAGCTTAGAAACGTCTGCCAAAGGTCTTCCAAAGACACGTCTGCTATATAATTGCCACTCTATTTGCCACTTTCGGTGACCTTTTTTTTCTTTTTCTTCCTTTTCTTTGTTTCATCAAACAACAAGAAAACAGGATGTTTTGTTCAGGAACCCACCCTCTCCTATTAGTTGGGGAGCTATTGTGAAACACTAAGGTAGCTCCTTGGCTTTTTGCAAATATCAAGAGAGAACACAAGAAATAAAATAAAACCATATGTAAAAAAAGATCTTTAATAACATAACTCCAAATGCAGAGTACTCTATCTATCTATATATATATGATCTTCCTATAAAAAAATAAAGCAGATGCAGTAAGTGTGTGTGTGTGGGTGTGTGTGTGTTGGGGGTGCATGTTGCTATATGAAATGAATGGTTAGCTACGTGACATTACACCGCAGATACTATTTGAGATATACATTGGTTTCTATGGGAACACAGAAATGACTGCTCTGATTCATCCCTATCCTTTATCAGGCAGATCATTAATAAAATAAATAAATAAAAATGCACATAAATTAAGCTACATGGCCAATTTATCGCACAGAAAAATTCAGTTTGCAATGCCATTCGTCATTTCAAATGTTATACATTTGTAAAACTCACAAACATGAGACTACTGTTTGCAAATGAAGCAGGTAATTTGATTCTTTCAAATTGAATCCTTTCAAAGAGCTTGCAGGCAGTAATGCTGCACTGCCACTCGAATGCTTCTACATGTGAAAAATGCCAGCACACATTTCCAGGAAAACACAGCTGACAGTTATAGCCCAGCTGGGATTTATGTTACATCCTGTTAGTCCAAAACTGGTTTAAACTGAAGGACATTCCCTAAATCTTTTACTCCTTTTCAGAACATTAATATAGCTGTAAAACATCGTTCTCAGCTGTGCTTAAATAACATGATAAGAAAACAAAACAATTTCAGCCTTATTCCTTATCAATTATGGATTGTTTGTAAAACATGAAGCAGTAGAATATAAAATGAGATGACGCATTCATATGTCTTTTGAAATATTTCTCTTGCTGTAAATGCAGCAGATGCATTGACACATTATTACAGTCCTAAATTACATTCCTGGTATTTTACTGTGGTCCATTAGACTTCTTGGAAGCATGCCTTAAAGCAAGTATATTCAATACCAGAAAGGGTTTAAGTATTTCCTTCACCTCTTTTGCAGGTCAGACTTCAGCTATGCCTCACCTGACTGGCTGCTTTTCGCGAGAGCTGATCACTTTCCATTGTCAGTGGGAGACTGGATCCCTCCAGAAGCACACAGATCTCGAAAATCCGAGACTTTTCTACGTGTTAGAAAAGTAATTAGTTACACATAACACCATAGAATAAAATGAATTAGTGATACATAAAAAATGCATGATCGTAAGTACTGTCAACACAATTCTTTTGCACCTGCAAGTAAAGGACATCTACTTAACGACCACTTATTTCTCACATGTCTGCAGGGATTCTAAGAATTGGATGGAATGTCCAAGCTACAGTTCTATAAGGAAAAATGAATGCTACTTTGATTCCAGTAACACCATTATATGGTTCCCTTATGTGGTCCAGCTGCGTTCACACTCTCTTGACATTGTTTATGATGAAATGTCCTTCAACGTGGAGGACATTGGTAAGCCATGTTGAAACACAAACTCAGACTCTGCTTTTTTTTTTGGCATGCTTTCAAGTACAAAATCCTGTGTGTGTGTGTGTGTGTGTATATATATATATATATATATATATATATATATATATATATTATTATTATTTTTTTTTTTATGTATATTGCTAAATATTTAAATACCTTTTTACATTTAAATTTTCCTATATAAACACACACACACACATGCATACATAGCGCTGTATAGAATGATGCTCTCTTAAATACTAAGCATTCCCACATGCTTTCAGATAAATAAATCACTTTTTCCATTGCGTTAATGTGCAGGCTTTAAGCATATATTCATTGGTGTTTATTATTTTTTCAGTGTTTCCAGACCCGCCTGAAAGACTGAACTGGACTCTTTTGAGCATGGGCTCGACTGGCTTAATCTGTGATGTGGTTGTGAGCTGGGATCCACCCCCATCTGCTGCAGAAAATGTTAAGACGGGATGGATTCTGCTGGTATACGAGACACAGTACAGAGAAAAGGGTTCAGACCAGTGGAGCTCAGTAAGTCTCACGCAACATTGTGCAATCAGCACCAGCAGATTTCTAATAAGCTCCTAATGAGAAACAGACTTGTAGTCAAATGTTCCTTTGAAGCTGTATTAAAAGTGATTTCTAAGAACACTTATGAGTCATTACATTTGATTCCACCATGGTGAAGATTATGACCTGGATTTTGAAGCCATAATTAGACAATGTTTGGAGCTCATTATCTTCAAGGTTGGAGTGTTATTATGTTCTTCATCCTTGTTTGTCTCTCTACAGCTGGATAGTGGCAAAGACACACAGGCGTACATCTACGCTTTGCATAGCAACACTGAATACGAAGTCAGAGTCAGGTCAAAAATGAGAGGCTACAACTTTGGTGTCTTCAGTGACTCCATCTTTATACTCATTCCAAACAAAGGTCTGATTCAAGATCTGCCTGTCTGTAGATTTTTTTAGGAAGTTAATACAATTTTTTTAATGATGTCCTGTTTCAATTTCAGAATCAAGAATTCCTGTAACAGCTCTTTTGGTCTTTGCTGCCGTTGGCACTGTGATTATTTTAATGCTGGTTGTAGTCTCACGTCAACAAAAGTAAGTACCTGCTCTGTTATATAACAGAGTAAAGGAAGCATTGTGTATGAATACCATGATTTCTTGACTTAGTTTCCTGTTTCCTTTTCCTCTCTACCTTTAAATGTGCTGTATGTAAGTTTTTGATTCTATTAAAGTATAAAAATGCCATGTTTGCAGATATTTAACATGCTTGTTTATCTGAAAAACAATGGTACTTTCATTTATTCTCCTTTGAAAATGTGCCTTCCGCCCACTGCCAATTCTCCCAATTCTATTTCGGCACTCTCTGGGTTTCCGAAAAACACAGCGCATTTTATTTGTCATGGAAGCTGGCAAACAAAATGGGGTCAGTTCCTGTTGGTGTTGTCAATCTGGCAACCTGCATGTGTGTCAAATCTGAGGAGGAGGGGCAGGGTGAAAAAAAACACCCTCCAATATTTTAAACTTGGGCTGCAATACCTAGTTTAACCACTGGGTTAACCCTACATACAGCATCTTTAATGTTCTACTTCTTTGCAGTGCTGTCAAATGATTAAAGGGTTACTCCACAGGTGTACTTCGGAACACAATTTAGGCTTGTGACTGTCCCATTGACTGCCAAGTAAATAACACTGTCAAGGCCCAGAAAATATAAAAGACATAATCAGAACAGTCCATCAGTGGTTCAACCATAATGTCATGAAGCTACATGGAAAAAAAAGAAAAATGATGACTTTTTCATCAGTTGGGCACCGTAGCTCCAGCAGGACGCAAGGATGCAGGACGCATACATTTTCTGCGTGTATTTACACTTTGATTTTAGTGAAAACAGCTCATCTGTGTGTCACAGCTGACACAAAAAAGCGTATGCTATTAGTTTCCAGCAGATACTTTTCAAAACATGGTGATTAGAAGGAGATACGGAGGAGATGAATTGTTGAATGAAATCCTTATTTTTGTTATCTTTCCGTACAAAAAGTATTCTTGTCACTTCTTAATGTTACAGTTGGATCTTGGATCTTGGCAATGTTATTTACTTGTCAGTCAGTAGGACAGTCACAAGTTTCCTGGTTTTCATCCAAAATATCTTATATACATATAATATTGTGTTCCAAAGACGAACAAAACTTTACTCTTTAAAGTTAGGTCACGAGTTACTCTTTAATCGTGAATATTCACATCCAAAACAAAAGCCAAACATCAAACATAAAGTATATATTTGGAAAATCATTATACCCCTAATATATAAAGAACTTATCTTCACTGTGGCCTGTTTTAGGTTAATGGTGATTTTCCTGCCGCCAGTCCCTGGACCAAAAATCAAGGGAATTGACCCTGTGCTTTTACAGGTAATTGAATTCACATTCATTTTTGTAGAATTTTGAGGGTATTTTCTACTAATTAAAGCTTTTATATTTGGGTCGTTTCTTTACAGAAAGGGCAGCTGACTGAATTCACGTCAATATTAGGCACCCACCCTGGCTTGCGGCCAGAACTGTACAGCAACGATCCATGGGTAGAGTTTATAGAAGTGGACATCGACGAGCCGCACGAGAGCCAGGAGGAGCTCCTTATTGCCGATTCTCCAGTCTCTGACTCTCCTCAAATGTCCAGTAGTTTCAGGGATGATGACTCGGGCCGGGCTAGCTGCTGCGATCCAGATTTATCAGATCACGATCAAACGGATCTACATCACGCTTCAACCAGCAGCCACGATGGTTTCCATCCATTGTCATGTGCACAGTCTGGGCCACAGCAAACAGCAGCCTTCTCTCCGCAAGATGCCACTTGGTCACACGGTTTTTACTCCCAAGTCAGTGACGTCACTCATCATGGTGAAGTTTTACTTTCTCCTGAAGAGCAAGAAACGATGGCTCTGAAGGATAAAAACCACAATAAAGGAAAAGAAATCCAACAGTTGGTGGTGATCCCTGATGAAAGGGGCTACACCTCTGAGTTTGTTGCCAACACAATCAGCGCCCACCATAATAAACCAAACCCATCGACAGATCAATTACAGAGTCAAGAACAACACGGTGCTTTCAGAGACCTTCAAAACCTGAGCACTGAGACAGTTACGTCTCTTCAGTCCGCTGCATTCCCTATCCTTGCAAAGCCTACCAGTCCAGAATATACCATGGTAGATGCCGTGGACTGGAAAAACAGTCTCCTCCTGAAACCAAATACACCAGCAGCCCCACAGAAAGCAGCAGTAAAGACTTTGCCCACTCCTGAAGGGTACTTGACTCCTGACCTACTCGACAATATTACGCCTTAACTAAAAGTGGAGTACGCTTGCTCTTTGTGAGGTATCTGACTTGGTTAGCCAACACCAAACAAGATATGTGATCCATGAGAAAGGAATTTTGAAACGAAGCCAGTTCTCAAACGTTCTCCAGTGAAATGGATGTCATGAAACAAATATATTAGCAAGCTAATGAATGGCTGTATTAGGCTTGGAGTCTTTCCTGCATTCTCCTAATTTGGCTGGGTTAACAGCTTCAGAGGTTAGTTTTAGCAGATATGGAGCAGAAGTATATTAACCGGCTGTTTACTGTCATAAAAAGATAACAACTGATATTTATGCTCTCATATAACAGCTGCATTGCTATATGACCGCTCCATATTTTGTGAGCGTGCATTGTTTTCAGTACTAACTTTTAAGTGTCTTCGTAAACTGTAAAGTGAACTTTAGAACTTCAGTGTTAAAAAATAGTACACATTTAAATCCAAAGGAGTTTATGTGAGCTGTTACTTGTCTAAAGTGCCAAAAGACTGCACAGGGTTTTGTGCCTCCATGTTGTAAATATGGTCAATTTTTTTTCATGACAAGCTTTGCTATGTTTTAGGCTTGGTTCAGTATTGTTTATAAGTGCATGGTAAATGTTTTAAGCTATAATGTGTACAGAACATACGAGGTAAATAAAAGGCAGCAATGAACTCTGAAATACTGGTTTTGCACTCTGTCACCTACCGCTCCCGTTACAATGCCTCTAGGGATCACGTGACTGATATTTAGAATTCGTAGAAATTAACTAAGGATTTACCAAATTACTAGTTTCCCATGCGCTCCTTTCCAGTAGCTGTTGATCTTGAAAAAGCGTACCTTAAACATATGTTGAGAAAGTTGTTTGACACACATTGTTTATTATACTTGGTTTAAAAGCGAGAAAGCGTCAGGTATTTATAAATTGTTACCTAGTTAGACTGGTCAAGATGAAAAAGCTCACTGCCGTCGACTTGACTAAACTTGTCAAAGATTTTATCCAACTGGAGCGTGTAAGGCTTATAAATGTGTATTTAAGATATTAAAATAAGCCTCGCGAAGAGTTAGGCGTTATACATGCCCAGTGAGTTTGCTAATGTTCTGAGGTAAACTTTTTTTTTTGCATGATTAAGACAATCACGGAGATGAAAGGGGAAAATAATACTCTTGAAATACAGCTGGACGAGACTAACAGACTTCTAAAAATCGCACAGAACAAGGAGAAACAGTTAATTGAAGGTAATACAATTACGAGGTTAAAACAAACAAGGTTGCCACAAAAATGGGTCAGGCTAATGTCGGCTGCCATCTAGCGGTGTAATCGCAATGTTAACGGTTTAAAATTAGCATTTTTGTAATCCCATACTTGAATTGGTTATTTAAAATTCTATACTATGTATTGAAATTAGAAAGTAGAAAGTAAAAAAAGTTAGTTTTGTTTGTTGCAGTGTAGTTTCAACGTGAGTTTATTTTCTTCACAGAGAGAGATGGACTTTTGGAAACTGTCAAAAGTCTACAACAAACCTTACATCAACAGTGCGACCTCAGAGGTAGACACGTTATTGTTCGCTTAATATAATTTAATTCCCCGAACAAACAGAATAGGCTATTCACAGATAATCGTAACTCTACCTAGTTGAAAATGAAAGGCTAAAAAAGGCAGCTGTTCAGATGAAGAAAGAAAACGAAGCTCAATCAAAGGTGGGATTGAGGTGTATTCAAATACATTGCTGATAGCATAAACAAAACATGAGACGTTTTGAGTGCCTTGTGCTCAACTCTGCCCCTGTGTGGTTGTAGGAAAGCGATGCTCGTCTTCAGAGGATGGCAGCTGAAACGAAAGCCCTACAAGATCAACACCAGAGGGAGTTAGAAGACTGTGATAAAGAAACCAAAAGGCAACGTGAGGGAAAATCACAACACTTTTTACCTGCCTTATGCAGGAATGCATTTTTTATATACCCTTTTAAAACATTTTGCAGTATTACACATTCCAAAAGAAAACGTTGTCTTTTCATTTTCAAAGTGGACGCTAAAGATACTGACCTGAAAGTGGCTCATGAGAGAAACGAATGTGCTTTGGAGGAGTTAAGGAGGCAGATGAGAGAGAAGGAAAAAGAAATGCAAAGCCAAATCATTAAACTTCAAATGGAGGTAGAATTTAATTCGGTAACCTAGTTGTTTTCTAAATAAATGCAACTTTTATAACTTTTATGGCACTAGATGTTAGGTAAACACTATTCATATTTTTTTATTTGTGTATATATGTTTTACGGCGAAAAAAAATTTATTTTGCAGTTTGGTGCTAAGCTTGCAAGGGCCCAGAGCATATCCACAAAGACTCAGCTGCAGACACCAGCATCTGCTCCTCATCCACAGAATATCTTTAAAAGGGTGAGACATACAGCAGCATTCATTCATCGTGGCATAGTGGAAAGCAAGGTTTCTGCTCTCACCTTTAATTCTTTCTCTATATTGAATCATTCTGTTTGTGTCTCCAGAAGCTCCAGTTCATTCAGGAGGAGAAAAACAAAGAGATTGAGGCTCTGCGTCAGAGGGTGAGAGAGCTGGAACAACAGAGCCTTCATGGATTCATGGACTCTCGCCTGAAGAGGAGAAAAAACTGAGACTCGTTTTGACCTGATACGTGAGGGTTTTTATCCAATTGCTCGACAGCTGTATTTATTTTAAAACACATTTCCCTCAGAACATGTTCTAAATATTTTTCAGTTATAGTCTTAATTCCAGTGTATGTGTTTGTTGCCTTTCCACTGTAATAAATGAACATTTATGAACATACAGCTGTGAAGGCTGCTATATGAGAGGTTATTTAAAACAGAAGATTAAGGCAGGTGACGTGGACTCTCAGGAGATTACAGCACAAATACTCCTGCATTGGTTAGGGACATCTGTAAACACAGCCGCCATTTTCCAGATAAAGCTTCTAATCTCATCAATAGAGACGGCCTTCTTCGGGAACACACACATGCTCGCAATGCACTCTCATGACATCAAATGCTAGGAAAACGCTGGTTCATTCAGAGAATCAGAGTATCGAAATTAATTACTGTTAAAGTACAGTTTAAATCACTTAGCAGCAGTTACAAAAATGTATTTAAAATAATTTATAATTTATTCCATGTAGACCTTATTGCATGCAACATTATCAGTGTATATATATATATATATATATATATATATATATATATATATATATATATATATATATATATATATATATATATAATTAAGTAAAATTATTAGTGCTGTCAGTGATTAATTGTGAAAAAATTGCATCCAAAATTAAAGTTTTTGTTTACATAATATATGTGTTTGTACTCTGAATAATTATATATGAATACACACACATGTTTATGTTTAAGTAAACTACTTAAGTAATCTTACTTTTAAATATTAAGTATTATTATATATAACAAATAAATTCTATGAACGTAAATATATACTTGGTCTTTTTTATATATTCTGTATGTGTGTATTTATATGTACATAAAAAATATACACAGTGCACACAGGTAAACAAAAACATTTATTTTATATGCGACTAATCTTGATCGTTTGACAGCACTAGTTTAAACGACAGTTTTTTAGTCTAGTATTCATTTATTTATTTATCAGCTTGATTTCAATTAACAAACATGTTTTTCATAGTTCTAGGTGACGATGCTATCCGCCATGTTGTATAAGAGAATATAAACAGATGTTATACACCAAAGAAAACATCAGCCGACACATTTCCTTGACGTCACGAGTGGCACGCATGCTCTTCCAGAATGAGATTGTAATGTAAAGCTTCATCGTTCACATTGAAATGCTGACAGACTAGCAGTAATCATATCAGCCAAACCCCTCTATGTGTCAAGAAGGTCCTGCAGTAATCTCATCAGTAAAGCTGTTACATAACGTCTGATCCTGCGCTGTATAGTCAGAGGTCAGCCTCATTAAGATCACTGACGATCTCGCCTCTAAGGTCTTCTGACCTCCCGTATGGCTGTATCCCACCAGATCAAACATGACAATTTCACAAGCGCTTCAAAAGAATCAGCGGTGTGCATGTTCGCTGGTTATTCACCCTCCTTTGGTTGCGGTTCCTGGCTTTTGTTCATCACAGGCATCGTCTAGGACAGCGGGGAGGATTAAGGTAACTCTAAATAAAGCCGGCAGATTAGGAAACATGATACTAGCATGTTCTCTTTCACTCTGACAGAGTCACGGACGGAGAGAGCCGAAGACTTCCCTGGAGACAGGAAGGCTATCCGGGAGAAACCACATCGATGCTTTTTATTCATGAAGTTTCAGAACAGGAGAGCTCACACGAATGACGGTCATATATAAGAACCTAATGTAACTCTCTTTTGAATCGTAAAAAGAAGGTGAATATCATCGTCTTTGCGAACAGTAAAATTTAAAAATATGAACATGCGGAGATATTCGTTGACTTCAAATCCTATAAAAAAGAAAAGCAGCCATGCGCTGGTCTACTGCAAGAGCACAGTGGTAAGATCATTTCATTTACATATGCTAATGTTATGCATAGATTTACATTAAAAATTCAATTGATGTGCTTGTGAACTTATTATGATTAATAAGTGTACGTAAAACTTATACCTTTAATAACGTGATAAGGGATGCAATTATATGTTGACGCCATGCATCTAATAAGGTTCATTCTGATTGTTAAAGGATTTATGCCATAGACTTCTAAAGAAAGCTGATGCTGCCGACAGAATTAAAAGAATTACGTGAACTCAATAATAGATATTTCCACTGTTACCGCATATGCTGTATATTCATTTCTATGCATGCGAGTATTGTGAGGTGTAAATATTATTCATCTGTTTTGCAGCCTTGAGCAGCTGCGAAATGCCTGCGAGGGCAAGTCAAGTGTTAGCGCAGGTGCATCGGCACAACATCTACACTCTGACAGACAGCTCAGAATGTGGGTCAGAGACGGAAGAGGATGCAGACCCTTCCAAGCGCCTGACGCCCCTGCAGAAGTTAACGCTGGAAATGTGCAGCGACGAAGATACCATAAAAGAGCTGACGGTGGGCAGAAGGGTGGGATTCTATAAAGTCCGCGGTCAGATCGGCTGTGGGAACTTTTCGAAAGTCAAACTGGCCATCCATGCCCTCACCAAAGGTAGGAGAGATTTACCATAATCTTAACTGGTTTTGGCTTTTGGAGTCTAGGTCAGAATTAAAAGAGCAACAGGATTAATGTGTAATTACCTCATCCTGGTTCTATTCCACATGCATGTCCCGCAGACAAGGTTGCCATTAAGATCATGGATAAGATGAGGCTCGATCTGCAGACTCAGCGCATGCTGTCCAGAGAGATCTCCAACATGGAGAGCTTGTATCACCCGAACCTATTGCAGCTCTATGAGGTGCTGGAGACGCCAAGCCGGTTGTACTTGGTTTTGGAGTTTGCTGGAGGAGGAGACCTCCACACCAGAATCAGCTCGGGAGGAAAAATCTCGGACCAAGAGAGCAAGATTGTATTTGCCCAAATCCTGTCTGCGGTCAAATACATGGTTAGACCTACTATATCAACAATATGTCACTTTAAAAAATATAGGTTATAGAAAACACACTAATAGTAAGCCATAGTAAGTACATTTCTGCATTAAAAGTTTGCCCTTCTCGCTAAAGAGCATATTATTATTTATTATTGTATTTAATATGAAGTAATTTTATATTTTTAATTAATAATTCCTAGCATTTTGTAGGAACTCTCTCTCTCTCTCTCTCTCTCTCTCTCTCTATATATATATATATATATATATATATATATATATATATATAATATATAAAAATAGTAGTTGACAGATAGCAGGAATGTGTGTCACATTTTTGCTTTGACGCACACACACACACACACTCACACACACACACACACACACACACACACACACACACATATATATATATATATATATATATATATATATATATATATATATATATATATATAAAATGTGGTATAAAAGCTTTTCCAAACCATACACTCTCAGAAATAAAGGTACAAAAGCTGTCAATGGGGTGTTACCTTTTCAAAAGGTATACTTTTGTACCTATTAGGTCCAAAGATGTATACTTTAAGTACTAATATGTACCTTTAACGTACCAAAACAGACCCTTTAGGTACAAACATGTACTTTTTGTACCAACCTAGTGATAGCTTTTGCACCTTTATTTGTGAGAGTGTATAAAACCAACAAAAACAACACACAAAAAAAGAATTACACTTAGATTTTAAACTGTTTTCTTTCTTTTTTTTTTACATTTTTGTATGCGTATGTCATTGACCCAAATAATTTTAATTACTGGATGACAATGTTTAATTGATGACATTTTCCTCAGTTTATATATCTGTGTTCATTTCAGCACGAGAACAACATCATCCATCGAGATCTGAAGGCTGAAAATGTACTTTACACAACCAACTCCTGCATAAAAGTGGCTGATTTTGGCTTCAGCACGAGGGTCAACAATCGCAACCAAGCTCTAGACACGTTTTGCGGTTCTCCTCCTTATGCAGCTCCAGAACTCTTCAAAGACGAGTCTTACATCGGGCCACCAGTGGATGTGTGGGCAATGGGCGTCCTGCTTTTTTTCATGGTCACTGGCACGCTGCCTTTCCGCGCTGACACTGTGGCCAAGTTGCGCCAAAGCGTGCTGGAGGGTGCCTATGCCCTGCCAACCTGGGTATCGGCTCCATGTCAGCGGCTGATCAGAGGGATCTTGAAGCCAGAACCTTTGGAGCGATGCGCACTGGACCAGATGCTGGGCTGCGAGTGGCTTCTGCCGGTGGAACTCTTCCGGCCTATTCCTCCTTTATACCAGCTCAACCCTGTCCATCTAATAGATGCAAGCCCAGCGGAGTTAGACGGAGAACAGGAAGAGGTAAAAGGTATCCTGGAGAAACTGGGAGTCACTCAGGAACATATTCTCAATAACCAAGGAAAACGCATGCGCAGTCCTATAACAGGGGTTTACCGCATACTACTGCACAGAGTTAAAAGAAACAATGGAGCCGAGTCTGCACCTACAATCAGCGGAGTCGTCAAAGATCCTAAAAGAGACAGCCTCCGTGCCTATAGGAACCTACGGCACTCCTCCAAACTTTGTGTGCTTTCCTAAAGGCATAGTTAGTCCCTTTCATTCAGTCTTTTTGTCCAATGAAAGTCAATAGGGCCCAAAACAATACCAGACCCTATCGACTTTCTTTGTATATGTTCAGAATGACACTGCAACATTTTCAAAATATCTTCTTTTTGTGTCGCAAGGTACTTAAGACTGCGAGAGGTTAAATAAATTCACTTTCGGGCAAACATACTATTGGAGTTAGTAGCCCAAATCACTGTGACACTATATACTAATTCTTAAACGGCACTTTTAACATAGAAATTTGACTTGATTGTCAGTGGCTTAACCCGCACGCGATGTTAATGTAGCCAGCCAGCTTTTTCATTTGTATTTTTTTATTGTAAATAAAAATGTATAACATCTGCTGTTGCCGCTTTCCCCTAATCTTGTGCAAACTTTCGCTAAACAGCCCTCCGTGTTCAGCTTACGGGCTCTCCGTGCTTTCACTGAAGCCCTCTCTAGACGCTGAAAGCCGCGGCAATCCGTGCAGAAGCCACGGGCGGTTTGTAAACAATACAGCAACTGACAGGGAGCCGTACGAGTGCCAGCCCGACACCGCCTTCACCTCCCATCTGCGCTGCTTGGCAGATGGAGTAGCGTCGCGGCTCAGACATCTGCCGAGGCAACAATGAGCTCCTTGTGCCTGGGCCCCCGATTTAACGGGACAGCGCGATGCTATTGTGCTGAAGCTATACACATGCAGATCACCAGCGCCCGCAGATGGCAGCTGACACTATACGCTGCCCCCCAATCCAGCCTTACTTCAGAACGAAAACTTCGGGAATGGCTATTGTTCGCTACGCACGTCGTTTTATGTTTAGAGAATAAATATGAGGCCGAGGGCTGCGCGTGCAGCGATATATGGCGACTGATTTTATCACGCTTCTCGAGTATTATGTCACTAGGAAATTTATGCGTTTTGCAATTGCAGTATCAGCTCAACAAGATACGAAGCAACACAACTTGCTGAACATCGACCCCCAGCCTCGATATATATATATATATATATATATATATATATATATATATATATATATATATATATATATATCCATGGCATACCAGCTATGGTGTTTGAATGTGGTGAATGTGTTAAGAATGCAATTTGTTTTGACATCTGCTGAAGAGTGAACACATGACACAGTTGTTCATTTTAATACATTTATTTGTTTTATGCATTATTGCGTCATTTCTACAATGCAAAAGTAGTAATGCAAAGTCTGAAACAGCATTTAAATATTTTTCCTATGTTTTATATCAACTATTTCTAAAGTGAAACCTTTAGAGATTTTTAAGTTAGTTTTTGTAAATCACATTTTTCTAAAATTTTTGTTTTTTTTTTTTTTTTTTTTTTTGAATATTTCTAAAGTGAAACCTTTAGAGATGTTTAAGTTATTTTTTTTCTTTTTTTTCCCTCCTTTTATGTCATGAATATTTCTAAAGTGAAACCTTTAGAGATGTTTAAGTTAGTTTTTTTTTTCTTTTTTTTTCTCCTTTTATGTCACATGAATATTTCTAAAGTGAAACCTTTAGAGAATAAGACAATTCTGGAAAGTGGAAAGCACATTGCCGACAATAAGGTACGTTATATCGTGCGGCAATTACATTTTTAAAAAGGTCCCAGATGTTAAAAGTCCACTTTTAAAAACGTTGCTTCGACGCTCCGCCGCGTCCTCTGCGTGTCCAACGCATGCGATATTTGCTCTGTGGAACAGAGGCAAAACTCGCTTCTCCTTCCTCTCCAAACCTCATCCGCACAAAGAATGAGGGCCATTGTGTCGCTCTCGTGGCATACCTGACCTCGTTCACATAAAGAATGAGGATCATCTTGGTATGGACGGGACGAGGAACGACGTAGAACCGCGAGGGCCACTCGGGCCTGCCTCGCGCTGCCTGGACGGTTCAGCCTCCTCAGGAGCATCCAGGGATGTGGAAACATCAGCATCCTTGCTTCGAAGGATGAGTCGAGTATTCCTCAAGGTTTACGGCATCTCAGCAGAGAAGAGTAAAAGCTCCAGATCAACGCTCGGGCAGAGTGATCTCAGGAACCCACTCGTTATAGCTGCGGCTTTCTTCACAGAACAGGTGAAGCTTCTCCAGAGCTGGATCCTCCCACGAGTCCTCAGCTGGGTTCTGTCGTGATGAAGAAAAATGCAAGTTAGCACGGCACCCAAAATCTCGTAAATGCATATAGTTTCTGCATTTTTTTCCTGTAAAAGCGTACGCTATTTAGTTTTGCTCGTACATACCGTGATAAGCACGCAGTGCGCATCCTCAAATTGTTCAGCATTGTCACCAACGATCTCAGAGAGACGTTGCATGTCATTCACTCTAACGATGCTGATGTCGTTGTCGAAACAGAAGGCTTGGATGAGAGTGAAGTGGATTTGGAGAGCGATGTCGCACTCAAACTCCTCATCCATCGCCAGGACGCAGAAAGACACGCTGTCTGGGTCACTGAAATACAAGAAAGGCAAATCATGAGCACATCTCGTACCACTAAACCACTCGAAAAGCTTATTTTAAGACGTCGCATGAAGGAAAAGTCAATAGACGGCATACTCACACATTCATAACTTTGGCAGACTCGTAAACACCGATGGTGAGGGAGTCGTTCGCTTTGGCAGAAACCAAAACTTCTTCCAGCGCTTTCCCAGTGCTCTGAGCTCTCTCGCTGGGCTTCTGGACGAGGACCTCCTCAAGAGTCATGGCGATGCTGGCAGTAATTCCACAAGGAGCAGATAGCGGAACTGAAGCTGGGTGTAATCCGAAAGGATCGGTGCTCTAAGGGCGCGAGCTCGCCGCTTTTATACTCTCCGGCTCGTGGTTGGCTGTGAAAGAAGCGTCCTCTGATTGGCTCTTGTCAACGGTGCATTGGTATGCTAATGTTATTGTCACACTCCGGCTCGTGGCAGATTGATGAGGGCTGTAATGTAACTTTTTAAGACTTGCTGCAGACTTCAACTAATTATTTTTTTTTGCATTTCAGCATTTAATTTCAGTTCATAAGTCTTATAAAACCGAACACAAACTTGAACAGTATGTTATTTTTTAGGCCTATAGCTACTTTAGGCTATTTTCATTTAATGAATATATGTTTACAGTATTTACAAAATCACATTTATTTATTTTGCTGCGTTTTTTGTATTTTAGAAACGTGTGTTTGTTCCCCAATCGGGTTAAAGTGTTTAAAAGTAGCCTCCTCACTCTCTTTAACACATTTGAGTAGCTTTGTTACTTGGAATAAGCTACATTTCTATTTTAGACCTAGGCCTACTTTGTTTGATTAAAACATTTAGCAGGTATTCAGCAGTGTATTAAGTAAAGCGAAATATATTATAATATATAGGCTATAATGGTGCAGAGGACGATTTTTTTATTTCTGCAAGCTACGTTTTCACCTGAAATTCGGTATTTTTAGTAGAGAATTTATTGGTGAAAGTGAGCAAATGTGGATAAGGGATTGCATCCCCCCGCCCTCAGCGCAAAAGACAGGTGGAGTGTGGCCATCTGTGGACACTGAAACGGTCCTATTGTGAGTTCAGAAACTTCTATTATTAGACGCCTTTACAAATGCAAATAAGACGCGCGTGCCATGACGCCCCGCTGCCCAATCTGGCCGGCAACAGCCCCGGACCCCGTGATCGGGGCCAACTTTCCAAATGTGTAGGCCACCCTGAAAATTCAGTAATGTTTGTATTCGTATTTTTTTTCATGCGCAGAAACATTTACATCTTCAACGCGTTTGATGGCGCGTTCTTAGACTTGGTTTAAATACGTTGGTCAGGTGGTTTTAAATCTGTACAGAGATCATTTTTGGGGGAGGAAAAATAAAATACTATATATGAATCATGTGTAGAAACATCAGAATCACAGATCATTACGAATGCAAGCTTGAAAAAAAGTTTCTAGGTTATTTGAGAGGCTCAAGATAACAGGTTGACGCTGACTGATGCAGGCCTATTGTTTCCCTGCAGAACAGGAGCAGATGGAGAGGCCTCACTTTAGGATGCCCCCACTGGCCCCTCGCAGCCCAGCAGCGCATATGACTATTGTGTGCGAGGTTTTTTTTGTGTGTGTGTGTGTGTGTCTACAATGGTGCATAGATAAACTTTTGGTTAAAGTGAAGCTACAGATAGGGAAAAGTACAGAATATAAAATTACATTTAACATTTTGCAAGTTTTATACATGCAAACGATATAATTTATAGCTTAAAACGTACAAAGAAAAAAACCGCAGAACGTTCTGCAGAGCTTAAATGTGTGCTTTATTTGCACAGTATACAGAGCACAAAAAAGAAAAAAAAAGAAAAAGAACTGGTTTCAAATAGCAAAGACACTTACAACGAGTATGCATTGTTCTAGTATCACATCTGCAGTCCGGGCATCCCCCCCCCCCCTAAGTGCGCGAGAGTGACAGGTGTTCCGAGTCAAACCTGCTCGAGCGCAAAGCAGACTAATCGAACAATTGCTTTTACTTAGTCCCTCCTGCAGCTGCAGATTAAGACAGTCATCTGTTACAAAGCCATTGCATTTTTTTCTCTGTATGACCTATCTGTCACCAAGTCACCCAAAAGCTTTTCAGATGCGTTGAAGATTTAAATAAAAGTTACGAGCCCGTGCTGCCTACGGCTCGCACATTTAACCGTTTAAGGTTATCGATTCTAAATGCAGCTAAAATTATTTATATCACGCTTATGATCGAAATGCACCACGAAAAGTGTTTGCATCTGCAGGGCATAGATAGAAGTCTCGATAGCTAAATACGGCAGAAATTTGCTCAGCTGATCCTTTATCTTCCCCCATCAGCAGATGGGGAGTGTTTCCATAGCAAAAGAGAAGCACGTCCAGATGCCACGCGCCGTAAGTCCACTCGTCTTGGGTATGCAAATTAGCCACGCGCATGTGATACAATCAGCAATAGGTAATAAATAACCTTCAGCGCATAAAATCAACACTAAAGCATTGGTGAATTCACCCATCTGTGATAACCACATTTTCCACATTTTGTTTTTTTATTAAAAAGCTTGCTCGAGCTATATTTTGTCATTAATACACTTAGTTTTTTTAAAGTGATATATTACTTTTCGAACTTTTTTTTTCTAGAATCAACTGAAACACGCCAAAAAGCACGCTTGACTTCGCATTTTGAGCAATGGTGGAATGTATAGGCCTACATGTTGGTTCAGTTTTTATTGATTGAATTTGTTTTTACTGTTTTAATATTTTATGTTAACAAGGAAGTCAGCCTATGGCACGACGGTTCATGAAACGGTAAAACATTTCAATAAAAAATAGTAAAATGCTTAAATGCCTAAACTAATTTTAGATGATATAATATCGTGTCACACCGCAAAAAAAAACAAAAAAAAACAACATTTCTAAACTACGAGCTATCCACGCGCGGATTAGCTACTTCTCAATTTGTTGAATTTACGCCACGTCCTTTGAGTAGAATAAGTTGCTCTATTTAATTAGGACAAAAGTGAAGGGATCGGAGTTTGATCTTTTCTTACAGTTCTATAGATGTCACGCATATCTAAAGGCACGCGCCTCGGATACGTCCGTTTCTTTATTGTTCCGAACAGCCAATCGGAACGCGAGGTGCAAACGCGTGCCACTCTCCCACTATAAGTACTGGTCGCGTGTCGTCTGGAAACTCACAACTTGTTTCGCTCCGCTCGAGCCGCTACCGTACTTCAAACACAGCTCCTGCCTACTTCAATCCAAACCAAGATGGTGAACGAAGGAAAGTCTCTTGCCGAAGCCCTGCTGTCCGCCAAGGCAGAGGGTCGCCTCACTGTTGGCGTCTACGAATGCGCAAAAATAATGAACGAGTAAGTTTGAAGGAACTTCCTCCACGCTATAGCTGATCCGTGTCTACTTGACCATAATATTATGCTTCTCTTTGGAGGTAACTCACTTTAAACCTACTTTTGTTTCCACAGGGACCCTGATAGCGTGTCTTTCTGCCTTTTGGCCACTGATGACTTTGAGTGCGACATCGCTCTCCAGATCCATTTTACTCTGATCCAAGCGTTTTGCTTTGACAACGACATCAGCATCGTCAGAGTAAACGACTTGAAGCGCCTCAACGCTCTTGTTGGTGCCAAGGGTCAGCTTGAGGACGCTCACTGTGTCCTGATAACGGTGAGAATACGTTCACATCTAACATTTTAAATCCAAGAGGAAAGTTATTTCTCCCAGGACTTGTTTTTTAAAAACCTTTCTTCTTTGCAACAGAACCCAGCTGAGGACTCGTGGGAGGATCCAGCTCTGGAGAAGCTTCACCTGTTCTGTGAAGAAAGCCGCAGCTATAACGAGTGGGTTCCTGAGATCACTCTGCCCGAGCGTTGATCTGGAGCTTTTACTCTTCTCTGCTGAGATGCCGTAAACCTTGAGGAATACTCGACTCATCCTTCGAAGCAAGGATGCTGATGTTTCCACATCCCTGGATGCTCCTGAGGAGGCTGAACCGTCCAGGCAGCGCGAGGCAGGCCCGAGTGGCCCTCGCGGTTCTACGTCGTTCCTCGTCCCGTCCATACCAAGATGATCCTCATTCTTTATGTGAACGAGGTCAGGTATGCCACGAGAGCGACACAATGGCCCTCATTCTTTGTGCGGATGAGGTTTGGAGAGGAAGGAGAAGCGAGTTTTGCCTCTGTTCCACAGAGCAAATATCGCATGCGTTGGACACGCAGAGGACGCGGCGGAGCGTCGAAGCAACGTTTTTAAAAGTGGACTTTTAACATCTGGGACCTTTTTAAAAATGTAATTGCCGCACGATATAACGTACCTTATTGTCGGCAATGTGCTTTCCACTTTCCAGAATTGTCTTATTCTCTAAAGGTTTCACTTTAGAAATATTCATGTGACATAAAAGGAGAAAAAAAAAGAAAAAAACTAACTTAAACATCTCTAAAGGTTTCACTTTAGAAATATTCATGACATAAAAGGAGAAAAAAAAAGAAAAAAACTAACTTAAACATCTCTAAAGGTTTCACTTTAGAAATATTAATGTGAAAAAGAACAAAAAAACCTTAAAAAAATCTCTAAAGGTTTCATTTTAGAAAAATGTGATTTACAAAAAACAACAAAATATTTAAATATGCTCTTAAATGTATGTGTAGACAAAGGAAAATGAAGAAGATGTGGAAATGATTACAATTGTCTGAAGATTTTGCTTTCGATATTTTGTATGAGATAAAAATAAAAGATAGTTTGAATTAAATTTGTTTGTGAAAGAACTTATTTTTGTACATGTCATGAGAACTACTGAGTCAGCAGGAAACTGTGACATAGGCCTCATCTTTTGTTGCAGAGAAAAGCAGAATATTTCATTATGTCATAATGTTTACTCACTATATGCATGCTCTCATTTTTTTATTCAAGCTGACTTTTATACTAAAACACAAGTAGTCTTCTCACAAAGGTTTAAAAACTAAGGTTACTTATAATCTGCATTTCTAAATGTGGGCTACATTTATCTCTAAATCAGCCTGATTAGCCTGTGACTTCATGATGAGCGAGATGGACGACGATTTTAATTATAAAATTAACCAATGACGTTTAAGTAGCACTTTTGTGTGGACAATTGGAGAGAAATCGTGAACTACAATCAGTATAATCTGTAATGAGAGACTAACCTGATCTCAGCAGAAGATGCAATTTATAGCTAATTAACTCAACAGAACATCTACAATAAAGAAATGTAGTTATTCAACACACTACAGGCCAATCTGAGCAAACCAATAGGATAAATACACAGTTAACTCAAGCAATAAAACAATCATTACATATTTGGAGTAAGAAATGAAGACCTTTCCTTGAACAGCTTTAAAATAAAATAAATTAGTATTTCACGGTAACTCAATAGCCTATTACTACTTAATATCTCAGACTTTTGATGCATGGATGTCCTAAATATTGTTATGTCTGTCCGGCTGATGTTTGTCGTTCAACATTATGCAAAGAAGTAAACAGCAATAAGAATAAAATAGAAGATTTTCAACAGAAAAATTGCAGAGGTATGGATCCGTAACTTAGTCATAGCTTCTTTTTTTTCTGTAAAAATATTTAATTGCCTTTGATTATTTTTAGCCATATTTAGTAGAAATAATTAAGCAAAATGACACTACGCAATTCAAAGTCGTCTGCTAACTAGTGCAGACCTCGCTGAAAAATAAGTTTACACAAAGTTATACTTTGAAGCTTCACATATACCGTTTTTAACACATTAAACATGGTTTAAAGTGCATTGATTATTATAACAGATATTACACAATAGTCTCACTCGTCTCAGGCGCATTGCGACAGAATGTGGTAAATGCATTTTCCAATGAAATGAAGCCTTTCCACGAGAGTGATAGATCAAAAAAAAGGCCTGTGGAGGACTAATTATCTACAAATCAAACAAATAAACTACATATGTTTTTGTGACTACAGCTTATAACGAAGCGTGCCTGATTAACTACTAAAGTAACATCAACTTAAACGAATGGCCAACATATATGAGTATACTGATTAAAAAGAATCTCTAATGCTGACTGTACTTCCTCTTTCATATATTAGTGAAGTGTGATTTCCTCTGCTCAGCTCAGATAACAGAACCTTCCTAACAACAGCATCTGATTGGTTAAGAAAGTGCCATCTGGTCACCCTCCCACACTTCCCCCATACAGTCTCAAATTTATTATTATGTTGTCAAACAAGAAAGTAATTTAATATTTATATTTGCACATGTAACCTTACAGGCAACTCACTGCAGACTTAAAAAATACAAAATAAGTATTGTATATTTTCTTTAACTTTCTTTTTGCCATTTTTACTTTGTTATCTTTAGTGAGAATTAAAAAAACAAAACAAAACTGTACCATGCACAATTGTGTAAGACTTTTTGCAGATTTAGTTTGAAATAGAGCATTGCATACAAAGTATCAGAAGTCACCTACCACACATTAAGATACTTTGCATGACTGCCTAAATGATATAAGATACAACCACAGAGTGCAGCTGAACTTGCATCACCCCTGCAACTCACTCATTGTTTTAAACTACCACAACGTTAAAGAAGCTATCAAATAAGCCCCTGCAGAACAATAAGTCAGCATGCAGGCGAGCTCCATTGTGCTCTTTCAGACAGCCTGCGCCTGCAGAATACAAATAAAGCCAAGCCCTAAAACCTAAAACCTACCCAGAGACTAGGCCACAAAAACCTCTCCATCTGCTCTGCTGCATAATGAGCAGGAGTGAAGGTGCCTCTCAGGGGGAGGAGAGGAAGAGGGACGGGGCGGCCCTGTGCCTGGCACAAGCCGGTCGCTATACAACCACCCCCCCGGGATATCTGCCTATCACCCCCCTCACAAAGACCTCCGACAGGGGCCCTGTTCTACTGCTGGACCACTTTGGAGGGCCGAGGGAGGGCCTGCACATGCTCCAGAGTCGAGGTCTGCTGTCACGTCCAGACACTGATTGATATAAGAGCATGCCATGTGCGTGGAAGAGTGCTGCTCCGCATACACCCCCCCAGCTGTCTTGGTCTGTAAAGGGCTTTAACTGCCTTATTATAATATTACATTATCCCTGCGGGCCTATCGCATTGGTTTGGAGTGGCCCTTTCAGCCAGCCCTCACCCCCTCCTCCCCCAAGCAGAGACACCCCAGGAACAGAAGCAGATGGTGGTGAAGGGTGAATTGGGAAGGGCTCTCCTGTTGCCCAGGCTACCGCCATTGGTATTTCTGTTGTCCCAACAAACACCCTAGCAAGATCCAGCCCTGGGGTGATACCAAACCATGAAGGAAGCAGCAAACGGAGGAATGTTTTGATTGTGATGTCAATAAAATCAACAAGGTGCTCTGTTAAATGTGTTTGTAAAACACATATTGTATGTAAATTGTTTTTAGATATATATAAATGAGAAGCTTTTTTCCATAAAAGATTTTGTAACTTTTTGGAAAGACATTAATATTAAGATATATTTTTTCAGTCAACAGCTGAATTTTCAGAGGCCATTATTTCAGTTGTCAGTGTCACAGGATCCTGCAGAAATCATAATATGCTAATTTGATTAGAAAAGAAACATATATTACCGATGTGTTTGCTGCTTAACGCTTTTGGGTAAGTACAGTCAAAACTGACAATAAAGACATGTATTATATTACATGTAAGTAAGTCAAACCCTAATCATATAGTTAGTAGAAATAATTAATTAATATTACTTTATCTTTATCTTAAAATAAAGTATATCCAAATATTTCTATTTCAAATAGATGCTGTGTAGATCCATATCCAAATAAATCCAAATAGATTCATTACAAAAATCCAGAATCTTTTTAAAATTAATAATAGGAATCATTCCAAACAATGACTTCTGAAGGATGACGTGACACTGAAGACTGGAGTACTGGCTGCTGAAAATTCAGCTTCACTGTAAAAAAAAATAAATTATATTCCAAAACATATTTCTAGACTTACACCATTGTGAGTCACTGCAATTTTAAAAATGCAGCCTTGATGAGCTTAAGATACGGTTT
Organism: Puntigrus tetrazona; assembly: GCF_018831695.1. Classification (NCBI taxonomy): domain Eukaryota; kingdom Metazoa; phylum Chordata; class Actinopteri; order Cypriniformes; family Cyprinidae; genus Puntigrus; species Puntigrus tetrazona. Next base: position 5,281,924 of record NC_056719.1, on the reverse strand, counting down.
TTTTACATGATTAAAACGCTTAATTACTCCAAACTTTCCTAGATAATTCTGGCTAATGCATTCTGGTGGTGTTTTGCCCCGGCAGCCTGGAAAGCAGGCCTGCAGATTATAGCGTGCGGTAAGAGAGGCTCCAGTCTGCAGTGTATGGTAATCACTCATTATGTGAGCCAGCTGTCTTTATGAACCGGGTCAGAAGGTCAGCCCTCCTGCCTAATGCTGACAGCCCCTGCACGAGCGCCAGGGCCTCCGCATCACCTGCTCAAACATTCAACTACATGTGGAGCTTTAGTCTTAATAAATCTCATTTTGATTTAGCAGGCAACCCGAACTCAACCCAAGCTTTATTTATACGGCGCAAGATGATGCAAATAATAAATTGCATCATTTAATTTTCAGCATTTAAAAACCCTTTAAAACGGCACTGGTTGTCATACTAGTGCAATTTTGCGAGCGAAAAAGATCAATAGTGCAAAGATGCCTTCAAAACACGTCATTTTGCTGATCGACTTGAACCTGTTGCAAAATCTGCGTGGAGAAATGTTTCCTTCTCGCATGAAATTTCAAAAACTCACTGAACAACAGAAAATATGAATGCAATTTGCATGTAATTTATATATGTGTGAATAACAGTAGATGTTTGCACAAAGTATAAATAGCAACTAATTGCACTGCATCTTGTTTATAATAATTGCAAGAAGTGATAGATGCTGTTCACTTAAAGTATAGAGAAGTAATATGCTATTCGAAGTAAAAGTAAGCAATAATGAGTGGAGTTAGTGAAAAAAAAACCTTTTTTTTACAAAGCTACACGGCCAGTTTACTGAAATGTCCTTCAGAATATCTTTTTTTATGTGGAAGAATATATTTGGAACACGAGGATGAATAAATGAAAGCAATTAGATTTTTAGGTGAACTGGCCCTTTAACAGGTGTTGCTCACTAATTGCATATTTTGTACTTCTGTCTCTGTCTACACTTGCAGTGATAAGACAGCATGTTTGCATGCATACACACTCCATTGTCTCATTACAGAAGTGTCAGAATCATATCAGCGCCAGATCAAGGGTGCGCAGAGCTGATCTACGCTGGCAACTGTTGACAAAATGAAGCTCTATCTGCCAGACATTGTTATGGCTCTTGAAGATCACTGGAGGCTTACCACCCTTTGCAGTCTGTCTTGATAGCTCTGGACTAGGCCGGATGGGTTGTGGTTTAGGGGGTTTGGGTCAGGGAGTTTGTCTGTAGTGGCCAGCTGTGCCGTGGCTCTGTTGTCGGGCGCAGCTTGGGCCCTGAGGGTTGCAGAGGAACCGTATCAGATGGTTATAAGGAGGAGGTGCAGAGAGGCTCACAGACAAAAGCCGCAGCCTCCTCTCCTGCTCCTAAACTCAAAAATTCAAAGGGGGTTGGGGGGGAGATCAGGGGTGTGTTGGAACACAAAAGTCCACAGAGCCTCCTGTCAAAGGGAAAAAAGGGAGAAAAAAACCTCCCCTCCCTTTGTTGAACTTCTGAAAGAATAGCGTGGTCGCAGTGGCAGCTGCTGTGCCTGCACAGGACATTCGAGATGCCCTCTTTTCATAAATACAAAGTCTGGAACCGGTGGGGGTATGTAGAGGACAAGGGGTTTTGAGGATTTGTGTTCAAAACCAAAGGCACACTTTGGAGATACGACCATCTCGTGGCAGTAAAGGGAGGCGGAGGGAAGGGGGGAAGGTGTGGTGGTCTGATCTGCTGAAGGGAAAAAAAAAACTTTTAGAGATGACAGCCTTTAACGTGAGTATATCCATCACTTCACAAAAGAGTCACACAGGGCGGCCATATGGGCAGAGGATCCTCGTCTTTTGTCTGGAAATCAGCGGTACCTTTTATCACAGCTTAAACAACCACTAAGAATTCAGCAAACAAAAGTCTTCATATTTGGCTTTGCAGGGGTATTTATGTTTTTTTCCCCCTTCAAAGCAAGCCGTGTGGAGTTTAGAAGTGGGTGCAGTTGTGTAGACTTGTTCTGAGGAATGGGACGTATTTAGCTTTAAATGACTCCTCGATGAGTTTAGCAGAATTTCATGAATTTTAAAACGCTGTGTTTAAAAATACTTTTTCGGAAAAGAAATGTCTGCAGTGCAATTATTATGCATGCAGCTTGCTTTGTTTTACAGAGTGCACGTGAGGAGGAGCTACACAGTCGCTATTTTATGGAAAAAGATCAAAGAGGCCCAAGATAATTAACCTAGAGAGCCTCGAAGAAGCTTGTCAGACCATGCGCTTACAAACAGTAGTGACTGATGCATGATGGGCGCCCTCTTGTGGTATGAATATCAAATACAGGCCTGCTTGAGTTTCTGTTTTCTGCACATTTTCTGTTTCTTCTTTCCCTTTTTCTTTTTCTGTACAGGGGTATAAAAATACCTAATATAAAATGTAAACATCTCAAACACGAGCTATGAGTGTTAAATTTCAGCGGTTATTGATTGCGGAAAAACTGTAGACAAAACTAAGAGCAAATATTGAGATAGGCCTATATCATGACTTTCCGATACAACAACAACAACAACAAGAATAATAATAATAATAATAATAATAATACATTAATTGTATTTACAGATATGCCACATTTGTATTTGCCACATAATTTGTATTCTTTCTGTTTGTGCATGTGCATGATAATAAAATATTTAAATCAAAGACAACTAAAGACAAATAATGCAATAACAAAATGTAACACTATAAAGCAAATTAATATAATTTTTAGAGGCATTATATATATTTTTTTTCTTTTCTGAATAAACTAAAAAACTGTTTACGGAACATAAATCCAGTTCTGCAGTTCTGTTCTTTTTACACATACATGCACTTATTGTTACACATTACAGGTACTTATGTAGAACAGTAACTTATACATAACTAAATGCATAATTAAATTAAAAGCAGCGAACCCTAAGCTAAACTCTATAGCCCTATAGTACATATCGTTTATTAGATTAATATAACTTAGTACTTCAATTTATAATTACACTTAAAAAAAGGACTCCTTTAAAATAAAGTGTGTCCAAAAATGTGAATTAACCATATGTGAATCCAGTACAAATATTGAATGAGCTTTAAAAGATCTGTCATGGGTTGCTGTGTCCACCTAGTGGTTACAAAGGCCACTTACAGATGAACTACATGAGTGAAGTAAACTCGTCTCAACAGGCTGTGTGGTCGTCTAGTCGAGCTAGCCCGAATAATTGCATGGTACTGTAACTTAACTGCAGGTTTTATTATAGGCCAATATATATATATATAAAACGCAGCAGCTAACCACACAGTTGCCTGGGACTGGATTATATAAGAAAAGACACATGTGTTAACAGATTACGTCAGAGCTACCCTCTTTATTTATTTTATTTTTATTTTTTTGCGAAGATTTTGATATGAAATCCTTAAGGCTAGTGCCACCCAGTCCATTTGATCTCTAAAAATATATATATTTTTACAACACTGTAGCCAAAAAGTTTAGTATATATATATATATATATATATATATATATATATATATATATATATATATATATATATATATATATATATATATATATATATATATATATATATATATATATATATATATATATATATATATATATATATATATATATATATATATTTATTTATTTATTTTTATTATTTTTATTTTTTTAATTTATTTATTTATTAATTAAAATATGACCTTAGCTCACACGGTTCAATTCTTGCATCAGTGATTTGTGGTACCATTAGTACAGTGGCACATGGGATAAAGAGATGACTTGCAAAGAATTGTGTTTCTTTTCAACCAAATTACTGAGCTAACTTAACAATCCTGGCCATGACTCAACCCAAAATCCCATCCCAGCACAGAAACTGTGCTCAGTCCCCCTCTGAGGAGCAGGAGATCAAATGAATTCTTGTGGTGTGCTGTATTGAAGTTCAGTGTGGGAGTACACATGGACCACAGCTATCGTACCACTGCTGCCTGCTGAAAATTATCATCTTTCATTTCTGGATGACGTCTTCTATATAAAAAGCAAATTTAGCGCTAAAGCCATGTTTGCAAGGCCCGTGGATCATCAGACTGTACAAAGAGCATCGGGAATGATGCGTGTCCAGATACAGTATGTATGACATCATAAATGAAGGTCTTGGCATTTCGTGCATATTGCATGTGCAAATATTTTTTTCATGCATTTTCTCGCATTGGAGTGATTTTTGCTTTCATCTGGGCATGTTATTAAAAAAACAGTTTCCCCTTGCATGTTGTCTTGTCTCATGACATTTACTTTTGAACAAAAGCGTAAGGCTGAAAGTACCACCTACATCAATGAGACATTGGGGTTCTGTTGCATCACAGAAGGCTATTTTTCTGAAATATAACAAGAGCGGTCTTGAATAAATAAAGCCTTAAAAGGAATATTCCAGCTTCAATACAAGTTAAACTCAACAGAATTTGAGGCATAATGTTTATTACCACAAAACAATTTCCTCATACCTTGTTTTCTATAAAAAAGGAAAAACGGAGGTTATGAGAGGCCACATACTTCAGAACTGAATAGGGCATGTTTTTGAAAGACATGTTAAGCTGATAATTAATAAAGCTATAAAGTGTAATTGTACTTAAAATCCAATTACAGATCAAATTGCACAGGTTCAGAAAGAGACCCATGTCGTTTTACCCATTTTCTTGTTACTTTAGGGTTTTAGGTATTGCATTATCACGGCAACAAAGTTGTAAAACCTGATGTAACTTTACACAGGAAGGGTTAAGCAATTTTCTACATGCTGAAAACATGTCTGAAGCGAGCATTGCAACATTTACAGATCATCCCCATTCACTTCAATTGCTCTTCTGTTAGTTGTAGCGAACATAGCATTTCTTTGAAAGAATGGTTCACGCAAAATTTACATTTAGTGTAAACTGACTCACGTGAGACTTGTTTAGGACTGTTTTTCACTTGTAAAAGGGTTGCACGTTTCCCTCTTGACTCGGATGAAGTGACTTTTCACTGGAGAAAGCAACAGGATAGGTGAATTATATTTAAGAAGTTTTAATGATGGATTTGTTTCTTACCCAGGTTTTTGCTCCACAAGATGTACATTTTAGGATGCGTGAATCTCGTCGATTACTTGAACTCTCATTCTGACGGCCACTTATTCAGTGCAGAAGATCCATTGGTGAGCAAGTGATGTAATGTTACATTTCTTCAGCAAACTCATTTACATCTTGGATGGCCAGAGGGTGAGTACATTTGCAGGAAATTTTCATTTTTCATTTTTGGGTGAACTATTCCTTCATGGTGGACTTACATTACTATACAAGCAACGTGAAAATAACTGTGACTCTGCCTTTAGCACAGCAGGTCATCAAACATCAAACCTCCATGTAACAAAACACCATAAAACCTGTTTAAATGATACCTTTAATCCGAATCCGAAATAAGTGTGATTGAGCGAAATCATACGCTGCGAACTATGTCCCTACTTGTACATGTTACGCACAATCGAACAAATTAGCACACAAGCAAACCCCCCGAATGTCACGGCCGTGCCAGATGCCTCAGTGGACCAACAGAAAATGATTATGCACATAATGTGAGCTAATAACATTACCAGCAAATTATGCAAAGAGGGGGCTGGAAAAGCATCCGCTTCCTAAATGATGAAATAAATAAACCCTGATGAGTTCTTTCTGTCCTGAAGCGAGCGTCTGACATCACAGAGGTCAGGTTGTCTAATGAGGCAGCCAAAACGGCAGCGTTTATAAGCTTGATTAGAGGCATTTAAGAGTCAATGGTTCTCAACTGCGAGGAAAACTTTGATGAATGTTAATTTGATTTTCATAAGAGGCTTTTATAAGCAGACGTTTGAAGCGCAAACAGAGAAAAAGGAAAAAAAAAGGGGGCTTTGACCTGTTGTGTAATCTACAAATATTTTATGCAACTTTAAAATTCAGCATTCGGAGGAAACTAATAAAGAGAAACTTAATAGCCTCATTTGTTTTTATGTGCTTGGTAAAATGATTCTCTATCAAACTTGCATATCAAACCGATTCTATTGCCAGCTGAATTGTAACAATTCTGCTTTATCATCTTGTTTCTCCTAATTCATCAGTGTGCACTCAATACTCGGTTTGCCTGAGGAGTCAAGCATTAAAAACGCATTGCCATTATTCCCAACATTTTGCTTTGTTAATATATTCAAGGGCTCCGAGCGCCACAATGTGTCATTGGTGATAAATGGAAGCAAAACAAATGCAAACTTGTTGCATATTTCATATTCCGATAAATGATATGCTGATGGTCCATTATTACCACGCTGAAATGCAGCCGTTCATTTACAGTGAGGAATGTTTTTAAACCCTGGCCGTCATAAATTACACCCATTCACACGTACAGGGGTTGGGGTGCGAGCAGGGGGGCTGTAATAAAATCCTAAATAAGAGTTTTTAGTCCTACGTTACGTTACATCAGAATTCTTAAGAGACCCTTTAGGCAATAAAGCTTTGAGTGTGAAATTTATTACCGCTCAACTTAAGTGCAAGTGAACATCTGTAAAATACAGAGATTGTGGCATGATTGGATATTTTTGAAGGGCTAATGATACAAAAGGTGAAATTAAACTCTACAGAGCTACAATTACACATGACAGCGATAATGCATCGTTTACATGACAAGCCATCAAATAAATCTGTTGTGTATGTAAAAAAATCGGCATTTTTTTTTCGACATCTGAGATGTAAAATGCGTGATACTCAAGACATGAAGCACACTGATTATGTGCATTGAAAGTGTACAGTAATTCAGTTCAGTTCGCAGTGATTCAGGGAATTGGTTGGATCTTTTCACTTGATTTGCTTCTTTAAATTTTCTGATTCATGAGTATTTTAGGTTTTTCACCAGGAATTGTCTTCGCTAACAACTGGTCTGTCTTTAAAGGGTTACTTGACCCCTAATTAAAAATGCGGCACTGATCACCTCTATGTTGTTTTAAATCTGAAAAAGCTTTGTTTGTATTCAGAACAGAATTTACAGTATTTTGGGAGGCTTGTGTCTGTCCCACTGACTGTCAAGTAAATTACTTCTGTGACATTTATGACACAAGAATGTGTTTTTTATGTGTGTTTACACTTTTATTTGACCCGAAAACAGCGCATCCTGGACCTTGATAGTGTTGTTTACTTGGCAGTGAATGGGACAACCAAAATATCTTAAATTGTGCTCTGAAGACGAACAAAGTTTTAACAGCTTGGAATGACATGGAAGTAAGTGAGTAACAGCAAAACTTTCTTTTTGGGGAGGAGAAACCCTTTAAAGTTATTGGTGACAATCCCTTACCCTATGGAGAAAATGAATGGGACTGTTGCACTCTTCGAGAAAACAGCTCATTGCTAAAATGCACATTGCTGCGATTAACCAACCAGAATCTAGTATTCCAGAGAGCCGTTTAATAATAAAGAAAGACATGTATATCCATTTAAGACAGCAGCATTTCTAATTCAGTATAAACGCTGAGGCCCGAACTCGATCTTTACGTACTTCCTTTTTCTTTTCCCTGAATGGGTAAGAACCGAAACTCAGAGAGCGATGTATTGACTCGAATAAAAACAATGTCAATCTCATCGCGGCACATATGGCTTTTGCAAAGGCTGAAATAACAACACGGATCTGTGTATACTAATAGATGAGGTGAGGCAGGCTCTCCCTCCAGGCAGCTTTTATTGGTTTGGCCTCTGTTTTCCTTTTCTCTCCCTTGGCTTTGTATGGCTCAGAACTGGAGGTGGAGAATTGATGGACTGAGTGAAATAATTTATGGAAGGGGGAGTGAGATCTAAGAAACGTTCCACAATAAATAAAGGTTGAATTCTGGCATGTGTGGGTGAGTGGGTTAGTACAAGGTACACGTATTAAAAGAGCTAATCCAGAAGAGACGTGGGGTGTTCGGCTAACTGACAGAGTGTTTGGCAGCTCCTAAAGCCGGCTAATCAGACGGCTTTACTCGTTACTACCTTACTGCAGGAGAACCGCGTTCACTGCCAAATGCATGAGAGCGAAAAATACCGAGTGCACATTCCACGGGTCAGCACTGAGAACCACATGCCTTGAATTGGGTTTAGGCAGCAGGACCACATGGTATGTGGCCAGGTCTACAATCCGTCGATGTGTTTGGATAGGGTCTGATTCTGTTACATGTCAGTCAGTTATGAGGGCAATAATACCTTCAGTCAAAAACGCTTCCAGAGCTCAACTATAATGCTGTCTGGCCTTCGGACTAATTTGTGATGTTCTCAGCTGGGTTTATTTTATTCCTTCTGGACATTTTCTCATCCATGTAGCTATTTTGAACGCGCACACATGCTGAATATTGACTACTGCTATTTTATGACAAGGAACAAAACAAAACAAATGAGGTCTACGCCGGGGTATGCACATAACGGAGTACACCTTACCTTGTTAAAGAGACACTGTGGGTTGATAGTGCACACTGTACAAAATGCCTACAGACACATGGGAAAACATTGACTTGAAATACCACGAAATACACTGCAGTTGCAGGTAAAATGACAATAACAAATTTTGCTCTGTTTCTCACACAAAAGCTATTTTGTGGCTTTGTACGGCTTAGCTCAATTCTAGCAACAAATTCTATTCTTAAGGGTTGTTTAGATCCAGTAAACGTGTGTATGTAATACATTTCCGGTATTCAATCAAAACGCATTTAAAACATTATTTAAATTAGATCAACTTGAGAAGCCGAAAAGCAGAAAATCATGTTATATCAGTTTTTGTATCACTGCATTAGCAAACTAATTAACATTATACACACATACATGCATGCACACACACACGCGCGCACATATGTATATTACATACACACATTACATGAAATTCAATTCAATGCTCATCTTTGTGGCTTACAAAGCTTTTTGGCTTTTTTTTCACATAGAAAATGAATCTGTATTGATGAAGAGGTAATACTTTAGGAACCTTTTCTAACTATTACCTACACTATTCACCCTTAACTGCACTATTGTATATTGGATATGTATATAAAACATTGGCTGTTTATTAGTACTTATAAAAAACATATTAATGCCTTCTGCACGATCATATTTTAGATCCCATTCCTAAACTTAACAACTACCTTACTAACTATTATTAAGAAGCAGATTAGGAGTTTACTGAGGCCAGATTCATAGTTAATCGTTAATATTGAGAACTGGACCTACTTTACATCCCATAGATATCAACTTAAAACTACCTTACTTACTATTAAAAAGGCAGCAGATTAAGGAGTTCATTGAGTCAAAAGTCATCGTAAATAGTGGGAACTGGACCTTAAAATTGTGATGATAAAGTGATATAATGTATCTGCATTGTCGAAAATACAACCCACCTGACAATGGAAACTGCAGAAATGTGTTCCTAGGGCAACAGAACGCACAGCAAAAACATATGCATGCTTACGTTTTTCTCCTGATCAGGTTTGCATCAAGCATGATCCTGCAGCTTGACCAGTGTTTAGAAGAATACTGATAGGATTTATGAGTAGGCTGATTTTGTTTTTACAAACTAACACTATTATATATAGCTGTGTCAAATCCAGTTGTTTCAGACCTCTGATCTCCTGAGCTGGCAGACATAACAGCAGATGTTAATGAAAGATGAGCTACATGGACTAAATGTTATGGTTTCAACAGAGATGATGTTTATTTTACATTACCATCATCTGCAGATCTCCAGATTTAACTTGCATTTTTTGCCATAACAAAAAACAAAAGTAAGAAAAAAATACTTGCGTTCATTCTTGCTGAAACATTTCTGGAACAATGCATGTTTTTCTACACAATAGGCAGCATTTTTTGGTCCCTCGGTACAGCAAAGACTGCTAACAGAATTAAAAGACATTAGTTTTCAGTTTTCGCTAGCATATTGTTCAGGTCCGTATAAGGTCAGGCATCAGCGTGACTCAGAAATAAAAGACAAACTGGATCAAACAGCCTCAAAGCTTTCCTGGCCTTCCCCTTCCCTTTATACATACCTTAACTTCTCAAACTTCACATAGTTCTTCTCACACGCATTCACTAATTAAATACCTACTGCTAAATATTTCAAAGAATGTGCTGCAATTAAGTTGATAAAATCACACTCTGAACAAAGTAACAGGTCTAAGCAACTGCGCACAACGTAATGACTAAGGAATGGCAGATAAAAACTTCACATAGATAGGGTTCTGTCAAAGAACAACATCAGAAGTGCCAAACCTCAGTGATTCACGAACAAACTATGTGTCATTGATAACAACAGACAACGACACCAACACTGTTTTCTATCCTTTGTACTCCTCTACTGTGTTTAGACAAAGGTAGCAGGACTCATTAGTGTCTAAGTGGACATAATTTGGAGCTGTTTTGTGGGCAGCATGTGGAAAAGGCAGGCAGATCAAAGACAAAAGAGAAATATTCTGAACTCAAACATAAAGTCAGAGTGGAAAATGTTTTTTTTTTTCGAATCATTTTCAGTTAACAAGACTGTACACCAGGAACGGGATGTTACATGTCGTATTCATGGCACCAGAGAAAAAAACAAAAACAAGAATAGCCAACCTGGTCTCATATAAATATGTACCCCTGTGCACTTTTTGTGTGAAACGCTGCAGGTTTCGCTGCAGTTTCAAAGATAAATGTCCACTGATTGTCCACTGAACTTGAAACCGCAGTGAAATGTACTTAATGGTACGTATTTCATGTCTCCCTAAAAAGTGCACCAAGGTACATTTATGCCATGAGACCAGGTAGAAAAAAGCACAAAGCAGGCAGTCACTGAATACTGAAAGTCACCTTTAAAATCATCATCACAGTGGATTGTGAAACCCCAAACTTTTCTAAATCCTGTTAATAACCACTCGAAGGCTAGTCCTCACTTGACTGTGATGTTTAAGGGCCACTCATAAACCCTCACGCTCCGGAGCTCAGGGGTCCAATTTAGATACATTCTCTGAGTAGCTCTCAACCAACCGTGAATGTACACAACCTTCAACTCAGTGAAAATCTCCCATCAATGACTCCTAACAGCCCTTAACTGCGCATTGAGTTTCATTGTTAACAATATGTGGTAAAAAGAAACCCGTTCTATCCTCATCTACATGTGTCCTGAGGAGTCAGCACCCTCGAGTGTACCAGACGTTCACGGATCACATTTCGTTCATTTTCCTCTTTACTAGCTTCTGCTGGGTTGTTTATAAGCACAATATAAGTCTTAACTCTAAATGGGTCTTTGAGGCAGCAGCTGTGTTGAACAAAACGCATTTCAGACAGTGTTATTATTCTATTTCACGCTTTTCTATTCTGTACCTGGAGTTTTCAGATCGGCTGTGGCAAAAGGGAAGCGTTACTTGATCCATCTCCATGCGCGCTATTATCTTCCTGGCCAAGAGTGAAATAGTGCCTTATTGAAATCCCACAGCCAGATCCGCTCGGTGCCATCACACAAAACATGTTTTGGGTTAATCCCCCCGCAGGAAGCCGGGTTACAGACCCCTGCGAGAGGAACATGATAAGGCCGGTGAAAGTGTTTTGGAGACCAGCTTTCTGAAAGGAACCAGTGCTATGCTGAGAAGAAATTATTAATATCAATAATACATTTTTAAACAAACAATGGTGGGAGGAAAAGAGATCAAGCATAGATTGTTGAGCTTTTGGCAGGAGAGGAATTTAAGGAAGCCCACTGGTGACATATAAGAAAAAAGACATGCCTTGGTAAATCCTAATTCTGAGATTAAATGCAAAAAAGAGATGCCAAGTCATAATAAATAAATAAAACCCTTCATTTGTACATCATTTTCTTTCATCTTTTATAGATCCAACATGTTACATCTTATACTTTTGACTTTTTATCTAATAGTAACAGGGCATACAAATTATGATCATCAGTAAATCGTATTACTTTAGTAAGTCATAATTATGAGATTAAAAGTCAAATCTCATAATTGTTACATTCATGACATAAACTGAAATGATAGTTGTAAGAAAAGGTTATCAGATATAAGTTATAAGATAAAATTGAGAAAGTAGTCACTTATATAATGCACACAAATTTAGTGCATTAAGTGATTAAGTAAATTTTTGTCATGATTATGACTTCTTAACTTAAACTTTTCATTTCATAAATATGACAATAAATCTACTTATGATTTACTAAAACATGTTTTTTTTCTAATGTGGTGAAAATGGGCTAGATGCATGAGAAGACATTTTAAGAAGAAAAGCTACCTATTATTTGATACAGGAAAATACACAACAGACAGTAAAAAAAATATTTACTTGAATTAAAATTATTTTACAATTCTAACCTATATATTGAAACTTCTAGGACAGAAACCGTCTATTATTACCTGTGCTCTGAAGTTGTTTTTGTCCAATCAGTAACTGATTTGTGCGAGAAACATAAAAGTATTATTGACCTGGATAAGTAATCTGCCAATATAAATATCTGACTGCTGAACGACGCAACTGACCAATCAGAATATACTATTCCAGAGCGCTGTGTAATAAAATTATACATTACAATATTAGACTGCTAGCAAAGCTGGGCCTGCTGTCTGAATACAAGTTAATATCTGAGCCGAAGCTAAATCCATTTAAGAGCATATATTCGTGTTATTACATTCTCAGTGACCGCCACTGCTTCTGTCTCCCAGTAGCCCCCAAATATTAATCTAATGACGTTATGCTGAAATCTGATGTCTGGCATGAAATCTTGTTCATCTATCAATAGTATCTCATCCAACTATGAAATCTAGTATTTGGGAAATGGGGCCTGAAATGACATCTTCAGTAATACTCGCTGAGCCTTACAGTCTAGATCTCTGGAGTCGTTTCTCTGGAGCGCTGGTGTCATTCTGCTTAACATCTAAATCTTATCAAAACACGCAGGCGCATCGGGAATACTTGCAGCGATTTTCTGTTTTCGTACACGGTTGAGGTCAATGGCAATGCTATAATCAAGCAACTGTGGCTCTATCTGGGACCGCTGTATTGTGGTTGGCATGGGAAACTCAACTTCACCAGACCTAAGATTAAATTTAGAGAACGGCACAGTGGCAGTGGAATGAAAAATGGACTGAGTGAAGTGTAATTTTATTGGTCTGGATATCACAGAAGGCAAAGCTAAAGCATGGTCTATAATTACACTTGAGGGAAGATCAAGCGTAAATCCTGCCGCAGAAAAAAGGCAAAATTATGATTCTGATAGAGCAAGTGAGATGGAAACATGGATCTCATCACCCCTGGGACCCCCTCCCTTCATCCCACATAATATGTCATTAACAAAATGCACCCTTGTTTAATAGCCTACTATTAAACAAGGAAAACCCTAATTATGTTTTATGAAAATCATTATTAGCTCATTGCATTAACCTTATTACATAAACACACGCCGTAAAAAACGTAGCGATAGCACCATATGTCTGAAAGTGATAATAGCAAAAGCAAACTGCGGTACACTTTATGTACAAGACAGGTCAAGCAGAAAAGTGTTTGTGCTTAACCTTTGTTTGCCATCAAGCTAAATCAAATCTCAGGCTGTGTTCACTGAAATAAACATCTAATGCTCTTTAGTGGACAATTCCTATAGGCTTCCAAGTGAAAAAGAGATAATGTCCAATTAATGCTCATTTCTTTACTCAGAGGGCAGCGTGCTAAGCACTCCGAGTGGCAGAATTTCATTAGTGAACCAGCAGAGGGTGCAATAATCAACCGAGAGGGGTTCTTCCCCTTCACGCATTTAGTAGATGTTAAAAATAAAATAGTAGCTAAAGTGTGGTACGAACGGGAAAAATAGAAACGCAAATTAATACACAAAATGTAATATATCGAAAATATATTTAACATAGCGTGGTTTGGTCAATGTTGCAAGAGAAAGACATTCCTAAATGTGAAATTGTGTATGCACTTACTCCTAAACTATTTAAATGAACAGAAACACGTGTTAGCCTAGCATTATCGCGTCTGAAAAAACAGCCTGTAGTTTTCTTACCAGAGTGAATTATTCCTAAAATGCTCTTAATTTAAAAAAGGTTTTTAATTTAGAAACCCTTGATTCTCAAATCTTTCATAATCTTTTACGGGGTATACATAAGGTAGCGCTGTTAGCAAGCCATTCTAAGATCTCTAGTCAGTAGCTTACCCCCTCCATCTTCTTGACAAACCCATAAAACTGGGAGGACAGTCCCATAAATCAGCAAATATGGCTAGTAATTTACAGCATTCTTTGCCGCTCTTGATCCATGATTCATTTTCTGTTTGTGCTCAATTTTGACTAATAATGGAATCCAAGTCTTGCGCCTTCAATCTGTTTCACCACAAGACAAGATTAATACAAACAATATTCATTAAAAGCCATTAATGTGTGTCTTCTGCACTAATAGAGGCCAACAACCTGTGCTTTTTCTCACCCCCTGCATGTGCCAGCAAATGAAGTATGTTTCAATATGCCTATTAAACCAATCAAAAAGCAATCAGGCCTATTTTCTTTGTAATTATGATCTGTTTGTGTGGCACGGTAGTTCTAGGGGGTGAGCGGGGATTTGGCCTTCACCGCTCCGGAGTAAATATGAAAATAAACCACCTCTCAGGAAAGACCTAATTAGTCTGTCGCTCTTGGTTTTCCATTCGTTTTGTGGCCCTGACAGTTGCGGTCATGAGTGTCAGATTTAATCTGGCGTTGGGGTCGCGTGAGCCCTGGAGCGCTGGCGCGAGATCCATCACTCTGAGGGGAAGCAGCACCCATGAACATTCAATAACCGTCCCTTTATTGCTTGCTCCTATCTGCGCTGATAGATGTTTTTTATATAGCTCATTACAATGTCTTCATTGTTTATTGACATCCCCAAGTGACAAAAATATCCCCAATTTTGCGTTTCACAAACGTCTGCATTTATTTGGCTGGAATGTGCAATCGCTATCCCTAGGCCTGCCTTCAAATGATGTCGAATTGCAATCACTGCTGCTTTGTTTGTGCTATGTGCGCATGCATTCATTCTGCATTATGATGGAGGGCGAAATATGAGCATTCATAGACCTATGGCTTCGTGTGTGAACTCACAGTGAAGTTCACCGCCGATGAGTAATGTCATGAAGATCACAGCTGAAATCAACAAAGAGTGAAATCAGAGAAGTTACCTCCTGATTAATCTTGACTTCTCGTTTGGTAAACACTCTCTTCATCATATCTTCCTTTGGCGAGTTTTAGACTTGTACTGAATATACCCATTGTGCTTTTTGCTCTTGGTGTCAGCCATAAGGTGAACTCACTAGGTAATAGTGTGGATATATTTGGAATAGTGTGCATGCTATTTCTGCATTATATTGTATAAACAACATTTCCACATCAAAATGATACACTGTTCATACCTGTAATGACAAAATATAAAACCAATCAAAATGGAAACATTCCTATGAAATAAATGTAAAATTAAAATATTATCAATATCTACACTACCATTTTTGAGTCTCTTGTGTTTGATACAGCAAAAACAGTAGTATTATGAATTGATGTAAATTGTTGTCATTCGTACAAATTCATATAAAATGGCAGCTCATAAAATACGTACGATTTAGCAAAAATTGTATGAATTGCCATGAGATCGTGCTGGAATTTTCAGCAGACATTCAGTGTCCAGTGATCGTCCAGAAATCGTTTTAATATATTGATTCTGTGCTTGAGAAGCATTTCCTATCAGCATCAGCGTTAAAAGCAGCAGTGTTGTTTAATTTTTTGTAGAAACCATTTCAAGATTCTTCGATGAATAGCAAGTTCAAATAGCATTTATTTGATTTGATTATTCAGATAATACTTTTTAAACTGCTGCAACGTGCATGCTACTTGCTTTAACTGCTATCCATAGAAGAAAATACTTAAATGGTTAATTCACAGCTTCTTCTGCCAGTGTTATTTCATCTACAGGTCTTAAGTGAACTGACCTCAGTGGCCCCTGTTGAGAACTCCATTGGTCACGCAGCTGATGACCTCAACAGTGACCTCCTTGACTGACACAATTTCAAATCGCCTTCACCAACATAAACACATTATGCAGATGGCAGACTCAGCTTTTTGTCCGCAGTCTTAAAACAATTTAGTGTGGTCCAAGTTTGGTTTACGCACACCTGTAACAAGCATTTTTGCTCATGTGTGCCAACACCTGTACAATCCCTGACAGCATTCCGAGCGAGCAGGTCTCCACACTCATTAGGTTTCATTAGTGAGGTCTGTGAGAAATCCCTGAAAGATGCACACAGAGGTCTTCAGAGGAAACACATGCTAGTGCATCACTTACTAAGTTGTTGAGGATTTTTTGCCATCAACAACAAACTAATTTATGCTTAATTGTAAACTGGAAAAGGGTGTAAGCGAAAGTATGTGAATGAATTAGTTTTTTTGTTGACTTTAACAGCTCGACTGCCAGTTACCCATTATAACACTTTCAACTGCATATGTATTAATTCCCTTTTGTTTTTCCTGTGCCAAATCAACTCATAATGGAGTAAATTTCACTCACAGCAGGTGAACATAATTATTTACCTCATGCAGTGTTTATTCTAAAATGTCTTATGAATTGCTAGGTTCTGCTGTATATTGTTTTATTTATATTCATTATGATATGTGAACATGTAGAAACTTTTAATTGTGAAACAAACCCATAAATAAAAAATGCGATCAATGCATCTAGCACAGAATATAATTTTTTTTAACAGTGTACATGCTAATGGCAAAAATATATGTGAAGAAAAAAATGATATTGCAATGATTTTGCATTTGCTCTTAAAACTTTTGTTCGCTTGCTAAAATATTGCATTTGCTTTGCAAAACCTTTTGTGTTTTCTCACAAAAGTATCGTGTTCCCCTGAGAAGCTTTTTATTTGCTAACAAAAGCATTAAAATATAGTTTTTCTTCCCATGCACCTCATATTAATTCCACTGCAAAAGTTTTACAAGCAAACAAAGTTTCTTGGGGGAATGCAAAGGTTTTGTGAATAGATTATCATTTTTCATTCAGCACGCACAGTTCAGGGGTGTTTTTTCAAAAATTTTGTATCACAATGCTATGCGTCCTTATTTTATGTCTTGAAAGTAAATGAAACAAATAACCACAAATATATGTGATCCGAATTCCCATATAAATAACTGTCAGGCTAAATTTTCTGCATGCAAAATGACTGCACAGGCGACGCTGGATTTTTTGGCAAGGCATATGCGAGTAGTTGCCTTCTTTACCGGGGTTCAAACAGGTCTAACGTACCACCCCAGAGTGACAGGAGGTTAACCAGAGAGTGTGGGAGACTACTGCCTCTCTGCCCCCTCGGGGTGAACGTGTCAAATGGTGCCAAGACAGGACTGCCCTGTTACCCCACGGGTCACTTCCAGGTGTCGGTATTAAAAGGCAGTTACACTCTCAAGCATAGGCAACAGTCTGTCAGCCTATTTCATCATCACAACCCCTAGGAATTCCTCAGCAGTTGGTTTTTTACACTTTCGTCTCTAATCAATTTACACATGCTGTGAACACTTAAGCTATCCAAAAGTTTCCTTTCTTTGCGGAGTGGTATTTAAAATGCTAAGTCTGCTTGAGGAATACGTTCAGCTCGTATATCATTCCTAGGGGGGTCCGCAATTTTCTGGAATACTTTAAATTAATGAACCAGATGGTATTTTCACAACAACACCTGCGATGTTTTGGCACCCAGTATATCCCAAAATAAATTTGTACCTGGAAAAAAGTCTTGGCAGTGACAGTTAAAATGATCTAGAAGCACCCTGGCCCTTGCTAACCTGTTAATATCTCTCTAACATCTCGGCTGACTCTAATGGAGGTGATTTTTTATTTGACTTCTTATTTTTTTGGTTGCAGTTCAGTGTAATCTTTCAAAGAGACACATCTGTCTGGGATAAGTTCCAAAGGAGCAGAGGGGCAGAAAATGTAAAAGCCAATTTCCATGTGTCGGATACTTATAAGTTAATGTGCGGTAAGAGCTTTGCAATGGGAAACCTGCTGTCGGCGTCTCGCTGTTTGGGGTAAATTTATTAGCTGGACAGATACGACCGCATGACATGCTGGGTTAGGAATGCTGGAAGTGTCCGAGTGAACGAGCGTACGCTCTGCCATTTATTTTCATTATTTTGCCTTCTGTAAAATTGCCAATTACTGTTAATATGTCTCAATTTATACACCCCCCACCACGCGTCATTCAGAATAAACATATTCTGGTATATTAAGGCACAGCGTACACATGTCAGGATATTTAAGCCACCTGGACTGAGATTGGACACGGAGAGACTATAAAAGCCCTAATGCGTCTACTGTTTGTGCAGACTCTATAAGCAGATGAAATTAACATCAGAGGAATAAAATAACATGCACAAATCTTTTTAATCCAGCTAAAAGTAAACTTTAAGACTTTAAAATTAACCTGATGTTTCATATTTTTAGGTTACTTCAGCTGCCTTAATTTCATGAAAAAGATCATTAAGAATAAAAATCTTCTTTAGCTTAATATTTTATAATGCTCTTAATGTTTTGTAAAGTGGTGTAAAGAAAATCAACACGCATAATTTCTTAGTTCTCTTTTTATTTATTTTAATAAAATGAAGGGGTTGTAAAATTAGCGTTACAGCGAAACAATAGCTATACAGCAGTGCAGAACTACTCTGAAGTGACACCAATGTTTCAATAACTGAAACAATACTCTGACAATTATGTGTGACTTGATTTTTTTGCCTCAGTGACAATTATATGACAATTTTATGAAACCACTAAAGTACTGCTTTTGATTTTATCATTTATGACCTAATTTTCAGCAGCATTCAGCACATATAAAAGTACTAATACAAAAAAATAAATACTACTATTATTATCAATAAGAATTGCACTTAGAAACATTATAAATACCTTATAATTTTTAACTACTTTCTTTACAAATGTATCTGTAAAGTAAACAATATCTATTATTAATAGTAATGCCTATTATTAACATATTGGCTGTTTATAAAGTTCATAATCTGCATGCATGAGCGTATTTCTACATTCCTTATCTGACCCGATGCCTAAACTTCACAACTACCTTAATAACTATTAATAAGCAGCAAACTAGGAGTTTGAAGCAAAAGTCACAGTTAATGATTTATTCATAGTGGGAACTGGAGATAAAATATGACCAACGCATTAATTTCTTTAAAACAAATTGAGAGAGAAAAAATGGTGGGAAAAGTCAAATAATATGGGACATTTCAACAGTAAAAGACACCTCAGATACCTCAGGGATCACAGCGATCTGACAATTAACTTAGCTGCCCTCTCTCCAGGTGGCTTACCTCAAGACAAGAGCGCTAGTCTAACACCGGGCTAAAGGGTAAAATGAGGAAGGAAGCACTATGACGCGAAGAAATGCATCATGCTTTTTCAGACATATTAACGAGACGGTGTCTTTTAGACAGATCTAGCAAATAACAATAAATGAAAATGCAAAAATAAAAAGTGAGCATGTCTCTAAAATATTCCATAAAAGTAAGAACTGCAAAGTGAAAACAAGCTAATGAAATAAATCAAATAATTATCTGTGGGCTTTAGTGATAAAGGCCACTGCAGCGCTCAGAGCAGTAATGTGCAGTATCTAGTGATTTAATTAGAGCATAATGGATTTGGCTAATCAGTGACACAATGTGTTGTTTTACGGTCCTCCGTTGAGAATACTGCTCATTTCAGAGCAGATAAAGAACAGGAGATTGTATCGCTCCTCACTGACAAATTGCAACCCAATTCATTACCGGACCTGGATGTGTTGGCGCAAAAGATAGAATAAATAACGGCGACACTGGACAATACTATAATTCATGGCTTTTACTTTACATAAAATGTTGGGTTTCCCTTCCTGAATCACCAGGATTAAGTATCGCATGAGTCACTCTCAGATAGGACCACATGAGAGGCAGAACTGGTCTATTATGTCTCCGTCAGCCTTGAGCTTTCTCCAGAAATCATTACTGTATGCGGCCCGCTCATAAACCTTGACTTTTCTTCGCTTAGACTGCCACGACAGTGTTTTTAATCAGGCAAGCATCAACAGCCCTGTTTATCTAAAAGTCAAAATCATTTATCGTCAAGAAAAATCACAAAAAAACACGGCGAAATAAAACTAGATTCTGCGGTATTCGAAAGCATTAGGCGTTCGGGTTTTTCAAAAATAGAAAAAGTCACATTGACAGACTGTCCTTTTCTATCTGCCGATCTTTCCAAGTGTGCCAATATCCTGTCTGTGCTGGCACCATGTGGGGATTCACATGGGGCGCCCGAGGCATGGAGATGTGATTAATTTAACTGTGTCAAATAGTTTTACTACTAGGTTTCACTGTGTTTACTGGGAGGAGGAAAATGGTTCTTATACAATTATATCCAGTGGAACGTTCACCTTCTGTGACCGACACGGCTAGTGTGTTTGATTCTCTTTCTTTTTGCAGTTAAAGCCCAATACTGATTTTAAATCAAAAAATAATTTTCTAATGTACACTTTACTAAAATGACTAAATACGTTTCTGCGTACGCCAATATTTTTTTAATGTAATTAAACAGCTGATTCAAAACCGGTCTGAACTCAACGCAAGCATTGTCAGTGAATTCAGATTCAAAACAGCTTTAGTCAAATGATCACTGGACTGCAAAACTAGCCTTAAGTTGCTGGGATATATTTGTAGAAATAGCCAAAAAATACATTTCTTTTATGCCACAAATCATTAGGACATTATAAGGATTGTTCCATTACGATATTTGGCCAATTTTATACCATAAATACATCAAAACTTAATTTTTGATTAGTAATATGCATTGCTTAGAACTTCATTTGGACAACTTTAGGCGATTTTCTGAAAATATTTAGTTTTTTGCACCTTCAGATTGTAGATTTTCAAATACCTGTATCTCAGCCAAAATTGTCCTATTCTAGCAAACCATCAATCATCCTTTCAGGTGATGTAATCTCAATTCTGAAAACTGACACACGACTGGTTTTGTGCAGGAGCACATTTTCTTTCACTTAAATTTCCACCCTCTTTCATACAAAGCTATAATGTACTTCAGGTTTGCTTTGGCATCTTTTATGGCAAAAATAAAGCGAGTCACGCAAGTTTGGAATGATATAAGGGTGAACATGACATATTTATAAGAAATAATTTACTTTATAAGTGAACTGTCCCTTTAAGAAGAGTCTAGATTCAGACCTAGCCTGTCTGCTTAATTAGCAACATATGCAAAGTCTGAAGAAACTCCAGACTTACACAGACTTCTTGGATCCGACTGTTAAATCGGATCCAGTTGGATAGAGAAGCCTGATAAACAACTGAATTAATCTGAGTTATACTGATGAATCTTAAGCAGTTTCTGTTATTGGTAACATTTGTATTCATTTCCTTTCATAATCATATTCCCAAAGTTAGCTTTATTCTTTCATTTTAAATGCAATTTTCTCTTGTACGATGTAAAAATGTAATTTCACCTGATATGTAAAAACGGACTGAAGATTAATTGAATTTGCCGAAACACGTGATTTATGTTTCTGATTTACAGTCGCAAAGCTGCATGTCCTCCCTTAGAAGAAACATCACATTGAAGATCAATATAAAAACTGTTATTAGTTGCTTAGCAACATGTCATCATGACAGCGGCGGTTTCATATTTCTTAAGGCTATAATCTCAGCGGTGCTGCTGGACTTTTGTTCTTCCACCTCTCTGCAGACACAGCGAGTGTGTGTGTGTGTGTGTGTGTGTGTGTGTGTGTGTGTGTGTGCATCTCTACGGACGTGCGGCCTAACAAAGCCTCATCGAGCAACACCTAACTACATTTCACAATATACACAGGGGGTGAACTGAAGAAATCTTTCACCGACCCCTTCACATGTCAACACGATAACAGTGGCCATGTGTCTTTCCAGTATATTGACCAAAGAAATCAAAACACCATGCCTCATTTGCTGCGCTAGGGAATGGACTTTGAATTCATTTTTGGTTGAAGAAGCATCAAACTACTCTTGATTAAGCTACTAATGATGCGTCAGTGACAACAAGCTGCCTCGTGGCTTTAATTGATCTTCCAATCTCACTCTGCTGAGATCTCTCCTACCTGCAGCGTGGGACGGGCTATTTTAAGAGATGATATATTATTCCTCTAAAAGTCAGTGGCTGAGGTGGAGAAAAAAGGGAGAAATGACGGCTCCCCTTACAAGATGGCATAATGAGCCTCGCCTGCGACCGAGCTGCGAGATCCGCCCATTAAAACGAAACCCCATGTTTGCCATCGTTAAAAAAGCAGCTGCATTTTCACAGGTCATGACTGATAGGCCACTCGGAGCGCTCTGATGCAGGCTAAGCTAATTGTTGAAATGCTCATTAAATCAGATAAAGTATCACATAAATCAGACTGACGGTTTGAACTATGGTCAGCCTGCGCCGTTTGGTGGGAGTAAATCTCCCAGGGACATTTGTTCAGTGCCTTAGATCTCATTACATCTTTTTCTTGACAAAGTTCCAGCACCTCTGATACTGTACAAAGCCTGGACTTAAACACAGCTGGTTTCTGTGGGCCTTGGATGAAAGTGGAGCTTGACATAATGTTGCAAATCTGAGCATGAAATGAGAATTGTTTTATGTGTTGGATTTGGGTTTAACAGCCTTGTTGGTAAACCTGAGACACGAAAATGGCAACAAAACATCGCACGGGCCATAATTCTTCACGCATAACGTGACCCAGGCTCCATCGTAAATTTAACTGAACAAGCAATTAAACAATATTGACGTAATGCTGTATATAAATGGGGAAAAAATCTCATAAATATTGATGGGATGGATCGAATTTTTGGTTCCGAGTGTCCTGACATGTACTAGCGACCAGACATCGTAAATAAAGGTTAGCGATGATGAATGTAGCACGTTGGGAGATATGAAGCATTGATTTTATACACCCTCCTCTGACTCTGATTCGTGACCTGTTGGCAGTCTGAAGGCAACACTCCATCAGATCCTGCTGCTCTCTTGGAAGAGCAGGGTAATGCATTAAAAGCCTCATTTAGAGCACATGTTTTGGGTGTGGGAAGCCAAATGTTGACATGCAACACAATTTGAGCGTGCCTTGCTAAATCTGCTTTGTGATTAATAACTCACTGGCTTTTGCTAACCACATGCAAACGGATGTGTCGTTTCTCATTACCGTTTTATTATTGACTAATCAATATTTCACCACAGTGATGCTTCCACCAGATGTCAACAAGCAAATTGAGATACAGTGTTTCTTAGATTGAAAATAATCCAACAGGCTTTGTTAGCATCACGATGCACATGTGAGCTCTGCGTATCGTCCAGGGCTTTTTACAGACAGCCTTACTGCCTACCAAATAGTCAAGAACCTGTTGTAGTCACAAAGCTTTATTAAAATTGTATATAAGATAAGAAATTTATGGAAGTTTTGTTTCTGCCTCAGAGTACAAAATACAAAAGATAACTACGAGATGAAAGTTTCAAATAAGAGTTGCGAGATACAAAGTCACACTGCGAAATAAACTTGCGAGATTTAAAATCGCAAGATATAAATTGGAATTGCAATATATAATATTAGGTGACATTGTCAGAAATAACATCGCAACTAAAGACTTAGTTACATTGTGAAATTTAAATTCACAGTTGTGAGATATAATGACATTTTGAGAAATAAAATGAAATAGAAAGAAATGAAATAACAATATAAAAGAGCTGCAACTGCAAGATATAGCCTGTTACAACTGCTTGATATAAAGTCACATTGTAAGGTATAAGGACACAATTTTGAGAAAAAAAAATCTGTTACAAGTAAAGGTTGTAATTATAAGAAATAAAATTGTATTTGTGATGCATTTGATAGATAAAGTCACAATCAGCTTTTAATTGTTTTACTCTGAGGCAGTAATGGGTTTCCATCATTTAGAAATAAATCACCAAAAAAAATACAAATACCAAATTAAATTGTATAATCAATTCCCAGAATCCCGCCGTGTACCACCTGAGGCAGTCTGTGTACCCCAGTTAGAGAAGCACTGCTCTAAATGAAAGACAGCAGGGTAACTCCCTTTTCTCACACCTCTCTCCTCTTGGCAGAGGGAAGATTCCTGAGACAATGTACAACTTTGACACCAGCCGTTATTTTAGCGAACGCCTAATTTCATGCTGACAACTCCAGAGCCAAGAGAAATATTCATTTCAGCCGTCTCCAGGAGTTTAGATAATCTGGCACTCTGAGACAGCATATGGAAAAACTGAAGCCGAGGAACCGTGCGCGACCAGGGTGTTTAAATCAAGACCTCTGAGGAGAGGATAAAATATCTCTCACGAAATGTTTACATTCACAGTATTTCTTTACGCCATAGCTTCGTCTGCTTTTCAAAGGCAAGTAAGATTTACGTAAATGACACGGTTAGTGTGAAGACCAGGCAAACCAGTCGCTCCCCATGCAAAGATGCATAGATCTTTTAACAAGTTTGTACAAAAAGCGGAAGGCGAAAGTTTAAGTTTGTGCTTTCTGTGTTTTGCAGTGTGTCCAACGAGCAGTACTTACTGAACATATTCCTATGGGACGTAATTGGTCTCGCTACATCTGTAGAAAGGAAAATTCAGATTGCTGTAAATCAGGATAGAAAAAGAGAAAACATCATACTCTTTCCCATAATGATATGAAGTTCATGTCCGAAAACCACATCCTTCACATTGCATCTGGCTGCTTGGTCAATGTTAAACCATAAACCACACCAGCGACTCAGCACTCATCAGTCCACCCATCTGCATATAATTACAGATACATAGAGCTTGGCAGAGAAAACTTGCTAACTACTTTAAATCATCCTCGAATTGGCAGCAGTTATAAGCGTTGGGTTTGAGTAGATGCATGGTCAGGTCATTATAAGTCAGGCTCAAAATACATGATCAAATTCCTTCCTGTCATCGTGTCTTACTATTTGGCAGAGCAAACACAATATCTAGAGCTCTGACAGTGCTATTTTTTTAACAGTCTCTTATGCCAGCACGATCACCAAGGTAACACTAATAAAGATTTAGGATGTTCATTATTCACAAGCTTGTACAGACGAAGCAAGCTCAGTTCAAAATTAAATGTGTTTTTGCTCTACGAAATGACAATTTAGGCTAAATTGATTTGTCCCTGGCTCTTGTTGTAATTCTGAGCTTGAGTACTTGGAATATTTTTGTTGCTGTACTACCTGTGGTCAAATGGAAACTATACGCACAAGCTAAATGAAGCAGTGCTAATGCAGCTCTTAGGAAATGCTTGTTAGCTTTAATATATGAACGGATAACTGTGACGTACTACAGTTATCCACACAGGGAAGAAATTCAGTTGAGGTCTAATCTCATCCTCAGATTGGTTAGTGTACGGATGGTCACAATCCATTTGCTGTTCGTCTGAAACAAAAACAGCCAGTACTGACTCAGACAATCAGTTTCAATCTAACTGGCTATAGAGGTAACCTGGCAACCTCATCTTCTTTCATCTTCAAAAGCACTCATTGGCTCAACCCAGCGTTTTTGGCATCAAATCTTTGAAAAATGTTCAGTTTTGATTTAGGCACTTAGTGGAAAGAGGTTTTCAAGATCTTTGAAGCCAAGAAACCCACAAATATGATAAACTGTCTAACAAAAAAAAATCTATCTATCTATCTATCTATCTATCTATCTATCTATCTATCTATCTATCTATCTATCTATCTATCTATCTATCTATCTATCTATCTATCTATCTATCTATCTATCTATCTATCTATCTATCTATCTATCTATCTATCTATCTAGAATTGAAAAATATTGATTTTGTACATTAAATGTATTTTTTGTTCTAACAACTATTACAGTATGAAAACCTATATTATTGAAGTCAATAATAATATATCATTATCATTTGCCATTAACTGTATATGCAAGCAAAACTAGATAAAACTATTCTGTTATGCCTCTGAAAATCTGATCACAAAGTCTATTTGTTGTTATTTTTATGTGTTTTTGGGAAAATATTTTAATAGATTTTTTTTTACCACGTTGGAATATTAATATTGTATAATGGACCATATCACAGCTTAAATGGGCCAAAATGAGTTCTGAGTCCACTTTCAAGGTCAGAGATAAATTTAAAAATAACTGGGTCCTATTTCACTAAGTTCACTTAAGGGGATCTGATTTTTTAAATGTGTTTTTTTAATCTAAATTAAACTGATTAAGGGATTAGAAAGTAAGCAAAGCTATTTGCTGCTTAAAACTAACAAAAGTAACTTGATTCCATCATGTATACTGCAAAAGAAAGGGCACACCTCTCAGCCCATGCAAAGCCAGTACAAAGGAGATGGTAAGCAGAACCTCAAAAGACCACAACAGAGCCATAAGAGCCTGGACCAGACAGGATAATGTTCCTCTAACACACTTAGAGCAATTGACTTAATTATACCGCCCTTGGTGCTTGACGCTTTCTCTTGAGATCAGCTTTGGTTAAAGACACTTCAGTTTCAAGCTAACACACCAGCATGCATCTGCTCACAGGACCTCCCATGGCAGCTCTCTCCCGAGAGCAGTTTGACATCTCCCTCACCCCTGAACACACATGCTCAGACGCTCTTCTTCCTGTCCCACATATGACACTGTCCTGTTTATCAGCTTTAATTTCACTCTGTTGTCTCTGCTTACTGCTGTAATTGAGCTGTCCTGTCGCTGAACCGGCCCAGTGGGACCTGTATGTAATCAGCCAGGTGCTCCCAAGGGCCTCTCGCTGTCTGTGACAACTGCTACAGATGCCTGCGGCGCTTTCCTGCTCACCTGTTCCACGTGCTGCATTGTGTCCCACATCTAATGCATTCATGCATTTGTTTTAATTGTTAATTAGGACTTGTAATTGTTTATTAGGAAATTTTCCGTAGCATGACATTTAGTAAGGTGGACTCATTGAATGATGAAGAACACTGGGTATCGCATGGATAAAGCATCTGCGAAATAAACATGTCAGAATGGGCTACCTTAGTTTATAGTTTACCTGATTATGTAAAATTTGAGGTAGGACTAATGTTAACAATAATCACGTGGCTGTGTTTAAACTATAAAGGGAACTTGCCTTGCAACCCTAATTCCCGGTCTATTATATTAATCAATGAACAGATGTTATGTATATGAAAGTATCTATAGTTCACACATTTGTGCCCGAACAATGGTGTCGTTTCATCACTTCTGGTACTTTGCGCAGATCCTGTCATTCTTCAATCCCATTGGCCAAATATGTAGAAGGGGCGGGGCTTATGTATATTTTTGAAGGAGTGTGACAAAATTACTTTAGTAAGTATGTTAAGTTTTACATCAAGATACGTATAAACACCGCTTCAAGAAATTGATGTTATAAATTCAGAACATGCTTTACATATAACTAATGAAATCAAAAATTGCTTAAAATAGATTTAAAAAGCCATTTTATAAACGATGTGCTCTATTTAGCTTCTCTGACCTCTGACGAAACATTTCTGGATTCAGATGCCTTTTGCCTTTCTTTCTCCGTGAGATAACCTACCTGTATTGCTATAGCCTAATTTTTCAGGTTTGGGAGACAGCCCTTCTGTTTTCCACGCAGGCTGTTTGTCTCATGGTCAAGAAGGCTTCGCATTAATACACTTTGAAAGTATGCAGTCACTCACTGGGCCTTATTTTCTGCGTGATCTCTGGCCTTGGAAATATCACATTGCCCCAGGCTTTCCCTGTATGAAAGGAGAAATGAATCCTCTCAGCTGTAGTGTGGGGATATTTTTAGAAAGCTGAATGGGGTTGCAAATACACCATATAAAGCCAGATACTGTTTCATTTTAGAATTAAAGGAAGCTGGCTACTAAAATATTTTGTTTCCACAAATTTTACATTTTCACACATTGATCTCTTTCCTCAGAGGATAATGCTTCATGTGGCCTAAAGAACATGGGTCAAGTGTGCAAATTCAACATGCAGGAACTAGCTTCAATACATTATCCAGCCTCATTTCGCTTAGAGAAAATCAGTTAGTTGAGCAGAGTTCAGAGGTAAATCTTTTCTTTACAGTTCCTTAGCAACCAAGAACTTATTTGCATATAATTGTAAAAGGATGAATAAACACTTTTGTTTTTTTGTTTTAAAGCAATCCTTCACTTTAAAGGCCAACAAGTGGGCACATTGCGCTTTGAAGGCCAATGCATTTCCAGCATGCGTTGGCTCTCTGGATAGTTTGCTTTTTATCAGAAACAATAACCATAACTAATCATATAAATAATGACAGTAATTACACGTAATAATAATCTATTTTATGTCTCACCGCTCGAGGTGAAAAGAGGGAAATTGCTGAAATGCATAGCGTGGAATAGATCCCAGTTGTTCTTTTTTACAGCATTCTGTCTGGCTTGTTCCAAAGTTCAGGGGGCAGAAATAGAACAAGGCACAAGATATTTAGAGGCAAATCAGCGAGAACACTAGACACCATTCAACACCATGTCACCAAGGAATCCCCCTCAAGCCTATTCTTGTTTAAACTGGCCAATGCCCAAGAGCGTGCACTCGTTCATTAATATTCATTGACTCCTGAGTGTAATAATAATGATGGGCAAATGTTACCATTTCTATCCCTCACTCATAGAACAATCCGTTATCAGAAATCCCTGTATACCTTGGTATAATTCTCTGTTTAATAAGGATTTGAAAGAAAGCTGTGCAGGTTTCTTAAGGCTCAAATTATACAGCACTGCTGGTAGTTGCTGCAGAGGAATATTTGCTCACTGTTAGCTCATTGGAAAGCTAGGAAAAGGTTATTTTAAGTTGTATTATCACCTGAAACACTTCAGAATAAATATCCTCAGCTCTCAGTATCATAACCCATTGGCTAATGCATATATCTTAAATCAGAATACATTAAAAAAAAAAAAACATCGGAAGGTGTTTCTTACAACAATGACAAATTTATTTAATCATTTATTTGAGCTGCTCCAGCAAGTGTATTTACAAACAATGGCATTTGTAGATATAAAAACGTGTCATATCATAATGCAAGTCAGCGCTGTACCGTCAGAGACGCCACAGCAAATCTAATATTCAGGCAACACAGCCAAGAAGCTAAGGGAAATGGTGGTTTAGATATCATGGTCTTCACAGCTGTATGAAGAAGCAGGTGTGGAAAGAATTACGAAATGATGGCTAACACTGAAGAAATATTCTCTGGGACGAAGACAATGAGAGAATACAGGAACACAACTGCCTTGTGATGAAAAACCCAGGTTTAACAAGAGCTTGTTTCTTAAAACCTCAAGTTTCGTATATGGACAAAAACAGATACAGAAGTCATTTTACAAAAATAACATTTCCTGAATTAAACCGACTAAAAACGTCCTTTTAGGTTTGTTCCCATGACGATAAACGGACCACAGCATTTATTTTCGCGGTGCAACAACAGAACATTGCAGACTTTAAAATGTTCCACAGGATATTAAAAAAAATGTAGATAGGTTTATAAGCATATGATTTAGCAGTGACAACACAGCAGTGTTTTTTAAGGACTAACCAGCACAAATTCCTAGTTGTCTTTATGGATACTGAACTATTAAATATTACTCAAAATAAAAAAAAGATTTAAAAATGCATTAATTTCCAGAAAAAATATTAACAAATTTATTTGATATTATGACTTTGAGACTGGATTATTTCTTAGCTCCTCTTTTATCTTATTACTTTTGTACCAGTGGTTCCAAATCACTATATGATATGATTTGCTAAACAACATACGGATACATAGCATCCATAGGATCCATGTGCTTCTGTGTTATCATTTTAAAAAAAAAAACATAGTAGCTAGCCAAACATAACCACGTGAAGTCAAAAGCTACCTTTATGTTGCTTACCAAATTGTTGATAAGTAGAGGCGAATGAAAAACATGAAAACCATTCAAGGAAGGAAAACCAAGACCGGGGCAAATATTTACCCTGTTTTGTGTCTGTAAAGGCCATTACTATTGATCCCAGCAGGAGATCTCATCTTTCTCCATCTCTGGCCAAGTTCACCAGAGTAACGCTAGCCCGCGGCTAAACTGGACACCGCGCTCCTCCCGTGCTCCTGTCGATTTTTTAATTCCAGAAATAACCCACATGAGGCCTCGCAGTATGTGGTCTGCGTGCCAGGCACTTTGGACAACATCAAAGAGCCTATTAAATCACGTTAGGGTGTCAGCTGCCACCGGGGTGGAAGCAGTGCTCCGCTACTGTTTCAGCAGATCCCAGATGAGCGTTTAATGCGCACTGCTCAGTGGTAAAAAAAGTAAATAAATACAAACGGCACGGTTGAAATGCAGTTCGTTTTGGGGAAAATAATTTCATTACTTTCACTTCATGCTCAGAAAAAAGTGTTTTTACATAATTAACAATTCAACTGGCAAGGTATGCGCTCATTTCGTTGACCGAATTAAAATGTTAATGCTGTTCATTTTGATTACTCTAGGGTGAAAAGACAGGAAGCTTTAGAAAATGAATGCAAAACCGTTTCCTCCCTCCTACCCAAGAATGACGTGACCCCTGACGGACATGATATGGTAAAGTACTACTGATATCATTTAAAGGATTGACTTGCTAAAGTATTAACCCGTTATCATAAGTTACGCGGTTGTTATCTGTCTAAATCCAAGTAAGTTGACTGCAGCTAGGCATTTGTGTTCCTTTCTCCTGAATCCTGGCTGATGACTAATACAACAAAGTGTCAAGAGCACTAAGACTGAACAATAAATAAGAAAAAGATGATTCACCAAACAAATTAGTATATTCACTCAAACGATCGATCGGTGAGGCTCCGTACTCCTAACAAAACATTGATTTTGGCAGCTACACTTGAGCATTTTACTTCAAGAACACCACATCTGCGTTTCAGTCCCATGTACACCTGTACACAATGTACAAAACGAGTGCTTATCTGTTTCTTATATCTACGAAAAATTGTCACCGTTCACCTGAGCACCTGAGTCCACGAGGACTACTCCGGTTGAGATATTAAAAAGCTCCCTGCTCTCCCTCTTTACAAGGGATGCTATCAAGCAACAATTTTGCCTTGATATCTAGTAAGAGTCAGCAGTTTGAGTCCATAGTGACGACGTTTTCCCCACAATGCACGTGGAGAGATCCCTCAGACGATCCTCTTGCTCGGTTATAAGACTTCTCTTTTCTGGACGGCAACACTGAAAGCGGTCTTTGTCATTTGAAAAAGAGTCATTTTCTTGCTCTGCCCCCAATTACAAGTCCCTCTCCAACGTCACATAGGGGGCACCGAAAGGACACAGACCTATTTTTGTGTGCATGTCACAGTTTAGTGGGTTTTTAGTGTGAATTTTTTTTTCTCGTGGGTGGGGCTTTTGTTCATTGAAAACCTTCCAGTTATATCGCCAAAGGAGCGTCTTCCTGTACGAGAAACTACTTTTTAGCGGAGAGAAAGATCTCAATGTTTGTTAAAAGTGCTCGATCACGAGTCCTCCTGCGTTTTTCAGGGATGCAGGATGCTATAAGGAGGAGAGGGAAGCCAAAAGAACCAGCGCTGAGGCCAACAAGGGCACTACAGTTTGAAGGCGTCCGGCGCCGTTGACATCACCTCGGGATGGTTCGGCAGATTCGTGACTCGTTCCGTCTAAATGGAAGAAGAAATAAGATTTATAAAGTATTATAAAGAAGTAAGTAGTACGAGTGTGCAAAGAAAAACCCCAGGTCTCATGAAAACATGTACTTCTGTGCACTTTTTGTGCTACACTGTTTTTTTACGTGTTTTAATGCAGGTTTCGCCGCAGTTTCAAAAAGAACCCTGGCCCATTTTTATTACGTTGATATAGTTTAGTGTATTGCGGCGGTTCAGAATTAAAATATCCATTGACTGTTGCTAAAAGTTAATGCTTTGAAAAAGTTAAAACCGATATAAAAACGCGACTTCCTTTTACACAGATTTCAAACCATAGTTACATGGGATTTGAACCAGAGCTCCTCGCCTCTTAAGTACATCGCTGTACTCCGTGAGCTACCAAACAAACCTATCGTTTATGAAAACCTATAGATATGAATCTGGATATGTGTGATGCTAGCGTTCGAACGCATCAGTTTTAAAATTTCCCAGCATATTAATATTGTTTTGAAGTCATAACATGATATTCCTCATTGCGAAAATTATGCCTCATTAATCGAAACTCTGTAAATTAGTGTGAAATGAATAAAAGGTGTCTGAGTTTTACTATTTCTTTCGGAAACTGCAGTGATATGTACTTGTTGGTACGTATATATCATGAGACCAGGTAAGCAAAAACATTTCGACCTTACTGATAGTTATGTATATGGAAATTATTGTATTGATTTGGAGTAGAATACAAACCATTATTGTTTTCTATAGAGTTGATGCTTCCATCATCGACTTTAACTACGCGGTCGTGACTTTTCTCGCAGTTGTCTGTGGGAGAAACATAAAACAGGGTGTTGTCAGGGTCGTGACATCATCTTTAGCTCACTGAACTATTCCTACAGTGATAAACGATGCAATTGCAAGCACGTTTTGTCAGAAGCCACGCCAGGATGTCTCCTGAGGGGCTTGTAAAACTTACTTGAAGGTCTGACGAAAACTTTCAGCCTCAAGCAGCTCCGTCTCCCATTTTCACTGACTGTGGAGGCTGTGGAAATATTTGAAATGGTCAATATTACTCTCAGTCGATCCATGCTGCACACTGTTTAATAAATCAAAGTAATTTTTTTAGCTTTAGATATATAACAAGATTCAACAATACGTTTTTTTTTTTTTGCTGGCCTGCTCGAGCCAGTAGTACAGATTTTTACATGCACTGCCAACATTTTCATCTGCATTTACATTTAGTCATTTAGCAAATGCTTTTATCCAAAGCGGCTTACAAATGAGGTACAAGAACGTAATTTATCATAAGAGACAACAATATTATTCACAGCGCACAATGCTTTAAGAGTGGCCCACAAGATAGATCTGTATTTATTATATGAGCTGCCTTAGGTTTGGTTTTGATGGGGCTAGTAAACTCACATTTTAAAACTTGCTATGAAGAAATTAATATATATATATATAATATAATATAAAAATAAGTTTTAAATATGCTATTTATATATTAGTATTTTAATGTAAATAAAAATCATTTAAATACTGATTTATGAGAATTTATATATTTTTCCATCTATAAAATATTTTAAAAAAAGGCAATTTTCTACCATGATATTATCTATTAATTTTACAGATATTTTCATTTAACCCTACAGGTACAAAAGTAAACTTACAGGTAAAACACCTGTAAAAAAAATATTGAACATTCTTACATTATATACAGTACATTGAGGCCTATATAAATTCATAAAAATATGGCAAAACCTTGAAGATTGCAATCAGCAGTTAGATAATGACCATCATTTTTTTAAAGCTTTCCAAAATGGTAACAACGCAACAGCTCCACTGGCTCAAGGCCACTAGGATCATTTATTTCAGGTTTAGTCTATCAGTACATCTTCAGATGTTGTCTATCATTTCCGTTTGCGGTTTTCTACACGCTAAAGCCTCATTTAAATGCTTCCACTGGCCTCAGAGGAATGCACAATCAGCATTCATTTTGCTTCTTACTGATGGACGCGATGCTACTTTGGCTGTGCTGTTTCCCTTGTCATCTCAAACATGAGCCATGTTTCTCAATTTGTCCTTTCCATAAAGAAAAGCTCATTAGCACTTAAAGAAGAACAGGTAGACAGCCCCTCTCTCTCTCCACTGTCCGCTCTTTATGCAGTACGTAATGCAATCTGGCGTAGTCAGCGAGCGATGCAAATGAGGACCGGTGGAAAGAAAGGCTTGGTATTTTACCCACAGATCACACTGGACGTAAAGGTGACAAAGTAATGAGCAATGCAACGCACTTCAATAAATCTCCTCCTTCAAAGCCTCAATGTAATGAGCATGGACCGCACAAAATGCAATTTCCTTATAGCCAACGCAATATGTTCTTGATAATTCAATTGGTGAGGCTCGCTTTCACTGATGTGGACATGTATTCCACTGTGACTCTTTCCTGATGGAAAGAAATAGGGGTTGGATGTCTTGTTTTTCTGGTTGGAAGCTTGAAATTTGGATTATTTGACAATAAACTTCAGGATAAATAAGCTAAGACTAATGTTCACAGCACACACGCTCCATTAGTGGCAGGATGATGAATTAGTCTCTCTTTAAATTTGTTTACTGGCTGGAAATATTTATTGAACACCCTTATCTTGACCACAGACATCACTAACAGCAGGGTTTTTTTTTTACTGGACAGCAAATTTGTGCTAAATCTTTCCGAGCTCTTTACCTAACCTCTGCCAGTTGTGACCTTTCCACAAGCCTTTTAGATGTTGATTGGTCACTACATACATCAACACCTGCTACTTAAAGCTGTACTGGCAGCTAGTAACATCAACAGCTGCAAATGACAGATCACAGGCCGAAAGAAACACCTGCCACTAAAAGCTCTGTAATCAGCTGTGATGATACAAATGACTTCTGTTCAGTCCATAGACCATATCGCCAGTGACTGTGAACTACTGAACCTTACACTGACTCTTCAGTCAAACCTCATGATGTCACCGTTCTGGTTTTGTTAAAAATGGGTCACTGAACATAAGTAGCTATGATAAAGAAACGAAAGTTTTTGAAATGCATATCAGAAGTTATTAGTTATTTACTTGGTATCGAATTATATTTCCAACTGAAAAAATGTATTGTAATGACATTAAAAATGGTCACAAGTAGCAACAAAAAGTAGTAACATTTCCTTAAATCTTATATTTGAGATAATTAAAACACACACACACACACACACAAACAAACACACACACACACACACACACACACACACACAAACAAACACACATATATATATATATTCACAAGCATTTAAAGTAATGTAAATAAATATTTTGAAACATTAAATTCAAAGCTGTACTGAAAATTATGTAAAAGTTATATATGATTCAAAACTGTATAAATGTAATGGATTGTTATTTTTCAAACAATATTACGTTTTCTGGAGCCATGACATTTTACAATTGTAACTAACTTTGTTACAATAAGGTCAGAATATCTAATATTTTAAGAGATTTGTTGATCTTTACAGCCACTGTATTTAAGTCGTGCATTTTGAAGTACTTTTTTACTAAATTAAAAGATTAAAAGGGTCTTGTCATTGACCCATATATCTTTTTAACACTTTAAAGCACCATGAAAGTGTCGAGATGAAGCTATAACAGGATCAGCTGCCTGTAGAGGAAAGGAAAAGAAACAAGAGAAAGACATGTCGGAAGAAAAGAATTATAACTCTTTTTCCCATTAGCTGGATGGCTCATCTCTGAGCTTGCAGACATTCCCATAATGCACCATGGCTTCTTCTAGCCTTGACCCCCAATGATTCCCTGCTGTGTGGGGTCTCCAGCTGCACTTAATCTGCTGTCTCTCTTCTCATCCCTACACCCTCGTGACTGCGGGGAGAGCTTGGGTTAAATCAATGTGCTTATGTGCTGTCTACACTGACATACTAGGGGCTTGTGAACCCTTAATCATGTCCCCACAAGCATATTTCCTTTGATTTGGGTGAAATTGCTTTTGTCTCATTCCTCAAGTCTGGTCTAGTTTGGAGCGGGATCCCAGCGTTGATTGGAAACACCGCTTCACAAATCCGCTGTACATCATTGGCTACTACCACAATAAATAAGTGCCGAGCGTGAGTGTGCAAACGAAGCCTCATATAATGTGACATTGTCAGAGTCCAAAATTAACTTTTTGCCCAGAGACATTAATAGGATGCCAACCCGCGGTGGGCATTTGGATATGTGGGGTGGGAGAGGGATCTGAGGATGAAAGATGTGCAGGAGTGAACATTGCTGTTCTACACAGGCATTCATGACTGATATAAACCACAGCCAACCGCTGGAGAAACATTCAAAACCCTGCATTTCACTGAAGAAATCTCTATTAGTCAAAACCATGACACAGATTATTTATGCCTGTTTTTTATTACACAAAGTAAATTCATATGAAACATCTCTAATCTCAAATTCTATTCTAAAAGCTGTGGTAGCACTCTATCCACCTGCAAATTAATAAATATTAGTAAATAACACCAATGAGCCAGAGGACAACTGAAAATAAATAAAATGTATAAATATATATTATATAAATTATAAATAAAGTAATAATATAAAAAAGCATTACATACAAGATAAACCTTCACAGTACACTGCTACACATCGTGATTTAGTTGCTCCAATTTTCCTTTTCTTGACATTTAAAGGGACAGTTCTCTCAAAAATTTATATTTTGTCATCATTACTTCTTAGCCTTGTTGGTAAATACAATTATGCTTACTTTTGAGAAAAACTACCTCAGTTTAACTATTTAAACTATTAAACTAGATTAACTGTTTCAGTTTTAGTATAGTTTAACCTGAAGAAACTGTGACAGAAATATATTGATAATGATAGTACTGCTACTAATAGTAACATTATTATTAAAACTGTTTAATGAAATTTACAATGGAATCCAAAAAAATTATGCAAAACTCAGATTGTGGTAAATATAAAACTGAATTTGAGGGTGAAAAAAACATATTTCATAGGACTTGGCTAAAAAAATGGCTAAACATTTAATAAATTCATGATTTCAATTAATTAGGCATGCATTTTATTTTTGTTCTTCAATTTAACAATTAAAACAAAGTCTAGAAAATTTTAAATGGAAAAAATGGAATCCAGAAAAATTTTAACTGAAAAAAATGAATTTGGAAAAATGGGTTAGGGTTAGGGAATATGGGAGAAAATAAAATGGATTTCACAAAGCCCTAAAATTTTCATCTTTATGTTTCACAGAAGGAAAAAACTCATTTATTCCTGGTGTGCACAATATTTCATACACGTGTTTCCACATGAAGCTCTGCAGATCAAAAGGTCAGTTACTTAAGGTAAAAATCAAAACAAAAGCTTTCTTTAGTAAACGGTTTGCTCAAGGTCAGTCTGTTACTCTTACAGTTCGACTTCAACCAAGTATTAAATTGCAGTTCCTTATAAAGTTCCCCCTCTCTCATTATTTCCTCATCAAAGCCAATTTTTACTTGCAGTTTGCACTTGACGTGTGTTAATTTTGGACCTTGACTACTGTAAATGTGACTGCACGAATGCTCAGTGCCAGCAAGAAAAACACATCTCTAATTTCAAGGCTCTCGCCGAATTTCTTTAAACATAAACTGTGACAATAATCAACAGTCCCAGCCGTATTATAGGATGATTTCACGGGTGGCTTATATGACAAACTCTCATTCTGTCAGTCATCAGAATTCCCTTGCTGTCAGCATGCGGCGTGTAACTGACCTCTCATTGGCAGACATTAAGACTAGACAACTACACCGACCCTGCTTATTCAAAGACACTCTACACTGTCACGGCCTGGGCTGTTCATCCACGTCTCCTTCCCCACACGGCCGACACCAGATCCACCCGAGCTACAGACGGCCAGGGGCAATAAACCTCCCAGACACCACCATTCCAGCTACGGGTTGAGAGATCAGATGCGATGTAACCGAGAAGTCTGATAAATGAGGGAAAGATGGATTGACGCGTCGTCTTTGAGATAAGACGCGCACCCGTCTCTTTTCTTGCGCATTCTTGAGAGCGCTTTGTAATGCGAGGAATAATTTTGGCTCAGGTAGAGACTACGCCACTTATAAGCAAACCGCAAAGTACAGGATTCTTATCAAAGCTACAAATCAGGTCCTGCTTTAAGCACAAAGTGGGAATGTTTCTGGTTTACCTTACAGCATTATGAAGATGGAGGGACTAGACTACAAATAGCAGTCGTGGGCTTTTGAAGCGGGCTCATATCAGACAGCCTGCACTGCCGTTGGCCCCGCTCGCGCAGGAGGGAGAGGCCGACTAAAAACCTTCCCTTGAAATTGGATTTCTATCCTCGGAGATTAAGATCAGACTTCCACATCGGCCATATTGGAAAAACATGCTGCCTTGAGCCGTTCAGGATTGTGAGTTCAACTGCAGTCATCAGAGCATGTTCACATTTGACCTGCGGGGCCGGGCCCTCTGATCCCCCCTGATCGCTTCCTGAGCGGGACGGGCACGCTGACTGACAGCACAGAGGCCGCGCTTGTCACCCCTCTGCTCTCCTGGAGCGACCCCTCACTCAGAATGATTAGCCACCACACCGGCTAACAAAGACATTCTGTCTAACCAAATCATGACAGGCAGACATCAAACTAATGAAGAGAATGATTTAGGAAAACACAAATATTAAATGGAGACATTTTTTGCCTCTGGCTACATGATTTATTTTTTACTAAATATATACGTATGCAATTTCTTTATATACAGTATGAAATTATTTAATTATTAAATATAAAATTATTCTCTACACAATATTATCAAATTATTAGTTAATAACTAAAAATGAAATAACACATAATAACGTAAAAAAAATATGTAATACGTAAAAACGAAAGATAAAGCAAAAATCATATTATTTACACTAACCCTTTAATTCATTCAAATGTTTTTCATATTAAAATATATTAAAATATGTTTAGCTTCTATGATATCACAAACTGTTAAAAAACAACAATACTAAAGCATGTAGATAAACTAATGCATATATTTATATAATAGTTAATTTATATTGTATTTTTATACACTGATTTTTTTGCTTAATTTATTCAAATAGCTTATTCAACATATTCAAATATCTTCTGCTTTCTATGTCTAGTTTAAAATAATTGCAGTGATATGATCAAGGTTACAAAAAGCTGCTGTCTACCTGAGATAACATTGTGCAATCACTCTAAACTGCTATGCTTCAACTTGACCGGACTGACACGCTGTTTATTTTGTTCCCGTTTTCTCATAATCCTGCACAAATGGAGAAACTTCCTCCTCTCTCTAGAGAGAGCCCGTAACAGTTGAATCATGACGCTGAGTCACACAGGAGTGAGACATGTACGCTATGAATCCTTGTTTTCCTACTCAAGTTAACTGTAAAACACTTTATGGTATCTGACAGCTCCATCACTTCAGTCGAGATGTTTCCCATCCCATTATTCTTACTCACAGGCCTTCGGGAAAAAAAGTCCATTTTACTATGTTGCAACGTCTCCGACAAACACCCACATTCATGCAAAACATCCATATCTCCTGCTGGGATCTAACCCCTAAATGCTATGTACCATGCATTCCTATCTGCCTTTTTTCTCATTCTCCATGCACTTATCTCCTTTTTCTACCACCTCCCCCTCCTCATTCTTCGATTCCTTCCTCTCACATCTCATAAAAACATGTCCATCGTTTTATGCGCCCATGAGATCTGTCAGATCATCAGGTCGGATTCCGCCAAATCAAACGCTCCACATCTCCTGCGTGCGCCTGCATAAATGAACCCATGGCGGCCCTGAGCAGTCCGAGCAGTCGGACCACTCCTGTGCCTTATTTTGTCTTCCCACTCCCGCCCTGTAGGGATCTGACTCCAGTTGTAAAAACATGGGTTTAGATGCTTGTTTTTAAGAGCCCTCTCACGAGCAAACGAAAGCTGAGACCGGGAGTTCGTAACAAAGACTCTTTAGAGGAAGACCAAGATGTTTTTCCCCGAGCTTCATGTTTTCCTTGTAGCCTGTTTGCCAAGACTCCTGAAAAACAAAGTCATACTTGGCAACGACTTCCGTTCCTTAATGCTCGTAATCAGATACTTGTCTTAAAAGTATACCATTAAGACTTGAGTTGCGCTATCCTCCGTGAGGACGCTAATACAACATCCTTTTCCAGGCAAGGCAGCTTTTTCCACGTATAAACCGAAAGCCAATCTAACAAATCTATTTAACATGCGCAGCGTCTGGTTTCGGATACAGAAACCGTAAAACTTAATTGAGATACAAATCAGTTCTGCACCAAAAAAATAAATAAAAATTAACACGATACTCACAGATATAGTAATATTCTCTGCCTGGCCGAAATTCGAATCCCAGCGAGAATGGTGTGAAAAGCTGAAACTTCTCGGAGAACTTCAGCGGCCCGTTGGCCGAGTGAGGCCGGTTGCATTCCCAACGTTTGAAACCTTTCGCCGTGTGGTCGCAAGAGCTGTAGCCGTCATAGTTGACCATGTAGAGGACGTAGCGCTCCGTTCTCTCCTCAGGGACCGTGTCCATGTAGTGGGGACAGTATACGTCCAGATAATCGTTAATGCATACGTCGATGTGGAAGTCTCCTCGGTAGAACCTGTTGCGAAAAAGAAAGGCTGCGGTGAGTATATATGATATGAAATATTAGCCATTCAGTGACTCTCATTGGTATGTTTTATGAGCCATCGAGCCCCTACTTCACAGAAAGGCCACTTCTGGAGGAAGCCACTTATTTGAGAGCAATTACCGCAAATGTGAAAGCACGTAAATCATCCAATCTGAGTCCGCTAGGGCTCACTGAGGATCACGAGGAAAATTCATAATCCTGTCGTTGACGTGGACGCTTTAAATACGCCTGAAAGAATGAGTTTTCCATGGGCGAGAGATGACAGCTTGAAATATGGCACTCCGAGGAATGCTTTAGCAGAAAAAATGTGCATCTCTCGTGCCAAAACGGCCAACTATTCCTTGTTTGTTGTAAATCGAGATGACCTCCAGAGGATCTAACCAAATATGAATGTCAATGGAATGTGCACGACTTCATTTCGAAAAAGGAAGTGATTTAAAAAACATAGACTCCCGTAGGCGCCATATAGTGACGATGGATAAGCTCAAGTCGGCTATGTTTATAGTCATGGTAAAACACATTATATTTACACCAAAACTGAACAAACATGACTCAGTTTATGTGAAGGATGCTCAGGATTTGGTGGGAAATTTTTTAGGGTGTAAGCTAGTGGACACCGAGTAGGCACCCTGGGGAGAGCCAGATGAGCTTCCAGGCTAAAGTGAGGTTAGCATTGCGATCCTGCTGTGGACAGAAGCACAGCTGGGCACGCTGACACAAAGATTTCCACTCATTACGGACAATAAAAGACTATTGAGAGCAGATGGAGCTCGAGACCTATCAGATTATCATTATGTGGATTTCAAACGCACTGCTGGAATACTTAGTTTCCCTGTAGGTTTGGCCTGCTTGGCGGTGGTTGGAGTGCGGGTGTATGTGTGTGTCTGTATGTTTGGCAGAGTGTGTGGATGTGTATGGATGCTGGTCAAAATCTGCAAAC
This sequence comes from Puntigrus tetrazona, assembly GCF_018831695.1. Taxonomy (NCBI): domain Eukaryota; kingdom Metazoa; phylum Chordata; class Actinopteri; order Cypriniformes; family Cyprinidae; genus Puntigrus; species Puntigrus tetrazona. Next base: position 5,240,569 of record NC_056719.1, on the reverse strand, counting down.
ACTTTAGGGCTATTTTGAACAACTATTGTTTACTACTCTTGGGAGCGACATGATTTGAATGGAAAGCAAAGTCTCAGCTGTGAAAAACACACTTCCTGAGTGATCGTGCAGTCCAAATGTTTTCAGCTCAAAATCTGGTATTTGAATGTGTAACATGCAAACATGTCTTTTAACTTTGTCATTGGGTACTGGCAAAAACAAAGCTGTTTCCTGATTGAATTTATTGGCTTCTTGTGTTTCCTGTCATCTTTAGTGGAATAATTTAGCCTAGTACTGGCAAAAAAAATCAACAGGGTTGTCCAGAGCATAGGATCATGGAAACATTACAAAACAAGGAACACACATTTTAATATATGTGGTTAATAAGGTTAATAAACTAGTTCATTTTAAATATTGCAAATATTTTGCTTTTTTAGATTTTTTTTTGCCAAAGATCCATAAATTGTTTCTATTTTACAGTATTTTAAAATATAATTCATTCTTGTTATGGCAAATTTTAATTTTCATTGGCAAAACCTCTCGTCTTTAATGTCACATGATTCTTCAATAATATGCATGTTCAGTTGTGTTGCCTAACATTTTTGCTGAAACTATACATTTTTGCAGAATTCTTTGATAAACAGAAACTAGAAAGTTCAAAAGAAAATTGTTTTAATGCAAATCTTTACAAATACAATTTTCGATCAATTTAATGCATGCTTGCTGTAATTTACCATTTTTTAACTGTCATTAAAGTATTAATCAAACATAAATTGACAATAAATAAAAACAGCATATTTATAATTTAACATCTAACTGCTAACATCTGCTGTACAATTATTCTTTATTGTTAGTTAATGCACCTAATGCATTAACTATTGTTAACAAATTGGCCCATACTGCAGACTGTTACCCTTTTTCAGTCATCATCTTAACTAAGCTCTAAATTAGTCACAGAATAGAGTTATGGCTCTGTCAACGTAAAGGTCAATGGTTCATTTCATGGGAATGATGAAATAATAAAAAAAGTAAGTCTTCATTGCAATGCAATTTACTTTGGATAAAAGCACCTGCCATACATATAAATACTCAGTGACTGTGGTTTGAGTCAAGGCCAATGCCCTTTCACCTGTCTATAATGTGAAATATCTTTGCTAGAGGATACTAAATAACTATTTCCCTTGGGTCACAAAGTTAGAGGACCAGACAACAACATATTAGCTCTCTGGACAACAACACCTAAAGGCAACAGAGTGCTTTTCTATGTCTGTGTCAGAAAAATCAATGAGTGAGAGGATTGAGTCACATTGTGTCATTTTATAATATTCTTACGTGGCCTCTAAATCAAATGCCACCTCAGCAATTCATTTTCAATGTGTATCAGATGAGCTCCAGTGAGTTATAAAGAGATTTGACCCCATTAAACCCAATAACAGACAAACAGCTCATCAATGCTGGGCTTTCTTTCATGTGCCTGAAAAGCGATGGGCCAGCTGGTCAATAAACTACACAATGCTGTGCCAATTCATCATTAGGATTAAAAAAGAAGCTCATTAGCTGGTTCTATCAAGGCTACTAACACAAACATGGCACATAGCTGCATCGGAACAAGTCCTACAACAAAAACCTCCCATAACGATAATCCTCCTATTGAGTTGATTCTCTCCATCGTTCTTTCTCTACGTGTTCAAACAGAGGGTTATGGGTGATGACCGGGGCAGACCTGAGTCTAAAGAAAGGCAGGACACCAGGAGGCAGTGGGCTCATGGAGTTCATGATTAAAGTTGGTTCATCCCAAGGTCAGACTCCTCAGACTTAACAATGGAATGAAAAATGAAGGAGGCTCTTCACTCAAGAATTTCCAACGGAAGCCAATTAAATCAAAAGAACTCTGAGGCGCTGGCATTGATTTTCCAAAGAATAGAAGAAACGGGCAAAAATATCTAGCTGACTAGACAAGCCTCTGGACAAAACAGCATTATTGTTAGTAATGGGAAAACTCACCAAAATGACGATTCAACTACTCCTACTTTTCAGAGCTCTTCTGTGGAACACAAAAGAATATATGCTGTCGATTTTGTTTCGAACCCCATAGAAACTTTCTTTTGTGTTTAAAAAGTTATACAGGTTTGGAACGTCATTAATTTGGGGGTGAACTATGCCTTCAAGCGCACCTCCTTACAACTTCCCGTAGAGGGTGCTCTTGAGGCAATGACTGACTTGACTCCCAGGGGTATAGGTCAGCTAAGCCTCGAGCCCTCCAGGCCTTTCACAGTGGCACAGATGGAGGATCTCCTCCTCAGGTTACAGCTCTTGGGCCAGCCACGGAGCAGTTGTCCCATCATTCAGTGGGGAGGCAACGGTACATCTCCCAACGCCTCAGATATCACTCATTCACCCCTTCCAAAAGAATGTCTGCCCAGAAGCATTAACATCACAGACAAACAATGGCCTGCCAGGACTTCAAGCTGTGCTGGCTTGGCAAACGCCTCAAAAGACGGATGAAGGTGAAGGAGGGGAGAAAAATGCATATAAGAGCCGCCTCTCTGCGAGTTTCCCATGGAAAACACTCTGTGTGAGATTTTCTTGAAGAGACAAGATATATGGCTCGCTGCATTAAAAGCATATTGGTGATTGTGGGAGGCATGTCTATATTTCAGAAACTTTGGCAAAGAACATTCAGCACTAGATTACAAAGAAAGCTAAATATTTGAGCATGGATGTGTGAATGGAAGAAAGCAAGCAAACATGAGTGAGTGAGAACGGGACTATCGCTCTTGGGTGAGATAGTTACTTGTCTAACATGAGTGATATGTGGAAAGTATTCGTGATGCCACAGGTTAATCGTCTCGCTCTCGTGTCGTTTTGATTAGTGGAGTGCCATATGGTATATGTCATTCATCAAACAATGAATATCCTGTGGTTTATCCTGGGTTGATAAACACACACAAACAAATATATATATAAACAGCTGATCTTCATATATGGCATTCAACTTGGTCCTGTTTTTGATTTATTTAGATTTAGTTCTGATTTCTTGGTTACACTTTATTTTGATAGTCCACTTTAAACACTCTACTAACTACATGTCAACTAATTCTCATTTATTTGCAACTAAATTTTAGAGTAGACTGTTAGGGAATAAGTTGATAGTTAGTAGAATAAGTTGGCATATATTTGCAAAGTTTCTCATAGTAAGTATGTTGTGGAGCCACCACAATAAAGTGTTAGAAACTATTATGCAGACAGTCTACCAATACTCTAACGACTGCTAGTTGACATGTAGTTAGAAAGTGAATTACTGTTAGTAGAATGTCGAAAGTGGACCTCAAATTTGATTTCTTTTGTAATATTGGTTTGGTTACATGAAAAAGTGTTTCTAAACTATTCTAAACTATTTTTGGTTGAAAGAACGTAAACGCAAATATTTGAAAATGAAAATCATGTGATCATTTACTTACCCTCATGTCATTTGAAACTTCTACAGAACAGAAAATAGTTATCTGTTCTACAGAAAAAAGCCATACAGGTTTGGAAAGACATGAGGGTAAGTAAATAATAACAGAATTTTCGTTATCAGGTGAACTGTCACTTTAAGAATTAGTACTGAGGTTGAGAAAATCAATATCTTTACCCATCCCTAAAAAACTGTATTAACAGCGAAAGGTCACAAATGGGACACCCTGCAGCCTTGTGAACTTCACAGACGAGTGCAAGCAGACATACTACTTATAAATAACATACTTGTTTAGATTGAAAAGCTCATTATCCTGAGTGGATCCTCTTTACTGCTGCAACTGAATATTGAGTAGATGCTTTACAGATCTCAAATAACCAGATTGACATGAGTGCTTGGCACCAAATATACTCTAGTGGCTTTAATGCAACAGTGAGACCACGTGAGGTCAGGACTAGAGTCAGAGGTCATGGTTCGCTCATTATTAATGAAGGCCTCCATATTCAAAAGAGAGCGAACAGAATGACGGGGCTGACCCTGGGGTCGTTTATCTAGTGAGTGTACAACACAAAATTTATACACCGAACAAACAGATGCGAAAAAGAGCAGGTTATTTGTTGAGGAAAAACAAACAAGCAACAGCTCAGCAGCACAAGTGAGTGAGAAAGAGAGAGAGAGAGAGAGAGAGGAAAGGGTAAGAGTCAGACTACGGACATCTAAGCAAACATGAACCTGCCTCCCACAGCAGGCTGGAGATCTGACCTCTCCCAGAGGGGCCATTGCGCGCCCGGGTCGTTTTACAGTGCCTTGGGCAAAGCCGCTCTGCACCCAATCAAGACAACGTTGAATCAATTAAAAGTAGAGGAGCAGCAGTTAGCAAGCCACAAAGTCTGGCTTCAATCAGCAGCCCTTGCTAATTGTCCACAATGCTTTCCCACTGATTTACGGGCGACTTAAAATAGTCCAGAACACAACACGTTTTGTTTATGTCCTATTAAAGTCCTGTGTGGGAGTATTACTAAGGGTGTTTTTCCAGAAAGTTAGACTTTCATGTATCATCAGGGTGGCATTGTGCTGCGAGACCATACAGGATGAGAGAAAAGAGTGGGCGAAGAAGGTATGGTGATTTTCTGGCTTCCCTGGAAAGACAGCTAGTCAGGAAGCACTGTATAATTAGGCTATGTTACTGATTCACCTGACATCAATTTATAAAGCAAAAGTAAACAATAAAATATAGAAATGAATAAATTATTATTATCCCGTGATGGAAAAGCTGAATAGTCAGCAGCTGTTGCGCCATTCTTTAGTGTCACATAATGCAGTATGTTAATTTGGTGGGCAAGAAACATTTCATATTATTATAATTGAAAACAGCTTTTGTAGCTAATATTTTTTTCATGAATCTTTAATGAATCGTTTGAAAGAACAGCATCATTTGAAGTTATTTTTTTGCACCATTATAAATGTGACTAATGTATTGTTGCTGAATAAACATAGACATTTCTTTAAAAAACTATGTAAAAAATATAACAACATAAATGTTTTTGTTTGCATAGTACATGTGTGTTTGTGTATATTTATTATGCATACATAAATGCACACATACAGTATATATTTTTCAATATTTACATGTATTTACATATAATATCTATTATAAATATATTTAATATATAAACATAATATTATTTTCTGAAATATACAGATGCATGTGTGTGTATATTTAATGCACATAACCCATAATAAATATAAAGAATACACCCACATATACTATGCAAACAAAAACTTAAAAAAAAAAAAAAAAAAAGTGATTAACTGAGATTAATAGTTTGACAGCACTTTTTCTAAAGTTTTCAAGTTTTCTAAAATATGTAAATATTCAGTATTTAAATATGCAGATTAGGCATTGTTAAATGAAATATATGTTCATTTGTATACATTTCTAAAACCAAAATCTAAACACTGGATAAAGCTAGTTTCAAAATTCTTATTTACTTTTTTGACATATTAGAGTCAAAAGCTTTTACAGAAGGAATTTTTGGTATCTCATTTTGTCCCTCCGTAATTCTGAAAATATTTTGAACGGACAGAAAACAATTTTGACAATTTGTGGGGGAAATGAAATGTTGTAAATAATCAAGCAAATTATATATAAACAAATCCTCCTGTAAAAACCTTCAAGATATAGAGTAATTACTACTGAAGTGAAGATCTATGGCTCAGTGTAGGAGAAAAAAACTGTGAAAACAACCTTTAAAAATATGTATTGTAATTGAAACCTATTGATACAAATAGAGAACGTGCCATCAAACAAACACTTAACAGTGTCCTTTTCCACTAGTCATGAAAAACCAAAATAAAAATCTTAAATTAGACAGGTGCATAAAAAACACGGTTTTTGCTTGCAGTGTCTTTAACAATTTTCGTTACACTTTATTTTAAAGTCCAATTCTCCCTAGACACTTCAATAAACACCTAATTTGCTACTTATTAATAGAAAGTAAGATAGTTGTTAAGTTTAAGTATGTGGGAGGAGTAGAAGATCTCAAATATGTTCAGGCAGAATAAGGCATTAATATGTGTTTTATTAGTACTAATAAACAGCCAATATGCTAGCAATACGTATACTAATGAGCAATTAATTAATAGTGAGAACTGGCCCTTAAAATAAAGTGTTTACCCATTTTTAGATAGAATATGTCAGCTGAACATTTTTCTATAAAATTCATATTATTATTATTTTAAACTGGTTGTCGAAGGAAGCTAAGTAAGCCTAGTGGAGACAGGAGTACATCAGTATCCCGTAATGAGGACCACCAGCATCTAAAGCACAACACACACTGACCAACTATGCTGTTTTTATATTAGGTTTGCAGGGAGAGAGTGTGAGGGTGGCCTAGAGGTTGGCATAGAAGCGTTTTTACCTTCAACAAACGCAGCAGCGCCAGAAAAAACAGCACATGTAACGTAATGTAACATCTAAACATAGAGTCCCCTCAGAGTGCCAAGCATGCCGTGCTCAGGCCCCCCACACCTGGTGCTCTCAATCTCCCCCATCCAGCCCAGTTCATCAGAACCCTCAGCGGCCCTGTCAGAGCCTCCTCCATCAGCCAACACACCCTGCAGGGCCGAGAGCCAGCAAACAGCCACACACACATACACAGAGCGAGAGGAGACAGAAAACTCGGAGTATAACCTCCACGCAGCCGCGATGATTCGGTCTGTGTTTAAAAAAACTCTACACATGACGTCAAAAGAGAACGTGAAAAGTGAAATATATTTAAAATCTACTTGCGCAATCCAGGACATCCGTAAACAAACAATAACATGGTATTACTGATATCATCGGTGTGTCGTAATGCTGCAACAGCCAAAAAGTTAGCTGAATATGTATTCCTTGGGGGTGGGGGGTTATTGTATGCATGTACCATATGTCGCACTAATGGTATTGACTAGATATGGTCTCAGTGCTTTGGACGAGAAACACCTCCAGACCTCATTTGAATTCGCCTCATACCGACCGGGAAGGATTAGCTCACTGATGCACCACATATTGTGTTGTACGGACAGCATCGCCAAATAGCATTCTGGGAAGGAACCCTTCTGGAAAGTTCATTTTCCCTCCGCTGGGTATGGGCAGCCCCAGTCCATATAATCAGCAGGATTTATAATCTAGCTGATGATAGTTGGTTCAAGTAAAAAAAAAAAAGAACACCTTTCAATAAATCAGAGCAGGGTGTTCCTGCCTCGGTCTCAACCGAAGATATAGGGACAGAACAGTCATACAGATGTTTCTTATCTCAACGATCGAGCTAATAAACAGTGAGTTGAGTATATATTGCTCTGCGGCAAGACGTTCCGTGCCTGACTGATCTATGTTTTTAGTGGAGGGAGCGCTTTCCTTTCATTCCTGATGCTTCCTCTGCTATCTGCATTCAAGAGTCAAGGGCTCCAAGTTCAACAAGTCCTCGTGAGGAAAATATTTATTATGGGCTGTGGTTGTGTGATTGACATCATAACATAACATCCTGGATTATGAAGTGGAATATGATGGAATATGGAACGCACTCTTTGAAGTTATGAATTAGAGGCTGCCATGCAATGGTAACCAATGCGTGGCAGAGATATATTTTTGTTGAACAAATTCAAGTGATATTTGGCAAAGGTGACCTTGTCATGCTAAATTCCCTGAATGTATGTAGAGGTTCATTTGCTTTAATTTTGAGGTCAAGTTGAACATAACTCAGGGTAGATGTCAAATTGAATGGAAATGGAGCTATAAAGAATGGAACTACAGCATGTTTGATAGATCGGATAATTAAATATAATCATTTGTGTTTTTGTTGATATGTTGAATTGTGTTAAGTTAAAATCCACTGAAAATATAATATAAATATAAATACTACCAGTTCTGTATTTAAAACCAACATATAAAATATAAAATGAAACATCATTAAATAAATTAGTACAATATAAAACGTGATAATATAAAATGAAAAATATAATATAAACTACATGAAAAGGGTAGAAATATATAATATTAAATAAAATAACAATAGTATTAATCTTCCACATAATATTTAATCACTTATTTTGGCTGTAGTACAATGTACAAAGCCAAAATGCGCAGCATATGTGAACCTTTTTGGGATAAAAATAAGTATCTAAGTATGTAAATTAAGACAAGCAACTATAGCTCACGGCCTCGTTTGCATTCCCATCAAATTAAATATGGCTCCAACCCTGACTAATGTCCTCTGTCAATATCATAATCCATATTTGTGTCTTCAGTGGCCTGTCTGGGCCTGCTAAAGTGATTAGCATCCCAGCACAGTGCCGGATTTAATCTGTGCTCTCATGTACGTGTCCATGGTATGTGGTAGTTACCTTGCTATTGTTAGACAGCTAAGGCCTCCACTGTTGTCACTTTAACAGATTGATGGAGTGGCCTTGGCCCTCAGACAGCATAAGGCGGCCACAGAGGGAGGCCGGGAGAGGAGGTGGCAAAGCAGTGTATTAATACACAACCTCTGTGAATGACAGGCATGTTCATCCCCACATGGAAAGGGACAGATGACTGTATTAAAGCTTTTGCCTGTAAGCAAGGCCCCTCCTTAACTATACACAATAAAGACATATTGCGCTACAATGAATAAAACAGGTTTATACAATTGCTCTATTTTTAACAAATGCGAGCGTGATCATATGCGGTGGGGGAGCTGTTTATAATGTGTTCCTAAGAAAAGCATGGGCATCGGCTTTTGTGTTGGTTCAATGTCAGCGCGAGCTATTCGGCGATGTATGGACAGATAGCAGCTTGGCCGCGCTCTCCAAACCGCAGCATCCAGAGGACTGTTGCGAGCATGAAAACGGTGCGAACAGGCGTCAGTCAACAAACATTACTGAGTTTTTTTAGTACGCACTTAACACGCATACAGAGGTTCTCAACAGGCTGTTCGCCGAGCGTCTATCAACACAGGAACTCAACACGCAGAGCCTTGTTTAGTTGAAGAATGAGTCGAAGAGCAATTTCGCTGGCGTGATATGTCGGTTTTTTAGGTTTTAAGTCAGCCTTTTGAACAACATTTGATGAATACGCGTGGTCCTTAAGGTGTTATAATGGAAACAATCTTGTTTGTTCCGTAGGCTTTAGGTTTCTACTAAATCAAGGGTGAGTTTTTCTTTCAACAGGTATATAGAGAAGACTGTTGGGCAATTTCTGCAGACCTTGAGCTAACTAGACAAAGGCTCTCCCAGTTTATTTACCCTTCAGAGGAATTACTTTCCGCCCCAGAAGGAGAAGCGATCACTCACAGTCAGCATATTGAAGGGAGGGTGAAGTTTACAGATGGGTGGTAAGTGGGATTTACCTGTATGTGTGTGTGTGTTTGTCTTGGAGCATGGTACGCACGAAGGCAGGTATGGGTTGCATTCTGAGTGAGTGTGAATGGTACAGGGCTTATTTGAGAAACAGGTCTTGGCAAGCCGCCCTGCGCAGTATTGATGGACTCAGTGAAAGATCTTAAGCAGTGCTGTCACAGGCAGACCAATGATGTGGCTTTTTTCCTGCAGCAGGTAAAACACAGCTAATCCTCTTTTCTTTCCAAACTAATTGAAAGCAGGTCAGCATTAACAAGAGATTTGACACTATACTACACCTTCGGATGGAGGACAGACGCCAGGATTTATAAAAAGAAAAAAAGAGAGGTCAAAGAGGGACATAAAGCATGGGAAAACAAGGGGACTCAACAGAACCAGTGACATTTGTGTCCCTTACCTCATTATCACATGATCACATAAGATAATTTGTATAGTAAAAAATGTGGGTATTCAGAGGAATATATATATAAATATCAGTGCTGTCAAACAATTAATCTTGTAACAGAAATAACTGTTTTTGTTTACACAATATACGAGTGTGTATTGTGTATATTTGTGTATAAAAATAAAGAGAGAAAAGAGATTGAAAGAGAGAGCTAGATAGCTAGATGAATAGATTGAGTTATTCGGAAGTGGACAATGATATAATATAATAATACATTTGTAAAGTGAAGAACTTATAGAAATACCTACAAATAAAATTCTACTGTTTATATACAGCACCTTTCCCAGCATATATTGCTAAATATGAATACAAAAATATTCATATAAATAAATAAATATGCAATATATATATATATATATATATATATATATATATATATATATATATATATATATATATATATAAAACAACAGATAGATGAAGTAATATTAATTTATTTACTTATTTTAGTTTGTTTTCATATATTTTTGCTTCATTTGATACAATATCTTAAATGTCTTATTTAAATAGTGTTAAATAGTTGAATATTTTTTAATGCTAGATATTTTATTTTTATGTATTATATTTTCATTTAATAGTATTTAATATATTTAAACACATTATTTGACAGAATGTTATAAATCATTATTCAAAAAAATCTCCTTGTCAAACTAAAAAAGGCACCCATTTCACAGAATGACTCAAATTTCCCAAGATCTAACGTGGAACACTGAAAATCATTTAAAAATCTGCTGTAAGATTTAGCAACTGAAGAGCGATATCGAAACATTCATTGAGCTTTCTCCCCCACACGGGGGAAAGCGCACAAAGACACACGCATTCGCACACTCGTACTGTTCCTCCTGCATTGAGCTCAGAGTCCCAGCATTCCTCTGTGCCTGCTGGCTCTTGTCCCTCTACACTTGTCACACTGAAATTCACCCACTCGAATGTTTTAAAGTCTTCTGAAGAGACTCTTGCAGGCCTGTTAGCACGGGGGAAGTGTCAGGTGACAAAGCCGGGCTTAAGGACTCACAGGGGGCCTCCTGGCCCTCTCCACTTCACTCTGTCCTCCACACAATGGCTAATTGGAGAGATCTACGGGGTTCAAAGATCCAGGGTTTAATCAGTATTTAGCACCATCTGGCTGCACAAACTCCTCCTCCTCCTCCATATCCCTGAATTTAAGACTTCCTGCTCAGGTTTTGGACCTTCAGGCCTTTCAAAATAAAGCTTGGCAACAAGAAGACGACGCAGCTGTAAAACCTGAACGTTTTATTTATTCCTAAAGTGCATTTGGGGGGAAACATAGTCTTAAGTCTCAAGTTTTTATATGCCAAACAGATGTAAAGCACGTTAAGGGATGTAAAAAGTTAGACTCTTAATTTTTATTTTCAAACTACAGTCAATTCCCAAGCTAAAGGATCCAGTTACATGTGCCAGTGACCAGACCCCATACAGAGTCCGTACTGCCAAGTCTCTCACTCGCTTTCTCTTCATGTCTTTCTGAAGATGCTGTCAGTGCCTAATGAGCATGGGTGTGCTATGTGAAGGCTTATATGTGGGTTGCCAGGTCTTTCTTATTGCAGTTATTCCTGCTGAGCCATTTAACACCATTTCGACCAAACATGTCAACCAGGAGACAAACACACCTCTTACTGAGGACTAACGTCGCTCGTTTAGCTATTTTCCCTTAAATCCGAACATAAACAGATGGAATGAAAAGAGGTTTAGTGAATTCCAGTTCTGTGACGGCCGTGAAAATGCCAACATGTGTTCAAAATGACAGCAGCCTGAAAAGAAACACCCTAGAAAACACAAATAGAAAGAGCTTATACTCTTTTTAGCACGCTCTTTTTTTCTGAGTCTATACTTGTCACTCAACAGGTAGAGATAAATGGCTCCTTCTCTGTAGAGATTTAAAGGCTTAAAGGACTGTTTACACTGTAAAGTCAACCAATAACAATGTACCAACAGGTAAAAATGGGCGAGAAGACCACTTGTGACGCTCCAAGCCGCATTAAAATAAAAAAGAATGCCATACACTCCTAGCTTTAAAGGAAATCCCGGTGCATGTAGTTAGGCATTGTTTAGAGTAAACATAATCATCTCCATTTCACAGCACTATCATCTTCCTCATCTAAGAGGATTTGAAATATGAGACCGGGAAGTCGGCTCAGGCACCTCTAGGCTGCCAATGTTTTTCACTGCCTCACAAATGAGTGTCAGGCAGCTTTCCAAACACAAACACATTCCCCAGCACGTCCCTGCCTCCATTCACGCCTAATAAGCCGTGTTCCACACATACGCTCGTAAGTTAACAGGAATCGATGCCATGGAAAAGTCTTAACCGAGCCCGAGTTGTCAGACCAGGCCAGAGGGATGAGCTCAACTAGTGTGAGCTAGAAAGCAGGCGTTTTATCAATGGCCTATGCTGTGGCCTCATGGGACCAGACTCCAGACGGAGAAGAGGAAGCCTCTTTTTGCTTGCGGGTGTGGCAGAACAATACAGCACTGTTCCAGGTGTGAAGGTTTCCTAAACCAACTGATCTGATGCCATGCCGCTGCAGGCTAAAAACCAAAAAACGAGGAAGCAAAGTGTGCCAATGACACTTTTGCTGGTAGTTTGAGGATGATATGTCAGTGATTCAGTGCGCGCGTTTCTGACACGCAGGGCTCCAAATTTCCCGTAATTCTAGGAGTGACCTTGAATGTTTGTTTTAAGATAAATGAAGGTATGTGAGGGAGCGAGAGGTCAAAGGAATAAATAAGCACAATAGCATTCATTTATCTGCATGAATCATGCACATGCAGTTTTGCTGTGGCATGCTCTGAAAATCAGATGCTAGAGACCTGAAAGCGCAGAAACAGTTTGGGGGGAGGAAATTTAATTACCTACTTGTATCGTTCCAAACCCGTGTTTTTTTATGCAGTACCACAGGAGATGTACCATGTTTGACTGTTCGAACCAAACGAACACTAAAATACACCATAATCTATGAATGGGAATGTAATCTAAATTAATGTGATTGATTTTTTTTTTTTCTCATAAATTCTTTTTGTTTTACTTTTTTTGCCTTTATTGTTATAGGACAGTGTTGTATATCAAAGAGGAAGAAAGAGGAGGGTGAGATCAGAAAAGGTCCTCGTGCCTGGATTTGAACTTGGGACACCCGTTATGCAACAGTGAAACATGTCACTGAGCTTCCCACATGGTCTCAATGGCTGACCTCAAATCTCAATTTGCTTATGAAATAACAGACTTCTCTCTGTTGACATATATTGGACCCATCACCTTATTTATAATTATCCGCAAACTTTAAAACCTGTCTCCATTAATTCAACAACTGATGGGTTTAACCTGTATTTCCCCGACCTTCTTTTTTTTAAAAATAAAACAGCTAAAAACACTTCGTCATTGTCTATTTTTTTCTGCCTTATGACTAGTGGTAACCAAAATTTAGTTGCATTACTCTAGTCTAAACCAGACCAGACGGAAAAGAACAGCTTGGACATTTCTCATTTTTCAAAACTAAATTTGGAACAACATAACAACCATATTTTCTTCTGAATAAACTATTCAATTCAATATCAGCTGTGTAATTTTGCAAAACTTGCGGCTAGGGCCCCATACACCCACTCCTCCTTGAGAGGACTTCAAATCATCCATGACAGGTGAACACAAACAGATATTGTCAACGACACATGAAAAGGAGATACGCATATCTGCTTTTTGGCTAACACACCCTCGTTAGCGGACCTGCAAACGTGTTGCAGTCTCCGCAACGTTGAAGACTGACCCCTGCGTTTATCTTTGGAATGTGGGAATTTAATCTGCGGCCCAGGAGAGGACCCTCCGCGTTGACAGTTTGTCTCTTCAGATGGACACCTCGGGCTGTGGGAATGCAGAAGGCACCGATGAGCCCTGATTATGGTTCGGCTCAAAGTCTCATCTCTCCACACCTCTGACCCTGACCTAAGCAGAGAGGAACTCTTCGTGGTCCCTCCACGAGCCAGAGGGAGGGCAGCTGACCCAACAGTTGCTCTAATGCTGTTCCTTAGGGATCCATCTTTAAATTCTGCAGCTCAATTTAAGTAAAAGTTACCTGATATTTATATCTGAGAAAAAAAAAGATCCATTAAAGTGAGCACAGAGAACAAAATAGCAGAGCAGACGAATTCACAAACCACAAAATAGCAAATAAGCTCCAAGTTCTACAAGACACAAACCCAAATGAAACAATGACTTGCTTTCAAAGGGAGAGGACTGCTTTTTTTATAAGGAATTCCTCAGAGCTATAAAAATATATTGAATGAATCAATTTCACACGAAACAAACAAGCACAAACAGAAAACAACTTCAGACTGTGGTGTTAAATGTGTGCCTTTTATAAAAGACTTGCCAAACCTTTGGTTTCTGACAGATGGAGCATTACTCCCAAAGGATGGCGTATGCGCTTCTTTCTTCAACCTCTGTAATCCTGAAACAAAACAGCTGACTATTGACACAAGGCATAGACCCTCTTTCAGGGCTATCTGTTATCTCCCGAGAGGTGAAGACTGATGGACAGAGACTGTACGTCATGTACCCATGATTCTTATTCACACACACTCTCTCTCAGTCTGTCTAAAAATCATGTCCAGAGTGGAGTTCAGTGGACCTATTTGATGAATGAGTCCTGAAAGACTTGTTTTTTTCTCCCACACACTCCCACATTTACCCTCCCACTGTTTCTCTCTGTCTTTCTTTCTCACCAGTACCTTGCTAATGACCGCGCCGCTTGCCGGCACACGGTGGCTACCCATCAATAACTCCCACATCACGCAGGTTCAGAGAGGGGAGCCAGATGAGCCTCAGGCAGGAGCACATCTGCTTTCTGCATCTCCGTGGCCGGTTGGCGCTCCAGACGCACGGCATTCTTTCAGAGAGAGCGTGGCATGGCTAATACATGTTGTTGGGCTTGGGCTTGTTAGCGTGCGGCCATGGGCTGCTTATTTATTACAGGGCCTGCACGTGTTTTTACGGAATGGAGTTAACACGCCGCAGATGTTGTCTACCGGCAAACATGTTTGAGTGCCGTTTTGCTAAACAGGGGAACTTGTACCTGCTAGGGACAAGATGGGCTAATCCATTATAAGTGACAGGGCGTTAATGGCAGCGCACTGCTAAAAATCATGTTTGAAATCTCATTGTCACTGTGCATTGAAAATGTTCATTAAACAAGATGAATTTATGAATTTTGCATAGTTGTGTATTAAGGTACTAAGACTTCTATATGCTTGTTTTAAGCATAAAACCTCACAATTTTTTACATTTATGCTTAAAAAAAAAAAAAAAAAAATTTCCTGAGATTCTAAACTAATCTCGTTTTAAAAATGTTTAGATATTTTTAACTGGACAACAAGGCAAAATTATCAAGAAGATTAAGAAAATGACCAACATGTTACAAGTGATAAGTATTAGCAGTACTTTTTACAGTATTTATAAAATTTGGTTGATTGTACATTACATTTAGAACATTTAGCATATCATGTTGCTAAATTGCTGGTTCCTAGTGCATTAATCCATCTTAACATATTTCTATGTATAAATATGTGGATATAACAACCTTTTCTAAGATTGCTAAATGCTTTAAAAATATAGATTGTTAATGTAAACGTAGCCATTGCATTAATGTTTACATAAAATACCTTATTGAAAATTGTTAACTGTATTTTTGTTTGCAGTCTCATGCGCAAGCTTTTATCTTTGTGCGTTTAGGGTGAATATTACTTAAGCAATTCTATAACAACAGAGTATATCGGGCATGAAAAAATGTGCTTTCTCTTACCTAAGCAGGAAATTCCACAAGTCATCCGAAACATGGAGAGACAAAGAGAAAAAAGAAAGGCAAATAGTTAGTTTATCAGGCTATGCTTTTGCATTTGATTTCCATTTTAATTTGCAGCATGGGGAAATGCAGCTGTTAAATAGCTCTGCTGTTTCACTGAAATTATACAGCAAGCTCATTTATGAATTCTATTGATATAAAAACGTGGGCGTCTGTATATCAGTCATTTGCTTCAAAAAAAATAAAATAAAAGAGCATAACAGCAAATACCCTATAAAACACTGACCCACAAATTAACGACACTGCTGTGTATGCTCTTGTAACTTCAACGGCCCATTACAGTCGGAGCACCATTGAGAATGGCGTTAAATTGTAGGGAGCCGAGAATTCACGCAGGAACCAACTTCTTGCTCTACCTCAATGCGTGGGTGAAAATCCCTTTCCTGTCTCGCACAAAGGATCACCCTGTGACCCTATGGCACTTCATCCAGAGTGGATAGTTATGACTCTCTGTCCATTACCTAAATGGAGAGCACTTGTGCAGTATTGATCAGGGGCCTCTTTTCACTCATCACTCCATCCTGACATTGCACAGTCCTATGTAATAATCCATGGGGTCAAGACTAATAAATCTGAATCATAAATGTTCTGTCTATGACAAAGATAACAAGCCGGTCGGCGGACAATGGACGATGGACTTTTAGAGTCTCTCCTGAATTGTCTCTGCACACTTGATGATTAAATGCTAAACGTTAACAGGATGTCACAGCTGAGGGATGCCACAGTCTTCTGATGACCGGAATACATGAGTGCATTCTGTAACCACTCCACTCCAACACCATCCCAATCCATTTACTTTTTCCTTTGAACCTTTTTTCAGTTTTTGCTGTTCATAAAATTCACATATATATGAGTTTTGAGAGAATTTAGTTTTGCATTTAGAGAAAATAACGTAATTTTAAGAATTACAAAAATCCTCAATTATATATATATATATATACACCAGTCATAAGGGTAAAAACAATTTCCAAATTGAAATATATTTTATTTAAAAACTGAATAAATAAATTCTATTGATTGCACGATTTGTTAGGACAGGACAATATATAACTAGATACAACTATTTGAATATCTGGAATTTGAGCAAAAATAAAAATCTAAATACCGACAAAATGGCCTTTAAACTGTCCAAATGATATTCTTAGCAATGCACATTACTAAAAAAAAGTTTTAATATATTTAAGGTGGGAAATTCACAAAATATCTTCATGGAACATGATTTTAATTTAACTGAATTTTTTTAATTATTGTTGGCATAAAAGATAAATTGATCATTTTGACCCACACAGCGTATTTTCCGCTTAAGACTGCTTTTGTGGTTCAGCGTCACATATATAGGTCCCTGGAGCATTTATAATGACCTGCAGCATTTATAAAATGTAATAAAACTAGACTTTCTTATATAGCTTTTGTTATAATTATTTTGCAGACAAAAGCATTCAACACTATTGTTATCTCCGCTTCCACTCTGTACCATACACATATTCCGCTGATGACCAAATATGTTGTTTTTAGTGATTCATTTTGTCCCACAAAGTGCAGTTTTCCATGATGAGCCTTTCAAATATGCAGACTAAGGTGGTGGAGGAGAGAATAACATAGTCACGTGTGTTTGGCGAGAAGGTGTTACGAGTTACAGTGCTGTTGGACAAGTAGCTCAAAGGCAATTTTCTATTGCAAGAGAGATCTACAGCACTAATAAATCACACACTGCAGAATCCGCACCCACACCGATGTGCCCGAGTGAGGAAATCAAAACGTTTGTAAAAACCCAACGGTTTCACTAGTTCAAAAAAACTCCCTCCCCTTTTTCTCCTCACCGTGTAGAACATCCTCCGTCCTTATTTGCCCTCATTCTGCCCAGATTTCTGAAATAAAAAGTCTCATGGCTGGCGAAATTTGCTGGGAATGTTCAAGGTTTTTAAAAGCACATCTCTGTGATATACGGCTTTATTTGGGAGTATTGCACAGATCTAAGATAATAAGGTAGCATCTGATCCAGGTGCTTTGCGATAATAGGAGGAGGAAGCATGAAAAAAAAAAAAAGTAGTATTCCTCCACCGTTATGAGCAGATAACCATACACACAGCTCTTTCATCAAAAGCACATGGGGCATCACGGAGGATATGGGGCTTTTTTTCATCCAGACAACAATAGTTAAGCTACACAATGCATTTAAATCGTCTTTATGGGATTATTATGGACGTCTGAGTTGCAAAATGCGAGTGGGAACACAGACAGACACACACTCCGGCACAAACAAAACACAAAGCCACGGTGCTGATCCTATCGAGGCATGGCTCCCGCAGGCCTTTGCTGGAACTTAAATGACACCACATGACTCAGAGAGCCAGCGAGCGTCCTGGTTCATCCAGTTTCTGTGCATCAAGCCGAGGAGGGTTGAGCAAACAGCGCCAGGCTCCGCCCCCCACCTAAGGCAATGCTGGCAAAGGCCTCAGCCATCTGATCCCGATGCCATCAAGCTGTAAATTAGAACTCGGAGGGCTTTCAGAAGCTGATACAGCATGTAAATAAGACCGAGAGACATAAATGGACAGGAATGCCGATAATGCCTGCGATACTCAAAAGTTCTCACACTGTGGACAATAGCACAAAATAAAACTAAAAAGAGTCCTGGAATTTCTTTAAGGAACTAGCGATGTGTTGTACATACTAATTATCTACCCACAAGGCTGGCATGAGAATTCAAAAGGATCAAGAGAAGAATAAGTAGTCTGAACCACAACCATGTACCTGATCCTTTCTTTTCTTTTTTTTTTTTTTTTTTTTGATCGAGGCTCCGTCTTTCTTCCCTCGACAGAATTGCGAGCAGAAAGATGGTGTGTTTGACATTCACACCGCTAGAGCTGGAGGACGGGACTCTCAATTGTCATGTTATGATGAGTGACATTTGAGACCCGGTAGATTTCAATAGAGGAAAGGTCAAAGTGTCAGACAGCCCGGTTTCCTGTGACATCACTTCTCAAGCGATAATGAGAGGAGGACGGCTCGGTATGACACTGCATCATGTTCAATTCGAAACTACTGAACTACTGATCCATATAGAATCCCTCTCGCATAAAAACAGTGCTTGCTTCGCCAGCAAGGCAGGTGATTATGATAACCCACATGTTTTACTTCAACACAAACCTATCCAGGTGTTTTGGATTATACAGCACGACTGCTATCCGCAGGGTTTCAGTACCCACAGGTGTGCAAGATGGTTGAAAAACAGCTGAACGCACTTTTTATAGAATATTGTGGAAGTTAAAGAGATAGGTATGGCAAAAATCTTAATTCTGACATCGCATACTTTCCCTCAGGTTGTTGCAAACCTGTATGACTGTGAATGTGAATCACGAAAGAAAGTGTTTTGAAAGTTGCCTTAATGTTTTGAGTCCTTATAATGAAAATAAAAGGGCCAATGTTGTTTTGGACCCCGTTTCATTCCTCAATGGCATCTACATTAAAAATTTAACATTCCACAAAATGTTCTTTATAGTGTAAAAAAGATTAAATGTTCTTTAAAATAAGAGTTCTTTTAAGAACTCTACACTCATAAAGGCTCTCCTGTGGTTGTGAAAACCCCCTTTTGCAACCTTTATTTTTAAGAGTGTATTAACAAAAACAGTAAAAAAAAAATTCTTTAGAATGTTCTTTAGAAGAAAAGCATTCAGGTTTGGAACTACATGGGGGTGAGTAAACGACATATTTACGACGTCTTTCTTAGATGAGCTATCCCTTTAATTCCTTAAATATCAAGAAAACACATTACCGCGGCATCACTCAGCAAACCACGAGCCATTTCGCTGACTCTGAAGGAGAGATAGATGGCCCTTATTTCTGCGTGGGAGTGAGATGGGGGTCCGATAGGGCCGAGTTCTGCACTGAACTCCACCTGCGCCGATGATGAGGTGAGGGTTGAGTTACCGTGACCAGCTTATGCAGACTTCCTCTAAACGCTTTCAGTTCTGACAGATTTAAAGCCGAGGACGGACACACCTCATTCATCCGACCATACACGCACACAGACATGCCATATCTGTACGTATAAAAGAGAGAGAAATGTTTATTTTATTTACAGCTCGTGGAAAAATAGGACCGTCTGAGTGCGAGGCGCAGGAGGTTATCGTCAGGCCAGCGTTAAGGGAAAGCACATGTTTGGCTTTGCTTTAGAGGCTAATGTCAGTTGGATTGAAAGGCTGGGAAAAATCCAGACTGATTCCAGCCAATGGCAGAGCAGCGAGACATTAATAACCGGCATGCAATACTTTTAATGCCCCATCAAATTTTATTAAGCACAGTAGCCATCAAACGCAAAATAGATGCTTTTTTCGGTGGGTTACATGCTGTATAAAATATTATAAAATGCTTTTTTTTTTTTTTTTTTTCTGGTGGAGCCCCAACCCTGAGGTCATTCCAGAGCTTTATTTCCAGAAACGTCCAGGAGAGCACATCACCACGGAGACGTCTGCCCTGATGATCCTCACAGCTTCAAAGAGCTCAGTCCCACACATATAAAACCACAGAGGCGCAGACATATGAAAGGCGTCTGTGTGGATGTGAGCGCGTGTGCGCGTCTGCGTAGGTCAGTATTGGCGCGTTCCTGCGTGTGTGTGTGAAATCCTATCAATGTCACAAAGGTCACGCTCGCTCAAGATAACCCGGGGAGATTGGTGTGAGGTGCCAGGGTTTTTTCTTCTCTTTATTTTGTGATTAGGTGTCACAAGGATTTCTTTGGTGTCACAATGAGGCCTTTCATGTTGTGGGCACCTCAAGGTTTAATAGGCGATTCACTACATTCAGCATGAAATGTAAAGAAAGAAACCGGCCGGCTCACAATGCTCTGCGAGACCACAATTGCGTGCACGCCGACCTTTTTTTTTTTTTTTTTTTTTTTTTTTTTAAGCGTGAGGAATTCTATCCTTTTTGTTGTAAAATGTTTGTGTAATTCCCACAGGAAATCTGGGATCGAATGCTCGCGCACAATGAACACAGAGACGTCCATTTAGCGTGTCACTCAGCTTGTGGTAAAGCTTATTCGGGTGAGTTATGTTTAAGGGGAACTTTTAAAGGTTAAAGTCAGCGGCCAGGATCAGTAAAACGAATGGAAAGGCCTAACGAAATAGTCTGTCAAAACAGTGCCTCGCCACAGTTCAACAAATATGTTACCATGTTTACGGTGACCATGACAACAGCTCTGCAGATAGACATGTGTTCAGTGATCATGCTTATTTTGTGATTCATGCTCACCCTGAAGTCCCTTTTTCCACTGTGCGTCTAAGAATATTTTCTGTGTGTTTGAAACGAGCTGTGCATTTAAGAGAATTCCCAGACTGACTGACAGTATTTCTACATATGAGCTCATGCACCACTATTCGGCACAAATGTTTGACTATTAAGGTCTCGTGTGAGAAGGAATCTGTTTGGCTGTTGACCCAGGTGTTGATCAAACATTTATTAAACACATTATGGTTAAATGTTGTAACGAATAGATAATATGTGTATAATTGCACACACAGACAAAGCTGGGCAGACTAGGTAAATGACGAAAATTGTAGTTAGTAATGTGATTCAATACATTATGTATTTTAAGTAACATAATCAGACTACTTTTTGAATACTTTTATATTACTTTTGACCTGACTTGTTTATCACATTGATTTAAACCATATAAAACTGCAAAAAAAAATGTATTTGTTGTTATTAGCAACAAAGTATACAGTATACATTTTATTACATCAATGTTTTCATTTTACTATAAAAACAAAAATAAATAAATCCCCCCAAAAATCAATGTTGTATCTGTTTAACTGCATGTCATGTGACCATCAGAGAGCCGTGAAGGTGAATAATTAAAAAAATTGACCCTTATGACTGATTTTGTGGTCCAGGGTCACACACGCACACACACACACACACACACACGCACACACACACACACACACACACACACAAATACTTTACTATATTTCATTCTATATTTATATTTTAACTCCATGAAATGCAAGCATGAAACTCAAATTCACAATAATTCTATAATAAAATTTCGCCGGATACATTTTTAGCTTTAAAAAGCTAAAATTACCTTTAAAAGCAGCTTTACCTTTGTTAAGCATCCTATGAAGATTTTAATTCTAATTAAATTATCAATAAGGAGGGTCTTTCATCATCAGTAATTCACTGGTATTGTTGCGTGTGTACGCACATGAGAGTTGCAGCTTTGGACTGTTTTAATCATCTTAAAATTTGTAATAAATAAATAAAAAACACGAATTACACGAGACAATAGGAAATGTTCGAAAACAATAACTGCATTAATGACATTTTAAAAATGAAATAATTAAACCTAACGCTGACAGGCCTGATAACAATAATTATTTGTCGCCTGTCCTTCGTACACTTTTCAGTACAGCAGAGCAGAGTGTTTGACTTAAGTAAAAAAGACAACACCGAAACATATGCGGCCAAGAGGGCAACATACATAAAAGAGAGTCTGCAAACAGATCTGAGAGCAGGGCTCTTTAGCAGAGACAGTTTTATAACCTGATTCACTCAGCAAAATACAGCGCCATAAAAGAAGCTCTCTGTCCATGCAACGTCATGGCACGATGACAGGCCGTGTTAATCACCGCCGTTATATGCACATCCAGCAGACAATCTGCAGCCACAACTGAAGCCTGGACTGCATAGCTCAATCAGCCTGAGCCCAGCAGACCAGAGCCTGTAAACCGCTCTCGTTCCCAGAAAATTCTGCTGAGGGAAAGAGGTAATATCTTCACTCGTCATAGCTGCAATGGTCTAGGTCTGGTTCTGATCAGAGATAAATGTCTTGGTGAGTGGACTGTGCTGTGCTAGACAGCTCTTTGTGGTTTTAGGGCCTGTATGGGGTCAGTATGGATCATTTTGTTGATAGAGGCCTGATGTGGGTAAATTACAGTGTCAAAAGTATAACTCGAAACGGTCACACCGGGTGCACTCTAAGTACTTGCATGCCGCTCTGTGATTTTCTGGTACAGGTCGTCACCAGCAATGCTCTTTTTAGGTAAAAACAATTAGTTAGGTACACATGACTGCACAAATACTCTCGGGGCTAAATTCTGCATCATTCAGAACTGAATTGCAGCAGGACAGAGATTTGCAATTTGCATTTAATCATAGGATTAAAGAAGAACTAATGTTGATTAAAATTTAAAGAAATACATATAATGGACATTTTAACTAGAAAATCAATGTTTGAATCAAATAGTCCTTAATCATGTAAAATTGTCTTAATAAAGTACATGTCATAAATGCTGTCTTTTGTTTTTCCTCACACTTGCTCTTAACCCATATTGAGTTATTATTATGTTTTTTACATTTACAGTAAATTGGCAGTAAATAGATAGATAGAACACAATGATAGCAATACAATATAACAACAGAACTATAGATAGATAGATAGATAGATTATTAAAATTCTTGTTACAGTTTAAATTGCTGTTCAACAGTGCCAGTTTTTAATTCAGATTCTTTAGATCAGAATTTTGCCCAAAACCGCCGTGTTTTACACAGACCGAAAGTTTTAAATCTTTTGCCTTGTTAGTCAAAACTCCAGATCAGTCGGTAAACCGAATAAATAGACCGAATGCTTTAAGATGCTGACTGTGAATTTCAAAGAGGCAGCTTTAAAAGCGAGGCTGCCGACTATCACGTGTCTACACCAGAAGATAACCTTCGACTCAGCTTTCACGGGGCGTTTGATTCACGGTGGCCCCCTCGCTGGCTCGGGTGAGAAGGAGCACACCACGAAGAGAGGAAAAGTCCCTGTGATGGTGCTGATAGTCACACTCTCGGTGTGTAGTTTCCTCCATCTGTGAGAAACAGCCTGCGCTGCTTGCTCAGCGGGAAAAGACACACACACACACACACACACACACACACAAGGGTGGAGCCGCCGTTCTGGCCTGAGATTCCAATCACTCCGACTCACATTCTCGTTTATTTGTCCTCATCAGACAATGCAAACGGCACACTGTGATATTTATTTACGCAACTAATGGAAGAAAACTCCTAAATTACCAGGTGCTGACATCAATCCAAACTCAAATTTGTATCCTAAGACATTATCGAGAACATAAACCAAACAATAGACTTTTGCGAGTCATATGAGAGCTGGGCTCCCGCTTAGATCCTGCTGATGTGCTGAAACCTCCTACTTGTGCCAATGAGAGAGGTGTCAGACACAATTAGACACCTTGCTCTGCGCACCACGTGGACCAATGCGCTACTTGTCTATTCTAGTTTACAAAGATTTTGTTCAACAGTTCTTTCATCTGCTTCCACAGACCATCTATTTCAATTGGAAATGAATGCGCTCAGACATAACCAAACAGAATTTAGCGAGAAATAGTCTTCAGTTAGAAGCTAAACAAGGCAGGCACGATTATGGTCTCAGCCACTGAACCAAAACTCTCTAGAGAGGTTGCTGCTTTTGTGCTAGCTACAAACTTT
This sequence comes from Puntigrus tetrazona, assembly GCF_018831695.1. NCBI lineage: Eukaryota > Metazoa > Chordata > Actinopteri > Cypriniformes > Cyprinidae > Puntigrus > Puntigrus tetrazona. The sequence continues at coordinate 5,216,448 of NC_056719.1, read as the reverse complement.
TGGTACGTCAAACAGCCAGTAAGTGCTATTTTATAACTAGGGCAAATTAAACCAAATTCTCAAGTAAACTGGATCAGTTGAAACTTGGGCTGACAACTTTATACTTTGTACAATTTTTTTTTTATTCCATGTCAGCACCCAAAAAAATCTTCAAGGCAAGAACAGAACAGCCAAAAATACAATGAAAAACATTAAAAAAGCTCTTACAGTACATTTCTAAAAAATACATTACTCGGCATTTCAAACTAATATTTAAAGCAATTCAAAAACTTTTTTCCTCAGACTTTTCAAAACATCCGTTAAATAACTTTCTGAATAAAACCTTTTATTTCCTGTGATTAAATATAAAAAGGTTTTTTTCATTAAATGCACAGAACTGCACAATATTTCTAACAAATATTTAAAGTAATCATTATTGTACAAAACTTTGGGCAACTTTGGTTCTTTTAATAGTAATTTATAAATGAATAAACTAATCTAAAGTACTATTTGATAGAAATTCTACAAAATTATTTAATAAGACTTTTTTAAACCTCCATTTAAAAAAAAACATTATTGTGATGAATTATATATATAAATTAAAGGTTACTTCATTTTGCACTTTGACAAATTTCCCAAATACATTTTTGATAAGTCTATTTTAACCTTTCATCTAAAAGCTTTATTTATAGTACTGACTTTTATTTTCATATATTTCAGTGGATTTAATTTTTTGTATTATTTTAATTAAAATATTAAAATTGTTATATATATTATATATATATATATATATATATATATATATATATATATATATATATATATATATATATATATATAGACAGCTGTATTTCAAACTACATGGAGTGATCTAAAATAATCAACACAATATCACTCACCATTACATATGCATGTTTAACTGTTCACTACAATTTAACTAATGCAGCATCCTTTCTCATTTCGCGAAGACAATCAATAGAGCAAGACAACATGCTCTTTAATCAAACCTTGTTTTCTTAAGTGCTATTTATACCTAATGTTTGTGGCAGGTCACAGATTGCTCATCTGACGGGCCCTGGGAGAACACAACATATGATTCACATACCAACACAGATACCAGAGCTACACATATTTTCTCTGAAAACACCGTCCTCACGCCCTGTAAAAATGCCCCTGGGCTTAACGCAGGAATGTGCCCGAGCAGTTTCTCTTTCTCTCTCTCTCTCCGCTAGAATGGAAGTTTTTTTGGCAAACAGACCAATTCAATTAGCACCTGAAAGAAAGTGGGCTCCTCAGTGTAATTATATCATCGGTCTAATTGGAGAATTCTGGGAAGCCTTCTGTTGAACGCAGCCTTCTTCAGCTTCGGCCCGCTCTCTGTGCTGCAGTTCATTTCCACTCGTTTGTTTTGAACACAGAAAACCAAAGAGGTTGTTGCTGTGATTACACATTTTATTTGGAATTAAAATGACTCATGGTGCTGGCTTGAACTTCATGTGATTTATGCTCGTCAATCGTGTACAACATTTCCAGGTATTATTCTCCTGGTTTTCCCCACCCTAACAGACAGTCTTGTCATTAAAACCAACATATATACATGTGGTCTTCTTTTAGAGAATACAAATTTAATTTAAACTGACTGACCCCATTGATTTTAATTTAATTCTGACAAAATAATATATTTACTACAGTTTCACTACATTAAAGCAGATGTAAACTATGGTAGCACTAAGACAAGAAATTATATATATATATATATATATATAATTTCTTCATATATATATAATGTTTTTTCTCTTTTCTTTTTTTAATTATTATTTATTTAAAGACAAGCTACTAGATAAATCGTGCAGGTTTTACGGTGACAAATCTAGTACTTTGGCTGAATGATTTCATTGTCCTGAGGTTATACATTTTGTTTTGCCCTCAATGAGTCCCAGACAGTGAACTTATTTATCCTTGATACAGCAAATCTCTGTGCCATCAAGGGTTATTTGAGTGCAGCCGCAACCCAACAGAGCTGAATAATGACCTTAATGACTGAAAACAAACACACAGACACACTCTCAAAACGAACATAAACACCATTTTACAATCGGACCAAATGTGCAATTGGCATATTTACAGAGGACATTCAGAGGACCAAATCAGAACAAATCTAAATTTCTCTTTTTTTCTTCTGCGAATCATAATTTAGCAGATGTTTGAGAATGGGGGAAAAAAAAAACTTGGAGGTGACTTTGATCTTTACAACAGGACTTCTTGCAGCACGAGAGTCTGTGAAATGGCCTGAACGATTACCCTTGGCTGTCTTTTCAAACACTTATCAAACACTTTTATTTTAGAGATAAAACATCCTAAATGCATCATAAACATCTCAGAGTGGTGATTAGCTCAGGCTGAAACCCCATTGGCCGGAGGTGCTAATGGACTGAAGTCAAGAGAGCTACGGGAATCCGCAACCACGCGGTTGTGACCCTTCTGGCTCCGTCATCAAACTACGTGCCGTGAGGTCAGTGCAAACCGTTTTATTTGGCTTCGAGATCACAATTTTTCATTGTCTCACTGAGAAAACCATAAACAATTAAACCCACTGAACTCCCACACCGGCTTTAACAAACCTATTTCTGCCGTAATTTAACAAAGGGCTGTGAAAAATGAGACTGCAAACGCAACGTTTTCATTTTTCTTCAATGCCATGTGATAACATTATGAACTGGCATTTTGTACAAATTATCACATTTCAGCATCATTAAATAACGTTCACACCACAAGTGAAAAACCCAGCGTCCAGGATGTCAGATTAAAAGGGTGCAAATGTGGCAGGACGTGCCGGTCCAGATAAGCACGACCGCAATGGGCTCTGTCTTCAACAGCACGTCTTCATCCCACGCGCACCAAATGAAATTAGCGCGTCTGTCTGGGCAAAAGCGGAGATTCGCATTAAAATCGCACGGTGCTACACAATCATCTGAAAAGCATCTGGACTGAGTGATTTGCTCAATAGGCTCCGCCGTACCGGCTCCATATGGCCAATTCAATGGCCACCGTGCGATATCGCACCCGGGCAGGGAGTGGGGAGATAGGCAAAATAATCAAACGCAGAAAAGAGAAAACACAAAGTCATTATAAGACATCAGGGATGAGACAGAGGCAGACGGGGATTCATTCCCCCAGTGGGAAGGCTAAAATTGTGGCCGTGCGCTCGTATCCTAACACCCATATAACACATATTCCCTGCTTTCAAAGGCTGGTATGCATATCGGGATTATTCCTACAAGGGACTTGCCGACAAAAGATATTATCAGTTCGACAGGGTCGCCAGAGGGGATGGAAATGACATCAGAGTTAAGGCGGACAATAAAAAGGGGTGAGAACTCGGTTGAGCCCGGGCTACAGCCCAGCGTAAGCCGTTTCATCCCCAGCGTATCTGATATCAGCCCTTAAGACAGAGTCCGTGGACGTGGCAGACAACTGGCGACGGAGAAAGAGAGGGGGCCTGTGCATCCACTAACCTTCTCACTTTCACACCGGAGCAAACTTTAGTTGTCCCGAAGTGCTCATGAATTATATGAAGGCTAATATGAGAACATAACTTACGAATCACTCTCTGATGGCAGGGACCAATGCTAGCCCAACTATTAAACGTTGTAAATTCGACAGTAGTGGCCGTTCTCTCTGTTAATGAAATACAGTGGCATGCTTTTAAGGGTGATCGATCTTTAAGTGAAGTTGCTATGCAAATCGCCTGAACCTGAAGTGAACTTGAGGCTGGTAAGAACGAATACGTTCTGCATTCAGGCCTCTACTATGCTAATCTGTCTGAAGATACTCAACACATCAAAACCTTATTGGCTTCCCCAGATCTGCAGAGCCCCTGCTGATGATTCAATTGGTGGGTTCTGGTAACCACTCCCCTCGATTGCTTTGTTCCATGCCCCAGTTTTCAATAGTAAACAGCCACGTTATAACATACTCGTAGTAGCGTGCTGTAAATCGTGATTGGGAATTACAAATAAGCACCCTGACAAAAAAAAGAAAAGGTCAAATATTAAAACGCTAACATTTTGGTTTGAAAAATGATAACAGTCAAAAGATAAATTAGTGTGTATAGAATTCATGTAAAATAACTGAATTATAAAATAACTGAATTATGAGAATTAAAAAAAAAATGCTTTCAGAAACAAGCAAGACTATATGGAAAATCTGTGGTTGGCAATAGAAGTAGCACTTGAACATCCCATGTGTATTGCGTGTCTAGACCTGAACAGCTGAACTCCCGCATCCATCCACATCACATCCACACCGATAGTCACGAGATACTAAGACTTTTTTTCCACATCAAATTCTCATCTGGCCAACAAAACAACTAAATCTTTTTTTTCAAGCTTTTATTAAATTTGTAACAATACTTGATACATAAATCCTTTATCAAAAAGTGACAACACATGTACATATTTAAAATATATTTATTATAGATCAACATATAAATCTTTCATAACATTGCATTTACTATGAGTAATTAATGTTATCCTGTAATTATCAAAACAGTAAATTGCTGCAAATTAGTTCATTCAGGTTTGAGAACATTAGAAGGTGATGATTTGAAGGATTTTCTTTGTGTCTTTTCAGGGAAGCAGAAATGCCCAGAGGGCCATAGGTACAGCCATAAAAATGGTTTATTTGTTTCCTGAGCACATTTAGTGCTTATGTTTCCATCGGAAGCCTTTATGGCATCGCAATAATATTTATGTCCAAGACAGATGGTTTTCTTTGAGTTACAATGGGATCGTATTTCTGTTCATGTCTTGTGGTTGCACAAAATTCCTCCTGACAAATTTATCGTTTTTTGGATAAGATTTCTAATGAAGCCTGTGCATGCACGGTTATTAATTTACTGGATGAATAGTGTCGGTACACGCATTTTTAAATTTACCGTTAAACAGGAAAAATTATTTTTATCTATTTCTGTTGGGAAACAGACATATATATATATAGGTTTTTAGACACTGGAGAAATAAATGCAATTTTAAAGCAAAACTATATATATATATATATATATATATATATATATATATATATATATATATATATATAAAATATAGTGTTAAATATAGTGTTTTTAAAGCACGTATAAATGTGCAGCATGTAAATATATTCACATGTATTGTGTAAAATACAGAAACTTTTTATATACATAGCCCTGAAAGCAGCTATTCAAATTCATAATAAATAGCACAACAGCTCTAAACCAACAAAAGCTCCCATCCTAATCCTAAAAAGAAAAGATTTATCTGTGCATTTACTCATGTTTTTAATCACATTTAGGATTATTCCCCCTGCTTCATGCTTCAAAATGTTGGCAAACCAAAAAAGGCAGCATAACTGACTTAAGGAAAAAAAAAGCTTCTTTTCTGATCACTGACCACATCCTTATTCCTGAAATATACTGCAATACATACTGAAGCAGGAATACAATGTTAATTATTCAGCCTAATAAAATGTGACACTTCCAGTTTGCACCTTTCCCAGCTTCAATGTTTTGCTCCACGTCAGTTCTTAGAGTCCGAGTGATCAAATTGGGAGGACCAATAATGATTAGTTTCAGTTAATGTTAGTGCTTTATGATGATTCAAAGAAAGCCTGAGGGGAAGAAACCTTCATTTCCTGCAGTCTCCCTGAATGGTCGCGGGGGCCGCTTTGAAACAGGATGATACTGGTTAGCGGCTCATTGTCTATTAGACAAAGTAGGGCTGTTCGCCCATTAGCACCTCTTTGTACTGACTGCTCAAGGTGTGACACACAACATGTCACAGGAGCAGCGAGAGCACGCCTCAGTTTCACTGATTCACATGAGAGTTCAAAGGATACAAAACAATGGCACACGCCCATATGCATATTGAAAATGCCATTTTGATTGCATTACAAATCAAATGAGCAAGCAGTGCATCACTATTTAAACAAAAAAAAAGTCACGTTACGGTCACACCAAGTGAGCGAACGGCTCCCAGTCGGACCGCCACGCATCTACCGTGTGTTTGCTTAGCCAGAAGGTCACTTTTCGGAATAGGAAGTGCTTGATTGACTAGCGGCTGACACTTTGTCCTGCTTCTTTGTGATGACCTGTTACTCCAGCTGCCCTCTCATCCCCTGCAATGTTTGCTGCCCCACGCACGCGATCCCACTCCCGGCTGCCAGCAGTGCGCTTGTCCGCCTTGCCGCTTCGCTGCACCCTCTCATCGCATTACTTCTGCTATTCTAACTTTTCCATCAATTATGCACAAGAATAACTGAGGCCTGGCCGCAGCAGATACATAAAAGAGGAGTGGATGCCTCCATGACTCCACCGTCTGCCAGCATGTTCCCCCTACCAGTGATACTAGTGCCAGAGCACCAGCGTACGGGCGCGCAAGTCTGGTCAGTGGTGTCTGTGGCGTAAATCAAACGTGCAAATTTAGAGTCGTGAACATTTTACGCGAACATTTTAAGACTAGCTTACTTGCTTGGAATGGGATCGACATACTAGGGCGAAACTGATAGGAATCGATAAACTGTTCATTCTTTTGCATTGATTGACTGAAAGGGCTAAATTAAACACAGTTTAGAAGGAAATCAGTTGTAACGCATTAAAAAAAAAGGACTGAAAAGGGCTACAAAAGAAGGAAACCTACTCCCAGGTCTGCTGCTGTTCCGTTCAAAACACAAAATGGAAGCAAGATTGAAAATGGCCGCTTGTACACTCCTACGTCTGCTCGCAAGACACTAGTAGACTAGTCATACTGACAAGAAAGGACAGGCAACTAACTCATAGATAATGGCAAATGTTATGAAACTGTCATTAAATGACTAAAACAGTGAAAGAAAATGATTTAATGCTATTTAATAATCTGTGGTAAAATATACAGTAAATCTACAAAAGACGAGTGAGAAGAAATTCATTTACCAAAAAAGTCATCCACCTCAAAATAGCAAAACGCTGACCTCAGGTTTCTGATGATGGTCACATTGACCTCATTTTCTCAACATTGCGTGTGAAGGTTTGTTGGCCAGACTTTTGACTCTGAGATCGCAAACAGCGTTTAATATTTTATGGGTCCCAACGCTCGGAGCGTACTCAAATTTGTAACAAGGAAATGCTTTACCACTTACCACAGACTGATCGTCTACTATAAAATGCTCCGCAATCTCAAACCAAGAATGTGACGAGAACATCTAGATCCCAAAAAGTTTATTTCGACCTTTCTATTTTTTTTTAAATGAAAGAGACCGATTTCTAAATATGAACGGATGAACGTGCAACCAAACACTAGCCAAATAAATTTTAAGCAATTAACTGATTAAATAAAGTTACTTTTTAATGATTATTATTGGGTTTATGAAGAACTTAACTGTTGAATTATTTACTACATTATCCCTAGAAAGTTTGCTGCTTTTATTTTTGTTCATAAAAGGTTTGGTAAATCAAAAATGTCACATTGTGTTTTTCTCAATATTTAATTAACAATATGTTGATTTTGTTGGAGCACCACCATAACTGTAATTGCAATATGTTCGTAATAATGCAGCCAATTTTTTTTTTAATATGTATGTCCTTCACCAGAGCACAAAAAATCATCATCCAATTTTTTTAATGCTTTGAATAAAAGAAATATTTTATGGTAGGCAGCTTCAAAGAATCCTTGTAGGTTCTTTTTCTGGATGAGAAAGAAAGATTTAAGGCATTCTTCAGCCAAAAGTCCCTCATTTGTGCAGGTGAAAGAAGTTTTAAGGTTACAGACCAAGTTCAAATCTGTGAGACAAGTTTTTCAATCTATGAAGCCTTCTCTCTCTCTCTATCCTTCTCGCTCGTTTTCTTGTTCTTTCTTGTTTTTTCTATCATGCTAACTCTTGCCAAGTCAGTCCATTTTTATTAGCTTAGCCTGTCGAACAAATGCTTCCTTCATTATTTCTCATTGCGATTAAATGTGCCGTAATGAAGGGCACAAAGAGCAAACCGCTCCGCGCTTTCGAGGTGAAAGAATGCGCAAAGTAGTCATTACCGCATGCTACATTTTCCTTCAATTCTTATCAAGGAGGCTTAGTAAACTTTAGGGTCCTTTCAGGAGCTTTATCAGGTCATTAAGGTCTGAAGCTGATTAATATGAATGGTTGTTGAGGTCGTGGCTCTCCGAGGGAGACACAGAAGGGTGAAGGGGTTCAGAGGAAGTGTTTTGTATCTTTACACAATGGGCCGATGACCTCCTAAGCCCTTTAGTGCCTCTCTGTTAATACCTTCAGCCAAGCCTTCAAAGACGCCAGCAAAGACATTTCACCACTCACAGTTTAAAAGCTCACCGTGTATGAGGAGCTTACCTCGAGCAAACATAGAGACCCGAAATGCATCAGTTATCATCTAAAGTTCAGAGAGGACGAGCGATCGCTGTGATGACTCAAGCGTGATTTCTTAAAAAAAAGAGCAAAGAGAACCGGTTGACTCTAATTTAAAAAAAGAGGCACTCCCAGAATTCTCACTGAGACGCAATCATGACAGTTTATTAGTGGAACGCAAGCGCTGAGCGCAAAAGGAAGGGGGCCAGGCACCTCTCGGTGTGTTAGGGGTCATCAAACAGCAGGATGTTCTAGTTACCCTGCAGGAGAACTTTCTCTCTGCTGGAATGAGTCTTCCGATACCCCAAATCTTTTGAGAGAGCCAGAACACCACCATACAGCCCTGGAGGGTTAATCGGGATGGGGTGCAATTGTGGGACTCAAACCGAGAGGCCTGCGGTTCCCATCTGTAACTCTTTCCAGTCTTTAGGCTGTCTATATGTCCTTCTACAAGCCACGTTGTATGCACTTCCTGCATGTAAGAGCCTAAATACTTTAAACTCTGGCAGAGATCCACTAAGACAGGAACAATGGCACCCTTTCACGTGGGCTGGGAGAAGACCGAGGTCTTCAGACCAGTCAATATTTGGACATGATTTTTTTTTCCCCATTTAAAATCCAAGCGGAACCAAGCAGCAGGAGGCCAGAAGTGCCAGCGAGGGAAAAGGAGGGTAAACACGCAGAACAATACGAACTGAACCCCACACAATACCACCGAACAGCTATCACAATATCAACTGGCCACAAACCGCAAACCATGGGCTTTGTTTTTAAAGTGGGGATTAAAACTGAGCCGGCACAAAAAGGAAACCATTTGAGGTCATATTGTGCAAGCTAGAGTTAAGAGGTGAAAAAGAGATGGCTTTACGGGAGATCCATGACATTTCCCATTTCTGTAGTGAAGAAATAAGCAGGGAAAGACAACCGAGAAAGCGTTTAAGTGTGAAATGTCACAAAAAAACCAAGTCTAAAGAGGCGGGGTGTACTGTTCATTACACCACCTGATTGAGAAGGCTTCAAAAACTGTAGGAAAAGTGCCACATCTGTTATTGGGAGATTTGAGAGGCATTATCAGTGATTAAAACGAGACTCCGTCAGAATGCTGAAATCCCTCTCCCCAGCTGTTAGGTCCATTCGACAGACCTCTTTGATGGACAGCGGTATCGGCTTCCATGGCACCACATACACAAACAGCCAGAAGATTAAGGTAGGAATTCAATACTGATTCCTGGCTGATCCTGCCTATCAACAACAAATAAACAGGTTTCATTTTCAACACAAGACCTATTTAAGTAAAAAAATTCCAGAAAAAATATTTACAAATGAATATATTTGCAATGTAGATCGCATATCTGGATTACACGAACGCTACGTTCTCGGAAGCACAGGATAGGGAAGGAAACAATAAGCTCTCTATCTCGAGCCAATCCAGTAATGTCTGCGAAAGAACACGTCTCGAACTAAGAAATGACTAATCTGAGAACGAGCTGGGAAACTTCAGAGGAAATCTGCCAACTTGAATTGAATTTGTAATTGCAAACGGCGTGGACCGCATTGGAGAGGAAAAAAAAGAGCCTCCGAAACCCAGTGAAGCTTGTAAGACCACCATATGTAGAGCAAGACAGAGGCTTACATATGAATGGGTGCGCTGCAAATCTCAGGCCAAAAACTAAAGGAGCCATTCCCCCCTAAATCCTCTAAAGAATCTCTATAGACTCCGCCGTACTCACTCATGTGCAAATACTAGCAATCACTCAGTATGTTTGCCGCAGCGCTAAAGTGCAACTCCTACGTTTGCAAAATAACGATTTAGAGATAAGCCTGTCTGCGTGCTTTGAAAAAAAATTAATAAACAGTTATGTTTCTTGTTATTATAGTACGTTGTTTGTTACTAAATGCCATTGAGCTATTAAGAACTTCAATTAAAGCTCTAATGTAGGCAATCTTTCTGACAAATTAATATTTCATGGCACGGCTATCTACATTTTTGAGTTGGACTCTTGCACAGATGTCTCTAATGTTGGTAATTTAGCCATGTTAATGAGCGACATTAAGAGGGGAAGATGCGGCACAACACAATGAACCGATCAAGCATCTTAAAAGCTACCAAAGAAATGGTCTTTAGAGGGTCTGCTAGTCTAAATCAATGTCTAAATAAAAAAGTCCAAGATGAGATCCATGTACAGACACACTGTGATCAGAAGGTCACTTGTTTTGTGGGTTGTGAGTGACATTCAGGGCCCCAAGGTCTTGCCAAAGAGTGCTACTACATTATACAGCACAGCCAGATTTGAATTAGGCCATTGGGTGAGTGTATGAATGTGAATGAGAGATACTCATTTGAACTAACTCATTTATTTGCTAGAGGGGCCTCATTTTGCCCGGACAAAACCCAGGCAGGGAGCCTCCAAAAAATACACACACACACACGCAGATATTCACGATCACACAACCACACATTTCTGCCAAGCTATAGAAACCGGGCTCGTCCTCAGATTCACCCTACCCAGAGCTCAATACTGTCCGATGATGGTTAACCGCAGCCTTGTGCTGTTATCACTGAACGTGTGACCCCTCTCTCATGAGCATGCACCCAACTGGGCATCAGGCACTCCTGAAATGCCTCTCTGGGTTTGACCCATTGTGTAAAGCCAGCATGGGGCTGGGGTGCAGGGCAGAGAGAAAGCCCCATGGCAACTGAAGAGGGACAACCGAGAATGGGGATGAGCTGGAATCGCAGCGCTTTCAGGCAACTCAAGACTGACGGCAAAGAGAAAGAGACAGCAAGTCTAATGCAATTTCAATTTAAATGCATTTCTTATATGTTACTTGTTAAAATGCTGTTAAGCAAATTATTTCTCACACGAATAATAATATATTAGCTTATGAATACCGGCTTATTCAAAAAGCTCATTGACATTTAACACACCCAAACTATTAACAGCCATCAAATCAACTTATTCAAGTATTTCATATTCAGCCAGAAAAGTACTTCTTTCGACTCCTGATGCTATTTTTCATTAACACCCTTCGCTGCACAGGAAGGTTATATTACCTTATTAGAAAACCTTTGTTGAAATCCATTACTAGCCAATTTTCAGCCACACATTTTTAGAAATGCTTCAAAAGAAATATAAATTGATAAAATCGTGCCCTTTTAGAATTATGATAACAAGCAAAATCACATTCAAAGAGGTAAATTGGATTTTAAAGAACAACTGACCAATGAGCCATGATATTTATTTCTAATGATGTTTCTAGAGGGCAATGTCTAGGACAAGCTAGTGGCACGGGGTAATGACTTTTTACTTTGAAGGAGCAGAAAGCTTGCCTGTCAATCCCCAAAAGCAGAAAGAAATTACTCTCATAAAGTGGTTAAAGTTACTGGAATGAGGTTAAAATGGCATATATATAAAACTAAAGCTGTATAAAATAATTACCTCGCTAGTGTGATTTTAGTGTTAACCCCTACAACGTACAGATATTTATACCAAATCGCGCTTCGTTTATTTTTTCGACTCCGAGCGCCGTTTCTTTCCACGCTAGTACCTCCATACAGTTTACCATAAAGTTTACTGTAAAATAACGCCGTCGAGTCTCTGGAAGTTTCGCCCTTATAATGCGTTTGTTGTATCACCGGTGAAACTTATTGAAAAGATCCTGACGGCTTGACGAACCTGTTCGGCTCGCGGCCGCGTTACATTTCGCCCGATATTCCGCGGACCGCGGCGCTGCTACGCGACAGAAGTGAAACGGCTTTTTAGTGCATCGACTGCGCAAGTAATAACCAACTCACCTTGGGTTTGTTCGGTTCCAGTAGACAGCGTAGCGATCCGCCACAACCTTAGACGCCGGTTCCAGGCCCAACACAGACATCCACAGGCTGATCAACACCAAATAAAACATCTCCACCTGCGGCATTTCTGAAAGTTTCAATCGCAGCCCCCTTCGACGCAGCGTTCCGGCGATGAAGAACTGTCAGCTTTTCCTTCAATATCCCACGCGTGGAATCTGTTCTCTTTAAATTATGTTTATTTTATTGTAAAAAAAAGAGATATTGTAACAGATCGCGGTGCAAGGAATACAATATTGCTTTAAAAAAGTCACAGTTACATATGATTTCGTAAAGACTGAGAAGCCGGTTAATGCGCTCGCTGTCTGTCAATAGTCCAGTCTGGTAAGGCGTTCATCTCAAGCACATCCTTTCTTGCGATTTATCGACTTTTTTGAGAGAAAAGAAAACAATCAGACAAATCTCGGGTCCTTTGAATGTTCGCTTCTCATTCCAAACCCCTCGAGATCTTCAGCGCGGTTGGTCAATGTAGTTAGTTTGAGTGAATGAAAACAACAGCGTATGTCCGCTGGCACCTCATTCTCCAACATGTGAATGAAGACCTGCGCTCTTGTGTGTACGGCCAGACCTTGGCGTTTAGAAACGCTCTCCTGAAGCGCCGTCTTCAGATTAGGATTTGGAAAAGGCAAGCTATTCTTTCTGGACGAAACGCGCAACTGAATCGGCGTATTCGAGATTCAGTGTTGAGATATAGTCCGCAACAGTAACCTTCCAGGCAGCCGAGTTGGTCAGGGTGCATGAGCCATGCTGTCTCAGAAAGAGAGAGAGAGAGAGACGGTACGGTTCCAGCGCTCGCTCTCTTTCTCATTGGTTTGCATTTTGAATGATGGGCGTCTAGATTACAAACACTACATCCCGCCTACAAAGGTGGTAGAACTGCTTTTTTTTTACGGCGTGTGATTCTCAGGAATATATTCACAGGGTAATATTGAAAGAGTTCTTCATTTTTCCATTTTTGCCGATATTTTTTTTCTGCAAAAATATTAGATCTATTTCACGGCATACATTTAGATTACATTTTCTATATATACACACGTATATGTACATACATTCACATCGCGATATGAACAATCAGCAGGTAAAGTGTACGTTTGGCTCATCCAAAGCAGCAGGTAGGAAGAAATATTTTTTGTTTGTTTTGTTCTTAATGCTGCCTAAAATCTATAACTGGTGAGACAGATCTCGATTATACACGCACACACACACACACACACACACACACACACACACACACACACACACACACACACACACACACACACACACACACACACACTTTTATCCAAAGCGACTTACAAATGAAGACAATACAAATAATCAAAACCATCAAAAGAGCAACAACATGCAAGCACTATGACAACACTACTTATATAAATACACACATGCATGTATATATTTCAGAAACATGTGAAAAAAGTTTATATTATATATATATACTATTAATTAGGCTACATTAATATAAATATAGACATGCAAATACATGTAGCCTAAATATTAAAAAAAAACATATATTGTATGTGTGTGTTTAAGTTATGGACAGAACACATACATTATGCAAACCATTTTTTTGTATGCGATTATATATCATCACAAGATACCGTTTGTCATTTTTCTTTTAAGCAGAAGACAAGAACGAAAGAGCAGTCTCTGCCAGTAGGCGGCGCTTATAGCGTGTTTTTCTTGGTCACCGCTGCGACTAAACAAAGCAGCGCGGCGCGTGGAAACACTAACCTACGTTATTACGCGCCAGGCTACACGGGGCGAGTTGAAAAGAAAATGCCTTCTCTGAACACAGTGACTTTCTTTCTACATTCATATAATCCTCCACGCTAACTAAACATTTAGCATTTTCCTATAATATTTTTTAGCATCGCGAACTGTGAGCTTGCTGTGTCATGTTTATATACTTTGATTTGATTATATATATATATATTACTAGGTTATAAAATGGGAACCAATGGGAAGGTGTCCTTGCATGATGTGCGAGGCCTTGGAACCAAACGGGTAATTTCATCAGTGTTTAAGCTGGTAGTGACACTAACCCATAAAACCGAAAACTTTTTAACCTCATCCCGTTTAATTGGGGCAGCATGTTCTTACACGAGTAAAATCTAATCTCTTTTTAGCCTACAGTTCTGAAAACGCTTCTTAAGTATATCTGGGAGTAACGCAGATAAATCCACACGATGTAACATTTCTAGAAAATGCCACGAACGTCTAGGCTACAGATTAATACGCACATAAAACATTTTTTTTTTGTTGGCCATTATCGGTTACATATACAATTTATAAAAATAAAAAAAAAATCACCGAAGCTCTAAATGAACACAAGCCGTCTGGTCATAAATTCATCGCATTGAAATGTTGAAAAAGTGTGTTTGTTTATGTGGGCGGTTTGTGTGTTTTGCTTTTTGATATATTGACGCACATATTCTCAAAACCGCATCAGTTCCCACTCGCTCTCATCTCAAGTAATGCACGGTTCAGCCGAACGGTTGACATCGCCCGCTCCCTCTTCAGACCTTAAAGCCCTAATACGCCCCGTAGCGGAGCGCCTGAAAACCGCCCAGGAGAACACGTGGGCATGCGCTCAGCATGTCAAGGCTGCGGGACGGTCTATTGTGCTACTTCACACCAGCCCCCAGCTTTCTCTTCGGTCTTTTTCGTGTATGTGGTTATCTAGAATAAACTGCACGGGGTTAACATTTAGATTTTTTTTTTTGGTATCATTTCTGGTGTAAGAGATCTCATGCCATGTGCTGGGTGATGTATCACACCTACAGGTCAGACCCATCAATCCCAGCAGACTAATGCACTTATTATGCGCTTCATCTCAGACAAAGGAGCCTTTTAATTAGGGTCAGAGAAAGTCAACATCCAGCAACAATCTCATCACTGCGACCTCCTGCTTATTTTTCCTACACCGGATCTGTACACAACCATTTGTACTTATTTTTAAACGATTGCAATATTATTACACGGTTCTTTGTTTTTCTTTTCTTTTTTTTTTCTGTGTGTGCAATAAAAGATGTTTTCATCAAACTGAAAGTGTTTACTTTCTTCCCTAAAGCCTCATTCCAGTAGTGTGGAATAAACTAACATTACATAATATAATAACTGCCTATTGTTAAGTCCAAAGTCCCTTACTAGATTTTATACACACAGATCATCTTATTTGAGGTGATTTATGAACCATGAAGTAATTTTTAAAACCGATTTTTAACTGTTTTCCAACATGATGGATGAGTACAATAACATTTTACACCCATGTTTATTTTTATGTTCTTTTAATGGACTGTATGTAGAACTATTTAACAATGCAACGTAATGAAATCTATTGTAAACATTTTTTTTTACATTTTTTCTTTGTTAAAATGTTGCTTTCCTCCTCTCATCTTTTCCTATATTCCTATCATATGCTTCGGTGCCTCTCTTTTCATCCTACAATCTGCTGAACAAAATCCTGGAAGAATAAATGTTTATATTTCCCATAGTCACACTGTTTATTTCTGTTTTTTAGAGCCTGGTCTAGAGCAGTTGAAACTGATGTAACTGACTCCAGCTGGACTGTCTGATCAATTTCTTCCATGCAGAACAGCAACATATACACGGCACTCCAGGTTTTTTAACACTTGTATGTCACAGTTAAAAATATGTGCAGTTCACTGCATTAAGACCAAAAAGAAAGAATAACATATACATATTGTATTTTCTAAAAATATATATATATTGTACTTTCTAAAAATGACTTTTAAGTAATTGAACTCAAAGTGCTAGGAAAATTAATCAGAAACTCCATATAGAGTAATTAATGTATTATTTTTAAGTATAGAGATATAAAATAAAAATATATAATATGGAAAATAAAAATGTCTTTTTTACTATAATAGTTGACTACAGTAAAAGTGCATATGTTAGTTAATTAATTAACAATGATAAATGTGTAATATTAACTATTATAAGTTTATTAAAACTCATGCGGCATCTCGTAAATGGTCACGTAAAATAAAACATGAACTGACTCATCTAATTATTCCAATACGAGAAGGGGAAAAAACACTATTTTTTTTTTTTAGCCACACAGTCAGTATATAATGAGATGATTAAGACCTTAACTAATAATGAGAGGTTATTTTCAGAATCATGGAAATAATTCTGCCCTGTCTGGAGCGAGACTACGGCGAGGCGCGTCTGAACGTTAAGCTTGTTTAAAGACTGATTTATTTGACTAACGTGCAAATGCGGGGCGAAGCGTCTGACCTCTCTTATCTCTACATGACCTGCGATTCACACACATCATGCTTCTAATACCCTTCAACTGAACGGACAGCGCTCAGCGCATGTTTCCCACTGACAGGCATGTCCCTGCTGCAGGGTACCAGATCCTCGTGACCTACAGAACCTTCCCTGTTCAAGCTCAACGTATGAAACGAGCGCCGCTGACATCGGAATGCCAGCGATTCCAAAACGGGAAGTTCTCACCGTAGTTTTACATTACTGCGGAGCCCAAGCGCATGTCTCTGATCACAGGCGTGACAGGCCTAGGAGGAGAAGAGGAAGCCCTAGCGGCTGCGGGCCGCTCGCCGGATAGAGCCGGATCAGGACAAGACTCAGATTCATTCATTCAGCTGCAATCAGCTCACTTATCAGTTTCAGCTGACTTCTTTCGTGTAATCTCTTTCCCCCCGAACAAATTTTTAGATGACAGTCTAACAGATAAAGAAGTGCATGTCAGGAGGTATTAGAGGAATTTCTTTCAACATATACTACATAAGTCCTCAGGGATTTTCTGATGTAGAGTAGACTGGGCAGGAAAATATAAAAGAAAAACTTGATGTAACTCTGGGCAAACCCAAGCATGCCAGGGAAAAATAAACCTAAACAAGACCTAAGATGAATGTTCTCGCATAAAAAAAAACAAAACAACATTTTAAAATACAAAAATATTAGGGACACGCAACATTAAAATTCTGGCCAATGATTAATATAATTATATTAATTAGATTCATAATTATAAGCATTAAAATGTAAAAATAATTACACATTTTATACATTTTCTAGAATGTATAATTCTAAATTTAAAATTAATTATACAGTAATACATAATATACAGTAATAATATTTGAGTATGAGCATTTATCATAATTAGAATATTGTATGTTTGTGTGTGTGTTAAAATGTCATAATTGATTATTTAATGCATTTTTGCTGAATAAAAGTATAATTTCTTCAAACACACACACACACACACACACACACACACACACATAGCCCAAATATTTCAATTGTAGTGTATCACTGTTTTCAACACTGATAATAATAAGAAATTCTCAAAACATAAAAAAATATGGATTATTGCAATCTTTGGACATTATGCACTTATGTATATTAATTGCAATGTATACATTAAAGATTAAATTAGTTTAGTTTGAAGAAAAGAAAAATGCACATTTATTTAGAAATTTGCTAAAGGTCATTTGAATGTAAAAATGTTATATTTTTTAAATAAAAATAAAAACAGGGGAATTGAAAACGAAAATAAATAATACATTATTATAAGGTTACAAAAATAGAAATAACTAGAATCCTGACCAATAACCAGCATGATATATGTTGCAGGCCTGCGAAAATGTCTTAAATGATTTTCAGCAGATCTGTGATGTATTGACATTTTAAAGAGCCATTCCCATTAACACGGCTGTTTATGAATCCAGTCCCATGCGAAAGCACTCGACACACTCACTCAGCACTCTTTGATGGCAAAGTGTTTCTGTTGAAAAAAAGCCACTTGTTGACGACACGTCTTCGGGGACAAATGAAAATCCAGTCTATGGAGATGTGGAAGTATTAGCAGATGTAGCGCTGTTCTGAGGCCTTGTGTATGTGAGAGAGACAACAAGCTCCTTATCAAATCAAACCAGCTGGGATTTCCCTAACACAGTCAGAGATCTGCACGTTACAGGCCCTGTGCTTGTAGAAGTGGGAATACACTGAAAGAAAAGGGAAAAAAAAACGGAATGTCTGGCTTCATTTCCGAGAGATACCTGACCCTCCGGTGGGATCCGCAGAGCGTGAATGAAACAGGCAGATGTATTTCAATAAAGTCAGAGAGCCAGGGGTGGCCTTTTTACTCAGTCTGAAAAGACTACTCAAGTCATTCTTCGCATGTCCTGCTGATGATGACTGACACATCGAATGGGAAAGGGTCACTACTGAGAGGAATTCTGAGAAGATAAAAGGTAATAGCGGTGGAGTCCTGCTTGCATTGTTTAGTGAATAGAAGATAGGTGAAACTAAACTGAGAGAGGATGTCACTCAAGTTATAGCAACTTGGCTTTTTGTTCTTTAGTTGTAAAATGAGAGAGATTTGTTACCAATATGCTGGATGAGGATACTGTATTCGTATTATTAAGAAAAAAATAACAGCCTGGCGAGCTTCGGAAATTACCAAAAAATGTATGTTATCATAACTCATCATTTCCTGACTGGTCAATTGTCCGGACCGGTCAATCTTTTCCATGCAGGTTTCAAGCTTTAAAAAGGATGCAAAAGTGCCATAAAAGTATTCGAAAATGTCTATTAACACAGTTTATGCTATATTCAGAATCATCTGAAATTATACAATAGATCTGTGTGATAAGAGCTATTTACTGAAAATGTTTCACTCCGCAGTGATCTGCAATGAGATCGAGTTGAACATGAGAACCGGTTCAGTCTGATTCACGAATTAATCATTCAAACCGGTTTTCTGAACCGGATCAACTGAATAATTGGATACTGAGTCAAAAGAATGATTCATTCACAAATCAGACATCACTGCTTCTTAGTATTACTTTTTCTTGTTTATTTACATACCATTAGAATATTTGTTAAAGCTACACTGTAACTTTCAGTGCTCTAGTGGTTAATAAACAAAACTGCATACTCGTGGAATAGCAATGTAGATAGAACAAGACAAAAACACATTTTAGACTTTTTAACATTTTAGACAAACAATAAAATGACAGCAGTGTCCCTTTTTTTTAAATTAGTTTTTGTTTTCTATTTAGCTTTATTTTTATTCAGTACTTAAACTGATTTAGTCATTTTTAGTTTTTCCAATTAATATTAGTAACACTTCAGGACATTAAGTAAAAATCATGGACAATTTTAAAGACAATTTTCTCAGTACTGAGAACTTTTTGCACCCTTACTACATATTAAAATTATTGTATCTCTGCCAAATATTGTCCTATTCTTACACACATTAATGAAAAGCCTATTTATTCGGCATTCAGGTGATGTATAAATTCGAAATATTTCTAAATACTTATGACTGGTTTTGTGGTCCAGGGTAACATATTCACTGTTAGCTATGAGTTTTCCCTCAATACACTCCTAATTTGTGGCTTAATATTAGTAATATAGATGTTAAGTTTAGGTACGGAGTAGGTTTAAGGGACGTTGAAGTTAGTGCAGAATAAGGCATTAAAATGTGCCTAATAAGTATTAATAAACAACCAATATACTAGTAACATGCATGCTAATAAGATACTGGTAAAAAGTCCTTAAAGCGTTACACAAATCTTAATCATTTTAGCTTTATTTAACAGTACTTCCACTTCTCTCATCATAAAAGAAGATCTATGGTGGATAAATGAAATAACTTATATCATCAGAAGACATGGAGTGTAATGCATTTCTTTCACTATCAGTCCTTATTCGCTTTCATTATATTTCAATAAACTGCATATTCCTCAAACTTTCCACGTTTGAGTTTGGAGCAACACAAGGGTGACTAAACGCTGAATAAGGAATATCCCTCGAATATCATACCAGACTCCATATTTGCGAAATATCCCTCTTCCTCACACACCCCGACAAGCTTCGGAATGAAAGTGCGTCTTTTTAGCCGTTCCTCTGTGTTAAAATAACTCCCCATCCCTATCTGCGCTCTGCACCAAGGCACCCCGTAACATCCGAGCGAAGATATTATGGCGTGCAGAACAGTAAGCAGCTGGTGTCTCTGTGTAGTCATGTCACGGGTGAGCGCCTGTGACCTTTTTATCCAATGCGGTAGAAAAGCTGCACAAGGTGACCACGGCTCGTCCAGCGAGCATCAAACACGACAGAGCCGAAAATTACCAGTGGCACAGAACCAGCCCGTGTCACGCCATGAAAGCTGCTGTCATTTCTTTCTGACTTCTCTCATCTCATTACTAATCTACGAGCTAAACACTGCTGACACGGAGAAATGATTTATTGGTTGCTTGATGCGTTTAATAGCTTCCTTATTAAGATTTACGACATCTGTCAGGCCTATGATTCATTAGTTTGAACTGCTCTTCTAAGCACAGCTCGGACTAACTCACGGATCTCGGAGTGGGAAGTGTCTGTCGAGAGTTGGTCTAAACTTCACGTTTGCTCTGACACGGGGTACGTTTCTCTCTCTTTGTTCCAGTGCGGTTTGGGCCGTAACGCTGGCAGTGAGCGAGTGAACGGTGGGGCTCATGTTCCGGAGGGTCTTTATGGAGTCAGGGGTCAGTGCCAGACTCCTGATGCGTGGCATAATAATGAGCTGCCTCTTCACTCACCCTGTCAGGATGCATTAGCGCTGGAACGCCTCACGCTCTCGGGCTTCGCTCTCTCTCTGTTCGGTTAGCACCTTCTGGGTCCCGTTTTATCCGGCCAAAGCCAGTCGACTGGCTTGGTCCCCGTATTGGTTTGCATCAAAGATTAATTGGCTGTTAAATGTGTGAATTATGACTAATCCTTGCTATATGATCTATGCAGCATTTCTCCCTAATCCCAGAAATGTAGCGGTAATCCACAGCACAGTAAACATGGGGAGGTGAATTAATCGTCCAGACCTGTATTTGAGGGTGGCCTGGGGAGCCTGGACATTGTCAGGTCGCTAGCATTCCGTGCAAGGGTCGTTTTGCAGAGTTTCACTCTCTCACGATAAGTACAGAGCAGGTTTATTGGCGTAAACCACTGAGTAAATAAGAGCCAACTAAATGCATTTTTATTTAACTCAAATGCAACAATTAATGCATTAAAAACAAATGTGAAAGTGAAAGGGAGCAAAACAACAGTGGTTAAAAAAACTAATTAATTATATTTGTAATATTTCAGATGTACAAATAATAATACAATACAAAAGAATTGTTGTTTTTCATAAACTGAAATGCAATAATTAATGTAAATGTTAAAGTAAACAAAATTATAAAAATAACTGTCATACAAATAATACAATACAAACATAATAGAAAACAAAAATAAATAAAAAATGAAATAAAAGTATAATTAAAGTGTACATTTTACACTAACATTAAGTTAAAATAATATGAAAATAATTCTTATATGCTGTAAAACTGTTTTTTGGAGGGCATTTTACAACATTTCAGTTTTTAGACTTTACAATGTTTTGTTCAGTTTAATATGTTACTTAGTTTTCTTTGTAACTGTTTTTGGTATTAAACAAACATAACAAACATACTTTTATTCATCATTGATGCAATGAATTGACAAAAGTTTATAATTTTTAGTAAAACTATAATTTAAACTATAATATTTATATTTTTATATTGTTATGATCTTTCAACTGATCATAGAATCCTGAATAAAATGTATAACCACAAGAAGTTAAGCACTGAATATTGTTTTATATATATATATATATATATATATATATATATATATATATATATATATATATATATATATATATATATATAAATAGAACATTATTAAAGTTATATCATAGTATTTACTGTTTTATCTGTTTTTGATCAAATAAATTTTGCCTTGTTGAGCATATCATATATACCGTACATTAATCAAACGCAGAAAAACCAGTTCTCAGACAGGAAGACGATGGTAAGTGAGCGCTGACCTAATGCATCAAACACGCTCAGCTCAGCAGGGAGAAAAATCACTTTAGGTTGCACAGGTGACAGTTTAACTCACCCAAAGCAAACAAAGCCTCCCCACTACTATAGCACGTGTGCACCAAATACTCCCACTTCTATACGTATTGCACATATGATCTAAAGCAAACACACATATACTTCCACAAACACACCTTGAGCTCACTCATACTGTAAAGCAGTTTACGAGCAGCAGTGGAGTTTTAGTAGCGGTGAAATGGTCATTCTCCATCTGTGCTCCCAAGAGACCTCCCCACAGAGCTGGAAAGAAGGTGTTTTTTTTAAGTGCAGTGCTTTCCTTCAAGCGGTAACTGCAGAAATGTGCTCTGTGGGATTATAGAGACATTCTAATGAGACCAGGGGGCCGACACTGGATCACATCAAGAGCCCCTCTCACTTCACAATGCCTTTCTTTTGTGGGAACAACTGCGGTCGGGAAAGAGGCTCGGATATGGAAGTGGAGCATGTTGAATGTGGCGGTTGAAAGGTAGAGGAAGAGAAAGGGTTACTGTGATTAGTGCAGGAGATGAGATTTATGGTCTCCCGAGACCTGTCCGTAATGATATGTGAGAGGAAGAGCGCCTCATTACAATGCTACACACCGCCAGTCTGGTCATGGGCCACCATCTTTCACAAATCCAATAACAGCCCAGAAGAGCAAGCAACACGTTTTACTGGCTGCATGCGAACACGAGTGGAAGAATAAAAACGGTCAATTGCGTTGCACGAAAAAAATGATTACAGGAGCTGAATTCAAAGAAATCTCAGGCGAATGAAAGCTGGGTACGATTAAAGGAAAATAAGCGTGCATTAAACAAACAGATGTTATCGGAGATGCAGGAGCGGTTCTTTGAATAGCTCGGGTTTCTGAAGCAAATGCAACATTCGACTCCAATATTAGATCTAAAAAGTGAACGAGAAGGTAATCTAGATCTAATCACACTAAACGGATCCACAAAACAGAGTGTGATTCGGTTTTACAGAGGACCAAAGAACTGTAAATTAAATCATTAATCAATTCAATTTACCACTGTGTTACAAAAGAAACCACGAAAACACAATTTATTATTTAAAACATTGCATAATATTAAATAGATTAAAACTGAAAGTTTAAATACATTCGTTTAATATAATATTTTAGATATTATTTAAATAATATTAAGAATAATACCAAAAGTTCACAGACGCTGGACCACAATAAAGTTAAATTTATATAAATTGAGATTTATAAATTATCTCGAAGCTGAATAAGTGTCACGGTGTGGTTTAGCGTGAAGCCCTCGACGAAAATAAATTCATTTAAACAGTTTTAATCCTTTTCAAACGGACAAAACAATAATATGCAGGCAGGCAGAAAGGCAGAACAAAAACCACACGTATTAACTTCAACGATCAGACCAACTGAATACAAACACAGGACTTAAATACACAAGGAAATCACTAAATTAACTAGACACAGGTGAAGACAATGACACAATTAACACGAACAAAGGTAGGGAACACAGAGCACATGGCGCAGGACAAAAACAACAACAAAGGATCCAAAGACGTGACAATAGGTGAGCTTTTCGTATCGCTGAGATACAACTATAAAAAAATACAAATATCGAGAAAATGCTCTTTAAAGTTGTCCAAACTAGTTGTCCAAACCTTAGCAATTTTTACCAATACAATGTATTGTTGGCTATTGCTACAAATATACCTGTGCTCCTTATGACTGGTTTTGTGGTCTAGGCAAGAGTCACACAAAAAAAGTCTTTTCACAAAGTAAGTTTTCACTAATGTCAATCAAACAGGCAGTAGGTGCCAAAAACGTCATTATGATCAACAATGGAAATAATATTTATTATAAAAATATATATTTTAACTCATTACAAAATAATATATTATGGTAAGTTTAATTATTTACTTATTCAGTTACTATTTCTTGTTCCTTCAGAATGTGCGTGATAAGGACAAACATGGGGCCAGGAGCTCTGCTGAAGCACCACTGGAAGAGGAAATCACTAGAAATATTCACAAAGTGTGAATAAGAATCACATTCAATGGACTCTGGCGATGCACAATTTATGACTGCGCTCAATCTACCCCATTTACTCTTTATATGAATATGCGGTTCTTTCCCATTGCAAATGTGATCCAATGAATAAATTACAGCAAATTATGTAGATTGTTTGGCCCAACAAGCTGACAAAAGGCTTACAATTCCAACTTGCAATTTTATAAATACGCCAAATATTAACAAAGCAATTACAAATGTGCATGGTGCTAAAAAAAATGCCAGGAAAGGGGTGAAGGGAGGTCATGGTGAAGTCAATTATGTTTTATTGTACCAGAGTTGTTATTATGAACAGCAAAGGTTATCTCTTCTCTGTGTTATCGTGGTTTTGTTAAAAGCCCCAATGGTGAGTAGGGCAAACAGCAAACAGGCAAAGACAAATATCTATCCTCCTGAATAACAATGAACGCCTCATGTGGACCACCAAGGCATAATTGATTGTAAAAGACGAGCAACCAGTTAGATAACTAAAAGCATGCATTTGGGCTTCATAAAGAAGACTGAGACATCTTATGAAGCAATTTCACAGTTCAGATGTCTCGCCGCCAGTCAGTATGAAAGAAACCCCTTGCCCTTTACCGTGTGGCTGATCATTCACAAATGACCCAGTACTATTTGCCCGCTTGGCACAGAGATGACCCCGGTGGCATTTACCCCCCATCCCAGCGAGAGCAGCTCCTGCCATTTAGCACCACCATAATGACCGTGGTATTTACCCAGGGTTGTAGGATTTTATAATGGCTGCAAGCTGTTTATTGGGCAAGACGGATAAGAGACTGGCTGCAGCCCGTCGTGATGTCACGGCCTCCCCGGAGAGGAGAGACAATTATTTGTTAAGGGGACGTTGGAGTCGAGCTGAGCGTGTCAGGCTTTGAGTGATGGACAGTTCCCCCCCTGCATCCCTGGAGGTCCCTGATGGATGTGGATTGGTTTAATGAGCCTTTACAGACGAATCCGACTCACGGCCGCATATTTTATTCACATATCCGGCGCTTTCGCTGATTCATTCGTCACAATCCAAAGCGCACCTTGGCGTGGATGTGTGCGCTTTAAGAGGGGGAGCAGAAAAATGAAATAATGCATGGAAAATACATTTGAGTTCATAGAATTTTCTCATCTTCGCTTTGAGCTTCAGTGTCAGGGACGAACAGTCTCCATTCAACCGGGCTTCTCTGAACTATACTCCAGCAGCAGACTGGCAGATGAAACATCTCAATGATTACAATAATACGCGTCTTAGTCTGCAACAATGAGACTGGGCCTTGAGTAAAGACACTCTCTGCGATCAATATCGCCCCTCTGTTAAAAATGATTGTATTGATCTTGGCTAGCTCAAGCTGTTTTACACATTGAGCCTGAACAAATCTTCAAGCTGCAAGTATTGAAGATCCAGGCTGAATATTGAAAACTTTTTGCACTTATTTCCAGAGCGCAGCACACGTTGGGGGCTCCTGTTGTTTTGGTCCCTGTAAAAATGGAGAATTTATTTGACATTTATTTGAAGTGTGGCGCTCAGCCAAGTTGGTGGATAGAACTGATATATCACGAGCAGACAGGGGTTATAAAGCCATCCATTGAGTGACATGCTTGTTAAACATCCATTACTCGTCCGCTCAGGAGAATAACATTTAATTTACCTACAGCTCGGTGGAGATGCGGCAACGGAAATTGAGTCCTAAAGACTTCAAACAGCACAATTCAGACATTCGTTCGTGTTTTTCCGACAGCTGAATCATGTTGAACGTGTGTATAGAGACAGAAGGCGTAGGATTATAGGTAGAAGATAATTTGCTTAATTGGATAGTAATGGGGATTTTAACACGTTTTAGGATCTTCGAGTCGAACCACGTGTGTGCGTTTAAATCGTTACTGTGACAGCGGCGAAGAGAGACCATTCTCTGGATTGACACATGAAACAAGGTGCAAAACAAAGAGCCGGCTCTCTCTTTCTCTCGTAATTAGAGTGTGAGAGAGCAGTGAGCAGAAACAACATGTCACAGGTATGCTTCATTTAGCAGGCTGTCCTCTAATTAACAGGCCATCGCGGCACTTCAGCCAAATCTCACCACAAGGCAATTAAACATTCCGGCTGATATTCTCCAGAGTTTAATCCTGAGATCTGCTTGTTACTTGTTGATTTCACACAGTGACCTAATCAGTTCAGGTATTTATGTAGCATGACAGCAATGCGGCACCGATAATTTCTCCGTTTGCCTCTCTGTGTAAACAAGTCAGAGGTTTTGATAAGTAGACCTACTGTGCGGTATGCAAATCCTAGTATAAATGTTCATGTATATATCCTAATATATTGGATAGAATACTAAACCTACATTTTTTAAGATTTGCACAAATTCACAATAAAAAAAAAATTCCACTACTTTGACTCCTAACCTAAATTATGAAGAAATATTCCACAAATATCCATTTTCATGTTTAATGAAAGCAAAACATGAAATATTGCTTTTGCAGTTAGAAATGTAAAGAAATCGATCATTTAAAAAAAAAATAAAATTACCTATTGCTCTCAATCCTTCACTAAGCATAGACTCTTTATTTTCATCTGGTTAACCATCCTGTTTATTTTATTGTTATGAATGGACCAATATTAATATTATACTTTCAAGTTAAACAAAACAACAAAAACTACAATCATTTTTATTTTATTATTATTAAGTGAATTTTGTGAATACAGCGCCTAGTCTGCAAAATTACATTTTAAATTAATTATTTTAAGATTTGTTAAATTGTGTTTTTTAAAGATTCAAAAAAAGTGTACGCGAATAGCTAATATCAGCTGATATCAATAAATTACAAATAAATGAATCCCTAATATCGGCCAATAACTGATATGCATGCATAATTAATACATTTGGGAGTAGTTACGAGGCATTTTTCTGAGTCTGGTCTAGTATGCTATTTTGTAAAAGTAAACACAAGCATATTAATTTAGACAAGTTAAAAGAGTTCAGAAGCTACTACATAAAAGGAAAACACATTTTAATGATACATTATAGAAGAAAGCCAATTTAATTTGATTCCAACATGAGTGTTTCTGTTCCCATGGGCAAAATTATCTTAACGTCCTGCTGACCATATGTGTGCATGACTAAGCAGTGGCATTAGCTCACATCTGACCCGAATCTCATGTTCTGGATGTGACGGCTGGAGCCAGGCTGTTACTTCATAATCTCTGTGTGAAGCCACTACAGATCTCTCAAACAGAAAAAGGCCTTCTTGTCCCAAAACGTACTTTTTCTCTCGAGTCATACGCTTCTGGAGCTTCCAGACTGTACAAATAGCACAATGATTAGATTTGCATGATCTTTAATTTAATGATAAGGTCTGATGACCTGCATCGCTATTACCAGACATCATTTGGAAGTGAAGTATGCCAGTCAATGACTACATCTGCCCCGGTCAAATGAAACTCATTGCCACGAGACAATTCATCTCGCGCAGAAGCGGCGATATAAATAAAGCTGTCGCGTTGGAGAGAAATATAGGAGAATACTCTCAGTGATAAAACATGCGTCTTTCTAGTCTGTGAACGGTCCGAGTTCACTCGTCTGCTCTTTGCCCTGCTGTCTGGCCCGAGTAGATGCTCTGACTGATAACATTCACGCCGAGGAGGGTCGGATTAAACAAACTCACCTCATTCGCTCACCAACCTGAGGTGTGAGGGTACAAGGGTCACAGCTGAATCCACAGATTAGTTCACTTCTCTCCGTTAGGTAAATCTGATCATTCTTAACCCCTGAAAAGGGAGGCAATTCATCATAGGCGCCTATAAATCACGCTAGCTTGACCCACTGAACGCATTCCACAGCCTCAGGTCCCCAAACCTGTTTATCTTACAACTTAAACAATCTATAATACTCCAGGAGGGCGAATTCAAGGCAGCATGCTGGGTAGGGAGTCATTTTATGTGTAGTAAAACAATTATTGTTGCCCAAATTGCAGGGATAAGAAAGGAAGAGATCCATAAACGGGGGCTGTAAATGACTAAGAATGTCAACCCCCCTTCCCCCACCGAAGGGCAATCGAGGCGAGCGGCCACTGTGGGTTTTCTCAAAGTGTGGCTAATTTAGATAAGCTAAGCTAACATACTTCAGGCCGAGGTACTTTACTGCCTCAGACAGCGGAAGAATGTAAACAGAGAGCTACGCTGAGGCCCCGTTCAAAGCTGAGACCCGCCGACTCTGAGCACCTGCGTGACTGCAGGAGACGCTCTGTTCATGCTAAGCATTTAATGACTGACTTTAATTGGACTATCCATACTGACCACAGACACGGCTGACAGAGAGCTGAGTTGCTATCCATGATCTTATTTCATTAGCTGGCTTCTCAATGACACACAACTTCCTGTAGAGCAGGGGGGGAGTAGAAGGGGGAGGGGAGAAAATGACAGCGCTAGGGACAGAGTCGCGCTTTTTTTTCTAAGGAAGAAAAATTGATTAATAAGGGTTAACTTCTTAAAGGAACAGTTTAGCCAAAAATGAATGCACGTCAAAGACTGACACAGATACAGTTATTTTTGTATTCTTTGCACGCAAAATGTATTTTTGTAGCTTTATAAAATTAAGTTTGAACCAATGATGACACACGGACTGTTTTACAAATGTGTTTACTAGCTTTCTGGGTCTTGAATATCGTAGTTGCGTTGCTGTATATGGAGGGTCAGGAACCTCTTGGGTTTTAGCAAAAATATTGTGTTCCAAAGATCTTATGGGTTTAGAACAACACGAACTAGTAATTAATGACAGAATTTTTAGTTTTTTGTGAAGTAATTCTTGAAGATGAATTCAAAGAAATTTGAAGTGAATTTATGTTTGAAAATGTCTTTAAAAAATTAGTAATTCACCCAAAAATGTAAAAATGTCATTATTTACTCACCCATACCTGCATAAAATCCTTTGTTCTGTGAAACACAAAGGTTTTATTTTCTGTTGACTTCCATTGAATCAATCAATACCGATATTTTTTAAAATGTCTTGCAAACAGGTTTGGATAAGCAAATAATGTCAAACTTTTCATTTTTGGGAGGACTATTTCTTTGAGAGTAAAATCTTTTGATTAGCTAACTTATGAATTTGACTTCAGTAGAAGTTGTTCAGTACTTAGTAAGTAAATGTTACACGTATTCACCTTATTTTTCCCGTAGGAGCAGGCACGGCCATTTATAAATTTAATGTGTCTGGCTTCCGGTGTCATCTTCCAGCTATTTTCAGATATACAAAAGAGCTAGTTTGCGGCTTGATATTGCAAACTGGTGTTTCATCCCATATTATTTTAATGTATTGTCTTAATTATAAACACACTGGTTTGTAGTGCAAACAGTTTTACCATTAACTGCACTTTGTTATCCTTCTCATTATTTCCCTACAGCGGCTAATGAATTGGAAATCTAATAGAAAACAGCTTACTTCTGCATTTAAAAACAAGGTGGATTCAGCTATTAACATTTTTAAGTAGCGGGGGACCTTGAATTAATTTTCGAACGTGCATGATTTTTTTATTCTTTATATTCCTCTTAAGTTCCTTTACTCCAAAACTTCATCTTAAGAAAAAAAAGCAAACTTTCTTAATAAGTCTTTTTGGGAATACAAAATATTCTAAACTTTTCTAAGATAAAATGTATTGAATCCTTCCCCTGAAGAAAAAAAAAATCTAGTCCCTCCTCTCTTTGTTATCCTCAGTGTAATTTAGGTTTATATACTGCTGTGTGCATTTTATAAGTCTGTTCTCACAGTATTTAATCTGTAGTTTCCAGCATTTCCTCTTCTGATTTTGAAAGGAACATCTATGCAATAGATATAAACACGGTACAATGTGTGTACTAAAGAAGTCTCACTGGTAGCAAATATCTAATTAGCCAAATATTAAATAAAGAACAGGCAAAGGCTTTTGATTGACGGGTGTTTTAAATCCGCAGAGGTTTTTGTGGGCGGCGGGCGTGGAGCATGGTGGGGGCGAGAGTTAAAGGTGGGGCAGGACCCAGGGATTGTGAAAGGATCCTGTATCGTTTCAGCCTGTCCTGTTGTATACAGCTCTGTCCAGGATGTCCTGTGTCACTGTGTGCTGAGTTAATGCTAATGTGCCTGCAATGCATGGGAAAAGGTTACAGACACCAGACACATGACATCATACATACCACAGTGTTTTGACAGCAGCTAACACAGAACAGAGCGTCCCCTTGTGGAGAACAGAGCCTTTTGTTTTTCGCCTTTCAGCTATACTGTATGTGAACAGCTGGGAAAAACGACACAGTAAAAAATGCAGTGTCAGTTTAGCACCTTAAGTGTTCCTTTGAACACTACTTATAAGAGCTTATACGGTCCCAATCAATCAAAGCATACTGCTCGTTGTGGTAAATTTACCTATTTTCAAAGGAATATCAAATCCAGGGCTGCATCCACCACAAAAAAGCTCTAATTACTAGAAAAAAAACAGCAATTTTGAGAATTTAAGTTGAAGTTATGAGAAGAAAAAATTCACAATTTTGTGAATTTAGTGTTGAATTATAAGAAAAGGTCATAACTGTCATAAATTTGTAATTATAAGAAATACAGTCATGATTATGAGATAAAGTTGCGATTACTAGACCAAAAAATCTTGATAAATTAGGTTACAAATATGAGAAAAAGTCACAATAGCAAGAAATGCCGTTGCAATTTCAGGAAAGTCACAATTGTGATATATAAAGCTAAAATTACGACAAGGTTGCAGTGACGAGAAAAAAAGTCGCGAAACATGCTATTATGAAAAAGTCACAATTGTAACTGTCATAATTTAAATCCTAGTAATTGTGACAGTTTTCATGATAGCAACATAATTATTAAAAATAAAGTGGCAATTGTGAGACACAGATTCACTCAATATTTCTTTCCACAAACAAACACAGCTTCTGTTACAGACTCTCCATGCAAATCTCAAAGCAGGTTTCTAAATTTGCAAAACGTGTGCACCGAAGTGATAAAAGCAGGCATAATTATTTTCTCTGAACAAAGTGACAATAAAACAGCACATTCCTCATTGTTGGAGCCCTATGGCGAAACCAAACGGGGGTCTTATTAGCAGCAACCCTCTCACTAACAGCTCTTAATACTCAAAGAGACAGCATGGCCCCTTAAATCACAGGGCCAAAGGTCTGGACCTCCATCTCTTCAGCAATGTGTAGAAACACTGTGTCTTTATGAGCTTCCAGTGATTTAGCTCCAGCCAAGCTTTCCTCCCTCAAAAGACTTCTTCTAATCCTCTGCTCTAGTTCAGTTTATCCAACCCTGACACCCCACTCCTCTCACCCCGACAGGGAATGACGCTGCCGTCTGCGTCCAGGGTTGAGACCACCGCTTGGCGTTTCAGCTTGAGCGATCGCCATTAAACTCATTTCGGAGTAGACAGCAGACGTGCAGGTGGAGCCGTGTACAGGAGGACTTTGTGTTACGAGATGGAAGACGTGGAAGGGGGTTGCCAACAAGAACAGAGGCACAGCCAAAAAACATTTGTAAGCATATGCTAAAATGGTGACGATTACGGGGGTATTAGTCATATTAAGCTCACATACATATATTAAAAAGTTCCCTGTTGTTAGAAAAACACAGAGAGCTTAGAGACAGAGGGAGTGCTAGGGAAAGAGAGGAACTGCTCTGCAAATAATAAATGCTTGATTTTGTATAATTGACGTCAACGTTCTTTAAGCATTTTGTTTTTGTCTCCGCAGCTTGAGAGCAATACACTAATGTTGTTTAAAATGCAGAGTGCCAATGTTATTAAAGACGGGCGAATACAGAATGCTTATGTTCACTCAGATTGCAAATGCAATTAAAATGCTTAAGTGGGAATGTAACACAGGCAAGCGGTTTAAAGATAAAATCCTTTTATCTTCCATTTCGTATCATAATCAAAGTACGTCTTGTCATATATCCTTCTGTTTTATAAATTTGGATTTACATGCGCTCTGCATCACAATTTTGACCGTAAGTGTGATGCCTTCATGCTAATACGAGACAATTATAAGAATGCAAACCACGCCACACAGCAAAAAAAAAGCTTTTCTAGCCAAGATTGTCTTGTTTCCAGACAATATGTCTAGAAATATCAAGAAGGATTTTCGAGACCAAAAAATTGTCTTGTTTTTAGACAAAAAGTCGAAATTAAGAGAGTTTTTATTTGAAACAAGCAAAATAATCTGCCAGTGAAATAAGCTAAATTACCTTTTACCCCACTGGCAGGTTATTTTGTTTGTTCTAAACAAAAACTCGCTGTTCAAATGCTGTGATCATGACACCATGTGGAGGAAGAACAGAACAATAGAACGACAGATAGAATGATATAGATTCAGTATGCCACTGAATTTCCCAAAAACAATCTATAACCCTGAAAAAGAACAACACATTACTAGAGGTTAGTAAGCATTTGCCTCATCAGAGCCTACATTAAAAGCTCCTCATAAATTTCCTGCCAAGACGTTTAATGCTGTAAAAGCACCTGAAAGATGCAGCTGTGTAAGCTGAAGCGCGGTGGAGTGGTAAGGGAAAAAAGAAGCGTTCTGTCAGCCTTTAAAGCAGAGCTTACCATTAAAGATCACCAGCAGTGGATCAAAGCATGGGTCAGAGCCTCTGAAACCAGCCCAAGCTCCACACAATCCACAGCGGCCCACTTAGGTCTGCCAAGCCTCAGTGTGCAATAGCATGATAAAAGAGCACACTGGAACGGTCTGGTGGCGAGTACGCTCACACTGAATTAACACAGCAGCAGAGCAGAGGTATGAAAGATTAAAAGGGAATATTGAGATCTGAAGGATATTGCCACTTAGAGGCATTAAAAGTTTATGAACAGAGAGCATATGTGGAAAAATCATAGACTAACATCTCTGAATTTTGAGACCGACCCCATTGGTTGACACGCACATACTTTTCTGAGGAGACACCAACAGTAACTTAGTTCACTGCATGCTATTATTGTTGCGAAGGTCAAAACCTGGAATAATAAATGTATTAATAAGCATATTTCTCTTTATTTAACAAATGCAACAGAGTAAAAAAAAAGTTAAAGTTAATTGTCACCTTTTCATTAATTTAGAAATGTATTTATTAATTCGTTTGTTTGTTTATGACTATAAAGTCATTGATAACCTTACATTTATGATTAATAGACAAAATCAATGTGCAAGATGCAATATACGTTTATGTAAAAAAAAAAACATCATTAGAAACTTTATAATAATTAATAATAAAATAATAACAATAACAATAATAGTTATAGAAGGTCAAATTAATCTAAATTAAATCATTAAATCAATGTTAAAATATATAAATAAATTGTTAACGACATAAAGAGATAATTACATACTTTAATTAATAATAAATAAATAAAATAAAAGTTTAACTAATTCGTTTATTTGTTTAAATAAAGTAAAAATTCTAACTTCTAAATTTATGAGGGGCCATGTTTGAATGGTATTGACCCATTGGTAGATATTTTTGATGATAAGCAGACAGACATGGCCTGCTGAGGGCGTTTTTTCTCAGGGGTATGAAACAAAGCTAAATATTCACATGATGTAAATGTCAGAGTGAGTCCAGAGTTCAAAGGTCACCATGGTCCGATGACTGCAGAGCAGGTCAGTGGGTTAACATGTCAGCAGCTTCACAGGGGTTGTACATCATCTCAAAACCAGCCCTCATTAGCGTCAAGAGAATTATACATTCAATACAATCTATTGTCTTACTAAAGTAAAGAAAAACGGACTGAACGGCACTGGAAAGAGCCATTTAAAATTGGGGCAGGTTGCTATTAGGTCTTTCAGTGAAAGAAAAAAAAGCATACATGCCAAAGACACGCCAAAATACTGTGGGAATGGGTGCTCGAATCTCAAAGGGAGGCAACAGGATGAATGCAAAAACAAAGCAGGAAGCTCTCAAAGGGGCTCCTCTAATGCACCAAGCACATTAACTACTGGTGGATCCACCATGAAATCGCAGCAGTCCGTCATTTTTCTACAAAAGCAGGACTTCGGCAGAGCTTCCAAACACTCAAGTCCTCCCCCTCATCCTTCACTCTTCACTCTGCTCTCTCTCTATCACCCCCAGTCTAATCCAAACATCTCCCCATCGCCTGGCGGCCAAGAGTCTGAGGAGAGAGTCATTTTTTTCCTCGCGCTCCTCTTTCGAGTTGCTCTTAAAAGCTCAGGCGCTGCTCTTTGTATTGCTGAGCATCGCCAATGTACTCCTTCCCAAGGTTCCCTCACTCTTATCCTAGGCTTTGGTCACGGATTCGGGGACATTCACATAAGCAGGCCGTGTAATTCTGGATTTGCTGGAAGGAAATTCCACCATAATCAATTCAGAGGGATGAAGCTGACGGACAGTGCTAGCCACTGCTGGAGTTAGGTGTACCACAGAATCATTTGAGCAGAGCTGAGTGTGGATCTTGTGCTCTTTCTTGAGTATCTCAAATGCTGATGCACAGAAAACATCAGGTGCTCAGTGCAGAGATAAGCAGCTTGACCACTGAGGATTAAAGGTTTACTTTTCATTGATGACTGAAAATTACAATTCTTTTTTTAGTCATTGAAATAATAGTCACTCTGTGTGTGTGTGTGTGTGTGTGTGTGTGTGTGTGTGTGTGTGTGTATGTATATATATATATATATATATATATATATATATATATATATATATATATATATATATGAAAGCTATTGGAATGTATACAAATTTTTGATTACACTATTTGAAATAAAATGTTTATTACTGTACCTTATTAAAAATATAAAGACAAATTTAACTAATTTAAACTACTAAGCAGTTTTGTTTAGGAATACACTCTAAAGATAGAATAAAACAAAAAAATAAATGCAATAATACAATGTAACTAACCATAATCATGCATAGCTAATCATTTTTTGGGCCCATTAAGGTCATGATAATATTAAGAAAACTAAGGTCCAGATTTATTACATTTATGTCTGAAGGAGTTGAAATAGTCCTGTCAGCGTTTACTAAAACTGCACAATGAAGAATTAGTACTAAAAAGGCATGGACACAGTTATGTTTGTGCCTGACCTTACTGAATATGCATTTGCAAAACATATGGGAGTAGAGAATTAAAAAGAATCACGCAACACGATTTTAACGTTGGCACTCGTCAAACTACTGGTATTTGCGCCGTTGTTTAACACCCTCAAAAAAACATTCCGCCGCTGCTTTTATTGACTTGCACAATTTTAGTAAATCTGCCCCTAAATTTTTAATATTAAGAACATGTTTTATTTTGTACAATAAAAAAGCGCTGGATGTCTAACGTAATGTAAAAATCTCGGTCCTGAAGCAAAATTAATTGAGAAGCACTGTTCAGTGGCAGCTTCAGGTAGAGTTTCAATGGTATTTCGAAGCAGCGTGAAAGATTATACATCTGCTTTCTGCTTTTCAGCGTCTCTCTCTCTTTTTCTCACTCCGTTGTGCTCTCAGGTGCTGTATGATGAAGAGTCCTCTCGTTGAGTGTTTACTCTCATTTGAAACACTAACAGGGAATGAATGTGTCCCATTTGCACAGTGTCAGGACTGATGCGGTCATGGCGCCTGCACCCACGACACATGATAGAGCACCTGCCGTCCGTATCTATCACGCACGCACAGCGCATGCACTCCCTCAGTGTCACTTAGTTAATGAATATGAGCCATAACCGCAAAACACCCTCTCAACCAAGCGCCAGTGTGTGGGTTTCTTTGCCCGTGACCTCACGCTAACAGGCAGACCGCATAACACATCGAGCAAATAATAAAACCAGGGCCCCGCTCGCTGCATATGTGATTCAATTATAAACAAATATACAGATGCTGCATCGCCAAATGATCATTATGAATTCCGATGACCCCATCTATGCCGGTGAACGGGGCTTGTTAATGTGTTTACCTCGGTTATAACGAATGAGAGTTCATCTCTACCTCGTACGTCTTCCCAGGAGGATCCCGTGGAGAGTGATGGGTTTGTGGCGGGGAGCAGCAGGGGTGTGCGTTTTACCTGCGGGACGGGTCAGATTTAAGGTCAGCTCTGCCCTTGAGCCACTACCTGGTAGCCATTTTAAAACAGGACGGAAAATTAGCAGTTAAAAGGACAGTTCATTCAAAAATGGTATGTTAAATGGTCGTTATTTTTGCAAGAGTTCGAATGGAGCAGAGGGTGCAAAGCTCCAAAACGTACATGATCTAATACTATAAAAGCATTAGTCCTCCATAAGAGTACTCCATAAGACTTTGCACCACAGTACAAGCCCTCCAAAGCCTTGTCGAAGCAGGCAGAGTGCAAAGCACCTTTTCATTTTTTTCTTTTAGAAATTAATACTTGAATTAAACTGATTAAAATGTGGTAGTAAAAGGCATCTAGTAAAAAGCAGCCAGTGTTGCTTTGTGTACAGCGTTACCGAGGAAAACGCTATTTTTACCGCTCCAATGGGACACCTAGTGGCAAAGAAGAAATTTGCACTTTCATTCAGACCTACTCGAAAAGACCTGCTAGTAGGCGGGCAATATGCTAATATTTCCATCAACATGAAATGAGCTGGGATTCGTGGCAAAAACGACTGGTTACAATGATTCACATTTTTTCAAACATTACTGTTGTTGTTGGTTTCCATCAAATAATTGCAGCCGTGGTGAGTAGTAAAATTTTCCAACCCAAAGCTTTTGAATGGCAGTGTAAATCTAGTCTGTCACACAAAGCTATTGTACTGCTTCAAAACACTTGAAATGTAAAACACAAGTCATATAGGGTGACCATAAGAGCCATTTTTCCCGACTGTGTCCTGGCCAGGATTCCTATATTGCCTACAATATCTAGGTTTTGGCTTTGTTTGCGTGCAGACAGATCAGTGTATGACATCGGTTCCTTACGTTTTCAAAACGCTCTTGAATCCAAGCAATACAGAAATCATGGCAATATATACATGTCATATATATGGTCATATATATGGTAAGTCATATTACCTACTTTTAATCATACTTATAGAGCTATTTTGCTCTTCTTTTCTCTTTTTTGTCTCTATGAAATATCATTGTATGGCAAGAGTCTATGCCGAGCTAAAAAATAACACTATATGGGTTTGAAGTGGTATGAGGAGGCGTAAATAATAATGAAAACTGTCCTTTTAAAGTTTAGTTTTACAGCATAAATAATATCACACAAAAATGATTCATGTAATAATAACTCACCACAATGAAGAGCTCAAAATGGCTGTGGTTTTAAAAAGAGCGCTTTTGAAAGAGATCTAAAATTCGCCTCATATTTGGACCAGATGGTTTAAGGTGAACGTAATGACATGGTTTGGTCAGCTTCATATTCTCATATATAAAAGCTTCTCCATTTTTGCTCTCTCTCGTTGGGTCTGGTTTGTCTCATTCCACCATCTCTCTCTTTCTCTGTTGCTCTGTTAATCACTGCGATCAGGAGACAATCAAACACAGCACAGGAAACCAGGCAGTCTGTTATTACTGGCAGCTAATGCCACACCAGTGCTTTAATATTTATTCACTAAGCCCCTCGTAGCGCACAAATCATAAACTGAGGTGCACTACCAACTTTTATTCTCCATTTCACAGACTCTAAAAGCCTTTGACTGTTTCAGGAGGTAAATACTTTAAATGGAGCTGTAGGGTCGATGCGATCTGCGCTGCCAGGAAAATCTGGTCAGCAAATCAAGAGTAAGTGAAGAAATGAGCAGCCTCCGAGGAAAAGAAAATGTTTTGGCTTGCTTACAACATTTCAAAATGACACAAAATAGAGAGCTGAGAGTCTGAACAGCTTATTTCAAATGCCTGCCCACTTGCTTAGAAGCTGTAATAGATTTCTATATGATTCACTGAACGCAATATCTTCTCGCCGTTACAAAATCTTTAGTAAATGGCGGTGTGGCATCTGTGATAGTGTATTGAACTAATATAAGTTCAGCACACTTTACTGCAAGCATTGCATGTCCTTGGGAGCTGATTTAAATGTAAGCTATTTCAGAGGAATGAGGTGTGGTGAGAGGGTGAAATTTAGCCCGCTGTGTGAGAACTAACAGTTCACATCTCTCTCCCCATCTCCCAGCGATGCAGTCACTGTGAGAACATGCCTGAAGGGATCGTTCGCATTCATTCCTTTCTAGAACGCAAAAGGAGAAATTTAGAAGACTGCGTGGGTCACTGTTTTCCTGTGCTAGATGATGCTTTCGAGCTTAAACAGGACACAAACGAAACATAAAAGCATCATACAAGTGGTCCGTATGACTTCTGCGTTTAAAGTCTTCTGATGGCATAACATTTAATTATCCACTCTATTGGGCTGTGAATAGATATGCGCCGATCACCGAGTTAAACGCAATAGCTGGATCAGTCCAGTTTGTGAACAAATGATTCAGGCCATTTTTGGGAACTGATCAAATGATACATTTAAAATATATTTAACTCAAAAAATTATCCACACACTTTAAAAAACTGGTGTAGAAACACTGAAAGAATAAAACAGTACTTTTTTATAAAACATAATCCACATGTAAATCTTTGTTTTATTTACAACTACAAAGAATCTTTTTTTATTGTGGCTCTTGAACTTCCATGAACATGAGAGACAGATGAGATAGGATAACATATTTGAAACTGAAACATTAGTTGTTTTTTTTTAAATATGGTATTTTCACTTATCATTTTGCTTGTACTGAACGATGAGTTCACATTGGTTTAGTATTTTAAGTCAACTTTAGTTTACCTTTTTTTTTATTACACAAGGTTTATAGTTAACAAAAAGCTATAAAAGACATTTAAAACAATAACAATACAAAAATTCTAAAATGCATTCAAGTGATATATTTTTAAATAAAACAAAAATGTTTTTAAATAAAACAAAAATCATTGTCTATTTACATACTTACCAACTCTTCCAATAATTAACTCTTTTAATAATAGGGATAGTTCGCACAAAAATTAAATAATTCTGTCATTAATTACTCACACTTAAATGTAGTTGTACTGTAGTTGTCTATGGGGGGTCAGACAGCTCTCAGAAATCATCAAACCTATCTTAATTTATCTTCCGAAGATGATCGAAGGACTTACAGGTTTGGAACGACATGAGGGTGAGTAATTAATAACAGAATTTTATTATACTTTAGTAGTTTGGTTTATATTCTATATCCAGCAGGTAACTTTTTTTTTTTTGCAATGAGGCACAAACATCTAAAATTGGACTCTTTCTACACTTCACTAGGATTTTTGCCAGTGTTAGATATGGGATTCCAGGGCTTCAAATTTTTGTACTGCAAGTAAAATAAGCAACAACCCAAGTCTGCGGTATGTATCACTGCTAAGTTTGTTGCAACATTAACACACGTGTAAATAATGAATGATGTTTTGCATCGCCCTGTGCAATATCCCCAGTGTTGATAAGTGTTAACAGAGGCCACATATGTGTGGCAGATGGGTGCTGTAAATCATTTATAACCTGTAATGTTTGGTTTTGTTACATCAGCTTGATACTCCTTTATCAAAGCGCCGGGCATAACCTCAGCGTATGCGGATCAATGCTTCAACAGCGTGCGAGAGGGTGTGAACATATTTGATGTAGTGAAAGAGGACAGCCTACAGAGATGCATTACCTCAAATCTCAGGCCACACTATTTCACCCTGTTATTCAGCTAGAGAAATGGACACATTTGAAGAATTCACCTTAAACCCATCTGGAGCAGACGGAGCGTGATGAGAATCAAGGTGGAAATGAGAAAATTAGATGTCTCTATTATATGACGGCAAGATGTAATCCTCTTAAACCCAGGAATAACAGCCACAGAGAATTGAGGTAAACACTCAAAACCACAGTTCAGTACCTGTACATGAAAGAAGGACAATACAGCCATGGAGGGCTGTCCTTACTCATACAATCAGACCCATTACACAAAGAGAACGCAGGGCTTTTGTGTGGAAAAACAGACATGTTGCGTTATTGTGTTCGGTATAATTGACGTTCAGTTTGGTGTCTGGGAGACCGCAAGGCTATTTACTAGTTGAAAAAATAGACTCAACATTTACTTTTTATAACCTTATGAAACACCTGCCATAACCAAAAAAATATTACATTCAGTTAGGTGTCTAAGACATCCCAGATATGAATAAATGCACTACATTTTTACATTAACATTAAAGCATAAACAGATATACTCCTGGCAGCTATTTATTGTGATTTTGTGATGTATTTTTCTACTTTCTGCTTTAACTGGGGTTGGAATTGAACTCAAACTCTAGAATTGTCACTAGAATTGATAGCATGTACAGCATGTTGAGGTAAAATAGAAGGTTAAAGCTTTAATATTGACATGAAGATAAATAACATTTACATCATTGGGGACTTTGACACCTTAAATAGAAAAAACAGCAGATTTCAACAGAAAATGAGGATATGAATAAATACAATTTGTACATTTATAAAGGGTTTCATTTAAACAGGTTAAATGTTCAGATTTATAGCTTGATTTTTATTATATGCAGCTTATTCATTACAAATAGAAGATGTTTAAAACTGGATTGATATTCTTCTAAAGTACATATGCTTTGAATCAACCTGCAGCCAAGAGAGCTGGCACTGTTATGGTCAATTGTTCTGTATAAATGCATTTTTGATAAAAAAGAAAAGAAAAAAAAAAGAAAAAAAGAGGTTTGGAGGACAGGCCGTGGAAGACCAGATGTGCGTCATATATCTCATATGAACTCACACGTCCCGCTACACATGGGCACACATGTACAAGGACGAATGCTCTGACAGGCAGCCAATGTTTTGGGGAGATGAGAAAAGGACAGTAGAGGGAGAAGGAGAGGACAGCACAGAGGAGGAAAACACATGAGACAGCCCGTGTCAATAAAAAGAGCAGAAAACGGATCACTCATGGGTGGTCAAGGCAGACACATACAAGTCACAGGCACTATAAAGGTACAAAGACATGCCATTCAATACACTGACAGCGTTACTTCTAAACACACAGAAGATGACAAATAGAAGAGCCCAACGAAGAACAAGTAAAATCTTAAAAAAAAAAAAAATTGTTTTAAACAAATAAAATACCACATCCTCAGAAATGTAATTTAGTTTTGAAAACAACAACAACATACCACTTTCGACAAAATTAAATCCTTTCATGACTGATGTCTTGCATGTATGAATTGCATTTTTATATTCTGATTCTAGAGCTAGAGCATAATCATAATTTTGCATTTTCATTTACCACCCTGTCATAATATATTTATATTTTTTGCAATCACACATCACTCTATAAGTAACATGAATACTTTTACGCCAAAACGAAACTCTTATTGGATGCTTGAGCGCAAGTAAATTTCCTGCAAATCATTTTTGGGTGACCTGTTCCTAAGCAACCTCTGTAATGATTGGCTAACATCAAAAATGTCGTCGCAGGTGTGCGTGGCTTTCTTCTTTCATATGAATAGAAACAGAGTTATGTATAAAAAAAATGTCCTGGCTCTTTGAAGCGAGCAAATGGCTGTCATTTAAAGCTTGAATGCATCATCTTTTGGCTGATTCAATAATAAAAGTCCAATAAAGCGCATCCATCCATCATAAAAAGTACTCCACGTAACTTACAGTTAATAAAGTCCTCCTGAAGCAAATTAATGCTTACGTACAAGAAAAATATCTTTTAAGAGGTCATATGATGATGCTAAAAATAATGTTATTTTGTGTATTTGGTGTAATGTAATTTTATGAGGTTTAAGGTTCAAAAAACATTGCTTTCCTCATACTGTACATTATTGTTGCTACTCCCTGGCCTGCATTTCTAAAATGTACGAGGAGTTCTCTGATTGGCTATTATTATAAACAATATCTCTTTAGGTTTTAGACTTTACTCTTTAGGGTTAGGGTTAGTGGAATAAAGCTGAATAGCAAAAGCTGAAGATTATGTTTTTTACACAAACAGACAAACAGCTAATGTGTATCTACAAAGGACACTTTTACATCAAAAGAGCAAAGAAAACCATAAAAGGCTCTTCAAATTTAGGAACTCCACTAGTTACGAGTCAGGGGAACAAATATAATCCAAAGTGAAATCATTATACACATTGAACCTGGTCAATGTTACGTCTAAAGAATCTCTTAGCTACAGACCTCCCATTTACAGAGCAAACCGACACAATATGCCGTATTGATCTGTCCGTCTCATATCTCCCTTCTTTCCTGTCTGCAGGAAACTCTTTAATGAAATAATGCTTTGGAAAGGGTTGAAGGACAGCCAAGCCCTAACTGTGACAATGTCTCTGTAACACATGCCGCAGAGAGAAAGAATTTTAGTATAGACTCACATCAGTTAAAAGAAAGAGAGAAAAACAGAGATGGAGAATGAATTCTTGTAGGGAAGCCCAGCATAATTCATAAAATCTGTTTGATAGTTTGCTGTCGGAAGATTGAAGACAATGCATTAGAGAAGTCACAGTAGGTACATCAGTGCTCAATCTTATTGCACTGAGAGTCACCATCACACTCTGTGTGATCTTGCCTCCATTACGACACTGGCAGAGATGACAAACATTATGGGGACAATGGTTAGTCATTTGAACTATTGTGCTCATCCTTTCTCTGCGAATGGTGCTGTCACTATCCTTCGTGAAACCAAAACTGAGTGGTTGGGCTTCAGGCAATCTGGCTACATCTTTTTGTGCCCTATAATGGGACTCTGAAACCGTTCCCATGCCAACAAAAATACTCTAAAAGCTACTGGGGGGATTAAGTGGCATTGCAAGAGATAGACAAATGTTGAACTACCTTGGCTCTGTGTTAGGGAAACCATGCACCAAATATGGACTCATGTGAAGCAAAAAAATTATATACATATAAGAAATGAAAAAAGCACATTTTATCGTGCTGATTTCGCTGCACAATGCGCTCATGTGCATTTTCATCAGGGCTCACAGTAATAAAACCTCAAAAGTCACATGTCCATTTTGTTCAAGACAATGCAATGGTTTTCAATTAGTGTCTGAAAAGACTCACAATGGTAGGTCAAGGGAGCTGAGACATGGCTAGAATAGAAAATTATAAAAAGAAAATTGAGACAGTATGCTGACTTGAATAACATTGCGTCTGATTCACAACCAGAGGCAAGGGCAGCCTTTTCTTAAGCTTGCATAGCGGACTAAAAATGAAACTTTCGAGGTCTAGGTCTGAAGGGCAACACTACTTTATAAAGGCTTCAATTAAGACTTCATTTCAAAACGCAGTCAACGATTAAGCACCACAAACAGTTTCGGAATCTTAAAAGCTGTTATTTATGAACCAAAGACAGGTGAACTATATTTGTTTACAAACACTGTAATTAAAATGTGGATACTTAAAGCAGGGCTGTTCAATTGGCAGCCCGTCATTCATCTTTATCTGAGTACGGGAAGGTAGCACATTACGCCTTGAATTGTTTTTGCACTAATTAGTTTGTCCACAAGGTAACAATACTTGCCCGTTGTTTCACAACCGCGAAAGAAAAGAATGAGAGACGCACAACAACAACAATGAATGGCAGCGCTGAGAAGCGCTTGTGTGCGGCGGTTAAGACATATACACAATTCTAGCTTAAAGGAGTACAAAGGAAGTGCTGTCGGTCATAACCTCTGTCCATAACTTATTCTAATCTGCTTCAGAAAGTGCGCCCAGTAGCACTTTAACAGACAAAAATGCTATTATATTAAAATACTGGCCATTGTTAATAATAGGCTACATAATAAAAATATGCTATTGGACACATATTTAAAATATACCATCTTTATATTGTTTCCTCTTTAAACTGGAAGGTTCAGTGTGAAATTATGATAACATAAATATATTAACATGCAGTTAATTGCAGCCCATCACATTATAGTCTATTATTTTAATCAATTAGTTCACAGACAACACTAATGTCAACCTTTTATGTTGGTGTTGATAACAGTAATTTTGCCCCTCAGACAGAGATACCTGTAAAATGACCATCGTTTCATTGTGCATCATTTCCAATCAATTTCCAATAGTTTTGTTTTATTATGCAAAAAACTTAGTACTTGTGAAATAGTACTTGTGTGTTGAAAATTGGCTAACATGCCAGATATGACAAAGAAAGTGATATCTATTCTACGTCTTATCCATCACAGCATGCTAAGTCACTTAGAAGATAGTGAAAATGTAATATGTTTATGTTTTCTGCTGGATATTGTATGTGAACATATGACATAAACAATATGTGAAACACCAACCACGCATACTAATGTTGTGTTCCTACCAGATTTGGTTCTTCCTGGCATTTTCCACACATGAGCAGCTCAGCCTGTAAAAACTGACAGCTAGTCATTAGTATCAAATTTCGAATAAAAGAATAAGTCATTATGTTTGCAGGTTAGACCTGGGCTGTGATGTGAATCATAAACAATCTGTTCTGCATCCAGATTTAGCAGTGCTGTTTGGCAACTGAAGAAATGAACTAGAAACGGCGTCGACGAACCAGCAGATGTGACAGTATTTTGAATACAGTCTCTTTCTAATACAATCCCACCAGATCCAGATTCGTGACAAATCCAAATCGTTTCATAAGCTAT
The DNA here is from genome assembly GCF_018831695.1 of Puntigrus tetrazona. Classification (NCBI taxonomy): domain Eukaryota; kingdom Metazoa; phylum Chordata; class Actinopteri; order Cypriniformes; family Cyprinidae; genus Puntigrus; species Puntigrus tetrazona. Next base: position 5,171,685 of record NC_056719.1, on the reverse strand, counting down.
TTGTGATAGTATTTACAGTACATGAGCTGGTGTAGCTGTACCACTCCTGCAAGCAATTAATCCTTGAATATTTCCTGTTTGGAGGCTGTGTTTTCCTCCAGCACATTTCACAGCCCATGCAGGGCCCTTAATGGAGTCTGCCATATTTACTATCATTGTGTTTCTCTCTGCAGTCATGCAATCATTCGCTAGCTCGTACCCCCCAAGGCCTCATATGGAGCTAATCCAATCTCCTCCACCGCAGCTGTGAGAGGGAGTGGACCAGCAGATGATGGCGAAGCCGCTGAGCATCCACCAGACTAACACCTGCGCACACCATGCCACAGCGCACACAGGATCCTTGCGCAATCACAGCGGCATTACAGCACGGAGAGAAGCTCTGCACATCACTGCTGACATACACATAATTACAAAAGGGTTGATTCATGGAACGGCGTGGCTCTTCTAACTTGTGCAACCCAAGAAATGTGTGAAGCCATAATGGGAGGAACAAAAGACTGACATTGAGTCTCGGATAGTATGAGATATTGATATCACTGGGCTTCTCTTGAGAGTTTCTTCAACGAGCCTGCAGCAACCAATTGAACGAACATGAAAATTCTTGAAAAATGAGTGCTGCTTGTGAACAGATGCGGGCTATAAAACCGTGTCGTAAGACTCCTGTGGCCCTCTTTAGAGTTGATATGTTGACCGTCTGCAGTTTTCTGGAAGAGCTCATAAGACGTTGCTGCTCAATGACTCTTTGACTCAGCTCCATTGAGACTTAAATAGGGGAAGTTGGGATGACATTATTTGTCTTTGTACCTCAGAATTTGTCAGCTTGTTAGGGAGACGGATGACCTATTAAAGGGACATGCTCAAATGAGTTATATAACACTAATTTAAACAGAAAATAAACGTGAGAGATGTGTCTTCTAGACACTTGGTTCTCGTCTTGGTCTCAGTGCAGACTTTTGAACCATTTTGCCTTCGAAACAACATAGCCACAGGAGAGACACTAGGTTATTAAAACTTCAGTTTAAAAACTAGTTGTTTTTCATAGTTTCAATGAAAAAGTTTTAGCTTAAGAATAAAAAAGTACTTTGATTATTAATATAAAAATGTATAATATAAGTACTAATTAAAATGTACATATTAAAAGTTTTCGGGGGTTTTTTAGTGCTGTTTTCGCAAGGCGTCACCGAGACAACTGTAATAGCTGTTGCAGGCTGTTTAATAGCAGCGTCATTGAACTGCCAAGAGTCTGAAATTAGACTTGACCTTCTTAAATGGAAAGTTCACCTAAAAATTAGCATTCTGTCATAATTTTTCCCTTATGTCATTCCAAACCTGTATCACTTTCAAGATAACACTTATTAAAAAAATGTTAGGGTCAAAGAGGTCCAACGTTTTTCAAACTATCTTCTTTTGGCTTTCACAGAAGAATAGAAGTTTTTGAATGAAATGGCATTAAACAGGCTGTAATTCTCCTACACAACCTCATTTCCTAGTTTCTGGTGCAAGAATAGAAACACCAATTTCTAATATAGAGTTACTATTTTTGAATCCACGTTCAACACAAATATCTCAGCTGTTTGGGAAATAATCTCAGTAATGACCTTCTCGCTGATATTTCTTTCTGACGGTTATTTTTCTCCCGGCACATTGTTTTTATGTGCTGCCAGGGTACCCAGGTGTGCCGTCTGAAGAGCCCAGCTGTGAGTGCTCAAGCTTCAGTGTTTTTAATCAGAGAAAAACCTCCCACTGTCACAGTCTGTCACAGCCCACAGGAACTTCAGCAAGGCGTGCAAGAGAAGAGCTCTCCTCTGCATGCACCGCTGCTGCAGACTAGGATACGAGCGCAGAAAACTTTCCAGGCTCCGGCCCACTCCGGTCAAAGTTTTTACGTGACATTCTGGCACGTTAGGTCTGTACCCCTCGAATTTGTTTTGTAAACGATGCCTGATGTACACTTCATAGGCCGTGTGCCACTGAGGCCTTTGTACCACAGCTCTTAATAATGAAGCCAGTGACCGGAACAATGACGGTTCTGTGTGGTCTCCCACTCAGCCTTTTAAACTCATATGCCCCTACAGTGTATCTCTCCTCTTTCCCATTCTCTCTCGCCCTATCTCTCCCCTGCCCTCCTCCTCCGTGTGCTCAGCATTCATAGAGCTCAGTGGTGCGAAACTGGAAATCCATTTGAAATTCAGCCTCCGCACTCCATGTTGTGTTGGAATGACCCATTATTTCACACTAGGGCAAACTGTGCGAATTCATAAATATAAATAAGCAGCTTCACACCCCTGCCTCTCAAAGCAGCACGCCGCACACAAAGCAGGCCTGATGAATTCAATCACGGAGAGAAAAATACTAGGGCAATTATACGGAGAGGGCGGGTGATGGGCTCGGGGCGACTGTAACTCACTTCACCCGCCAGACCTGTGGGGTGAAAGTTAGAAGCGGATATTTTATTCAGATTTATGCGTCCTGAAATCCTATCAGGTGTGGGTTTCTTCTTATCAGCGAGAGTCTGAAGTCGATTAGGGCGGTATTATGTCTCCTGGTGTTAAGCTTTATCTTTGTTACGGTGTTGAGGAATACAATCAGAAAAAGCATGAAATGTCAAATAACTCATTGCAGCTTAAAAATAGCACTACAAGCTACCTGTAACACTGACGGCGCGGAGTCAATTAGTCAGAGCGTTTTCAGAAGCGACCGCGACGTCAAATCATTCATTCCGTCAGGCGTTACGGCAGCATCAGAATTTTAAATAGACGCATAGGTCTGAGCCCAAAATTCATCACTCTCCCTGATGCCAGCAGTTTGGTCATTTGATTTGTCACTCAGGGCATTTGAATAAACTACAATCATTAATTATGGAGAGGAAAATCCATTAGTGAAATATGCCAATCTAATTATGCGCAGGGATAGCAAATTAGCGGGTTGTCCTGGAAGCAGATTGCTGCGTGTGGAGACGCAGCTTGACTCATCATATTGCGCATTAAATCTGAAGTGATGTTACTTACAAAGGTCAAGCTGTTTTGCCTGATAACACTCATATTCTGCACATCAATTACGGTGCTCAGTGGCCAAAACAATTATGAGACTTTTTCTTTCAGCCCTTTCTCGGTTAATGTGTGTGTGTGGGTGTGTGTTCACAGTGGCCGAGCATGGATCACGCAATGTGCTAAAACAGTGTGAAGCACCAACACTGTTAAGTGCCGCTTAGTTCAGAGTTAAACACACCCACAGTCGAAAGCTGTGCAAATTCAGTACTTCACAATGACACTTCAATATTGGAACTAATGTGCTAATGCAATGTTTACCAGCTTCTCTTTGTCACTGCACCCTCGGTTAGGCTGAAATGTCCCTTCATTAACACCAAACAAGAAATGTGTCAACAGAAAAACATCAGCCACGTTAATATTTAGTAATGTGTTAGAATCCAGAGACATAGTATATAATATACGGGTTACTTCTTACAAAAACATTACTCACTAGTAGGTGGTCAGCAGATTTTTGAAAGAAACTGGTGCTTTAATGTAGCAAGGATGCATTAATTTGATTAAAGGTGACACTAAAGACATTAGTAACCGGCCTAACAGCACTTTTGGTAAAGAAAGTGTTACTCTTTATATTAGGTAGACAGTTCCTGTGGATTTACCATTTAAGTAAACTGGTATTATTGTGGTGCACAAAGTACATTTACTCCGGATCCCATTTATACCCCTAAACCTACCCATCTCCACCCCTTGGAATTGTTCCAATTACTCGTATACTGTTGTTACACAATGTAGTTATTTAACTTTTGTAGCACGACTAATTAGTGAAGTGTTGTTACAAATGTGTTGTTACACATCTGTACTAACACATGAGGGTTGTTACATGTGTGTAGTTACAGAAATATTACAGCTCTAGATACTATGTACCAATGTGTGCTTACACTGTAATTACTACGTATGTACACAAGTATTAGGGGCACATTATATGGTGATTTCTCTCAAAATAAAAAGCAAAAACAAACAAACAAACACTATACTATATTATACTCTTGTTTTGTAAAGATCATGTAACAAAGGTTTTTGTATTATGACAAAAAAAAATCAAAGTCCAGCACCAAAAAATGTTTTCTACTATCACAAACATATAACCAGTTCCATCAGCTTTTCAAATCAAGTGTTTCTGTCTAAACACATTGATCTTTAGAAGGAAGCTGTCCAATCATGAAAAATTAGTTTTAAGGGGAAATAAAAGTTCACGGGGACAATTTTAATACAGCAAACAATAAGGAGAAAACGGTAACAGGGACAGCAGTAAAACATACATATTTGTGTGATCTAAGTGTATGTGTGCCTCAAAACGATTGAAGAAACTAAAGACAGAAACGTCTGCATCTTTTACATCAGCAGAGAGGCCAAATAAATGCCTCAGACCTCTTTGTGAACCAATCGGCACAGCCGTCCAGCCAGACCAAAGCATGCGTTTCGGCAGAGCAGCATGGAAGAGGGCCGGGTCAATGGGAAATTGATTTTCTGTGCTGTATCTACAGAAATGCCAACACTCTTCAAAGAGTCACTCTGTGGAGGAGTGGGTTTGCATTGTCTGTTCATCACAGAAAGCCTCAGGAGAAGCCATAGAGGTGATAGATGGCAGTACAGAAAGGAAAGAAAACCAGGCACTAGAGCCATGCAATAAAACATTAAAAACCCAGCGTCCTGGGCTTTCACCTTTTTTATTATTGAGCCTTACATTTACATTCTTCTGCGCTGCTGAATTCCCTGCACTGACTTACAGCGTTGGTGAATAACTAACTAAAGTTATCTACATTTTTCAGTAAAGTAAAAGATAGGTGTCTTTTTCTAGCCTTTCCAAATGAGCAATGGTTTGCGCAAACAAACACAACAAAATCACCATTTAAATAGTTAGTTCACCCACAAATGCCAAATTAATTGCATGTCATTCCAAACTTGTAAGACAATCGTTCATCTTTGGAAGGCAAATTAAGATGTTTTTGATTAAATTAAAAAGGTAGTAAGGACATTGTTAAAATTATCAGTGTGACTATTGGTTCAACCATCTATGCAGGGTCAGGGTTTGGATTTCATCAAAAATATCATGATCTAGTTTTTATACCTCTTCTATCTGTAGTGTGAAAAGTCTGATTAAAATTCAACAATCTGCTTTGTATTGATGCTTCATTTTAACAAACGATTCCTGTACTATATACCACGATCATGACTCAGTTATGTAAATTAGGGTGTTTGTTGTACTTTACGTAAATTAACCATTTATATAATACCACCTAAAATGAAAATGTACTGAACTTTTACTCACTTTAAGGACATTCAAGACATGGATGTGTTTGTTTCTTGATCAGAAGACCTTTGAAGAAATGGTCTATGGACCAATGGATCTTCTGCAGTGAACGGGTGCCTTCAGTGAAGTCCAAACAGCTGATAAAAACAACCCAGTAACACATTAGTGATTTACACGGCTCCAAACCACAGTGAACTGAATTGTTATTCATTCAAATTCTTATTTTTAAATGAGCAAAAATACTTGCATCAATAGGATACTGCAACATTTCAGTAGAAATACTTTTGTTTGTAGCTTGTAACTAAAACAAAACGAACTGCCAATTGCAGTTAGTTTGTAGATTAGCAAGGTTTACTCATCACTAGTAAGTGCTGGTGTAGTTTAGTTAAACTCAACTCTTGGACATCACAGGCAGGACAGTGTACGAGTCTGCTCTCTGAATAAAGCTTTGTCAGGACCGCCTGTGGTTCTTCATCGATTTATCAGCGAGCTGTATGAGAGCACACAGCGCTCTCCAAGGAGCAAGACAGATCAGAAATGACTTGAAAAGAGTTTAAAGGATGTAGAGAAATGTTTCTGAGACTGAATACCAATTCCCATAATCAAGAGCTGTCTTTTCTTTGTTTTATAATGAGCATTGATTGAATGTGGCGGGGAAAAAAGGAAGGGTAAAAAAAGAGAAGAAAAATCATTTTTCAATTTTCTCTGTGTGACGGAATGTAATTAGACTGTGTGTGAGAAAGACAATACTATAATATTCATCAGGAATGATTAATTTGAAAAATGAAGCATGATTCATTTGAAGTCGTTCCCGATTAACGGCCCCTCCGTGGATGGGATTCATATACAAATTTGTGCTGTTTCTGACAGACAAATAGATGAAGAAAGAAAACATATGCTGGATTTGTTGTTGTAATTACATATAAGAGATGCCACAGGCATTTGCAGATCAGAAAAAGGCCTCAGGCAGACCACACATCCACGGCTAGCCAGCAAAAGCATGTTCTCCGACAACACAAGCTGCTCGACGTTCCCTGACGGATTTCTGCATTCTCTTGTCCGGCCGCTGAATATGATGGTCTTTGAATGAAGAGCTCTGAACCAAATTCAGATTGCGGCCACCTTTCATCCCTGGGGGCATCCTCTGTGGGTGACATCCTGTGAAGAAATGTTTCCAGCTGCTCATGAATTCATTATAGACTCTCGAACACCTCCTCCAGGTGCTGCAGAGATACCGGCGTTCGTTGACATTCTGAAGCCGGTGTGAGCCATCTATCCAGTAGACCTTCCAGCAGCTCGCCAAGGGACTTCATACGATACTGAGGACAGGTAAGAAGCGCTCGGTACGGTTCACTCACCTTGTTATAACCTGACCAGGGGCCATGGCTTCCTCCTGGGAGCAGTTGTGAGCCCCTGTCATATGCACTATGTAAACTATAAATGCAGAAGGCCGGATGTGTTGGTGAGAGAGGGCTCGCTGAATGGTAGAGGGATTATTAGAGAGCACGGGCAAGGTCACACTGCAGACGTGTTCAGGGAGAATGAGGAGAGAGGTCTACGGAGGACTGTACATGGAGGATTCATGTCGATATTGTACAGGGGTGAGAGGCTGACATGTTGCACGCATGTCGAGAAGCAAAGGATTTCATGGCATAAAGAATGACAGCGCGCACACACACACACACAAACAAACAGACACACATACAGATTTTTGCCAGAAGCACTTGCCTGATTGTGGGGTGAACTGAATTTGCACAACTGCTGCTAGTAAAAATACATTTAAATAAATAAATAAAATATTTTTGGTGACTTTTGTTGTAAAACAAATACATAAAATAAGGTAAAATAAATATACGAAGGAGTGAATGAAATGCTGACGTGATGATTGTTGCTAAAATACAAGAATTAATAAATAAAACGTGTTCCATAAGTTTGGAAACCACACTGGTTTTTGTAACACAAATGAATAAATAAATAAACTAACAAATATATATATATATATATATATATATATATATATATATATATATATATATAAATTTTGATAAGTTAAAAAATGCTGTCGCTAAAATATACAAACATAATCGCAAAAATTGCACAATTGTTGCTGGTAAAATAAAAATAAATAAATATGTAAATGATCTATTTTGCACAATTGTTGGCAAAATAAATAAATAAATAATAAGATGCACATTTGTTGTCGGTAAAAATAAATCTTTGAGAAGCCGCACAACTGTTGTTGGTAAATAAGAAACATTAGTTTTTACTGGCAAAAGTAAGTGTAGTTTTCGACCCGCTAAAGGGACTACTAATGCGTTTCAAAAATGTCTTCTGGCCTTGTCTTATCTCACCTAGAGCGTTGAGAGAGTCAGGACCGGCGCTGGTGCATGACTGCCTCACACCCACGTCAGACGCACTCAGCCCCAGACACACTCACTCCTTTTTTATCAGTGGATTATATGGACATATTGCTCCATTATATGATACAATTCAAATCCTTCTAATACATATGAATTTTTCATTTTACCGTGATTTATGAGTACTCGCACTGAAAATATATTAGAGCATTTTGACTGGCACCGGCATTTTATTTTTATTACTCTGTCAAAATGTCTGATGACTCAAATGTCTGATGAGGTTCCTATCTGGAGGATATGCATTCATATAAAAGATCATTTCCTTCGAACATTTAACGTCCATTATTTGTATTACTTTCAGCAGAACATTAATTCCACCTTTCAGCTCACAAAGACTCATTGGTCAACATTATGACAAGCTCATGGTTAACTGTCAGCTATGATAGGGGCGTAATCATGGATCATGGAATAAAGGTAATTTTCTGTTGCATTTTCATTTTACATTTATGAGTATTTCTTCAACTATGGGAACTTTCATGTCCCAAGGGTTGATTTTTATTAAAATGAACAGATTTGAATTTTCTGTCTTTGGGTTATATGAAGATCAAACAATTTGAAAGTCTTTAAGAAACTTTGAACAGTTCTTTCTATTTTTCATTGCCTTTTTTTTGTATAGACTTTGTGTTACTCTTGTCCTAGACCCAAACTATTATTCTTAAAACATGTAAATAGATATTATTTATTATTTCAGAACTATTAAAACGCAAAGTGGAACAATCATAAACCTTTTCAATTGTATTGTGCAAAATGTATTTATATTATTATTTATTATTAATTATATTTTTACACAAATTACCACATTCCTTAATCCCTTAATTATTTCCACAAAAACATTGCCGCAAATAAAGTGAAGAACATGATTAAATAAGACTGAATCTGTCTATTTAGTATCATATTAATTTTTTTAAATATTATATTCTAAAATAAAAATATATTATTTTTACATTTTTAAATGTTAAATTTAGTAAAGGATTTACTTTTGCTAATTTCTATTAAAATTAAAATTTAATTTAATTTAATTATTTCTTGCATTTTTAAATTTTATTTTAGTTATATGTACACATTTTATTTTTATTTAGAATACATAAGTATACATAAAAGTAGATATATAATTATAAAACAAAGCAAAAGTGGTAAATATCGCATTTGATATTAATTATATAAACAGAACAAAATGTTTTGTTCCAAGTTTCCGAACAAGGTGCAATCTTACCAAATTATGCATATAAAAAACAATGTACATATTGCTGGTCCATGAAACAAAATAGCAAGACGTCTGAATCTGATATTTTAGTCCAGAACTATTTAAAATATAATTTCAACCACTGAGATGTGGTAGAAATGACATTGTGCTGGAAAATATTTATAAGAGCCAAAAGCTGAAACAACACCCCTGTCATCAGTCAGCGTGTAGATTGATAACCCAGTTTTAGCTGCTTTCCTCAGTCCAAAATACATTCAGCTTTTACTATGTCATTTCCTCTGGCTATTTGCCTCTCAGCAACAAACAGAAGAAGTGGGTATGAATGAGCTCAGTGTCTCTGTGGGTGCCGCAGAAGGAAGCAGCACAGACGAGGTGGAGGGCCAACAGCAGGGTGGAGCTGCTCCGGAGCCCCTCTAGACTCACGAGGTGTTTCTGGACGGTGACAACAGGCTGGAGCTCATGAAGGAACATATCCATAAGCAATCATTTATATGAAGCCCGTTGCCAGGCTGCAAAGTCATCTCGGGGCAGAGAGTGCCAGTGGAAGGTTATGGTTTTTAGCGGCGGTGCCCCGGCTCCCAGAGTTAAATTACCCCTTCTGGATATTAACAATTGCTTTTCTCCTCCATTTTACAGGGGTTATGTTCTCAGGTTTCTTGAGCTTTAATAAATATATCTTTCTCAAGGTTAGTGCATTTTGTATTTTATTCATGCGGCTCCAACCTGTGACCTCTGCATTCAACGTCTCTCAAAGGACCAATGAAAAACTGAACTCTGTTTTCAAATAGAATCGAAGCAATGAAGAAGACCATTAAAGAAAGTTATATTCCTGGAAGATTCGGAAAGTTAGAAAGTTCATTTCAGAACCATTATTCGCACTTTAGTTCAGTAGCCTGGGTGAAAAGTCATTTGTTAAACATATGAATGGGAAGCGATGGAGCACATATCTCTGCGTGACGATAAGAAAACACCCAGTAGGGTTTAGAGCCGGTGTTAGGTCCCTCTGAATGAAGCCCATTTTTCATTACAATGTAGAGCTTTGACATTAAATCAATTCCTAGTTGACGTTGTAAAGTAGAAGACAGAAGAATGATTCAATATTTTCAGTTAAGTTCTGTCTCACTCTGCTCTCAAATGCTGTTGAATTAACATGTTTGCTGTGTTTGAGAATATTTACCTCATTTTTTTGGGATCCAGTCTTTTTTGTCAACTTGTTTTCTTTATATTAGCACAGTATATGTTTTTGTAATATGACTGATTTTGAGGTCTCGTTGATCTGAGCTGTTTTTTTTTTTTTTTTTATTAATTAATTTCTTTAAGTTGTTATAACCTATTTGAGCAAAGTCAGTAGGTAAAAGGTAACCTTTTCAGGTCAAAATGAATAAATAAAAAAAATGTAATATTTAAAAAAAATTAAATGAAATGTAAATACGGACATAAATAATATATTGTTAATTTTTTTTAAAATAGTCATCAACAAAGCTTCAGAAGACTTGGAATATAGTGTACTATCAAGCCATATAGACCACTTTTATTATGTTTTTATGGTGATTTTTTTGCCATTTGGGGCTTGGTACACTAAAACAAAATAGGGAACAATGTACTGTATATTATGAAAAAATGTTCCTTATTTATTTTTACAGGTGTTTTACAACTATTTTGAATCGTACATTGCGTTGTCTAATTGAATGGAAGTGTCTGTAATATTAATAATGTCCTACATACAGATGTATTTATTTACAGTGTAGCCCAAGTTGCACTGACTTTTTATTTATTTATTGTTTTAAAAGGCCAGTAAGCATTGTTTTGTGAGTGTATGATGGTAAGAAAATTATGACAGAATTTTCCTTTTTTGGTAAACTATTCCTGGCCAAGATACTCAAACCTCTTCCTTCCAGAAGGCTTGTTTGTCCTGCTGGCTAGCTGTCTTCATGTCACGAAAGCATCCACCAAGCAGCCAGGCTGAGATGCCCGTGCTTTATCAAACTGACAGGATGAGATGGAACTCGGCTCCAAAACTTTGGCACGGGAGGGAAGCGCAACCCAGAACCCTTCAGCCTGATATACAGACCTTATATCCAGTTTCTGCACTCCCATCACAAGCATCTGATTACTTCCATTCTCTACGAGGTCACAGAAACCCTCTTCCTCCTTGAGGAGAGCAGGAGACTGTAAGTCCTCATTATATTCTCTGTTTCTTTTTAAAACTCTCCGCGTGTGGTCTAATCGTATTACCCAGCTCCTTATTACCAGTGGAATTAGACAGAACATCAGTTCTGATGTAGGGCTTAGAGCTTAGCTCTGTTTCTCAGCATTAGTGCTGAATAACAGGGGGTCTCCTCTGCACATTATATTTGATATGCTTGTCACTTATGTGCTGTTTTCCGTATTACACTTCAGGTAACCCAGTAGGACTTCGGTCCTTAAGCCACGGTTGTTTTTCTGTGTCTTGCACAACCTTTCTGCAGTTTTAACACAGCTATTCTTGTATCACCGATTTAGAGCAATAAGCAGGTGCTGTGAAACACACATAAGTACTTTTTGATTACTTTTAACATAACATGTTTATCACATTGATTTAGATGGGTTAACGTCGTACCATACTGATATTAAAATGCACATATTTGCCATTTGTTGTCATAAAGCTTTACGTTATGTCGAGGTTTCCTAAACTGCGGGCTGTGAAGGACCTGCAAGGGTTTGTGAGTTTAATAAAAATGTAATAATTAAGACATAAAAATGTTACATTAAAATAAATCATTTTAAAATGACTGCAGTCTAAATAAAACACTAACTTTAAAAAAAAGAAATAATGTAGGCGTCTTAGAAAAAAAAAAAAAAATTCTGAATCATTCAATGCTATTGTGTGAATATATGCAATCAAGTAATCAATGAAAATTAATCATTAATTAATTATTATTAATGTGTGTTTGAAACCTAAAAGATATTGACCTGTTACAAGTTTTAAAAATGCAAAACATATTTGATGATATAGTAATATATATATATATATATATATATATATATATATATATATATATATATATATATATATATATAATGTGTGTGTGTTCTCATGTGTCCTTAAGTTTTTGATTAATGTTTTTGATATTACCAACACAATCTAATAACTATTTATTCAAACGTTTTCATAAAATAATGGTCCACCTTCATGCTTATTCAAAATTCAAACCTTCATTATAAATTATACAATTAGACTTCATATATATATATATATACATATGGACTTCAACAATGCTAAGTTTAAGTTGCCCCATGTCTCCATGCATGTAAAACATTCATAGAAAGAAGCAAATTCAACACACAATCATTTAAAAAATAAATCTCATTAGGAATTTCTACCCCCAAGTAAAACAATTTCCAGTTATATGCAGTAAAAAGCAACAGGACTAAAGAGCGGAGGGAAAAAAATGGCCAGCTACGGGGAACCTGACAGAGAGCTGACAGCAGCAAGCCAAGAGACTAGATGCTTCAGCACAAATCCAAAGGCACAATGGACTGGCAATTTAATGAAATAATGAAAAATTAATAGAAGTCGCTTCAGGTTATCATGCCTGAGCTCTAGCGGCTGTACGACGAGGTGAGTTTCCAGAACGGCTGATGGAGTCTGTACCTGACTACAGGGGGAAAAGCGAGACGATAAGCAAAATTAAACTAATAGAGCCGCTCTGCTGTGAGCAGAAACCTGCTGCTGTTTTCTTACCGCTGCATTAATTAGTCTGACCTTCTACTCATTACTGCCAGTGTGTTTCAGCTAAAGCAGCATTAAAGAGCCCCTCAGCAAGTGTGCATAATATAACTTGCCATCTACTCGCAAATGGGGGAAGGGCGTTTTTAACCAAAACAACAAGTTACGGCACATTAAACGGTGCAGAAATAAGAGACAAAAACATTTCTGTTTCTTAACACAAAGCCAGCATAGCAGCATTTACGCAAAATTTCGCTTCACAGCCTTACGCGTACGGTATTGGGCGTAGCAGATCCGCATTATTGAGATGCTCACCAGATGTTCTCGGAGCGGATCGTCCAGGACGTAACAGCATCAGCGCGCACAGACAGCTTATCAATAAGTTGACCAATGAACCCGTCATTGAGCCTATAAGCTCCTCGGCGAAATCACTGGCGAATTGAAAATGATGTCAAATATGACATCATAACCAATGAACGCTTCACCGGAGGGATCAGCTCGGATAAAAAAAAAAATGAGCATTTTTAGACGATGCTTGCCTATGTGACCTTATTAGCAGTTAGAGATATTTGTAATATGCAAAGACTGGTTTTAGCACACATACACTTTCACGAACTGTATTTTTGACATGTGAAAGTTTGTTAGGATTAATACATTTATTATGCTGCATCTTCTATGTGCTGATGTGACTTTAATTAGCAGTTAGATTTTTGATATTTGTAATTTTGCAATTCATGCATAAACCCCATTGATGGGTAGGTTTAGGGGCTGGGTTAGCATTCGTATGAATTCATATAAACTAGCAATTTCATACGATTTAGAAATGGTTGTACACTAGCCACCTCGTAAAAAACTTGAGAGATCGGGCTGGTTAACCTCCAGTTAACATAACACTACAATATCCAAAAGATTTAAATAAATAAATAAATAACTAACATATTTTTAAATGGGGTCAGTAAAAATTTTATTAACGTTTCTGGTGCTCAATAAGTATTTCTTCTTATTATCTATATTGATAACAGTTGTGCTTTATATGTAATATATAGATTTATTTTGGGTCTGTCACTTTTGTTTAAAAGAATATCCTTGCTGAATTAAAGCGTTATTATCAATATTATTATTTTTTTAATCTTATTTGCCCCATACTTTTAAACAGTGCAATTCAACAAAAGTTTGTACGTGCATATTAAAAATGCAAGGGATTTGTAGAGATTTTTACTTTTTACTTTATGCACATGTAAGTACATTTTAGATGCTGTCAGTACAAAATTGTAAAATATCACGAAAACGTATATTTTCTACCTATATTGAGATCGGGCTGGTTTTTGCAACTATTATTAATAAGACAATGGAAAGATTGCTGAGCGATAGAGAGGGTGGTTCAGGAAATAAAGCCACAGCGCACACGCCACCCACCTCAGACGAGACATTGTTTTCAAAGATTGCTATTGATTATTGCAGGGCAGAAACCACCAGTTTGTCAGTTGTCAGGCTGATTTAATAAAGATGCGAGCGTTCAGCGCTCTCTAAACACTCCTGAAGTGTAAAATATTATGTTTGAGTTCAATCAGATTTTTATCAAACGCAAACTACGGCGAGATTGACGCATTTCCTGTTTATATTGAAAACCACAAATTAGCAGACAGAAGAGCAGGACTCCGGCGGCACAAAAACAGCACGAGAGAGCTGTCGAAACCCATTATAACTTCAGAGCATGCACGTTTTATGATGTGTTTTCATATCGCACGAACCCGGTGAGGCAGGATGTCTCTCCGCGCCGAGAGAACAAGAGCCCGGGTTCACTAATGTCAACAAACCTCGGCCGTCAACACAGCGGGGATGCAGGAGTCAGCCAGCGAACAGGCCAAACATCATATAACCATACCGTAAAGATTAGCCAGAAAGCAGACGGATGCGTTTGCTGTATCCCAGCCTCTGTCATAACAGCGCCCACATGGAGAGATTCAATCACGTCTGATTCTGTTAATGTGAGAGCGGCCAAAGCTGGGCCTGATTACTTCTCCAAACAAATCACCTGAACTCCGCGTCAACGACGGCCCGACTCGTGCACGAATTCACTTACATTCTACACCTCGTAAACCTTTCATAGTATATTAGGAGGTAGTCATAACTGTGGCAATCATCCCCCCGGAGGATGTTAACCGCTCCAACTGGAACGAAACGCTTCTGATAACACAAAGTAATTTGACTGGCATTTCGGAGTGTGTCCATAGCTGTTCATTACACGGCAGGCAAATGACTTCAAATACGCTTAATCTTCGGCGCATTTATGTTCTCTATAATGTAATTTAAATGGAGTGATACACACACACACACACACTCGGTAGCGCTTTTTGGATGGGATTAGTTTTCTGCATAATGTTTCAGTTGAATTATTAACATGACATCTGCGGTTTCATGAAGTTATTCAAACTGAATTGGCATCTGTTTGGATGCATCACAGAAATTATGACAATATTTGCATAATCAAATGAGATATTAATTAAGTTAAGGATCATACCTGATGTTTTAAGTCGGAAGGGATGCAGCAGTACTTGATGCACAAACTTTATTTAGAAAGTTGGCTAAATCCATAATATATTTAATTTAAAATTATTTTAGTGTTATTAATATTAGTGCTTTCAAACGATTAATCGCGATTAAATTGCACACAAAAAGGTTTTTGTTTACATAATATACTGCATGTGCGTGTTCGGTCAACACTATTTCACCACAGATTAATGTTTTTTACAATTTGTAATTTTCATATGAATTGGCAACTAGCAAAAACATGAATTTTGTACGATAAATACACGAAATATACAGATAAAAATATGTACGAATCGCTGTGAGATTGGGCTGGTTCTATAAACACAAACATAGAGCATATATTTTCAAAATATTTACATGTCTATAATAGGATTAATTTACTTTAAAATAGAAATAAATATATTTAATATATACAAAAGCTGTCATCGGGGCAGTACCTTTGCAAACGGTACACTTTTGTACCAAAAGGGTCGGTATTGGTTACCCCTTGAAAAGGTAACATATTTTTCTTAAATATATACATGCGTGCACATTTTTATATGCATAATAAATATACACAGCACACATGCATAGAAACATTTATTTTGAATGTATTTAATCACTACAATTAATATACTATAAAACAACTTTGTTGTTTTCAAATGAATCTGTGGGGTATTTTGAGCTGAATTTACAGACACATTCTGAACACTTTACATAATTTAAAGGGGGGAAAAAAACATTTTTTAATTTTAATTTTAGTTAATTATAATATACCTTTTCCAGAGAGGATTTAAGGAAAAAAAAAATCTGTGATCCGTTTATATACAGAGTGGACATAACGCATTGTAAAGATATAATGATGCACAGCAGGAAGAATATAATAGAGATATAGAGATATAAAAAACATTATTTATTCATGCATAATTCCCAGGAAATACTGCCTATCCGTAGGGAAAATTTATAGACAAGTGATTAAGATATAAATCTGTTGAACATAGACATTTTAAATGCCATTGCATAATAAGACAAGGACTTGACACGACCAGCCTGAGAAATGAGCCTCCTCATTAGCAAAATAAGAGAGCTGACATGATGAAGTGTTATATTAAAATAATGGTTTTATTGTTCCATTTTTACAACTGGACTGACATTTATCAAAAGGTCGCAGACAAAAGTGAAATACTGCGATGTTCAAGGACAGCCAGAGGACGAGGAGAATTCAATAATTGGGCATTTAATGCTTGAAATGCTTTAGTCTCGCCAGCAAACCGCGACTGTATATCTACAACAAATGTCACAAAGTCTCATATTTGGTCTCCTACGGCCTCTCTGTCGCTCACACGCCAGCGCTGGACGATGGCGTCGGGCTGTTTGTCATGAAAATCTGTAATGACCAGAGACAGTCAACAGCATTTACGGACCCACAGGCATCCTAACAAGTCTGTGCATTGTTATCATCTGTTTGCCGAACTGACCCAAAGAGCGGCTCTGTCAAAAGATAAACCCTAATTACTTTGGCTATCAGTCTTCTTGTGTTTGTCCACATTCTCCTGGGCTTTTCCATTCAATCTAATTGAACAAAAGCACCACATGTAAAGGCCATAAACATGTCCTCTGAGAACATGCTCAGGCCTAATGGTGAGCTAAACGGCTCCCTTGTAGCTCATTAAGTGCTTAACAGCCAAAACCAGAATGTAACGAGAATAAAGGATGCCTTCAATCTAAATCGAGCGCGCTTTTAGTGTGGAGAGGCATCTCTGCTGTAACTCACGGTCCAGTTCAGTTGTATGGCCGAACAATTGAGCCCTAATGGTCCATACAGAGAAACTACTACGTCATTTTTGTTCTTAAAATGAGGCCAGGCAGATAATAATGATTTTATGCGTTTATTATTAATTTAATAATTCTTATTTGGTGATTTTAAGTAATTGTAACAAAGCTAAGTTGATAAATAGATGTCCAATTTTTCTTAATCAGTAAAGAATTTTATTACTTTTTTTTTATAATGCATATATATATATGCATTAAGCATGCCCTTTTCCTTCTACCTATGTATAAAATGAACCAATCAAGGCACTGATCGGGGTCTTACAAAGGCATTATCTGATTCATATAAACTGCAGGAATATTACTAATAAACTGAATCGCCACCAGATCATATTTGGATCATATTTGCACAGCTGGTATGTAATTTCTTTTGAATTTTCAATATTATTGTAAAGCATTTTACTTACAAATCATTAGAATCACATTCCTTGCATTCCAAAAAGTTACCAGATGCTCCATTCTGAGAAAAACAAAAAGGAAAATTGTTGCAACTCGATAGTACTTGATCCGATTTGCCCCGAAAAGATATTCTATATGTTATGATATGATGCTTTTTACACTTTTTTACACGCTCTTCATAATTCACAGAAGCTTCCAACCACTCTGCACAGAACAATGTGTCACCGGTGCTTCCTTCCGGAGGGAGTTGAAGTGACCATACTGGAACGAGCTAGTTGGTGATAAGCTTTCATTAATGCTGAGCAGTTCAGCGGGGTTTGTCAAGCAGGGGATAAAAAGCGATCAGATGCAATTAGGCATCAGGAGAGCTCCGGTAATTGTATCATTTTTATCGTCAGCATGCTTTATTGCCCCACGTCTCTGAAAAGCAAGAGTCTGCAAATTACTGCATTAGAGCCGGTACTCATCTCATGGCCTGCATACTGCTTGCTTATTAAAGTACCGTCAGTGCAGCCACTCAGCAGGCAAGAGTTGATGAATCACCAGCTAATCACCTCCCTTTGCCCTGCTCCTTCATCTCCACGCAGACTCCATCTCCTTTCCTAAACAATCCAGCTGTTTCTGTCTTTTCCCCTCCAGCATCCTGTTCTCCACACGACACCATGCAGCATAAAGCGGCAAACATGACATAAACTGCTGTTTCTCCGCAGTGACAGCCAACGAGGTCTATAATGACCTCCAACGCCAGTTGCTTTGCAATACTGAAATATACTAAATGTACCTATGGCTTCCAAGCATTCTGATTGGTTTCGTTGGAAAACAACCCAATATTTAAGCCAGTTTACAGTAAATCATGCAGGCAGTTATCGCTCTCTTGTGTGCCATCACTGTCCAAATGCAGCAGGTAGCACAAATGTGCAGTTTTTACTTCCTCTGAAATTTTTAACGGCAATTGCAGAAGCAACTTAAAAGTTTGTTTTCGGCATCTATTGAACTGAAGTGTCAAACACCAGATGCTTTCTGTGAATTTACCGTAAAATTACTGGGATTCTGTTCTCCAAAACATCAACAGCGTTTACTTTTTTGCTCGTAGTCTTGAGTGCATTATTAATATCAGAGTGAAATGAAAGAAGAGACAGATATTTTCTTCCATATCGCCACTTACATTCTGGTTTGGACCACTGGTTTTCGACTAGGACGCAGATGTATCACTCAAACATGTACGCAACAAAAAAATCAAGCTGATTAAATATTAAGGAGGTTAAAAAACGTGCAAGGACTAACTGTTCACAACAGGAACTATAAATTGCATTAGACATTTTTTTAATGCCAAATTTAGGTCATAAAGTGAGTCACTATGTACTGGTATTGTATTAAATTCAGCAAAAAGTACAATCACTAAATGATCTACTTTTGTGTTCTGCAGAGAGAAAAAAGAACTATGTATCAAAGTGAATTAATGTTAACAGAACTTTAAGTAAACTTTTCCTTCACCGACACTCCATTATAACTGAAAAATATTTACATAGATATACTGCTGTGGTAAAATATAAGAAATAAAGATTCAGAAGACAGGGTTATTTTTAAAGAAAAATGCTTGTTTGGACCCAACATCTGGTGTAGTTCCAACATCTACCAGCAGGGCCAAACGGAGACAGGGTTAACCAGCCAAATCTTGAGCCCTGGTGACAGCAACTACAATGTCGAGTTACATTGTTTCTAGTGACATTTAATACTTCTAATCCAGTCCTAAGGGATCAAGCAAACGGTGTCCCCACAAGGGGGCGAGTGCACGAGAAACCCAGTCTGAACGGTGACTCATAACTTTATGAAAATAGGCAGCGGGGAGACCTGGGGAGAGGAAATGAGATTTCCTCAGTCTGTCACCGGATAGACAGGGTCGCTGAGAGGAGAGCGGGGTTATGTTTTATGAGGCTTTCTTTTTCTCCAGCTTTCATCGCTCATGTGTCACTGTTGAAAGAGTTCATAAGAGCTGCGGCTTCTGAGTCTAATGTCCCATACGCTGCCCTCCGCTTCCAGTAATCCTCGGGTCATCTGTCCAAATCCAACCAAATGCAGAATCAATCTTGGGTTTGTTTAACGTCTTTTTGAGCGATATAAACAATGGTACCGAAAGCCCCCTCCTCCTCTCGCTGTTTTGTTTGTGCTGGCACGATTCAGTGCAACAATGTGTTATTCGTATCGAGAGATTGAGTAAGTGCGCGGGGGGAAAGCAAAATTCATCCCCCTCAAAAACTGCCCGAATTCCCACCATATAAAACAGAGCTTTCATTTTGATTTCCATCCTGTCAGAGGAAAGAGCTATGGTGTTATTTCTACAGTCCATTTTTCCTTTGGATTTCGGTTTTGGATGAATAGCAAACTCTCTTTTTGTTTTTTTTTCTGGTGAAATTAGCTCAACGTGCGATGGCTGCAGGTGCTGGCTCCCGCTGACAATGACAGGCCATTTCATCTTACGCACTCCCGCACGTTCCTTGCAGTGGATGAAAGCATCATTTTCGACGGCCATCCATTTGCTCCGAGCCCTGCATGGTAAGCGCACCGCTAAAAGGCTCTTGAAAACACGGGAGCAAATCTGAATCAATCTGTTTGTTTACTCTGGGTATGACAAACATGAATTCTGGTTTCCAAGCAGTGGGATATTTTTTAAGTGTATTTGTGCTCGGCGAATAACAATGTCATGGTTACCTGGAGGGAAGATTTCCCTGAAAACTTGTTATGAATAACCAAACAAAAGGTCTGATGGCGAATAATTACGCCGGCTTGACTATGAAGCCAAAATGAATATAAAACTGACCTACAGTCTTCAAAATGTCAAATATTTAGACCTACATGCCATTAAAAATGCGTCTAGACAATATAATGCCATAGACATGTTTTTATAATCAAATGAAGTAATCAAATAATCCTAAGGCATGTTTACTTATATGAGAGGTCAAAAATAACATTTAAGAAAAGAAACGCATTTTGTTTTTCAACCCACATCTGTTACTACGGAATTGAATAATAAATTATTTCACACTGTCGTTTCTGTCTCTCTCTGTTTAAACACTGATATATGAAATTGGATTGAAAAAGATCCAGGCTGTTTATACGGTCATATAAAGTGACCGTAAGCTTGCAAACACGCGATTAAGAACATTCTTCACACATTTTATAAGTTGATCTCGCATTTGACCTCGTGTGAACGTAGCACAGGACAATAAAGCTGCGGATAACTAAACGTAGACATCATTCGTCACGTCTGCTTTAATGAATCTACAGTTTATAGTTTGTGCACGGCAATGTCAAACAAAAGAAAAAACTCGATTTGACTTCGATTACTACAGGATTGAACAAAAATCAACCGCAGCATAAACAGACCTACATCTGTTTTGCTTTGCTAAATACTATATAAATGACAGGCTGGGCTGCATCGAATCATCAGTCATTAAAAGAAAACGGCCGATTATGTGACCGCGCAGCTTCACGCGCGCACATCAAAGAAACGATTCGTGCGAAAGTTCGTCTCTCTCTCATTATTGAGCTGAACCTGTCCCGCGATTTTTCTCATTTCAGCAAATGAATCATTTGTGCAGATATTTCATGCCAATGTTCATCTGCACATCCTTTCTTCACGAGAACAATGCAAGTCAACAGACCTGAAACATCGCTTTCAAAAGTATACGTTTGTTATGTAAATTGAAACAAACTGTTTCTGACGGTCTCATAACAGAAGTTGTCTTCACCCTTCACCATGCACATATTCTCCATTCAGCAGTCAAGGGACTCATAAATGCTCTTGACAAATAAAATTGACATCTACAGGTTTCCAGTCTTGCATTCATATCCTGATTGTTCAAACCACAACTGAATCATTTTTCTACTAGGAGGTCTCTTATATAGTAGCTAGTAGTTAACTACATTCATCAATCCTTTGTTTACAATGTTATTATTTGAGATGAAATGTGAATAGCCACATTAGCATTTAATCAGTTACTCTGATTCGTTCTATTAAATCACTTTATTCAGACCATTTAATTTAATGAATTGATTCAATCAATGGCCAAATCAACCTCCATCTAAAGCTAGATGTTTATTTAAATGCAGCTTTTCAATACAGTTTTTGACTTTAGGTTCATATTTAATGACGCCTAATATATTAAAAACTCAAAAATGGTTTGAATATATTTGCACTTTCTTCAATGTATTTAGCAACCTTTCAAACACGAGCCCTTATCGGAAGAACATGCCTGTGATGCCGTTTCATTACATCTTGCACTTATTTGTGCATTTTATGACGTTGGTTATTGTACATATCATGGCGGTTTAGAAATTAAATATTGGGTGAGCTGTGCACAGATTAATTCTGTTTGAAAATAACACCACCCACACTAAACCTAACCGATAGCGTTAACAAAAGCGAATGTGATAAAGACAAATTTGCTGAAGCAACCGTTTCATTTTAGCTTGCTTATTGTGACTCGAGTTTCATGGGACTCATACCAGGGGCCTGTTTTATAAAACAAGACTACCAAATAAGCCAGGTTTATTTCTGTTAGTCTGACTTACTGTCAGTTCAAGATAGTTAGAATAGCTGAAATAAGCCTGCCTTGTTCAGTAAACTTACTTAAATCACAAAAGCCACACTTATGGAACTGGATGTGTGATGTAAAAGTTCAGCAATGTATTAGTTTCTTTTTTTTCTTATAACAGTATTATGGATTCAACCACCTGAAAGTGTTCTTCGGTTAATTAATAATCTGCCTATGTTATCATAACTTGTGTGAAAATAAAAATCATTGTTTTACTGCCTCTGCTGTTTATTTTAGCTGGAAACTTCAGTGAACTTCATATGTTTTTCTAAAGCATAGATAGAGGTACATTTTTTTCCACTGAACCCAAGGTTGCTTTTTGTTTGTAATTTGTAGTGCAGCAAATTTTTTAGTGTAGATTGGCTGTAGTTGAACTAGCTTAAATTCACCACAGAAATATTCACACTGACAGTAAAATTAGTATTAATGTTCTTTTTATATTCTTTCTACCCTGAATTGAATCCATGAGCCCATGCAGAATTTACATATTGGTACAGTGTCTCTTATTCTTATTCATTGTATTAAAGCTTCATAATTCACTGAAATATGTTGAATAACACATCCAAATGTTGAATAAACTGCTTTTGCTACATAAATGCTGGAATAAACTCTCTTTGCATGTGTACCATAAAAAATATTGAAGGAACTCAAACACTAAAGGCTCAACTTCAAAAAAAAAAAAAAAAAAATCAATGAATATCATTTTCATAGTTCTCCGTTAAAATGTTTGCGGTGATGCCAAGCATGGCTGTGCAAACATCCTGTGAGCCTCCATTTGATGGGGAGTAATGATGGTGTTAAGCAGCTGTGATTTTGTATAGGCTTGTTTGACTTGAAAACTTCCCGAGGAGTCAAAGGCACTCATCGAAAGCAGCAGTTCTACGCTCTTCCCCCCCTTGGACTGAGCGGTAATTACTATCGCAGGCTAAGCCACATCCCAGACAAAACAGAGAGAGAAGGAGGTGAAGAACGAGGCAGGGAGCTGTAATACAAACTGCTGTCTCTTTACTAATTTCAATTAAACAGTCATCATTAGCATGAGCCACACTCTCCTACGGATTTCCATTTACTGTGTTTATTTGGAGTCACGCACATAAAGATATACACCGTACACGTCGGTATCAACATTTCATTTTATCTTTTAACTATAACTCATAGCTAGTCATTCTTCAAACATAAGCAGCATCCTCTATTTCTACCCTATTTTCAGGTCAACAGGCTTATAGAAGTCAGTGGGCATCTCTTTTTTTGGGAGGCAAAAACATGTTACATCTTTCACACTGAAAACTCTAGTGAGGTACAAAAAAACCTCCATTCATTGGAGGGCACTGTGATACAGATATCTGCGTGATCAGCCTTGATGATTTGCATATCAAATGTTCCCATCAGGACAAATCGTTCTTAACACTATCCATTCATCATGTCATATGGGTAATATACCATCTTAAAATGCCCCTATTATGGGATATGAAAGGTGCATATTTTGCTTGTGGGAGTTCCAAAGAACATATTGACATGCATGTCAAAAAACAATTTCATTTTCTTATAATATGCATTAATTTTTTACCTTATTTGTTTAACGACTCCCAGACGATTTCAGCAATTCATTTTTCTAAAAAACCCCTCCTGTGATTGGTTGTTTCCATTTAAAGCAATGTTTGAGAGCTTATAAAACTCCAAAAGTGGCACCTAGTGGCAAAGAATGAATTTGCATTTTCATATAGACCAACTTGGAAAGACCAAAAAGTGGGCAGGAAATATTATTCTAATGTTTCATGATGAGGTTAACAGCTGGGGACTCGTTTTAAAAATTACTCTTTCTTTCGAGAGGCAATAACTTTTTACGCTGTGCACTTTCAGATTAAAAACTTTGCGGGATGTTTTCATTCACTTAGAGCTGTGTGTACCATGAAAGGTCATCTTCAAAAATCCATAAAGGGCACTTTAAAGCTACACTGCGTAACTCGCGGCCCTCCAACGGTCTTGCGAAAGCACTTTTGTTTTGGTTGTGCTCTGGCACCGCACAGATAAATGTGGAGTAGATATGGATAAACAGCATTTTAGAGGAGCAGATGAACGTTTGCCAACACAAAACCTTCTACTTCACAAACTAAGCCAAAATTTCCATCCCAGCAGCTCTCTAATACAGTATAAATCATTCTTATAGGTTTATTCATATACGTTCAGCATTTTTAAAGTTTTACTGCATGAAAAAAATGTATTAAAGATTACACTTTATTCTGATAGTGTAGACTTTAGACATTCTACTAACTTTGCAACTACAAGTCTACTAACTCTCAGAGAGTAGACTTTTGAGGTAGGTTTAGGGTTAGTAGAATTAGTTGACATGAAGTGAGAAAATAAAACTCTACTGTTCATATTCCAGTGATAATTTGCTACAATAGGCTGTTTCATTGAATTTTAACAACCCAAGACTAAATTCTACTACAAGAGACCTAAATGTTTGGTAATGGTCCACTAAGAGAACTTCCACAGGCTTCCACATCTTATGTCCAGAACATGACCCCCACAGCTTTTGTTTTCAGTTAACACACATCCTCAGCAGTTCCCCATCCAGAAACATTCTCCATATCAGAGAAACAAATTCAGGTATCGTGCATCCAAGCTCTGTAGAAGAAACAAAATTCCCTTCTGAGCATCCCAGAAGGGGTTTACAGGGCAGGTACCCCCATCACGGCCAACTAGAACCAATACAATGACCTTTACACGGTCATGGAAAGTTCTGGCATAGTCTCAGGATGTTAATAATAATAACATAATAATTTAAGGCAGATATTCACATCCCTCAGGCTAAAGCGGTCATACATATGCATGCAAAACAAATAGTCCTTGACCTACAGCTCACAGATTGTTTGTTGCTAAAAATCACATCTCCAATGAAATATTCATAGCTGTCACATGCCTACACATATCTTATTATTGCACAACACTGCTTATGCATAGTTAAAATAAACTAGAGATGTAAGCAGTTGCAAAAAGAGCCGCTGAACTTGCAACTTAGTAAAGAACAAGCTCCATGCCGGCAAGAACAACCGTCTCAACCCTCAAAGGAACCAAGAGGTCGGTGCCTGGTGATAAATGTGGCATAGGTTATTTCTGACGGTAAACACATTAAGATAAAGCAAGCGTGCTGAAGGGCCTTCTGGGCGTCTACCATGGAGAGTGTGAACTAATTAAACAGCGCTACAGAGCTGTGTTTGGACTGCACTTCCATAACCTGTCAGGGCCATGTTGTATCACACCACAGGGAGATCAGCAGTTGACTAAAAGAGAATCACCTGAGGGCATTTATCCACATCCAGAAGGCTAGATGACATGGTTAGGCTGGGGTAGGTCAGACCACACACCGTCTGTGCCCTAAAAAGACAGAAACCGAACGGAATACAGATGATCTCTGGTGACCCGCCTGTGTTGTCATGAAAAAGAATATGAAATTTGCACATTTCAAACAGACCTGTGCTAGTAACCCAACTCTGTGGTGCTGGAATATTAATGTTTTGATTAGTCATCTCTGGAAATGTTCCAGACAAGGTTAGTCATTTCATCACAGTGACAGAGCACTGATATGAACCTTAAAGAACTTATTTTTTTTGCTTGAAATATTTCATGAAACCATGGAAACCAAAGCATGAACATTAAGACAAAAAAAAGCATCAAAATTCTGATTACACTCCTGCTATTATAAACATCCTGACTGTTTAGACAGATAAATAGGAGGGCTTGAAGATGACAGCTCATTTAAGAGCAGTGTTTTGTTTTCATTCTTCTTTTTACATATTATTTTAGCACATGTTGGGAAGGAGCTACAGGTGAATGTAGAGTAAAACCAAATTAATGTTCCTCTGAAATATATAAAACTCCTCATACTCACATTGTTACAATAACTTTTATATAACAAAATGCTTATATTCAGGCAATAATCAGACAGGTAAAAATGTATTTAGTCATGCTAATATTCAGAAAAATCGCAAGCCTTGTATTTCTTCAACATAGTCGGCCAATAAGAAAACAGTTCATATTGTAATTTATGTGACTTATACAAAATACTGCCAGTTATTTATTGTTTTTGCTGGGGCCTCTATAATTTCAAACTCCAAGCAGCAGACAGCTGTGTTTAGCTCTTGATCATCCCCAATTAAGAAGTTTTGAACAAATCAGTAGAATGAATGATTCAAAGACTCACTTGTTTAGTTTCTGAGTGTTTTGAGCATAACAGCTGAATGAATGATGCAAAAACTTAACTTTCTTTTTGTCTATATGAATGAGATTGTCAAACAAATAATTTGAATGAACGATTCAGTGTTTTAAAACAAAAATGATTTAATGACTGGCCGACAAAAAAGTTTGATTTTTCATAACTCCTAAGTTTGTTTGATGACAGCTTATTCAACCACTAGTTGAATCAGCTGCATCTTAATAGCACTGCATCTTAAACAGAATATTTAATTATGTATAATTTTTGTTTTTTTACATTTCATGCATGTTAATTACCCACAGTGATGACTAATATTACTTGTTGCTTGAATACATGTAACATAGTAGACCAAATCAATACCAAGAAGGCCAAATTGTGATGGATGCACTTTGTGCTGACACAGAGCTCTAAACTCAGTGGGATAGAGAACTAAGAGCTCCCATAGCTACTGAATTAATAATGAGCATGGGTAATGCTGATTGGCCCCTTCTTTCCCTGCAGGGCAAAAGCAGCCCGTGTCTCCAAAGCCCTGATTGATTAGCTGCTTATTATTAATAGATATGGGTTAAGACTTTGATATGACCGGCCTGTTTGAAAACACACATATCAAATGTGTATAAAAATAGTACAAATATATGCATACTGCAGTATGCATAATCAATTCAGAGTAAGCAGAAGCAGGAATAGAGTAGTAAACAACTGTTCTGTGAAGTAGAGTTTCTTTGTGCGAGATGAATGAAATCGAGTCCCAAAAGTAGCATATAGTTTATCAGGCTCCGTTTCCCCTAGTTGACAAGTCTCTGCAGTGCGTGCTCTTCAGGATTCAAGGTTGCTAAAGGCTCTATCCTTAAAGCCCTAATCAATATGTTGGATTTGACTCTTTGAGCTCCACACCTATTTACCGCGGAGTACAACCTTGAGACACCACAAAAAAGGAGTGAGAGGGAATTTAGGCTCTAGTGCAGCTGTCCAGTCACAGTGCAGGACCCAAGGGAGGACGTGAATCGTAATGAGCTAGAGAGAGATCGGAATGGATGAAGGCAAATCTTGGTGATCTTGTATCTTTCTGATGTTTTATTAATACAAGGTACAGTAATGTGCATGTGCGCATATATATATATATATATATATATATATATATATATATATATAGATAGATAGATAGCTAACATATATGTGTTCTGCATATATAGTTTCTTTTAACAGACATCTCTGCAGTACAAGTATAACAAATTTATTTTCCATCTTCTCTAAGGGAACACACTAAAAGGTATGTATTTTATACACACCCACGCAAAACACACACACACACACACACAAAACGGTATAATAGCAAACAAATATAAGAAAAATCCATGCAATGTCTGTGACATTATTTTTGTAGTACAGAATAATAAAAAATGTAGACCTGGAAACATCTATTTTTGTCCATGTTTACAAAACGGTGCAAGTAATCAGGATGTAAATGTTATATTAAATCATTCTGTAATATCTTTCATAACATAGCTGAGAAACTATGTGCAAATGTTTAGTGGAAGTTTCGATTCCTGTGCCAACGTGATGAAAAACACTCATTTGGATTAAACATGGCTAATTAATACATACACTAGAGTGCATACATAAATATGAAATATAAACACCTTTCAACTACATATAATCAGTGGAGAGGGCTGTAAAGAAAATGAGCACAAAACCAATTTGGTTTTCATTTTTGTCATCAGTCTCTTACACCGATATTTTTTAGTACCAACGTCTTGAATTCTTCAAATGCAAAAAAAAAAAAAAAAAAAAAAGTCATAATTCTCCAAACGCCATAAATGTTAAGAGGAAAAAAAAAAAACACTTTAAATTCCAAATGTTTTTTCTGGGTCCCATGAGGACAACACGAACAAATCTGACACAGATAAAATACAAGCAAGTCCAAGACTTTTAATGTCAGCTCAGTTCAGATCATCTCGTGTTGCTTACTCCGCATCCGCAGCAGCGCTAAACAAAACTCTTCGTCAACGCGATACAATAATCTGAAGAAAAACAAGATCTCACTTGTTTAAGATTTAGCCTAACATTTGTTCTGGAAAAATAAACGACAAAGGTACAAATGCTTTTTTGAGGTTATACCAAATTCAACACCACACTGAATCAATCACTCTTTGGTTCCCGAGGCCAACGATCAATCACCATTTGTTTCTACGCCCCAATGGATCTATATTAATTCACAACAGGTGACAGTTAATTATAGTCACACACAGTTCACGATCTCCCCAATAGCTCTTAAATGCAGAGGGAAACGGCTGATGGGAAAACATAAGATTCCAAGACAAAGAAAACTCTGGAGTTGGGTGCAGAAAATATTGTGAACACACGTCCTTCTAGTATCGCTGCTTTATCCATCTGGATTCACTCTGTCAGCTACAATGAGCTCATGCCTGTGTGCGTTTCAGCAGCTCAACACTATCCGCAGAAAAAACAGCTCTGAGAATGCAGAAAGGACATTTAAGCCTAACATTTACAATCACCTCAGTGTTAACGCAAGCCGCGGGAATCTGGCCCAATCCCTCTTAAAAAAAAAAAACACCAGGCTCTCTTCAAAGACTAAAACGGGGTGTATCGTATGACTAGACTAAGACAAGACTCTTATAGCTTAAAGATAAGAGAGTCAGCGCAATCAGGAGGGACAGCGGAGCTAAAAAAAATTGATTTCAGCAGATGTGAGGTTCTCTCACCACTGTCCATTTCCTCATCGAGGGATCTGATTCCAGATTTCACTGCTGCCAGGCTCGCAGGACAGAGCTCTGCGGTTCTTTTCAGCGAGATTGGCAGCATTGTCTAGCAAACTGCCAAAAATCTATAGCGATACACGTAGAGCTGGAGGAAACAGCCCATTGTAAATGTAATTTCCCTTCACTGTATGACTAGCAGTGTGACATTCCATCACCAGCCAAAGCACTGTGGGCTTCAAGGAAACTTGTCTACCCGCAAAAAATAAAACAAGCAGTAGTTTTTCCTGACATCAGAACTTTTTTTTAAAGAAAGTAACATTTTTCAAACAGCGGGAGGGAGCGCAGGATCAATGATCCCGTTTTACTTCAAGACTCACCACTGCTCACGAGAAATAGTGTAGAAGTACAAATGGACATCCTGCTGCCAGCAGGGGCACGAGAGTCAGATTTCACTTATTCTCTGGGGTATTATGCCACCTGGTGGTGGAGCAAGGCACTGCACTAAAAATAAGCTGAGATCAAATGGGTACACTAATTTACGGTTTTAAATATTTGTACTTCTACTGTAAACTCATGCATCTTTACCACCATGTTTATATATGTAGGCATACATCCCATTCAGATGTCTAGGGTTCTTGGAGCTTTGAGCAAAATATTAAAGACTTTCCATTTACTCAGTATGGCAACAGCACAGTTGTGCATTTGATTTTAATATCTTAAAAGTTTATATTTCTCCATAATGACCAAGTTGAATTTCCAGCAGCCATCACTCCAGTCTTCAGGGTCACATGATGCGATTCACAAGAAACACGCAGTTATGTTGCTTCAGATTTGTGGAAACTAACAAATCAGGATTCTAGCATAAAATCTTCAAAATAGCATCGTGCCCCATCTATAAAAGGGATGTTTGCAGACCCCTAAATTCTAAAGAACAGCATTTTTAATTACTCAAATCTATGCAAGTGGTGAGATACCAGAGTTTAATTTGTATTACAGAAACTTACATTTCAGTTCAAAGTCACTCTTCACCTTGCTAGCGCCCCATAACTCTTCCGGCTAATGAAGTAATTGCAGAAACACAAGTCTACATTTTAATATGCTTAATGTATTTAGGGAAAAAATAAAAATAAATTCACTCAGCATGCCTTTAACACCATGCTTTATTTTAGAACAAACGACTGCTCCATCCTTTTAAAAAGTAGCATATCCAAACAAGTGCAAGAGTTACCGAACTACACACAAGATGACTGCAGTAACTGCAAAGAACCAACTTTATGCATTCTTTATTTTTCATTTTAAGTGCACATCGCCCAACTCAGTTACCAACATGGTTTGCAGAACATTTGATCCTCGCTCTCTACCTCCAGAGGAGCTCTAGGCCAGTGCAGGGAAATCTTCCGGATCATCTGGATTTGGAGCCTTAGGAAATGCCAAAACACGATTTAGCCTCCAACCGCCACAGGCAGCGTTTCTCACACAGTCGATGTGGCTTGCAAAAGTGCCTCAAACTATTGCACTTCACAGGACCGCGTTGTCTAGGCATGAGCAAATTATGACGCAACCAACAACTAACTTACGGATTCGAGTTTTTGAGGAGATCTTTGGGATGGCATGGATGGAGCCCCACGGCCGCGACCGCCTCGTCCTCCTCTCCCACCACGAGAAGGCCGAGCCAGGCTGCCAAAGTTGATCTCCAGCTGACGGGTGATGTCATTGGCTGGGCGGCGGAAAACCACATCCTCCTCATCCAAGCCATTGTGATGTTTCTAGAACAAGAACCAACGGCTTTTAGGATGAATTTGTATCCAACAGGCTCCAAGCGCTATGAACGAGAGCCCTCACCTCCAGGAATTTGGACTTATGGATGACCACGGCCTTCGACGGCACAGAGGTATCTGCTTTACGGATATTCAGCTCTACCTTTGGCCTGCTTTGCTCCTGCAGGGCTTTCCACTCATCCAGTGTCATCTCTAGGGCAACCTCAATCACTTCCTCTGTCTCAGATGGTCTGAAAGAGGAGCAATTGCACATTTACATCCATTTACGAACTATAAAAGGAAGCTCGAATTCATAAAGTCAGCAAATAACCATATTCACTGTCAAGCTTCATATACGTTACAAGATATTTCCTGCAGCTGTGAGAAACTGACCTGGTTTCTCCATCAGTCTCGACCGCCTCTTGGGTCTCCTCGTTTTCAACGACCTCTTCGCTAGGTGACCCCTCTTCAATTTCACTACAGGACAAAAGGAAAGCGACAACCATTATAAAAATGGAGAGGGCAAAGTGAGACATAAAAAATAAATTCCATTCTGAAAAAGAAGAAAACGTCACCTCATATGGTCTCTCATCGAGCCCCAGTTGCGAGATCCACTGCCGCTGCGCTTCTCTTCTGAACGGACACTCCTGATTTTAAGGGAGTTTCTTAATTTATCAGATGACTACATGCATAAAATATTGTAAAAGTTCAATTCTTCAAACTTTCAACTGATTACACAAAAATAATATTTATATATATTTTCAGATATTAAAGGGTCATTTAATATTTCCATGTCATGTTTACTTCTGTATGGGTGTGTTTAACAATATTTGTAAATAACTCCCGAGACACCCAAAAATAAAAACTTCATAAGACTTTTAACATGAGAGTAATGAGTCCCAGCTCACGTTCGGTCACTGCCACTGTGTCTCTCAAACTCTCTCTTTCCCCTCTGGTCAAATCCATCACTGGATCTCGGATATCCTGGGCCTCGGGCTCCTCGTCCTCTTCCTGTACCTCTTCCTCTGACAGGCCTGTCCAGCACATCCACAGGCCTACGCGCATATGAAGACGGATCGAGTGGCGTGCAAAATAAATTCAGGAAGATGAATAAAAAATAAAGACATTTGTTAACACGTAATTAGAGACGCTTACCTCTCGACGGAGAAACTGAGAGGGGTTTCAGCATCGCTGAACTTGCGCTCAAAGGTCACGCGTCTCTCTATTCGCTCCTCAACTTCTCCGCGCGCAAGACGGACTTGGCCTAGAAATTCGGACCAAACACACGCCACAAACAGGGCCCCTTTGCATTTAAACTCGATGTCTTCCAACGGTTAATTAAAAAATAGTCGATAATTTAACAAAAGTTTGTTGCGTCGAATAAAATTAACACATCCTTCACTTACCTTGTCCACCTCCGACTGCTGGAAGAACGATTTTCCTGTCCCTCTGAGACTCTTTCTTTCCAGATTTAGTCGTGGTTGAGGTTTTCTTTGGCTCGTCTTTCTTCTTCTTCGGTTTCTTTTCAATCCCCGCCGCGTATAAGATGTCGAAAGGGTCGGATTCGTCGTCCAGCAGCTGGCCGAAACGATTAGCAACGGCGCACCCGTAGCCCTCGTCAGGCATCTCCTCTACTAGCTCCTTCATTTTGATCGATTATTGCGATGGAAATCAAACAATCGAGTTGCTGTCATGGAAGAACTACAAATACAGCCAAACTAAACTCTGTTTATCTCCCAAAGAGAAAAAGTGAAGGCCTTAAACTGTGCCCAAAGATCGAAACCTAGCTTGTGAGCACAAATTAAAGCAGTAGTCAGACGTGATGTTCAGTTAATTGAACTCAGGTTCATATGTAAGCAATTAGTCCCCGCCCCGGAAGTCAACTTAGCTTCCAGAACGAGCTCATTAATATTAATCACGTACGTTCTACTATTATTATATTAGTAAAAATAACTGTATGTCCTGTTTTACGACTAGATGTGAACCAGACTAAAACTGTTAATCTGATATTATTATAAAGTGCAACTTGTTTACATTCCTTTTGCAGATGTGTATTACGTTCTTGTTCTACTAAAACGTTTCAAGATATAGCGGTCTGATATGCACATAAAGTTTTGATAGATAGATAGATAGATAGATAGATAGATAGATAATTTAATAATATAGTTATTGGGGAAAAAATACATGGTTCTTCCAGTTGTTTTTATTACAGTCACACACAATCATTGATTCCCATTCTTGGTTTGAAAATATAATTGTATACACAATTAAAAATACCGAAGCATACAAACTCTTTATTTCATTCAGCTTGCCAAAAAAGACTACAGAACCTCAGCTATGAACATAATGCTGTGCATTACAGAAACTATTTCAAACGTCCCTGAACAAAAAGACGCGGTGTTAAATTCAGCGTAACCTTTGGTCTTGCGACTTACATGGCGTATTTACATTTATGTTGTTTAAGGTTTCTAAGATCCACAAACTTCTTCCCGCAGCTCTCACAGCTGAACGACTTGAGACCGGTGTGCACGCGCTGGTGGGTCCTCAGATGCACGGCCTGATTGAACGTCTTACCGCAAACATCGCACCCGAAAGGTCTCTCCCCCGTGTGGATTCTCATGTGCATCTGAATACTGCTGGAATACCCGAACCTCTTCCCACAAACCTCGCAACTATACGGCTTTTCTTTCGTGTGGACCCTCTGGTGCACCGTGAGAGCGGCTTGCGAGTAGAACTTCTTTTGGCAGTGATCGCAACTGAACTTCTTCAACAAAGGACTGACCAGTCGCTCGTGATGCTTCTCCCCGGTGTGCACGAGCATGTGCTGATTAAGAGAGCTGGGGAATATGAAGGCCTTATTGCAGATGGAGCAAACGCAGTCCCTTCTTCCCGCGTGAATGATTCGCTTGTGCCTTTTCATGTAGTCCGAACTGGTAAACCCCTTACCGCAAACGTCGCAAAGAAACGGTTTGCTCGAGGTGTGTTTGTGCATGTGCATCTTCAGGGCGTACGCCGTGGTGTACCTTTTCAAACACACGGGGCAGCCGTACAGCTTCACTCCCGTGTGGCCGGCTTTGTGTCTGTTGAGGTTTCCAGAGGTGGCGAACTTTTTATCGCAAACATCGCACGCGTACCGCTTTTCCCTCGTGTGCACGAGCATGTGCGCCTGCAAATGCTTGCGAGCGCTGAAGCGTTTATCGCAGAGCTCGCACGGATAGTCGTAGGTTTTCTCGACGTGGCTCTTCTGGTGGTTTTTCAAATACCGCTCGCAGCTGTAAAAAGCGCCGCATATCTCGCAGCAGTAGGGCTTCTCGCCGGTGTGCAGCGTTTGGTGGTCGAGCATGTTTTGTTTGATTTTGAACCGCTTGTCGCACACGGGACAGTTGTAGAGCGTTTCGACCGCTTTGCATCGGTGCCTGCCGAACGAACGCTTGCCGGGAAACACTTTCTGACAGTTCGAACAGGTCACCGTCTTTTCCGCCGTGTGAAGGCGCTTGTGCTTTTCCAGGGAGGCCTGAAACACGAAAGACTTGGAGCATATATCGCATTTGAATAGCTGGGCTCCGGTGTGCGTCGCCGCGTGTCTGATGAGGCAGCTTCTCATCGTAAAGCGCTTGTCGCAATGCGAACATTTGTAATGTTTCACATGAGCCCGGACGTGGTTGATGAACTTCCACCGCAGCTCAAAACACTTCCCGCACGTTTTGCACCGGAACATACCGTCGTTGGACTGCTTTACTGTATCTGTGTTAGGTGTGGGGCTGTCTGTGTTTTCGATGGTAATATTTAAACCTTGCACGAGCGTTTCCGTCGCGTACTGACTGTTTTCCAAAACGGCACAAGATACGTCTTCGTTGTCCAAGTCACTTTGGAGAATTTCTGTAAGGAGAAGAACACAGAGAATGTTTAAGAGAAACGCACTGAAAAAATTCATTAAAATCATTATAATTTTTTTTTTTAAATAAAAAATATTGTTTATTATGGGTGAACCCAGTCATTTTTCACTCATTGCAATTTACAAAACAACAATAAAAAGACTTTTTAAATAAATAAAATCATGTACATGACAATTTTACATACACTGCTATTTACAAGTTTAGGGTCAGTGTGTTTTTATTTATTTATATCGAAATTTATACTTTCATTTAATAAGACCATATATATAAATTGGCCTATATAATTACATTAATAATATATACAAGAATATATATATATATATATATATATATATATATATATAAAATATATATATATGTATATATATATATATATATATAAATATTATTTTTTTTTTTTTTTTATAAATAATGCCGTTTTTTTTTACTTTTTATTTATCAAAAATCCTACGGAAAAAAAAGTTTTCAAAAACATATTGACCATTTTTAACATCATAAAAAATAAAAACTTTCCTTACACTAAATGCAGCCTTCATGGGCATAACATTTTAAAATGCTACAGACCATTTCAATGGTTATGATTATTTATTCATTATTTCAGTTCAGATCTGTGTCAGTATACAGAGAAACATTTCTAAGTGCTGCGTGTGAAATCGTGCCTTACCTTGTGTGGTGACCTCTAGTGTTTCCAGGGATGCATTGACCGCATCGCAGGTTTCGAGCTGCACAATGAATTCTTCTTCATTCAGAGTGGCTTCGAACTCGATACTCAAATCCGGAGCTGAGTGAAATCTCTGGTGTTTCATCAAGCACTTCATCATTTTGAAAGTATTCCCACATGTCAGACAATTGAAAGGTCTGTCTTTGTGTAAAGCATTGTGAATGTTTAACAGGGCCGCGTCATTGAAAGATACTCCGCAGGACTCACAAATGAATGGCCCCTGTCTCTCCTCAGCAGCTACGTTCGTGCTTGTGGAAGGCTGGCTCTCGCTCAAGCTTAAACTGCTTGCCAAAACATCGGTGGGTGCAGATGACAGCTGATGGTGCTGAGCATTTGCGTCTTGCGCAGAGTTTTCATGATGTTCGGATTCCATTTCATGATCCTCGTTCGGTTCAGGATCGAGAAGCAGATTATTTTCAGGCTCAGATGTGGCCGTTTGATCCTCTGTGAGAATATAATAATAATAAAAGAAAAAAAGTTTTGTTTGTGTTTGTTTTTAAATGTGATATTGAAAATCTTAAATTCACAATATAAACAAATACACAATATAATAATAATAATAAAAATAATAAGGAATAAACTAAAGGTAATGGTATATGGGGTGAAGTTAAAAAAACCAACTTCTGTTGATCTCAGTTACTTTTTCATTTATTTGCAAAAGAAAAAATAATGGTTTTCTGATCAGTTTCCCAACACAAGTCTTGTCTACAGATATGTTAATTGAGAGGTATAAAAATGACAGAAATCAAAAAAATGCTGAAATGACACGAGGAAGAGAAAAATAAATATCTGTCAATGGGCTCAGAAAAATCTACTTAAAAGGTAAAACAAGTTTCCATATACAGCATTAACATTTTGAAAACTCAATTTTATAAGACCTTATTTTACATTTGCATTTCAATTAAATATTTCAGATATTTGTATTGGCAAATAAAACAGAGGACCTTTTTTTGCAATGCATCTAATTAAAAACATTTAATATCACAATTTCATGACTTTAAAGACGTTCTGCTCTTATTTGAAACCTTTTAAGATCTGTTGAGGACCTGAAGAAACCCTGCATGAATTATCATCAAACTAGACCAAAATATTTATCAAATATTTATCACCTGTTCCAAACGGAGTGAGTTTCTTTCTTCTGTTGAACATAATAGCAGATATTTTGAAGAATGTTGATGACCAAACGGTTGCTGGTTCCCATTAACTCCCACAGTATGGGAAAAAAAACCCCACTAAGGACGTTTTGTTACCCACATTATTCAAAATACCCTCTTTTGTGCTCAGCAGAAGAAAGAAACTCATACGGGTTTAGAAACAATTTAGTAATGCTTTTTTTTTTTTATTTTGGAGTGAACTATTCCTTTACACGCGCCAAATGTGCCGCCGCTCAGGTTTGTATTCAAGTTGGTGATTGAGCATAAAGACGTACCATTTAGCTTATCCTGTTTTAAGAGCTGACACTTTGCTGTAGCATCCAGTACTTGGGCTGAGATGCGATCGTGAATCAGTTTCACCATCGTCTCTACTGTGGCTTTACTCAACAGCTCCATGAAATCAGCAAACTCCTTCTGAAACACATAAAGCAATCACATATTACAATTTCCTGTATGCCAAAGCAGGTTTAATTATAACCAAATTCAGCGTTTAACTGCTTAAGTGTGGTCTCCTGTTCCCATTACCCCCATCCCAAAATGTGAACTACCACTCAAAATAGGTTAACACCGACAGATATGAAAATAATGCCACATGTACTACATAAATCGCCAACTGAGACTACTATCAGTCACCTACTATCAGGAGGAAAAGGGCTAACTATTTCTTTACAATTTCTGGAGATTGTTGTGAGACTCAAATCTTGACAAACACATACAGCTAGTTTGTTTTGCTGTTGTTTGTTTTGGACATAAAGGTGAGAAGTTAATTAACTGGGTACATTACATAAAAAACACATCATTTCGGGAATAGCTGATTCTTTACATGATACGTTTTCGTATGTCTGTCATGACCAGATGTAAAACTGCTCAGATTTGTGTCTAAAAAAGTGATAATCTGTTCGAATCAATACGAACCGCGTTTAAGAACAAATGGGGATCTAAAACAACGTTACACAAATCATGGATAAACATCAACAACGGCTTGTTTGGAAATAAGAGGGCGGTTCCAGGGTTAGCAGGTTCGTTATGTTTATAATATAATGACATGCAATAGGCACTTCTGAATTCTTTGCACTCGAGGCAGTTGTTAAAACGATGCAAACAACTGTCGACAAACATTTAGAAGCGTGTTACGAACAGGAATGGACGCTGCATTAGTTCCTCTACTCTAGAACTTACAGTTTTGGCTTGATTGGCCTGTTTAAGTCTGTTTTTGTTCACTGCGGTCCCCTTGTTGCGCTTCCACTCCTCAGACAAGACAGTCGTGAAGTCAGAGAGATGTTTGCTCAACTCCGACACGACACTTTCAACTAACACCCCCATAACGGAGGACAGTAACTCGTGAATGACTGCCGTCATGCTCGGGGATGATCACTCGGCACCTTCCTTCCAAAAATATGCTTACTACCTCATCACACACAAAACTGTAGGTTTAAAAAGTACACTAGCTAGCCATTCGCTCATTAGTGGCTGGTGGACAAGCGGAAGGATTTTTTTTCTATAACAAAAATTTAGAATGGAGAATGTATTGATGTAGCAGTACCGCCACCTAGAGGTTTGGAGTGATTAGTAATTCCTGTGTGACTAAGAAAGGGAGGGAGTTTACTATTTTCAGGTCAAAGGTCTGCTTTCATTGCTTCTGTAACCTACTGGAAGTATAAGGAATATAAATTGGTGACCATGTCAAAGAGATAAATATTGATATTTCTGATAACACGATAACTTTTTTTTTTAATGCCGTTTAGAAATCACTGTGACACAAAAATCTGTGTCTCATAAGAAAATGTATTTTTAACGTACAAAGCATTTTTTAACTTTCTAAATTAAAATTTTTGTGTGAACAAAAACATAAGAGAGCTATTTAGCATCATTCGTGATTTCAAAGAACTTGTGAATTGCGAGGATGTATGCAAATAAATAAAATGGCAAGAACAAAAAAGGAGATTAATTTATTAAATCAGTTAGTGAATAAATAAATACAAATACAGTTACCAATTGAATAGTAATTTTGTGCAAATCTGGCAAATTACATAAACATGGCCTTTATTTAATTCATTGGATATATACACAAAATTATATTTTTGTCGAGAACTGTGATAAAATTGAACAAAAGCAAATATTGAAAAATATGATTCACAAATCAAATGAACAAAATGTTAATACAATTCCACAAAATGTAGGACCAATAATCATCTCTGACAAATTTTATTATTTTACAATTTTGCAAGTTCAATCCAAATATGAATGTTCCATAGAGTCATTTGTTCCAATGGGGGTTTAATTGTATTGATAGAGGCAAAGTTCAGTTATCTGTAGCCTCTGGCTCAGCTGCTTGGCTCTCAGGTTGAGGGCTCTGAGGACCAGAACTTTTCACAGCAGGAGTATATGTAATGGGAATCACTCTCTCGTTGCTCACAGCACCGGCTTCTTTGGGTGCTTGTATCTGTAGCTGGCCATTATCTAAAGAGCAGGTCACCATCTCAGGATTCACCCCTTCAGGAAGGTCAAACTCCTGTCTGAACTCTTGGCATCTGTACGAGAACGATCCTTTCCCATCGTCCTGCTTCTTCTCTGTCTTGCCGCTCACCCGCAACTTCCTGCCCACTTGTTTGACAGACAGCTCCTCCGGAGTGAAATCCTTTGTATCTAGCGTCAGCGCATACCGGCTTCCTTCTTTCCCGAGCTGGAATGAGATGGGTTTGAAAGCCGTCATAGGTGAAACGTGGTCGATCTCGTCGAAAATCCTCTGGTGCAGACGTTCCATGAACTCCAGGTTGTGCCTCATCTCCTGCATGTGTCTCATCATTTCTTTCTCGATCTGAAAGAACAGAGGTCTGGTCTCTGGCCACAGGCTGCGCACTGGCCAGTGGAAGTCCGCGAATGGGCTGAGGTGAGGCTGAAATGTGCTTGGGCAGAGCATCTTTGGTGGATTTTCAGTGCTGCGTTGAGCTGGTCGAAGTTCTTCTGTGCTTCTGTCCCAGTGAACAAGACCTAAGGCTTTTATACGCTGCCTCGGAACATTCCAGTAACACTCCTCTATTAGCACAGCAGTGTGTGTGTGTCAGCCTGTCCGAGAGCTGCTATGACCGAGCACTTGCTGTCATGTTCCAAAACAAGTCGGCCTTATTTTTGTGATCCATCTGTTAAATACCAGAGATGCACATCATTGTTCTATTTCCAGTGGCCACTCCGGCACTCTAATGGGTCTGCATAACTTTCTATTAAGGGAAGAGATTAATGCGAGAGGATGATACAAGGTTTTCCTAGCATATAGCAACACAACATACTGAGAATAAAATCTTACTTAATCATGGTTACTGTGAGAAATATTTCAATGTCACATCGGAGAGCATGTTTCCTTTGTGTGTCAGATTCCGTCTGCTGTGTTTAAATTTAACATACATGCGTTCCGACATGCTTTCTGATCTCGCAGGTTTCTGAACCTGACACCTGTGCTGGCAGTGCCTCTGGACATGTCACCTCCTGAAATAGACTCAAAGGGAAGAAACTAGTTTAACTCAGGTGGAGGCGTAGTATCTGTGGATATAAATGAAAACATCACGTCATCACTAATAAATCATCAAAAAAAAAAAAAAAAAAAAAAAAAAAAAATCATCACTGATATCAAATATTTATTTAGAAAGTATGATGGAATTCAACTTCAGTAGCCCGTAACCACAACTGTCTTGTCTAAGGTTTTGTAATTATAGTTTGGTTTCAAAGGTTTACACAGTTGTTTTTAATGGCATTACATGATACATCTGAACGAAAATGAACAAAATAAATAACTACGTAAAAACTTACTGACTGTTTGGAATAATTGTAGCCTACTTTAAAAGTGAACTGATTATTAAAAATAATGAACAAACATACTAAATATCCTAAATAATTAATACTCCATTTTAACTGAGAGAGTGTATGGAATATTTACCTAAATAAATAATTAATAAAAATGCTGAAAGAAAATGTCATTAGTAAATAAATATATATTGAGGAACGGTGTGGGAATATATATATATATATATATATATATATATATATATATATATATATATATATATATATATATATATATATATATATATATATATAAATGTATTTAATGTAACTTCTAAAAATGTAACTCTTTTTTATTTGTTTGTTTTACTTATTATTATAATATTTAAAAACATTGAAAAGCAGTCACAAAAGCTGATGGGCATGTACTGTGTACTACTGACAGTAACGTCAGGGAGAATCCAATCATAGCAGCTAGGAGTCCACTTCCTCCTGAAGAGCTCCGTTTCAACATGATTCCTCCCGTTCAGGTCTCCCCGCTTATCAAGGTACAGCTTCTATTAGGAACACGACTCTCAAATCGTGTTTCATATTCATTAACGTGTTCTGTTCTCGTTAGCTTATATCAGCGACCTTCATTTATCCTCAGCAAATAGCTCGCTAATGTGTTAGCTTAGCGTAGCCGGCGTATGAGCTAATGGTGTTAGCCAGCTAGCATGTCTACAACGCCGCAAGGTCAGTATAATGACGTGATGCATAGAAAACAGCGATGACCTGTCAGATGTGAGTAAGGGTTATTGACTAAACTTGTAGACTGTCCTGTGGTGAATTGATAAAAGTGTAACTAAAGTTAGTCCTAGTAGTCTCTAAGGTGGTTCCAAGGTGGTTACACACAGTGTATACTTACTATGTAAAAGCTGTATATTTGAAAACATTTCGTTTCAAAGCCGACTATATATGATTAATATTACGCCAAGCACCCATTGACAGACTGCGCTTTGCACGCTGTTGTCCAAAACGTTGACCTAATCTTCACAGCAACTGTACATTCTCGTATAGAATATTTTTTTTAGTGATATTTAGTAAAGAAGTGGATTTGTAAAATGTGAGAGTCGTCCGTGAACCAGCAGGTTTCTTTTTCTGATTTCAGACGGCAAGATGGTCAGCTTTGCTAATTGGATTAGTTTATGGGAAGCAGAGATACGGTGAGTGTGGATTTATTTTAGTTTAACTCTGTTATATTTTGTATTGGGGTGTATTTCTGCCTCGTTTACTTGTGTTTCTGTGGTGTTTTGCCAATCAATCTGCTCACCAGATTATCTGAAGCCCATTGCTGCTGAAGAAAGAAGGATTGAGGAGGAAGAGAAGAAACTCAGGGAAGAGCAAGAACGTATTTACAAACAGCTTTCTGAAGGTCTGAAACCCTTCTCTGTCTGTATATACAGTATTCTACAATTAACAAGTTTAAAACATAACAAAATGTGTCCGACGATGTTACAGATGGTGGTGGTGTTTTACCTTTCTGTCTCTAAACAGAGGCTTTATATGAAACAATTGAGGGTAGATACAGTAACGCTGAAATTAGTCTCTTTTTTTATGTTGTGATGTATTAACAGGATCTCATGATGTAGCAAGCCAGTTTAA
Source organism: Puntigrus tetrazona (assembly GCF_018831695.1). Lineage (NCBI taxonomy): Eukaryota > Metazoa > Chordata > Actinopteri > Cypriniformes > Cyprinidae > Puntigrus > Puntigrus tetrazona. Next base: position 5,129,819 of record NC_056719.1, on the reverse strand, counting down.
CTTTGGGTTTGAAGTTGTACAATGAAAATATTTAGTGAAACAAACTGAAAGATGTGTTATTTATGGAAAGGAATTTCAAGGGATGTATTTCAACTAGTGCTGTCAAGCACTAAACAAAGTTTTTGTTTACACAATATATGCAGATATACACACATAATAAATGTGCACAGTACATATAAATACAAACTCATACATGTATACATTTAAGAAAAATATGTTGTTTATATATTGAATTTAATATGTAAATATTTTCAAAAAATATATATTACGTGTGAATTTATATATACATCATAAATAAACAGTACGCATATATTATGTAAACCAAAACCTTTGTTTTAGATTCGATTAATCGTTTGACACTAATTTCAACAGTTTACAATGTAGAGAAAGTTATCAAAGTTCATTCTATTCACATTAAGTAGTGATGCAGGGTGTTACTTTAACACAAATATTTCCAAATGTAAAATTATTTCACTGCTATCTCTTTTTTTTTTTTTTTTTTATCTCCACAGCAAACTCTGACACCATTCTGAAGTAAACGCCCATGATGTATCCATTCCAGCACCAAACGAAATGAATCACAATAAACTTTATTTTATTTTCAATAAAGACAGAAGGTAAAAATATTCATGTATGTTTTCTTTTTTTCTCATTGCCGTTATTCAGGTAATTGAGATGGATAATATGCATCAGAGGGGCGTTTGCATACCTTTTCAGCAAGAAAAGAACATTTTAATTTTGCCCGGATTATATTTACATGCTCTAAGCGCATCTGACAAGCCAAGATCATTCTCTGAGAATGTGTTCCAGACCGGTTTGTCTTTTCTGCCTCGCCGTGGTGACGTTTATAGAGGGAGGGCGGTTGTATAACCCGACACGGTTTAGCATAAATCCCAGGATTTAGGTCAAGCCAATACAGCACAAGTGCTGATTTTGCACAAATGCTTTGCAGCTACTTAGCTGCCGTGCTACACTTCATTAACTATTTCAATCAGCAAGACAAATACTTGTTTTGAATCTCTGCTTTCCCTCATTTATACAGTTTTCAGAGTTTATCTAAAAACCCCAAACTCATGACAAAAATACCGAAAGTCTTGTAAGAGTATTGTCAGAGGATTTATTGGGAAATGTAGGGATGTTCAGATAACCTTTGCAGACCTAGTTATCTAGGAAGGGAAGGGTGGAAACTGCTGATAGTTCTCATGGGATAAGAGGCTTTCTTATCAAGTGAGTCATTGAGCAGATGTTTGAGGAGAATCAAATCCATCGTAGTTTTGAAGAGTCCCAAATTAATATTCTTTTTTTGATAAAAGTCTTATCTGCTGTATTTATTTGTTTAAAAATATAGTGTAAAATACTTGATGCAGGTAAAATTTACTTCTTCAGTGTTATACAGATCTTCTAGAAATCATTCTGATAATCTGATTTGGTGCTCAAGAACCAATTCTTATTAATATTAGTATAAATATTTTTTTTATGTATTTTTGCAGGATTCTTTAATAAATGGAAAGTATAAAAGAACATGATTGATTTAAAATAGTCGATCTAAATACTAAAAAAACCCCACACAGTTCATAAAAATATATGCTTTAATTGTCATTGTATTGAGCATACAGAAGTGAAGCTTAAAATGTTTACCAATTTAATTGGAATCACCCATATTCGGTACCGTATTTTTGATAGTTTGACAGCATCTTATTTAATGATGAATCAAAATAATTAAATCGGTCTCAAAAATGATGAAACTTGCTCTGCAAGTAAATCGCATTTGTGTCAAATTCAAAAAGTCTTATAATTGGGCCCTCACCGATAAATTGATTTAAACATCCGATTTAGTTGCTACCGCCCGAACCTTCGCTACTTAAATTAAACCTTTATGATAATCTGAAACAGAAGCAGCAGCTTTGTGTAACAAGCTCGTAAAATTAAGTGCGCTAAAACACACCTTAGTGGTATTTACTTTAACGCTATGTAAAATCGTACCTCGTAAGATTTACAAATAATTTCGTATATTTACACAATTCGATTCACAACTGATGGTTTACAGACAACCAGTGAAAGAGAGACTTCCTACAAAGAAGTCAGAAGTAGGAAGAACGGAATTGCCTGAAGTGGAATACGTTCGTGAATTGAAGGACTTAAATGAGTTCAATAACTTGAAACTTCCTGAAGTTCAGTGTGATGACGGGTCAGCTGAGAACAGATGAATGGTATCAAGGCCACTGGAATCAGTTTTCTCTTTGAACGCATGTCCCAGCAGCAGAGACACTGAGTAACGGGACATTGCTCGGTAAAACACACCCATGACAGCACTTGATGTAAATAAGCCTGAAGGACAATTGCGTATTACCTGTCGGCTTAAGTGAAGGAAACTCAAACTATAAAAACAACCCTAACTTTATACCTTCTGACAACCACTGTACTCTGCCGTCTGGCTTACTAGAAGCTATATCTTACTGCGCACTTACCTTGTCACATTTAGCGACCTGAAAGCTAGCTTTCGGCTGTACATTTAGTATTATTTTTAGAGGGAAAAAATTACATCACATATAATGGCCTTTGTTTTTTTGATATGCAGTGAGAGGTGACAACATTATTGCAGTTACAAAACAGAAAAGGTTATTTTGCTATTACGACAATGTATCGTACGTATTTTTTGGATTCCTCGATTAAACTTGTCATGAACCTGCTTGATTTTAAACAGCGGCTGATCACCACTGAGTAGCTAAATTAAACCCTAGGTGATACTAAAATCCTTGGAAAAAACATCATGGATAAAAAAAACCTACATTTTCTTGTAGTACATTGTGCTTAATTGAAACCGATTACCATTCAATGAAAATGCTTAAACACTATGACCCGAAGGAAACGGTAATGCTAACTGTAGACAAGATCCGATACGTGTGTTTGATAGCGTTTTCCCACTCACTCCTGATCAGATTCTTGAGGATCCTAAGTGTGATCTTGATGTGATGTACTACTTAGAGGCTAGGTTACATCCCAAGCTGCCTTGCCCTTGTTGTGTTTTCTCTAGCAGATGGAGCAGGTCTTGGATCCTGATCCCGATCCACTGGTGCTGTTGGAGTTTGCAGCTATAGAGAAAGCACACAGAAACAAACAAACAATCTGAATTTAAGAAACGTGTTATATCATAGCTTACAGGATGTGGACGCTCTCTTATAGCTGGCTGTTGTAGTTTGTGTATGGGCTTTTTGATGACAAATAAAGTTCATTGAAGATTTATAAACGATACGTTTAAAATGTCTGTTTTTTGCCTTTTATTCTGCCGGAAGGATAAATCAAATTCATCAAAGTGACGGTAAAGCAATTTATGTTACAAAAAATAATAATAAAAGAAAAATGTTTCTTGAACATTTCAAGCAAATCAGCATATTAAAATGATTTCTGAAGGATCACGCAGCACTGAAGTAATGGCTGCAGAACAGTTTGCTGTGCCATCACGGAAATGAATTACATTTAAAAATAGAAAAAGCCTTGACTTTTAAAAACACCTTTCAAAAAACCTTAACAACCCCACACGTATAGTTTTTGTCAAACATCAACCTGAAAATGAGGGTCTGACTAGTGTTTTTTTTTAATTCAGTACAAATATGAATATAGATGAATAGAAGTTTAAACAAAAGACTAAGATTCAAACCATTTTTGGTAGCTGCTTCCTGTCTGGCCTTGACCGCCTCCTCCATTGCCTTTAGTTTTGCCTCATATTCTTCCTGCCTCTCTTTCCAATGCTTCCGGTTGTTCAGAATGCCATCATACATTGGCTGGATCTCCGGGTGAAAACGAGAGAATTCCTGCCAGAAGCAAAGAGGGAATCATTGCAAATTCATCTTAATGGTCAAAACATTCTCATTTTGTTTGTAAAACATTCATTTCTCGAAACAACAATTATCATTCATAGAGGTACCTTGTAGACAAAAGTACAGACAAAGTCGATAAAACCGCACTGAAGCTTTGGCAGCTCTGCGGCTTTGTTCCTGTCCATCATGGGCTAGATGAAAAGAGAGGTACCACATGAACTTTTTTTTTCCAAGCAGCCCAACCACCGATATTAGATTGGGGTACTGTACTTACGATAGGTTGTTGCTCGAGAACAGTCCTCTCAAGATCACCCTGCTCCCAGAACTCAGCTGCTACAGAGAGGGCAACCTAGGATGGGAAGAATTACACTTTGTACATTGCTGAGAAACAGAACTGTAGTTCTTCTTCATTTGACATCTCTTACCTTGCTCTGCACCTCCCATGGTTTTGTGATAGCTGAGAGGTCACATGCGGTCATCATCATGGCCCTGGCCGATTATTAAATATAAAAACACATAAAGCACAACATGGTTATTTTTTAAGAGATGCGTTATGCTAACATGCCATCGTAGTTATAAATGGACACACTTACATTACAATTTCTTTCCTTGTCGTTTCAAGAGACATGAAGTCCACCCATTTTTTCTGTTCTTCGTATGTCTCCGAGAGATCCACAATTTTCTGAAACATCGTTCTCTTTCTTTGAGGAAGAATTAAAAAGACAAGATTTAAAACAAAAATTTTGCCTTTACATTTTAGCTTTACATTACACAAGTTTTACTTCTTTAAATGGCCACTTTATGGAAAACAACTAAATGACTGCTCAAAAAAAACTACTGCATATGAGTTTGAAATAACACAGTGACAAGTAAAGGTTGTATTTTCATTATGATATATGGTAGAAACTTACTTGAAGTACAAGGCAAGATCAGTTGCAATAATGGCAATGTCAATGAGGTGGAAGACATGCTCCGTTTGTCTTCTGTTGAGGTTTTGGAAGATGTTTAATGACTGAGAAAAAAAAAAATGTGTTAGGATTAACATAACAACAAATTAACGTGCAAGCTTACAATATGGATAGTTTGCTTATACCTCGTCGCCTAACAAGAATTTGCCAAATTCCAAGTGATGCCTCTCTAGAATGGATGATCCATGCAGCTTTGCTAGAGGATTTTGGGACCTGGCCACAAAGTTTGGGGTTGGTTATTATCAAGGGGTAGAATCAATAATAGTAGAAGTACTAGTAGAAATAGTAGTGGTATTTACTGACTTCACTTGGTAGAGATTATTTGTTCCTCTGTGGTCAATATCATGCAAGAAGCCGGCAGTGATCATGGCCATCACCTCCAAATCTGTGTAATACCGCTTCAGTTTTCCTGTCTGGCTCCATAAAAAAAAAAAAATCATTCTCGTTATGATTTTTATTATGTGCATAAAAAATGTGTAATGCACAACAAAAACACAAAAAATCTGTTCGTTTAAAACTGGATTAAACAAACGTGTTTGGAAACAATCATTATGTTTGAAATCCTGTTTTATACTTAAATCAACAACGAACATTTAGTTTGGACCCTCAACATGTAATTCTATAACTTGAAATGTAGAGTAACATCATGCTTTGAATTTCCATGAAAGAAATAAAACATAAAAAAATAATAACAAAATAATAGATTTAAAAAGGAAAATTAAGAGCTGAGCATACCGTGAGTAAAGTGAACATGGTTTGCCCAACATTGAAGCCATGGCGCCAGTTGTGGTAGGTGATTCTTCTGTAGCCTTTGCTGACTGAGTACATGAATCTCACCAAAACCTAATTAAAAGATGACAGCCGATTTGAAGGAATTTCATGATAGTTCATGACACAAATCAGGTGCCTTCACCATCGCAACCAAGCAGTTTTACCTCCTGAGGGACCTGGAACTTTTTAACCACTCCGACTTCATAGTACATCTGGATCCCGCATGTTACAAGATCCAGTTCAGTGCAGTCAAAGTCTGAGAAACGGAATTCGTAGATTTCAAACTTCTTCGGGCCAGGCAGCTCTTTTTTCTGCATGAAAAATAACACAAAGCAAGTCAGTGCATAAACTTTTGAGAAATATGTATCATTTTAAGAATCCATTAACAGCTGAAACGGCGTAATTTGCAAAGCATCTGAAATGTTTATCCTCTAATGGGTTCCTATTAAAGGTATCTTTCTTTATCCTATCTCTCCGAGAAGTTTAACATCAACCTGCGATTCAAATATGTTTAACTAAAAATCTGTTCAGTTTACCAGTATCTCCAAAAGCTCTTCCTCCTCACAGTCTCTTGGTTCTCTGTCAAAATATTCTCTTGTTTTCTAGAATAAAAATAAACAGTTATAAGATAAAATAACAAAATCAAATTTGCAACTCAAAAGTATAAACTTACAAGGATGTTTTGAATCTCATCATCTCGACACTTGACATGGTACAGCACCATGTCCTGGGCAATGTCTTTCCTGTTCTCCAGCTTGTTCATTTTGTCATAGGTGTCTGTGTTGAGGGCCGACCAGCCCAGAAACTGTGTCAAAGCCTGTCAAGACAGCAACTCATTATTCCAAGTCAACCAGTGATTGGTTTTTGTATTCTCTAAATGATTGTCCTCTTTAATGCTACCAATCAGTCTGTCAACCGTACCTCCATGAGTTGTTCGTCATGGTCATCAAATGGTTTGCCATCCTTCCTGTTGTAGAAAGTTGCAACGCCCACAATTTCTTCTTTTTTGTTGACAATTGGGAGGGACAGCACATTCTTGATGGTCCATCCACTGCTATCCAACGGTTCCGTCTACAGAAACCCAAAGTCTTATGACTGCAAGTCGAGGGACCTTCGACCATTAGACACGTTTTAGATAATTACAAAAATACCTGAAATTCGAACGTTTCATCTGCTGCTGCATTCATGATGTTGCAGATCTTGAATGCACAACAGAAAACAATAAATTCATGTGGAGGTACATATATGAAAAATCACCCGTACTTTATTGTCAAAGTCACTTACAAATCCGCTCTCCGCTACATATGTAGGTAATCCACTAGCCAAAGCCCAATGATCTGCCGGTGGATTTCTGTGAAGAAAAATTGTGCTTTTATAATGCACTCCTGGATATAAAACGTTTGCTACTAGGAGGAAAAAAGAAAAACTTACGGTATGACCTTGATGTCTTCTTTTCCGTGCAAAATATAATCGATAACCTTGTAGAAAATGATTTCCTAAGTAAATAAAAGATACAAAATAGATTTTATAAACATTTTAGAGACATTAATAATGTAATTCCAAATCGATATGACTTTCTTTCAGAAAAAAAGAAGTAATCTAGCAAAGCTGCTCTGTTGTATATAACAGAAGTGAATGGTGAATTTGAAATATAAACGTTAATTTAGATTTTTGGATAACTTAAATATTAATAATGCAGCTTACTCTTCCATCTGGAGTGACTGGGCCAGAATAGGGTGCCTGCTCTCCCATCAACACAGGCCAAATATCAAAGAACTCCTGCGAGAGAATAAAACCACCGGCTCAGTCTTAGAAAGGGAAAGGACAGCCTCTAAATTAAGCATGAAGTCTCTGTTCCTTTCAAGCAATTATAGTGATTGACGTACCTTTTCCTTGGTCATGTCCAGTAGGCCCACAGAGTACCTGTCACAGTTGAGATAGGCTCGTACTGTGTACAAAGCTTTGTGAAACTGTCGTTCAATGTCTGTGAGCTCTTCAAACACCTTGTTAGCTGACCACAACAGCAGCTATGAGTGAGATATATGAAAAACGCACATAAATATCGACGCTTTTTTTAGTTCAGCTTTACAAGTCTGTCACCCGTTACGCAGACTGACCTGTCCTTTTCGTGTTTCGCAGTTATGAAGGTAGCTCAGATGAAAAATCTTCAGGTTCAGAGAGCCAACCTTTAGATACTTTAAAAAAAGCTTTAACAAAAGAAAATCATTTGTATTAAATTTTAAGAAAATAATGATGACAGGTATGCTTTATTGTGCCTTTAAAAACCAAATATGTCTTTACGTTCCAATTTCAACATTTTATAAAAATATGTAAGCCTTATTCTAAATAGCGTTGACACACCAGTTAAAATGTGTTCACATAAGTATTGAAATACTCATTTAAAATTCTACTTGTGATACAAAAACAATCTTTAAAGTTGTGCTAGTGCTATTTTACTGGCTTTGAGGCCACTGTAGACTACATTATTAATAGCAGTGGACAGAAACAGCAAACAGACACTCACATCCTCATCTTCATCTGTGAAATGGGGTCCAGTAGTCTTGTTGACTGCCATGATGACGGCTACGACGTCCTTTCCATTCATGATGGGTGCCGCCAACATATTGTTTGTGGTGTATTCAGTAAGTTCATCAACGAATGAGCTGAAGTGACTGTCCTACAATGAAAGCAAAGTCAGTTTGTCACACACAATACACACACCGTCTACACACACAATTTTTGATCACTTCGTAACACCTGCCATTTGGTGTAGGGTCAAACTGAAAAAAATATGTATCTTTTTGATGTTAATGCAGTACGATATCTCATCACAGATGAGATAGATGACAAAATAACACCTTTAAAGAAATATTTACAATTTACTTTTAACTGTGGAATTTATAGATCAATTAATTATTGCCAATAGCACCTAACAAAAAGATCCCATTAGATATTATTAGTTAATGCATTAACTAACATTTAGTAACAATGAGAAATAATTTGTTGCGATATTTAGTAATCTTTGTTAGTTAATAACTATTATTGTCAGTTTATGTTAGTGCAAGTCCATTAAATAATATTAACAGATACAACTTTAATTTTAATAATGTATTTGTAAAAGTTGACATTATCATTAACTAAGATTATTAAATGCTTCATGTGTTCTGCTGAACACAAAGGAAGATATTTTGAAGTTTGTAACCAGGCTGTTTTGGATCACCACTTACTACCATAGTATTTTTTCTCCTACTTTGGAAGTCAATGGTGACCCAAACAAACTTTTTTCCTTTGTGCTTTGCAGAACAAAGAAATTCATACAGATTTGGAACTATTCGAGGGTGAGTAAATGATGACAGAATTTTCATTTTTGGTTGAACTATTCTTTTAACGATATGTACTTGCTTTATGCTAAGCATTAGGGTTTGGGTTTACATGTAATTATAATGTAATAAATGCATACTTTATTGTTACTATGTGTAACAAGGACACTAAAAAATTAAGTTTTACAACATTTTTCATTATTGGCGCATGCAAACTAATGCAGCTGTAAATACTAATGTAAATGGAAGCTTGTTGTTTTTCGTCCTTTTTTAACAAGACGAATTGTACAAGTGATTAAACTAAAAAAAATCTGTAATTTAACTACTCAGACAAGATTTGGTCACTGCGTAAATGAAATAATCCTTCGTGCTGGACATGGGTCATGGCATATTGAAATAAATGGATTATGTCAAGAGGATTTGCCAAGCCTCAAAATATGACCATACCTGGAGTCTAATAATGTATAACAGTTAACTAGTCTTTCTCAATCAAGTTTTTAAAAGCAGTGTTTTCTTTTGTACCTGTGTAACATCCTTCACATTGATTGGCTTCTTGGTTTGAGCCACGTATCCTACTATACCGATGTCCAGAGGAAAGACGATCTCCGAGTCTGGAGGCACAACGCAATCGTCCAGCTCAGAGTTTTCATTCACGTTGAAGAGACGTGTAGCCAGCTCAGCGATGCCGTTCCTCTGTCGATACATGAACAGGCTACATCTGTCGGCGTGGATCAGAGCACTGATTCGCTTCAGAATCTTAAAAATCACCTTCTCCATATTGACGTTCTCCTGCATGTCTGTAATGAGATCGTAGAATATCGCTCCCTCCTCTATCGAGCATATGTCCTTAAAACTGTCCATATCCACTTTAGACTCTGGTATTCGCATGATGGAGGCCACGGCCCCAGGTTTGAGCTTTTTGTCAAAATAGCTCCTGGCAAAATCTGGATTTCCATCCAGAAACTTCTCCACGTCTTCCTTTTTGACACTCATCTTGGGATCTTCTGCCTCAGTCTCAGCACTGGCAGGTGACGGCCAAGGAATGAGATTTCAAATGAGGTTTCAAGACAAAAATGGAATATTTACAGCATATAATCCTCAAATGGTCGAGAAACCGAGAAGAACCGTGAGATGAGACGCCTGCCACAGCAGGGGCAACCCGTGTCCAATCTAACTGTCATCAGCAAGGTGTTTTCCTAATAGTGTTGAAGGTGAATCAGGATCTGCTCTAGTAAAACTGATCAGGTGATCTGCATCAAAGCCTGAGCCCAGAGCTGAAAGAGAACCACGTCCTCCTCTGAAGTCTCTCTGTGTCCAGGGAAAGAGAAGAGATGCTCCTAATGACCGTTTTACAAGAAAAGCTATACGATCATAAAGTGTGTGAGTGCTAATGCACAATCATATGCTTTGTTCCTCTATGTCTCCTCTCCCTGAAGCCTGGCCTTTGCGCTACAAGCTCTTTAAGTTCTTATTAAAAACACACTCCTCATTACTAAGCCCTATTTAACCAGGCCACTAGCTGATTATCTCAGCACCCCAGTTGTCTTCTTACTCAATGTGACTGCAACCATGAGAGCAAGTGAAAGTGCTTTCCTAAAAAAAATCGGAAAAAGAACAATTGTAGAGTACATGTGAAAATCAGTCATTAAATAAGACCAAAGGATGACCTGACATATTAATAGTGTGCCTGAACTGCCATAAAAGAAAATATTATCAGCATCCATAACTATTCTCGAAAAAGTGTAATTACATCTGTATTTTATTTTAATTCTGTTAAAAGAATAATACTGCCATAACGCTGCCATTTTGTATAGCATGGATAACCTTAAAAGCCATTAGCAAAAAAGTGGGACCATAGCAGATAAACATAATTTGCGAAAATGTGATTCATATGCCATTAGGTGCCAATATTATGAACACCAATACAGTATTATATTAATGTGTGATATTTACAAACACTATATTTACTTTATAGTAGCATAAAAATCAAAGACAAAACAAAAAAAAGCTAAAAACAGAACAGAATACAATAGAATAGAATAAAGCTACACAATGTGCAACACCATTCTGTATCAAATTCTATACATATAAAATAAAATAATAAAATAATAAAACGAAACATAATCGATCAATTGAGTTCATAATTAATGAATTATGAACACAATTATAATATACAGAATACGGGCCTAGATGGAAATACGATAAAGAGTCTTATCATAAAATGCCTATAATCCTTTTGTTTAGGTAAAGTTCATATCTATATAAAGGCCTCGTATCCATCTTAAGCAAAAGGTCATGAGGATAATCAGCATATTAATAGCTCCATACGAGCACAAAAACAAGTCAAGGCTTTGGCTGCTGAGGGAAGGTCCTGCGTGCATCTGTGAGTGCTGGTCTGTCTCTATTGTTTTGGTGATGACATAATTAATATTCAAATGTATGCAGATGTCAGTTGCTTATACACAAAGACTGTAACTACATGAACCCGTTACACAAAATGCAGCTGGAATCAACTTGTACTGATAAGAAAAAACGATTCCTTCGCACAAATGTCAGTAATGTGTTCGTGTTTGTTTAAACACTTAACTGATAATATGTAAGTATTTTTATTCTTTGACATGTGAAGAAATTTTTGATTTTGTGGGTGACTTCTTGACCCACGAAAGAGCAGTGATCAGAATCTGAATCCAGCCGTAGTGTTTTTTATGTTTTTATTTTGTTGCTGTGCCACCTAGTGATAGGAATCAATCACTGCTCTGAACTTTTAAATAAAATAATAAAACTACCTTTTCAAAATACACAAATATGTACCTATAAGTTAAAATTAGTACACTAATAGATGCACCTGATAGATTTAAATATAATATCTTTATATATAATATAAACTGTGAGTATAAAGATAAATATATATACAAATAATTTTAATAAATAATGTGTGTATTTATATATTCATAATAAATATACAAAGCGCACACACATGGAGTATGTAAACATAAAATGCAATAAATCATTTTGCAGATATATTATGCTACCTTCAGGGATAAGTAAAATACAAAGGTGAACCTTTTGAACCTTTTGTACCTTTTTATCTGAGTGTGTTCTGTTCAGGAAGACGCACATTAACCTAATGAGAACAAAAACAAATTAATTTTTAATCCCTTGTAAATAAAAGAGCTCAAGGTTCTGTTTTTTTTTGTAATTGTCTAAATGCTTTTGTCACTGCCCACAAAACCCACAAGGGTGCAGCAGACCGCAGTCATTTCTAATTCAAACTCATGTGAACTCACTGATCCTTACATGCAAATGCTTTTACAAGTTGCACGGTTTGACTCAATTAATCTTAACTATTTCATACTGCTTTTCACAGCGTGTATCATGACCTGAAGTTTGACTTTTTACAGTTTACTTGCTAAAAAGTATAACCCGTAAGTTTGAGGGGAGAACAGATTTGTGTATCAAATACATAAGCTTTATTAGCGTTAAAAACCCCGTTCTTTGAACTGGAGCGTGAAACAATGGATGTAATTCCAGAAAACAAGCTTAATCTACTGCATCAGAGTCAATGGGAACATGTGCATGGTCAGCACTGGTGTATGAACTCACACTAAGGAGTGCCTTTGTTTGAATAGTTTCATGGGTTGGCCTGGAGCAAACCTTGGGGGATGTGAGGGATTACGATCAGGGTTTATGGGGTGAAGTCCACGTGAACGACAAACAAAACAAGCGGGCCATAGATGCATTTCTGCTGAAGCTTAAGGAAACAGAAAGGTGTGAAAATTTCCAAACGCCCCAAACGAACCAGAAGAATTTTACGAAAAAAGCGGTGCTTGCTATTAAATGAATATGATCATGCTTTCTAAAAAAGGTTTAATTAAATATGACTATGCTTTCTAAAAAAAATGTAGAGGCAACTGTTAAAGCCGAATAGTGCACTTTATAGCACTGCTGATAAAATTTTACATTTTATTATTTACTTAGCCTCATGTTGATTCAAACCATAATTATTTTCTTTTTTATACATATAGTTTGAAGAATAATTATACCAAAAACATTTGTCGGATACCAATGATCTCAACCGTATAGACAAAACCCCCAAGTTTTGGGACATAAACGTGTTTAAATTATCACAGACTTTTCAGTTATTCATTCATTAACTTATTCATCAACAATTAAAAGTTATTCATCGACTTTTTTGTATAGTTTTGAAACCCACTGAAAAGTAAATATACTCCACTGAATAAGAATAACTACAACCAGGGAAAAACACTAAAAAATAGTTTTCTTTGTCATCTGTTTACACAGTATATATAGCTGAGAGCTTGAGAAGCTGTGGCCAAAAAAAGAATGGAAGGTCTTAAAAGAAGAAGTGTACTAATCTCTGTGGAGTACACCTACCAATATATACCTATAAACACTGTCTGGAGTGTCAAGAGAGGTCAGCCCGGTTAGCAATATATTATCTAAATAAATGGATTGGGATTGGAACTATGACAACACTGCCACTATTAAAGTTACTCAAGACAGGAACTAATTACGCATTATGTAATGGCACTTGCCAAGCATATTGTCACCTGTATGAATACATATGATTCCTGAATCACCCCACCTGAGAGCAAAGTTCCTTGAGGTCGCAATAACTTCTGAGCCAGATCTCAGTGCTGTAACGTGACGTTACCCGTGGCCAACCAATCCTAATACTGCTAATTCAGCAAATGTTGGCCACTAATGTTATGGGAACTAGTCCCAAGAACAGCTCAGAAAAGTCTTACAGGGACAATCCATAACAGGTTATTTCAAAACAGATGTGAATTTACTTCAATTTTGTTGTACAATGAAATTCACGATTCCTGAATGAAATCTCCAAAGAAAACTGTGATAACAGTTATTAATCTCAGATTAATTACTTAAACCTAATTGAATGAATACTGGATGAATTGCATATATAATAATTTTTAAATGAATGAATGAATGAATCCCATCAAAGATAATAATGCAATTTTTATTTTATAAATTATAAATGTAGATTAGGAACCTGTACAGCATCATAATGAATACGTCTGAAATAGATCATGCAGTTCTATACATTGCTTTTATGTAATGATCTCATAAGGTAAAGACTTTAATTACGTAATTACGATTCCCGCTTTTCATAGAACACCAGTACTGTACTCCTTTAAAACGTGACGAATGGCACATTAATGTGAACACGCCACACAAATCTAGAGAGAGCCAATTACATTATTACATAACAGATTTTCATAACGAATAAAGCTGCTTCCGTAATCGCGTCCATCTAATCAAAACAACACAAAGCCTCTAGGAGCCTTTTGTCATGAAGATAACACTGGAACATGCACCCTCCCCACTCAAATCAACAATCACAATCAGCCCAACACAACAATTTGCCTTGTCTTGTTTTCACATTATTGGACACTTAGTACATCTTGCATTAGCTAAAGCTTGTTCATCACTGGAAAAAAAACATCTGTAAAATTTATTGGAGTGGTTTTATAACTCAGACTCAATTTTAAACCTCTAGATCTTATCTATTAGCTTCTCTTTTACTACCATAATAATCATCAATATAAAGCCCACCAAAGATCTAGATTTAAACATAGAAATGCAAAACTAAAAAGCAGTCTTTTTCAAAATAAGAGCCACCCTAGTAAGCAAAATTCTAGCTTTTAGGTAATAATCTGCCAAGGGATGATACAGACCAGTAACTACTTTACTGAGAGAATATATATATATATATATATATATATATATATATATATATATATATATATATATATATATATATATATATATATATATATATATATACACACATATACAAGAGTTTTTTTATTAGATCCAATATTTGGAATTAAACTATTCCCAAAAATTACCTAATAACATAAAATACTGCAATAAGTGTTCCGAAAAACCCAATTTGTTTCCAAAATTGATTTTTTTCCCCCGAAACAATTGCCAGATGTTCTGCTTTACAGATAAAGTCTTACTACATTCACTAGAGTTGCATAAAGCTTTAATTGTTTTTTGGCGAGCATGGGAGGGTTGAACCGAGAAGCCAGATTACAGTGAGGATTTCTACAACCGGATTAACCATAGATTTAAGAACCTTATTTAGTCACAAGAAGTGAAAATAATCAATAAGCCTGTCTGTGGAGTTGGTATAAAAGGGCCTTTGCTCAGTGTAGACAACACAGCCTTGTGGAGAACCACAAAGAGAGATTCTACACCACTGAAACCTTCCTTTCATTCACTCCAAACAGCAACAAAGTAAACAGGTAAGATCTAGTGTTTTCTGTAGCCCCTTCTGTAGCCCCTTCTGTAACTTAACTGCAACTAAACTAAACTGCAATGAGTTGATAAGCAACTGTGATTGACTTCTCATTTGCTCAGAATGGAATACTACAAGTTTGCCCTGCTGGTGGTTTTTCTGTCCTACATTGAGCGCTGCTGGTCTTCCTCCTGCATTGTGGATAGTTTTACAGTCAAGGACAACTTTGACCCCAAGAGAGTATGTAGTACGCAGTTTAATGATTTCAGAGTGAATAAAAAAGCGCACATTTTCGATCTTAAAAGAGACAGGCTGACCTAACCTGTTGTATTTTATCTTGTAGTATGCAGGCAAATGGTACGCTCAGCAGAAGAAAGACCCAGAGGGACTCTTCCTCCAGGACAACATCTCTGCCGAATACACCATTGATGATGACGGCACCATGACTGCCTCTTCCAAGGGCCGAGTAACTCTTTTCGGGTTAGTGATGAGTCTGAAAGTATGAGTGTAACAATGAAGCGTTCAGTGACATTTGATTCAGAAAGCTTAATAAGCTTAAAAAAGATTAAATAAGATTGCGATAATATCACATGCTAATGCTAATTCTGCTAACTCAATCTAACAAGAATGTTCTCTGAACTTTGGAGACTCTCTTGAAGTTATGAAAAAATATTCTTTCGGTCACAATAATAGAATGATGCTTCAAAGATATCTGGTTTTTAGTGAAAACGTTAGCGCAAAAACATTAGTTAAACTTATGGAATGTTTCTTTGTGTAAGTAGGTTTAGAGAATATTTAAACATAACATTTAAATAGTGTTTGCGAAATAACAAAATTGAATTGAATGTCAATGTCTTTAATATTCACATAACCAAGACAAATGTTCTTCAAACGCTTAAAAATGGGAAAATCTGGACATTTTGATAGTTCTGAGAACATAAAGCAAATTTGATAACAATGACATCACATGCTATTGCTAATCTTAGCCTACTGCTTGATTCAGACAAGCTTAAATACACAATAGTAATGACGTCATATGCTAATGGTAATCCTGCTGCTTACGAATTCTGTGTTGATTTAGCAATTAAGTTTAAATATATGACAGCAGTGACGTCCCATGCTAATGCTAATCCTGCTTTATTCAGGCTCTTAGTTAACTGAGAAATATTTATGATGTGACATGCTAATGCTGATCCTGTTAACTCTTTACAGATTCTGGGTTGTGTGTGCTGACATGGCTGCCCAGTACAGTGTTCCTGACCCAAGCACTCCTGGCAAGATGTTCATGAACTATCAGGGCTTGGCTAGCTATCTGTCCAGCGGAGGTGAGAAGACGCTCCTGTACCCGTTATCACACCTGTTTCCATTACTGTCACATGAATCAGTTGACTTATCGTTTTTTCTTCATAAAGGTGACAACTACTGGGTCATTGACACCGACTATGACAACTATGCTATCACCTACGCTTGCCGCACTCTGAAGGATGATGGCACATGCGAGGATGGCTATGCCCTGGTTTTCTCACGCAACCCCCGTGGCCTGCCTCCTGCAATCCAGCGCATCGTCCGCCAGAAACAAGACGAGATCTGCATGGCTGGTCAGTTCCAGCCCGTCCTGCAATCCGGTAAGTCCATTGAGAGAAGTCAGGCTTACGGTTTTGCTGCAATACAACAAAAGCAGTCATATTAATTCAGTTAACTGTTCATTGTGCATGCAGTTTGGATCTGATTTTTCATCTCACATTTTACAGGGGCTTGCTAAGCTGTCAGAGCAAACAAAGAGCATGCTGGAATATTAAGCGGCATCCGGGGGCATTCCATTTCAGCGCTGTAGAGATGCACGTGTGCATCAGGGAGACATCAGATCATCGAACTTCTTAATTCAAGGGAATCTTGTACTGTGTTAAGTGTGTGTGACAATAAATATTTTTTAAACAAAACTTCCTTTTGTACATTTTTATGGAATTCATAGTGGTGGGTGGTTGCGCATTGTTTTGCATATCATCCACATTTGTGTACAAACTGAAAGGGATATATTATACTCCACAGCATATCTGCATTAATAACCAATGCCAAAAAGAAGAGAATCGGCATATAGCATACATCACAAAAGGCAAAAAAAAAACAAATCAAATGATCTACTTTAGTGTAGTTACTAGGCTTTAGTAATTATATTATTTTAAAAAATGATATACATTTTCAGACAATTGGACAAATGCTATAAAATGTTATATTTTCTAATATGTACTATAATACATCTGCAGCAGAAAAAAATATTTTGTCTTAGCATGTCTTAACAGATTCACAAGCTATTAAGTAGATGTTTTAAATGTTTAAAACTAAACTCAGACAATGTATTAGAATTAAGTGTAATTTGAATCATACCAGTCCAGAGTCAAATGAGTCTTGGAGATTCAAAGGCTCATGACACATTGGGCAGCTTTTTTTTGAGCAATGTTGCCGGACAACTGTAGGACATTTTATTAGGAAAGGGCCCTAGGCTAATCTAAATTATCCAGATAGAAATTTATTACCCATTCTCAGTTGAGAAGTGTCATTGCATCATTGCTAACTTAAGAATTTTGACAGTGATAAAAATTAAGTCTATCAATAGATAAAAGGCATGATCTTTTCAATGTTAATCTAGCAGTAATACACATAAAATAATTCACAAAATCAGTCCAACAAATTGAAAATATTCAAAAATGCTGTGTTAGTAAGTGCAGCATGCGCTTCTAAGTATGTTGGGTCATCTGTGGTCTTGCCAATTTATCTACAATAGGTTAATACCTTCTGAAAACTGTTCTTGTTACGACTGCCGATAAGTATTCTCATGCCAGCTGGTGTCTTGGAGACAGAACAGATTGTCTGTACTGAGCCAAGTCTCTGCTGGAGAAAGTCAGGGTTAATGACATAAGGGGCTTTTAAATCCTGACAATGTAGGTAAACAAGATGTAGAAAGGTCTAGACTCCAGACTGGAAGTCTGGCACAGTTTTTCAACATGTACTATACTAAATAACACTTACAATTAAAAAGTAGGATTTAAATAAAATAAAAATGTTTATATTTCAAAAACACAGCTACCTCTTTTGGATGTTTAAACCCTTCATCATCATGACACTAAGGACTTTCCATTACCATTATATAGCCTAATAATATACATATTCATTTAACAAAGTTTGTTATGAGCCTTGACAATGTGCAAGTTATATTGAACACAGTTTTGATAATAACAGCCAGAAAATAAAACTCCTGCATTTTTTTAAAAACAATCTT
Source organism: Puntigrus tetrazona (assembly GCF_018831695.1). Classification (NCBI taxonomy): domain Eukaryota; kingdom Metazoa; phylum Chordata; class Actinopteri; order Cypriniformes; family Cyprinidae; genus Puntigrus; species Puntigrus tetrazona. The sequence goes on along the minus strand of NC_056719.1, from coordinate 5,111,379 downwards.
GAACAATCTTGAAAACATAGCTTAAGTCATGGAAGTTCACTTAAGCGGCAACACGTAGTACATGTTCCTAAAACATTTTGATAAAATAAATGAGTGTCATACTGTGATACCCAGCAATTTCTAAACATTAATAAAGTGACAGAATGTCGGCAAATATATTGAAATACTGACCTGAACTTGAAGCTTAACTCGAAGAAATAATTTATTTTACTGTGGAGAAACAATGTTTTAAAAGGTCGTATGTAATGAGTCTTATATACCAATAAAAAAGAACAAAGAGAACAAAGCAGCTCAGCAAACACTGAATATCCTTTGACATTAACATGTCTGTAATCTAGTATGCTGCCTCACATAAACGCAGTCACCTAAGATGAATTTTTTCTTTACACACATCTTCTCCGAATTTTAAATATTTCACAAATAAATGTCATTCGCTACATGATCACTGCCATAAGTGACTATTTTCAAACAGGTTTCCTCAAACGCTTTGCTCTGTCTTCCCTTGTTTGGACAAACAGGTAGCCACACCCCAGTCTCACACCATTGGCTGAGCTGTTCGGGCAGATCGGCTGATCAAAAAAAAAAACAGACAGCAACACAGAGCCACCGGCACAAACAGTGTTAAACATTTAGGGAGAACAACTTACACATTTTATATTGTGGGCCAATCAACAGAAAGCATTTCAACAACACAAACAACAACGAACTAAACATTTAAACATACACTTTAAGGTACACATCCTGATTATACAGATACATAAATAATCAGAAGCTTTATGCAGCTTTATCTATGTGTAAATGTAAAATCAAATTCAAATGCAATAGAATTTATATATATATATATATATATATATATATATATATATATATATATATATATATATATATATATATATATATATATATATCTTTTGTTCCTGTGTGGCTCATTGTGCACTATACTTCCAGCCACATATAAATTCAGTAATACTATGTAGAGACTGTGGGTGGCACTGTTTCTATGGTGATCAGCCCACAGCCCTCCCTTTTCTCTCTTCCTCTATCTCCATCTGTCTATGATTGGTTGCTGAGGGTTAAGAAAGCGGAGCAACATCTTTACCCACAATCCTTTGCTCTATTCAGACAGCCAAGCTAATCGCACCGGGAAATTCAGCAGTGAAGGCATGGCAAATGTATTCTCCATTCTACTCATCCGCTCCTATGATAAGGGTGAGTCCCTGTTTCCCGAAATATTAATCCTCAATCTTTATATGGTGGTGGGCTTCCTCTTATAAACAGCTTTTATATATTAGTATGATATCACAATAACATTTAATAGGAAATCAAGACAAAGCAGCGTGCCTTTTGACACATTCATGTCATGTAATAGATTTCCTTTTTGGAATTTAAGACAATTTATAAAATATTGAACTATTAAACAATGAATTTGTACATATTATATGAACTCTTACTACAATTAAGACATACCATACATAAGACCAAGGTTTGCCAAAGACCAAGGTTTGCCTGTCATTCATTCATAGTCACTCATAAAGTATGACTCATAACTGAGCTCATATAAAGTGGACAGAGATTTCTGTATATGCAACCTGCCAGATCTGATCACAACAACTGTACTGTATGTCTACAGTTAGGAAGATAGGAAACATTATTCTTAACCACACAGTCATTATTCTACCAGATGAAAGAAGCTCACAATTCATAAAATAAACAGGAACTGCCTGAACTCGCCCTTTGTTATTTGTTGACACAGTATTAATAATATAAATGAATGGAAACGCATACAAACACAAAAAACACTATCGGACAAAACATACAGTACAATACCAGAAAAAGAATAAATACAAACTTGCACATCACCAAATTTAGTCTAACAAACATTAACTGTGAGTTATATTATAATGGTATAATAAAATATATTGTACCACCAAAATACCACCATTGTCTTGTAAAAACCTCCCATATGATCCACGGGAGGCAGCTATCATGTGAGAAATAGTTAAACGTAGAATATTTATGATGAAAGAGTCTTCACAGAAATTAGCATGTAAATCACATTTCACAGTTTTTCACAGCATACATGCCATACATCCTGTACATAACACGAACAACAGCAGCTTTTCAAGTCAGTGTAAAATTTTTAGATGTGCCATTAAACATCTCTGCATTTTCCAGCAACAAAGAGATGTTTCAGAAACTAGTTCACTATATAACTCATTTAACTAGTATATTCTTTATTTTTCATGGAACGATCTGATGTGTAAAATGTTTTTACTCAATTTTAGAAGAAGTAGTAAAAGATTGACTACTTAAGCCCTTGCCCTGCTATTGTTTTTAATGTCAATTTTATTTAAATGAGCTAAGACAATTAAGAGAAAGCATTCATAATTGAATCTAATGTACGCATTTCACTGTGCATAAATCTTAAAACATGTCTTATGTTATGTTATCTGCAGATGTATAAAATCAAATTCCAGTGCAAGTGTATAAGCAAAAGTATTTTAATTTCTTCTCATGTGGCAAAAATTCATTCATTATATTTTGTAGCACGATCTAATGTGTGAATTGGTTTTGCTTCATAAGAACTGGTAAAAGATTGGTTCTTTACACCTTATTGTCATGATGCCCAGATATTGCTCAATGCAGAGCATTACAAGCTAGCATATATTTAACTCAGGAGGGACACAACACTTCCGCCTTTTGTTCTTACAGCCTATGAAAAGGACTGATGTTGGAAATGGGGACTGCCTAAAGGTTTTTGCATACTGAAGCATGGACTTACACCGCTGCTTTTCGTTTAGCTGGTGGGAGGCAGGGTATAGAGAGGTTAGTGAATAAATCTAAATGTTTTGTTCATTTTATAGCTTGTTCCTTTAAGAAGTCGTTTATTCAGGTGAGTGTCGTACTTAAGAGTTGCTTTTAGATTGTTATTTGTCTTAAAATTCAAAAACACGATGAGCATACATCTGCTTTGCAAGAAGAATAACTATACGGGAAAATAGTTTGCTGATGTTAATGCCAGTTCAAATATAGACCTATAAACTTCATGAGACTCTATCATGAAAAACAGTTTCATATCTAAATGGTGATTTTATGACCCTCCAATAAAAAGGCAATTAGGAGATAAATAGCATGCATACTTGTTTTGATTAGAGACCAATGTCTGGCGCATCCAAACCTACAACAGATGCGTGACACAATAACATAAAGAGGATTTAATGGAACAAGGAATCAAAAATAAATGATTGGTGAAATGTTTCTTTCAACTAATTAGTAACTTTTACACAGGAATTGCTTTGAACAGTTCACAGATGTATATGCTATGTCGTATACAGTACATCTGTATTTGTGGAATTTTATTAATGATTATAAAAAGTCAGGGACTTTAACATCGCAAAACAGCTGTATCGGAATAATAATTTGTGCATAGTCCTAAAAGTAATGAAATAGACAATAAGCTGTTGTTTCCCCGTTTTGCTCTAGTCCACAGATCAAACAGCTTCAGGGGCTTTGATAAGAGAAGTATGTGAGAATCATTTCTAATGATCGGTAAATGCTGTCCCTAGCATGTTAAACCCTCTCAGACACTGATTGGTGTATAACCTTAGATAATCGTGTTAACTTGCATGACTAATTATTGACTTTCCCACAGAAACAGCTAAAAAAAGAAAACGCAGAAACCGTTTTCCATTCACACTTGCTCCAAGCACGATTAATCAGTTACCTCAATTTAACAGACATCCAGTTTGATCTTTAAAGGAGATCACAAACTGATCAAAGGTCTTTGTCTCTTTTTCAGGAGCTGTCTTAAAAGCCTCATCAGTACATGGGTCCTTCATCACTGGAAGACATGGAGGACCTAAACTCTGTGACTGTGGGTCCACTAAAGCGTAGAGTGCAAGAGAGGAAACAGATTCGTGAGATTGTCAAGACCAAGTTGCAGCGAAACCTCTCCTGCTCAGGATCTAAACTGAAGAAAACTCTATCAGGCTTCTTCCCTGTAGTGAAATGGCTTCCGAAGTACAAGTTAAAGGAATATATATGGGGAGATCTGATGTCTGGGATCATAATTGGCATCATATTGATCCCTCAAGCCATTGCATACTGCCTGCTGGCTGGCTTGGATCCCATCTATGGCTTGTACACATCATTTTTTTCAAACATCATTTATTTTTTCATGGGAACATCAAGACATGTTTCTGTGGGCATCTTCAGCCTCATGAGTTTGATGGTTGGACAAGTTGTGGACCGAGAGGTTTACCTTGCAGGCTTTGATTTGAATGAAGACAGCCCAAAAAACGCATTAGAGTTAAATGACACTGGGAATGCTAACACTACTCTGGTCAACTTGAAGATTATAGCACTGAATATGGAATGTGGAAAGGAATGCTATGCCATTAGCATTGCCACAGCTTTAACATTTCTTGCCGGAGTCTACCAGGTACGTGCACAATCTTAGTGTTAGTTCACCCCAAAAATGAAAATTCTATCATTGTCATGTCGTTTCAAACCTGTAAGACCTTTGTTTATCTTTAGAATACATGTTTTTGATGAAATCAAAGAGCCATCTGACCCTCAAGTTCCAGAAACTAATATAAAAACATGGGTAAAAGACATCAGTGGCTCAACTTCAGTTTTGCAACGCTAGGAGAATACTTTTTTGAGCAAAGAAAACAAAAACAATTGATGTGTCATGGACTGTTTTACTGATGTATTTACTACGTTTCTGGACCTCTGACACCAACTGTGTGTCAGACGGCTCTCTGATTTCATCAAAAATATAATGACATGAGGGTCAGTAATTAATGACATAATTTCATTTAATAACTGACCCTTTAAATCACATCTGCAAATTACCCCACAAAGATGTGAAGCACTGTAACCATTGAACTAAGAAATAAATAAATAAATCTGAGTGACAGAATCCAAGGAATGTTTCTTAAAGTTTGTGATACAGAAAAAATCTTCAGATGTTAAAGGTTCTTTATAGAACCATTTAGACAAAAAGGTGCATCGTGAAGCACTTTTATATCTAAGATAAGTGCCCTTTGGAACACAAATTCTATATTTATTATATTTAGAAATAAACAGAATAAGACATTTTCATAATACAAAGAAATATAATGTCTTTTTGTGTATTGTATTTTCTCCTCAGGTGCTGATGGCCATTCTCAGGCTGGGCTTTGTCTCGGTTTATCTGTCTGCTCCTATGCTTGATGGCTTTGCCACTGGGGCATCTTGCACTATCCTCACAGTCCAGGCAAAGTACCTGCTTGGCCTTAAGATCCCTCGACACCAAGGCTACGGCACAGTGGTGGTCACTTGGATCAGCATCTTCAAGAACATACACAAAACCAACTACTGTGACTTAATAACAAGTGCCATATGCATCATAGTATTGCTTACAGCAAAAGAGATCCAGGATCGCTATAAAGACCGTTTAAAGATCCCAATGCCCATCGAACTGGTCGTAGTGGCAGTTGCCACAATAGTTTCTCACTTTGCTGATCTAAACGGACAGTTTAGCTCCAGTATCTCAGGTGCCATTCCAACTGGTTTCATTCCGCCAAAGGTGCCCAGGGTTGAACTGATGCCCCGTGTAGCATATGATGCCATTCCATTAGCTGTCATCAGTTTTGCATTTACAGTTTCTCTGTCTGAGATGTTTGCTAAAAAGAATGGCTACACAGTTAGGCCCAACCAAGAAATGATAGCAATTGGGTTCTGCAATATAATTCCTTCATTTTTCCATTCTTTCACTACAAGTGCCGCCCTTGCAAAAACTATGGTGAAGGACTCAACAGGTTGCCAGACTCAGGTCTCCAGTGTAGTGAGTGCCTTAGTGGTTCTTCTGGTCCTTCTTTTTTTTGCACCATTTTTCTACGCCCTGCAGAAATGCGTCCTCGCCTGCATCATCATTGTCAGTCTTCGAGGCGCCCTGCGCAAATTTGTAGACGTCCCTAAGCAATGGCGTGAAAGCAAGATCGAAGCAATTGTCTGGTTGGTGACCATGAGCTCAACTGCTTTAATTAGCGTGGAGATTGGACTTCTGATTGGTGTGGTCTTCTCTATGATCTGCGTGGTAGTCCAGACTCAGAATCCTAAGGTTTCGTTACTGGGACAAATTGAACAAACCAATGACTTTGAGGACATGGAAGAGTATGACAATCTTTCGCCTGTTCCAAAGGTGAAGATCTTTCGTTTTCAAGCACCTCTTTTTTACGCCAACAAAGACTTCTTTTTAAAATCTTTATATAAAGCTACTGATCTTGAGCCATTCCTTGAAATAACCCGCAGAAGAAAACTTGAGAAAAAAGCTAGAGATAAGGCTGCGAAAAAAACAGATAGAGTAGATGAAACCAATGGAGATGTAAGTGTAAACTTGCTTACCAAAAACGCTGATTTTCATACTATCATCTTAGATTGCTCCTGCATATCTATAATAGACACAACAGGAGTGAGCACCTTCAAAATGATTTTGAAAGACTATAAAGAAGTTGGTGTGAATGTAATTCTAGCTTGTTGCAACACACCAGTGATAGATTCTTTAAGAAGAGGCTCTTTCTTCGGGGTTGATGACAAAGACTTGGAACAACTGTCATTTCATACCATCCACAGTGCTGTTTGTTTTGCAACTCGTACGACACAACTGGTTAATGACTCGTCTGTGTAATGTATCCACAAATGGGCCTCAACAGCTGAAAAAAACACATGAAACACGATATTCAGTTCTTAGAAATGTTATGAATAATCATGAAATTAACAAGATTTATATTCCCAAATATTCCACCCATGTTTGAACTGAATATGAACATTTTGAATATTGTGCTAGCCTACTGTACAAACTCAGGGGTTATTATACACACTGGAGGACAAAATTACATGTATGTGTTAATTTTTTTATATATCTATCAAAATACCATATTTCTGAGATGCTAACCACTAGTTTCACAGACAAGGCTTAAGCCTAGTCCTATACTAATGTAAACAAACAAATGTAAATCTGAGCTGTTTCAATTGAAAGAAACTTGAACTGATCTGAACTTAAAACATACCAGGGCCTTTGTTTTGTCTTAAGATAGATACCAGTAATGATTTTTTCTAAGGTATGTTTATAAAAATTACTTAAATGTCCTAATTGGCTAAGCCCTGACTATGAAACTAGGATCTCAGAAGCAGATTTAATACAGTTTTAAATTTAAAACAAGACAAATAATTTATTTCATTTGTGATTGGTGCAAAAACCTGCCCTTTAACTAATTTATATATATATATATATATATATATATATATATATATATATATATATATATATATATATATATATATATCTCAACAGATAATTGCTACAGGACCATGAGAAGACAATACAGATCTGTGATTTTAAGTTGTCAATTTTACTGCCTTTAAAATGTGAAAATGTTTTTGTGGTGTTCTTGAAGAAATAAAAGTGAAGGACAAATTTCACCCGGAGATCTGATTATACTTTAAACCAGTGTCAATAACTAATATTTGTACTCCGTCATACGGATCCGCCTGTCGCCTCACATAATGATTACATTACACGACGCTATGTCTTTTGGTTTCAGTTCACTTATTGTATTGTATACAAAGTAGTCGAAACCCCGTGTTGCACAGGAACAACTGTCCGCGTTTTTACCAAGAAAAACACACAAAAATCGCATTGCAGCTACTGTACCTTGGTTGAAGACAGGCTACTCCACTTACTGCAGATTTAGTTGTTTGTACCTTATTTGTGTCAGTTTTGCAACACAAGTCCAAATTCTTATCACTTATCAGTGGAGCAAAGCTATCCTAATAATTTATCGCACTAGCATCCTAAACGATAACCGTCGTTATCACAAATCACTACGGAATGTGTATGATAAGGAAACTATTTCGCTCCGGGGCGCTTAGTGGCGCAATACTCGTGTCGCTATATGAGGTGAAGAAGACAGAAAAGACGTCAGAAGCGATTCAAATTTTACCGCGCGTTGCTGCGGAGCGCGACGACAGCTGTTTGTCGTCATATTTCATATCTTATTTAGTTTATCGAAGCAGTTCCGCTTTAATACTGTACAATGATGTCTTCTCGGAGGAGGTAAGTGTGTATAAGTCGAGAATGTTAAACTGCCGAACTAGCGCTAGGCTAAACTATATTATGAACGTGTATTCTGTGTGGCTGGTAATACAAAACACACGGTAGTTACATAATCTGAATTACCTCATTTTGGTTGTGCAGCGACGTTTACTGACATTAGTCATTTTAAATAACTATCTAAACAACTGAAATCTTGTCTGATTTGTTGACGTGGGCCTTGTTTATGTCTAAAGGGGTGTTCTGTATATATTCAAATATATTTGTAAGTACGTCCGACGTTTTTCTTTAAAATTGGCATTTCTTTCTGGCTACTATTTATAGGTTTCTATATACGTACTGATACTTCCGAATGGGTTGAGGCTGGGCTTTAGCACAACTGAAGTGAAAGTACTTGATAAACGTATTCAACGTGTGGAGAGCATTCACTCAGTATGATTATCTCATTTTTGACCAAGATGGGATTTTTGCATCTGAACTCGTTTAATCAACATTTGCTCGCCCTAATGTTGCTTTAAAGCCAATTTACATTTTCTTGAACTTAAAGTTGATGTGTCTTAGTCATCAATCACTTTCACTGTATGCCAAAAAGATACGGTAAAAGCCAATTGAGACTGTCGGTCCAAACACCACAAGATCCATCAGTATCCATTTGAGCTCGTTTATTTCCTTGTGTTTTCATGAGCAGTGAAGCCCTGGCGTCCTCTCTGATTACTGGGGTCAATCATGCAATGGCCCGGCTTGTGGACATATGGGATAGCATTGGCATAATGGAGGAGCAGAGGGTAGAACGGATGCAAACCGTGAACAAACATATAGATGTAAGTTATGCCTTCGCATTAATTGCATCTCTCCCCAATTTCTGATTGACGCTTACCCTGAACTAAACATGTTTCATAGGAGCTTTTGCATTCAATGATAATGGAGGAAGAGGCATTGAGACATCGCATCAAAACCGACGTCCTTACCTTCCAGAAACAATTAGATACGCTTTGCTTGGAACTGGGAGTGGAGCCATGCAAAGTAAGACAAGATCTGTGAACTAATGTCTTTTAGTAATCTGACATAAACTGATGTTTGTTAGATTTTTGCTGGGGTTTTTTTAGCCCTAACTAGTAAAATCTCCAGTGTTTCCATTGTTGTCTTGCAATCTTTTATAGTTGGAGGAAAAACTTACAGTCCTCCAGATGGAGAAGAACCTGCGGTGCCGCGTTGAATCTCTTCTAAAGGAGAAGAATGAACGTTTAAGAGAAATGAATGATTTAAAGAAGCAGGATGAGGATTTGTGCGTGACTTTGTGCGCTACACCATATTACATCCCGTCAGGAAGTGTGCCTTCTCAATCCCAGCTGCAGGAACTGAAGGAGCATGTTGAAAAACTCAGCAAAGAAAAAGTATCTATCCTTCTGTTCTGATCACTCATGGGTTTCTGTCCTAGATGCTTTTGTGATTTTCTAAGTTCTCTGTTTGTAGGTGAGCAGGGAGAAGGTGTTCTCTGGACTCAGGGATGACATCAGGAGCCTGATGGATGAGATGGGACATGAACCAGAGAGCAGTCTAGAACGGGAGTCCATCTGCCCTGACACTGATATTTTTCTGCTCACACATGATAACATCAAAGCCTTGCAACTGTTACTCAGTCAGGTACTGCTTTTGTTTTTGTTTTGTTTTTTCATGTATGTGGGTCAAAGATGTCAATATGTCCATAGAAAGCACATTAAATGTAAGTAAAGTGTCTACTTTTTTGAAGGTTTAAAAAAAGAATGAATTTTAATAAAATTTTGTTGATGCTTATTTAAAGCACTATTGCTTGTTTTTATGGCTAAGCCTTTCATCCTTGACCCATGTATATGTGTCCTATGGTGTGACGGAAAAAACACCTAAAATTGAAGATGTTTGTATATGTGTATTAAACAATTTTGTTTGCATCTTCTAAAAGCCATTGGTGCCATCTAGTGGCTTTGTAGGAGAACAAGCATAGCATCTTAACCAGTATTCATAATTAACTTCACCAAGCACCAACTGTGAATAAAAATTGGCTATATAAATAGACAAGTATATAAAAACGTTCTTGTCAGTTTTCTGATAACCATCATCATCATCATTATTGTACTAATAATATATATATTTACTCCACAGCTTCAAATAAAAAAGGAGTCCTTGTTTTCAGCCAGAGATAAACTGAAGGAGCGAGCTACAAGCCTGTGGAATCGTCTGAGTTGTCCTGAGCCTGAAGGCGAGGCGTTCAGAGAGGCTGCCATGAGCACTCTTTCTGATGATATCAGACGGGTGAGAGCGTTTGCGTGTAGCCCACAGGATGTCCTATCAGGAATCTTAACTCTCCTTGTGGTTTATCAGCAAGCGCTAATGGAGTGCATTTCCTCTTGCAGTGGAAGGGCTACGTAGAACATCTTGAGGAGCTGCAGCTAGCTCAGCTGGAGGAGGTGGTAAATAAGGTCCGACAAGAGCTTGTGGTTCTCTGGAACAAATGCATGTGTGGACCAGAAGAGAGAGAGCCATTCAGTGTTCACTTCTCTGATAGTAAGTTGCCTGAACCATGATATTTCAAACATAAAAAGCAGTCGGGTAACTTTATAATATGAAATTGTTCAATTCTCAAAAGGTTTAGGTTTACCCAAAAATTAACTCCCTTAGGCCATCCAAAATGTTGATAATTTTTTCATCATAATCTAATAAATTTCCTCATAATAAATCATGTACATCAAATATTTATCACCGAACATGATTAACCATTAAACCTCGATTTTTAAAAACTGATTCTTTGCTAATGGAACATTTCTTTAACTTCGTTCTGGTTAAACAGATCACTACACCGAGGAGCTGCTGGCCCTCCATGACACCGAGCTCCTAAGAATGAAGGTGTTCTTTGAGGAAGCACAGCCCATACTGGAAGACCTGGAGAAATGGAAGAGGAACTGGGCTCTCTTTCAAGAGTTTGAGGTTCTCGCAGGCATTTCTAAGTCTCATGCTTTAAGTGAACTCAACCTCATGTGGTTTCAAAAGTGACATTTTGTTCTCTGTTTCACTTGCCAGAGAAAGGCTGCAGATCCCAATCGCTTCAGTAACAGAGGGGGGTCTCTGCTCAAAGAGAGTAAGGATAGGGCCAAAGTACAGAAGCTGCTTCCAAAGGTACTTGCAAATTGTCTGTTAAAGGACTTATTTCTTAAAATACTAATTATACAAAATCGCGTTCTATCATTCGTCACCCTTATACTGTTTTAAATACATAAGACCTTTGTTCTTCAGAAGACAAAGGAAGGCATTTTTCATGAAATCCAAGACCTTTCTAACCTCAGATTTCATCAAAAAATTACTTGTTATTTGTGGGTCAAAGGTAAACGAAGGTCTTGCTGGTAATGCCAATTTGCCTTTTCTGTATCTACACAAACAGCTGGAAGAGGAATTGAGAAGTCGCATAGAAGTTTGGGAAAAGAATCATGGGACTTCCTTTCTGGTGCTAGGTCAGAGGATCATGGATTATATCTCCAGTCATTGGAAAGAGCATTGTTTGCAAAAAGACAAGGAGAAGAATGAACGCGTGAGATTCCTTTTCATGCCTTATTTCTTATTTGTGCACCCTTATTTTCTTTCCTCATAATTTAGCTTCACTCCCTCAGGATGATAGGGAAGGATTCAGGCAAGAGTATAATGAAGTCATTAAAGGGGGTTAATGATGCTAAAAAGAACATTATTCTGTGTATACGGTGTAGTGCAATGTTTGTGGTTTAGGTTTTACTTTTATAAAGAATATTTGGGTTAGAGACTTTAGTCTTTGCAGTTTAAGGGATCTTATCTGTGCACTGACAAAAAACTTAATCTCATCATATGACCCCTTTAAAGGAAAGCTTATTTGTATATAGGAATATTCTTGATAACTCGAGCATCACTTTAAGGCATCATCAGCTGCGCTTGAGTGAATTTAATTCAGTTTGAGCATTGAAAATTCACCCACTGAATATCATTTACCTTTTGTTTAGGAAAATGTTGAGGTTAATTTTTCTAAACTGTCTTCCAGATGACAAAGAAAGCTGAAACCTCTCAGTTTAAAACTCCCACAAAGAGACCTCACGGCACAACGTATACTACCCCTACCCCTAACAAAATTAAAAAGGTATGTTTTCTCGCTAAGCGTGGCTGTGCAAAAACAAGCCTTTTATCAAAACGCTAAATCTTCCTTCATTTGTTTCAGACGCCCAACATGTTGGCAGTTCGCACTGCCACTGTGAGCAGCATCAGTAGCACCAGCAGCAGCAGCACCAGCGGAGGCAGCTCATCTACTACATTTCTGTGTGTGCCAGGAAGACCTCAACTCTCAGCCAAGGTCAAAACCAGCTTGATTCAACTCTGAACTTGTGTCTAACCGCAGTCCTTTTTGGACTGATCTCAAGCCAAAAGCTTTATTCGGTGTTAAAATGAGAAGTTCCAAAAGCTAACACTAGAGGACACGGTTGCATCAATAACCAGTACTGTGTAAACTGTAGGTCAAGTTCTGTCATCAGTATGTCTTCATATTGAAAAATCAGTGATGTTTCTTCATTTTTTTTTTTTTGTCTAACAGAGGACTAAGACTACAGAGGGCAGTTCTGGCTCACGTGTGCCGCTGCAGGAGTTCAACAGTGACAAAAAACCGGTTGCGATGAGTTACTCCGCTTTTACCGTAAGACCAATCACTTCGCATTAGACCGCTTCCCCGGATGTGTATTAACTCCAAATGGAGTGATCTGTGATAAGAAGGATGCTCATTTGTAACCGCTAATTCCCCTGAACGAGATCGTTAACATTTTAAAGCTCGCACATAACGATTCAGTGTTCGGTTGGTAAAGATGTTAACATGTTTTATCTTGGTTCCCGTTACAGAGCGAGCTCTCCAGGAAAGCCAACACTGATGCTTTTCTCAATTCCACCGTTAAAGACATGCTTTGACTGGACTGTCAACATTTTATGCTTTTATTTATTTTTTTATGAGGTTTAGGTCACAAATAATAAGGTTGAGACTGTACAGAATACAACTATTCTCAGGTGTTTGTCCTTTCTTTGACCAATGCAGTGACTTTCCAGAGACATTGTTTTTTAAAAACAGTAATTATATATATTTTTAAAACATTGTTTACTTGCCTATTCATTCTGTGTGTGTATATATATATATTAGCTCATAAAAGGTCAGTAGTTTCCTTGTTACGGCACTTTTAATAAAATGCTTTTCATACATTTCAAAGTTGTCTTATTTTTCTGCATAGTTCTTTACATAAATATCTCTGCCCTGAATTACTAGAAATGGTGACTGTACACTACTACTTAAACATTAAGCTAGAATACTTGAAAATAAGCCAAAAGTTAGACTAGACATGTCTAATTCAAATAAATCCTGTTCTTTTATGCATCAAATAATCCTGTCAATTTATTACTGTTTCCACAAAACTCAGTACAACTGCTTTTAATGATAATATAAAAATGTTAATTGTGCGTCAAATTACTGAATGTTAGAAGGATTTCTCGAAGATTAGAATAATGGCTCCTAACAATGTAGCTTTGCCATCACAGAAATGCATTACATTTTAAAATGCATTAAAACAAAACAGCTGTTTTAAATGGGAGTATTTCACTATTTTTTTTTTTTTTGATTAAAAATGTCTTTGTCAGAAAAGACGGCAAAAGAAACTTGAACAATAGTCTGTATTATTGAATGTCAAAGCAGTACTTCGGAGATCTTTCCATTATTATTTTTCGTAAAGGTTGATCATCTCGGGCAGAATATAAAGCATCTGTTGTGTGGTCTCATGCTGGAATAGCTGCTTTAAAACTTCACGTTTGAAATCATCTTCACATTTGTTTCGCAAATGGATAGTAATTTAGATCTTTGATGGTCGAGTTTGAATTTTTGAGTGGCACTCGATGCCTCCACATGTAATTGGCTCATTTGGGCAAAACAATGTAATGGCCTGATCAAGCTAATGCTTTCAAGGCCATATGAAGCATTACACAATTAAAATATTTCAGCATTTAGCTGTCTCCTAGGAACCTCCATTGAGCTGTCTGGAGCACAATAGAAAGAACAATGGCACATCAATCAAACCGCAGCTTTTATGTAATAATGAGAAGCGCCGAACACATGCGGTACGGAGTAACAATGTCGTTTTTATATAGCTTTATGAAACTGACCATGGATTTTTTTTTTTTTTTTTGATTCATCTTCCAGATACACTGTACATTAAATTATGTTTGATTACACAGGTATACAATAAAAGTACAAATGTCACACAGTGACAAGCCACTGCTTCTTTTCACAGAAGTCAAAACTGTACATGTACAACATAAATACGTTGATGAATAAAGAGGGAGCATCAACTCCTTAGTCTGAAAACAAGCATTTTGAGGTTCGATGGATGCAGTAACCGCATGCTTAAATGACGAGCCTGTCTGCTGAGCAGTATACATTTATCATTGTTAGCCTTTACAGCTGAAGCAGAAATGTTCCTTCTAACTTGAAAGATGAGAACTACTACACAAATGAGAAGCAGTATGTTGAAATCCCCATACAGCTTGAAAAAGGTGACGGCACCCATTCACTGCAACGGATCCATTTGTAAATGAGTGACGGTCTTCTTGTGAGACATGAGGGCGAATAAATATTCAGCTATTTTAAATTTTAGGTTAACTAATTATTTAAAAGTTTATTTTCCTTTGTTGTGCTTTTCAAACATTGCCGACGGTCCTCGGACATTTCATCTGGTTGCATTCATGATGTCTGATAAAATACCTGCATAATCTAGTTCTGCGAAACAGCCCTGTAAACTATCTTTGTGATTTGTTATTTCTCATCAAAAGGAAACTGCAATGAAGTCTCTGTGTTTGACACTTGTTTCCTGTGTAGGCCGTTGTCTGTACGTTCTCCTCAGGCTGGATCCGTACGCATTGAAATTGGCTACGATGCACCAACAGACTCCTGAGATTCCAGCTCGCATGACAGGAACCGGTTGGAATTGTCGCTGTACCTTCGGTTTTGAAGAAATGACAATCTGAAGACAAAAAACAAACAGAAAGCGGTTATATTCTGCTTTGTTGGAAGGAAGCTAAGAAGCCTTCTTGGAATAGAAGCAAAAGCGGCTCTGTGAAAATATCTTTCTTTTTTATTGCTGTGGGCTTTCTAAGAAAATGAACGTATACTGTTAATGTCAATAAATAAAAGCGGGGGAAGGTAATAGACCAGACACATCTAACATCACGGCAACAGATTCTTTGAACATATACAGCCTTTAGGGACTGACTTTGCATGTGCAGTTTCTAAATATCCCTGTTATGTCTTGCAAACATCAAAAGTTATTCTTCAGCTAAGATACACAGGGATCCTTAATGGCTTTAGTTTTTAGGTGTTCTAAGATTTGTTTTAGCTTTAGAGAAAGTAGGGTTTCAAAGGATCCCTCTTAATGGTTTCATAAAAAAATTTCAAGCTAACCATGTACGTCAATCAAATGCATTCCTCTGACCAAATTTAGACTTCCATTACCATCTAATTAAACCACGTTGAAGAGTTTTTGCACAATTATGGTGCACATCCATTAATCCATTAAGAGTCAAAAAGAAAACTTTCACAACGCTCAGTTCTGTGTTACAGTTGCCATTTAGATGACATCTCTGACTAATTATTAATTATAACGAATGCAGATTTAGTCAGAAAACTCCTAATAGGGTTGATTTACCTTCATTTTAATGAGTTTGTTTTTTAGGCTTCTTATTTATTTGACCGAAATACAGTAAAAATGCGATCTGTACTACAAATTAAAATAATAAAATTTTCTAATTTTATATAATTTATTCCTGCAGTGGCAAAGCTGAATCGTCGGTGTCACACGATCCTTCAGAAATCATATTGGCGCTCACTTCTTATATATAAATGCTGTTGCTTTTTTTGTGGAAATTTACATTTTCACTTGTTTGAAACAGAAATATTTAGTAACATAAATGAGAAATATCTTTTATATATCACTTTTAATCAATTTAAAGCTTCCTTGCTAAAGAACAGCATTCAGTATTTCTTTTGTAAAAAATTGTAATGAACTCTATCACAATGTAAATTACGACTGCTCTAAATTCCTGACTTTAAGTGTGTTGTCTATATTCCATAATAATATCTGATTTTTAAGCCCATGCGGACATCAAAACTAGAAACAGCAGTAAGTGCATTCGCATGGGCTTGCTTTCAAAATTGCTTTCAATACTCTGACTTCAGCTAAAAGCTAAAAAAATCTTTTCTGGCACCGTTTTCAACTGGGCAAATGTATCGTCGTCTTATATTAATGGCATGGCGTGGCTTATTATGTGTCCCTTCCACTTTCGTATTGTTCCTACAGCTCTGGTTGAAAGACCGTAGCTGGTGCTTAATGTTAAAAAAAACAAAAAAAACATCATCATGCAGGAGCAGAATGTGTGGCAGAAACTCTAAAACTAGCACTTGATCTGCATTATCTCGACGCTACAGCAGGTTTCGGTGAACCCGAGCTCGCTGCAGATCTTCTTAGGATGAAACTTCGCAATTTTTGCACATCTACCCAGTTACACATCATCACGCATTTAAGCTGAGCGCCACAAAAACTCTTCAACGCGGACAGCATAAGCGTCACATCCCGTTTGTCTTGCATGAATGGGGCTCCACAGGGTTCTGTCCTCGGCATGTTGTTCATTTAACCATGATACAGCACAACAACAGCTGTTTGGTGGAGCGAAACAGCTGAAAGAATGTGTCTTTGGTTCAAGTATGCTGGGGGAGTATGGAGTGATTGACTCATGCGAGTTGCACTCGAGTGAATCTTGGCTGAGGGTCGGCAGGGTAAGATTGAGGAATTCTCAGCCTGACTGTCACACAAGCCACAAACTCACTATGTTCCTCATCACTTTCTCATCTCCCCGACTGCCTTTTCTTCCTTCTTAAAATTCGAAGCAAGGCTTGACCTCTCGGTTTACTGCACAAGCAAATTTTGTTTAAGGTATAGTTCACAATTAAGATTTTTCCCTTGTGTTGTTTCAATGCAATTTTTACCATTGTAAACAACAGGACGAATGAATCATTTTGATAATTGAACATAGGTCTTTTGCATAGAAAAATATTTTGTAACACATCCGTCGAGGGCCAACATGGTCCATACAACTCAATTGTCCTCATGATTCAGAGAAAAAAATGCTAGAGATGAAATCTGAAAGAAATTATGAGATGTAAACTCATGAAACTGTAATGCACTAGACGGCTATAAATTAGCCTAAAAATACACAGTTAGGTACAAAGTTCTACAACGCAATAAGCAATTAATTTAGTTCAAATGGAAACGTAATTCTTCACTAATTTGCATTGTAAATGAATGTTGATTTATAAGAAGTAAATGTGATTCTGCTGCCCAGAATAAAATGAGATTAACTTATGAGATAACCTTGAATGTCAGAGTGAAACCTGATTAAATTATTCTTATCAAATCAACTGTCAAAAATGAAAACCTTGTTAGCTTTTAGTCATGCAACGCCTTGCAACTCTATGCAACAGGATTGCTATTTGCCAGTTGTACATTATGTAATAGGGTGGATAATGTATTAAATTATGTTTCAAGGTCTTCAAAATTCTGGGATGTTCTCACCCAAAATTGAAAACTGTTGTGGAATTTGCTGGGCTCCATCGATTTTTCATACAATGGAAGTCAAATGCTACAGACAACTAGTTACCAGCATTCTTCAAAATATTTTGTGTAGAACAGAACAAAGAAACTCATACAGGTTCTCTTTAAATTATATTGCTGGTCAGATGTTCTAATAAAAAAATCAACTTTAAATAATATTGCAGTTAGCATTCTGGAATCAGCCCTAACTATTATTAACCTCCCAAAAGAAAAGAGGAAAAGGACCTCTTTGGGACGACAGGCATGCCTTCGAACCTTTTTTCAGGCCTTTCTCATGAACTGTTCTATAATAAGAATGAGATTGATAAAATCAGTAATCCAGTTCAGATGAGTTCCCCCCTTTATGAGCTACATTATACTCCTAATGTCCAATAATTCTCCCCATATGCCAAAACAGATTCCTACAACGGGCCAGGCAGGCTTGAGCTTTGAAAACTTAGTAAAAAGAGCAGCCCGTCTGTCTCAAAGCTTTCTTCTTTGACTGATCTCTGTCCTCATCTCATTTCTGTCCTTAGCTAGAAGCTATCAAAAAAATCTTTCAACATCCCTAGAGAAGAACACAAATGAAAGATGAAGGGGGAAAAAAAGAGAAGATAAAAGATAAATGAAGAAAAATACACTTGTATTTCAGTGGCTTGGTGGAATATTTATTTCTGATTCCATATCTGCTCCTCAAGGTAAAAGCATGATCGCCTTTGCAAAACATCTACGATGATTCAGTGCAATATTGTATTGATACATTGGTCCACTGAAAGTCAATTCTTCAACGATTCACTTTTTCATTATCAGCCAGTAAACTGATTCTGAACAATTATAATTTTAAACATATTAGTAATTAGTAGGCTAAACTCTGTATAAAAGTCTGTAAAAATAAGGAAAAATCTACTATAACGTAATAGGAAGGACGTTTTTTCCCTGCAGGGTTAGGGTTAGAGTCAGCTAAATTATTTTACGTGACGTGTGCACCGCTAGGCATCTTTGGTTTCCGATTTAGATAGAAAACGTGCCTTTTTATTGTTTGTGTGACTTAAATATCTATTAAAAATAGTTGTTGCTAGGTGCAGTTTTAAGAAAAAGTTGATAGGGTAGTTGTTAAATTTGACAGCAAAATTGCTAAATTGTCAAAACGGTGGAAAATTCGTCTCTCAAATTTCCGATCCAGCGGATTCCTCGAGATGACCGAAAAGGTATTTTTGAGGTGTAGCCACATTTAATATGGCTCAGAAAAATTGGACAATTTCCAGTCATTCCAATGAGAATTAGCAATGAGAGTTTTGCATAGGCAAAAAAAAGTTCCCCACACAGATTTCCAGCAGTTCGCTGGTGAATTGTCTGAGCAGTGCTCCAAACATCTGTACACTGTCGACACAAAATGTACCAAATATTACTACATCCTAACTAAAATTCCTTCTACTTTCATGTACTCAAGCTCTCAATTCATACCAACGTAATCGCTGCCATCTATCATCAGACCTCGGATAATGTCAGTATTATTACGGTAACATGCATTGTTGCAGCGATCATCTTTTGGCTAGCACGATTATTCTGTCCATTGTAATGCGCGATTTTCCGTGCCTTAGCTGAAGCTAAGCGATTCTCTGGTTCACTTCCTCTTCGGCGTCCTGATTACCCCTTCAGGGTTTATTTTGCGATAATAACCGTCTGACTGTACGTTAACGGAGAAACACCGTCCTCTATTATTCGCAGATATCGATTGGAAACAGAATAGAATGGGCAAATAAAATCCAACGAGTAACTGCACAGACCAATTAGTGCCAGAGAAGAGGAACATCCGTTAACATCACTCAACCTTCTGCTCTTAAAGTAATTAAGTCTGAGTGCAGTAATTAGTCTATCTCAAGTCATCTGTAACTGCGCCTGACATATAAATTACACATTTAACATTATACAGCGTTCCTTCCTCAGCGCTTCTTCACGAAGAGATTATTTAGAATTTTATTCCCATGACCAATTTCCGTTTCGGTATACAATAATAATAAAAGTGTGACTTGAAACTGAGCGCGCGAGTTTACTTTCACAGCAAACCGCACCGCGCTTACTGTGAACTTTGCTAAAGATAAAACAGACAGCACGGGTGGTCAAAAATAAGAACGGTCCAGAGAATGTGTGCAGATATATCTAACCAAACAAACCTTCATTGTGATATCCAAATCAAACATAACCGCATCGAAGTGGTGCGATCACTTAAAAACATCCCAAACATCTGTAACAAATCAAACCACGAGAGGATACAGATACCCCGCTTGTATATCGGGCCGCATTTTTAGAGCAATCCCTGCACATTCTGCATAAGAAAAGAAATCATACGAAACAAAACATTATCAGTAATGTCGGTGAAAATTAAAAAGAGGCCATATACTGAAATTCCACTCGGCCAAATAGCTGTTGTACTCTTATGTTTAAATAATCATTCCTGACAAATCTGGCAACGTCTTTACATTGGATCCATATGTTCACACGGACAGCAGGGGAACAAAGTCTCCGGACGCCTGAACAATCTGTCTTTGGCATTAAAACAAGAAATACAAAACAATGTCAGAACCGTTTTTCATGCAGACTGGAGAGATATTTTCAGCATTTAAAAAACGCAACTTCTGATAATTTAATCGGAATTTTGCACTTTGAGAACGTAAACAACATTCCGAATGCCCACAATCAATAAAGTAAGCCAAAAACAAACAAACAACGCTTGTGAAATATCTTTAAAAAAATTATCTCAGATAGAGATCGCAATAATCAGCGTGACTCCCTGTGAACATTTTTAAAACCACAGGGGAAATGAATTAAAATAGATATGAATGCAAGACCCTACCCATTAGTCTGATGACCAGCTCTTTGCCTGACCTGACATTAACCTGAAACTCTAGGATTTGGTGCAGCTGAGAGCGAAACTGGTGCAGTTTTGACCAAACATGGAAACATGTGGGTTATAGTGGATACCTTTCAAATGCTCAGCCGAAGCTCATTTAGACTTCACAAGAGAAACAGTAGAGATAAAATGCGTTCAGGTTACTGCCCCGGCACCAGTGATATCTCTTTTTTTTGAGCTTCTTTAAACAGCTATAAAGTAAAAAGTTATCAAAGAAATCATTAAATTAATAAATGGACTTTAAGGTGATATACAGCTTTAAATGGATAGACCGAAAAAGTGAATCATTTATTCCACTCTCAAATTTCAAACCTCTGTGACTTACGCTTTTTTTACTGAACACAAAAATATAAATAGAATAAAAGATAATTGGGACTTTTTCTCTGAATTCTGAGAACTTGCCGTTATGAATCATACACTTTTTTTTCTCACAATTGCGAGAGGTTCTCGAAATTGTGAATTTTCTTATTTTTGGACTTGCGAGTCAAATTTTGAGAGGGAAAAAGACTCAAATGTTCTCACAAATGCACGTTTACTCACAGTTGCCTTTTATAAAGTCAGAATTGTGAGTTCCCTGCAACTGTAACTTTATATCAATAGTAGAATAAAAAGTGAACGTGACCAAGAGTTTCCAAATCCAAAAATAACAAAAAAAGTATGATTTAGGCATTCCAAGGCATCTTAAGCCACACAATAGTTTAGTTTTGAACGAGGAACAGACCAAAATTCAAGCTTTTATTCAATAGCACTCTTTCATCTCACCTCTAAAACCTCACTACACTTGCAGAATATTCACATATAATCAGTTCTAGTAGCTTTAGTACTTTAACTTGAAACCTAAACAACATTTTAAAATTTTAAGCTTTTAATTCGGTATTTATATTGTATTTCACTTTTATTTAAATGACCAGATGATTAACTATTCCTTTAACAATTTAGCTCAGTGCTGAAAGTCAAACATTCCAGTGCCTTTTACTATATAACTATATAATACTTTATAATCGTAAGATAATGAATAATAATAACTATTTATTTGATGGTTATGCCCACTTTTTGGCACGGCGAGGAGGTTTGCTCATCACTGGCACTATTTGTATAGTGGGTTGCTAAAATCGTGCCACTTCAGCAAGGAGGGAAAGCCTGTAAAGTACATTGTAAAATCAATGGGAGACATTAACCCGTTGCTCCTGTTAACCCACTCTAAGTGTCTGCGATCTTAACAGCAGAAACTAAAACTACACAGTTATTATAGCTGACATCCTAAAACATCAGAATCAATATTTAAGGCCTTTACCGCGGTGTCAAATTCATCACAAGGCAGAGTTAGCGTTCAATCAAAGGTCGGATGCTTTTTTAAAAAGGCGTTGAGACAGGTTTGAATAAAAGCGATGTCAGGGTGCAGGGCCGCCGCGTCACACAGTGCCATCAAATTGAAAATCTCTCTTTAACGGGACGTTTTTATAGACAGCAATAACAACAGTGTCCTTAATCCAAGATAGAGTCATAAAACATGTGACCACCTTCATCTCAGCTTCTATTCAAGACGTTATCATCGAGAGAACGCCATCAGGATGTTCTCATCCTTCAATCATGCTCCTTATTAGACCGAAGAGCGACAATAAAACATTCTCTCATATGTTTTGGTTTTATTTCTTGGCTTTGGGTTTCACAGCTGTGTGGAGGATTTGATTTGACCTTGGCTGAACCTGAACGCTGAGACGTTCACCTTCAAGACCGCTAACATGTACGTATCGTTCTGAATAGGTTTTGGACACCGTCCCGCCTTGTTAATTCTTGGAAATCTTGCTGTACCTGGTTCCGACGGAGGCAAAGGTCCAAAGTTCCTCACACAAACGTGACGCTTTTTCAGTCACACCGAGAGAAACGTGAGCCCGGCTGCCGCTGAAAGGATTCAGAAAGCTCAACTCAAAGCCCTCCGCATGAGTAGAGAGCGGACTTAAACCGCATGGCTAAGTCGCCCAAATGTTCCTTGGTAGGGAAAACGTCACATTCCAGGCATACCTCCGAAAGGTTCCAGGACAAAAATGTGTAGAATATGGAAAATGTAAAAGGCTTTGATTGACGGTTAAGGTTTGCTGGGTGCTGGCCATTAGAGATGTCTCTATGGAAACAGAAGCAGAGAGAGCTGTCTTCTGACACCTTTTCTGCATCGCCAATCATCAGTCTGATAACGAACAAAGTGGGAAAAATGCGGCGCTAAAATACTTTATGCGGGGATCAAGGCTGTAGCTTTCAGACAAAAAAAAAAACACTTCTCGCTGCGTATTCATTCGTGTTGCACAAGGACAGATTCTGCAGCAGCCCCCTAACAAAAGAGACGAAGTGTAACTCTAAATCCCTATATTTATAGCACTTGAAAGCTGCTTTAAAACAAAACACTGGAATAAGAGGAGACGTTAAAGCAATTAAGTGAGCTGAATGCACACTAATAATTTGGATACAATAATATCAACAGAGGAATACATTTCAGAGGCGAGTAAATCATCCTTCTGAAACACCCTGCGAGATCCTTTTTGACACAGGCTGCCTTGGGAAAACAAAGATTAAATCAAGCCTTTGAAAAACACAAAAGTTAAACAAACTAGATTTGAATCAAACCTCCTCTTCGGTGGAATTTCTTTATTAATCTTAAAATATAATATTTAGCCCTGCATCTAGCAAACTATGCGCATGTTTGTACCTGTATATGTTTATGGGTTGTATTCATTTTAGGGTATTAGGGTACATTTCACATCCACTGATGATAATAGTTTTTGTTTTTAAACAATTTTCATTAGAAATATCACATTTCACTTTTTACATAGAGAATGCATAGCATTATCTTTCATATTTTTTTGTGCTTTTTAGTTTGCCTGAAAATGTCCTTTCATGCTTTTTGAATAGATGAGTCTCGAGTTCAAAATAAAGAATTAAAATTTTATAACAGTCAGTATTATAGTTGGTCCACATTGACTTGCATAGTGTTTTTCCATACTATGGAAGTCAGTGGGGACCAGAAACTGAAGGTGAACTATCCCTTTAAATTGGCTGAATTTATCAAAATACCTTAGATTCGAAAAATAATGTTAAAATTGTATTTTCTTTTAAATAAGGGCCACCGTAAAAACACCTCCTTACAGCTAAAAAATTGTTTATCACATAACCATGTGTCCATTTGAAAACGTTACTGAATTGATAATGAATTATTAAACGAATTGTTGTTATGTGATTACAATTATTTTCCCCAAAATAGTAGATGTGGGGTAAAGTGTGTCAGATGCTTTGAAGTAAGCTGTGTCAGTGGCTCATCTAATACAGTTCTGCCATCAAATGTAGCAAAAACTATTACAAAAAAATTGTATTATTACAAATTATATGGCAAAATAGTCATCTACTTTAATTATTATAAATATCTAACCACATCCTGAATAATATACAGAAAAATAAGACTTAAAAACTTGACGCCACATGACACAGTAAGCATGGCAGCACACTAAAATCTAAAAAAGGAGACTACTCATGCAAACCAAACATCATGGTTAGTCTAGAGCCGTTTTACAGTAATAAAATGGGGAATAATTCCCCAAAACATCATCGTAGCAAAGCAAATCATAAGGATACACCCATTATATTGGTGCATAAAACTGCAAGAATTTTGCTAGGACCAGACGGCAAACCACGGAGCGCAGACGTTCAGAGTACTGGCCTTAGTTATAAAAACCAGAAAGGTCAAAACATCAATGAAGTAATTCATTCGCCCGGGGTGGAAAACACACACAAATAATAGAAATGCACAAATAAAAAGACGGGAAAATAAATAGTGGTGTATTTAAAATTGCCTCTGTTGTTTTACGCAGATCATAAAGTTTCAGAGAGATGAACATTGCATGGTCACAACCATGTGCTTTTGTTTTGATCAAGAGCCGCAAAGTGATGTCATCTACACTTATGCAAAACCAGCGTGAGGGTAATTGCCTTTGTAATGGCAGAGCCCACTTAAAACAGTCTGAAACTATGAGGAGAAAAACAACTGGAATCGTGGAAAGACTTGAAGCTGAATATTCTACCAGCTCTTGCGGCTAAACACCGCTTTTCACTTTCAAAGTTAGACAGCGTGTTCCAGCTGATTATGTCATTTTTAAGTGTGTTGTAAAAGCCTGCATGGTATTAGCATGTTTCTAAATGGGTTTTATAAAGATCATTTTTACGATAATGTCTCAGATAGTCTAAGATTACTGTGACATTATCATTTCTAACATTTTTAGCATTTTTCAGGCCGAGGATAATAAGGAGCAGGGACCACTTGTTACATAACGTACAGAACTGAGGCTTGCATATTTAGCAATTTATGCTTTCTTGAAGACCCCTGATATAGAAAGTACATAATTTCAGAAATATTCATTAAAGATTCGATATCACAGTTATTGTTCAAATGTTCGGAATCAGTAATTCTTTACAGGAAACGAATACCTTTTTTTCTGCAAAGATGCATTAAATGAATCAAACCTGATTTAAAAATGTAGCAGTTTGCACAAAATTATTAAGCAGCGCAATCATAATAATGAGAAATGTTTCTTCGGCACTAAATACAGAATTTTAGAATAATTTCTAAAGTATCACGTGACACTGAAGAATGAAGTAAGAAAATTTAAATAAGAATAAATTACATTTTAAAACATTACATTTTAAATTTGTTCACATTATTACAGTTTTTACGCTGAATTTTTTTATTAATTAAATGTAGTAAGCAGCCTTATTTCAAATACATTTCAAAACTCTTACTGACCCCAAAGTTTGAACAGCGTATACCGTATGTACACATAAATGCTGTGAGTATATATATTCACTTTTGTATATACGTATGGCCAAAAACTAAATTATAAAGTAAAAAGACCTTAATGATGCGGCGTGTCCAACCAGAAATTTCAATCAAGAGCTCTTTACCAACATTCTTATGTGCACTTTTCATCCGAGTTCGTCTTTCATCTCTTTTCTCTCCGAACTCATTTCTGAAAGCTCAGTGTGTTCAAGAGGGACTAACTGTACCTGAGAGAAATGGAGGTTCCGTTGACAGACTCTGAGTGCCGTCTGCTCGGGCTAAAGCCCCCCTGTGGGGCATAGTGCTCATTTCCACAGCACAGGATCATAAGAAAGGCTCTCCGAAAAGCCCGGTTCAGAAAAGCATACAGGAACGGATTCAAGCCCGAGTTGATGTAACCCAACCAGAGCCATGCGGTCCACATCTGCCACGGCACGCTGTAACTGATGAAGGGATCCACCACGTTGGTGATGAAGAAGGGTGCCCAGCACAGACAGAAGCAGCCCATGATGACAGCCAGCGTCTTGGCCGCCTTGGTTTCGTTCTTAATGCGACTGGATCCGTGCTGATCGTGGTTGGGGTAGTTGGAAGAAGGGGCTGAGCCGGCCCGGTGCAGCGAGCCGATTCGCCGAGCGTGTCCCATAGCGGTGACATAGATTCGCTGATAGGCAAGAACCATCAGCACTAGAGGCACATAGAAGGCCACGGCCGAACACACCAGAGCATAGGGTCGGTTCACCATGAACACACAAGTCGAATTACGAGTGGAGTTTAATTTTCTGTGTTCGATCTGAGATATAAAAATCAAAAAACAAAATAAATTATAATGCATTGTTGCTAAAAACTACAGTCAGTCATTTTATTTCTGTACAAGTGAAAGTACAGCAATGGGTATGTTATGATTTGATTACATAGATTACATTTACCAGAAATTAACCTTAGATTCATCTTAACTTATTATTAGACACACACACACTCATATAAGTGTGTATTGTAGAAAAAAAGCCTAATAGAAAAAAATCTTAATATATGATAACTGATTTACCACCTGAGATCAACTACATCTAACAAATAAAATTTTTTATAAAACTAATTTTCATAATCATTGCTTTTTATGTTTTTCAAAAGTCTCTTATTCTTATAAAGGCTGTATTTGTCAAAAATAGAGTAAAAACAGTAATATTGTAAATAATATGATGTTTTCTATTTTTATATATTCTCAAAGTGTAATTTAGTCTCCAGTGTCATTTCTTTCAGAGAGTATTTGAAATATAAATATATATTTATTGTTTGTAACAATTTAAAAGTCTTTACCAACTCTTTAAACCAATTTATTGCATCCTTTTTGCATATAAATATATAAAAAATTTAATAAATAACTTTTGATCAGTGTGACCTGTTAAATCCCAATATATTTGGATTATTACTTTAATTACTAAAAATGTAATTCCTTAAAATGGTATCATCCAAAAAGTAACATCGTTTAGAGGCTTTCTAAAAGCATAGCCAAAGTCAAAAAATAGTTTTTTTGCATGCATGCATGCATCTTACACAGATCTAACAGAAAGACTTACGAAGCTCTCAATTCCAATGGTATTCCAACTTTGCATGATGGGAAGAAAAGAGATGAAAATGGGGATGACCCAGCATCCGACCAGCATCAGTGAGACTCTCACAGGCGTCATCTTGTTATTGTAGACCAGGGGCTGACAGCAAATCGCATAGTACCTGCCCAAGACAAGGAGCGCAAACATCTCAAGAATGATTCACGCATGCTGCGAGGCAGTACAGTGTTTTTCATAATCAATGCGTCCCTGCATACTGTTCGATCATACACCCATATGATTCTGCTGATCTTTCCTTGAAAAGCTAATGCTGTGAAATATGTACATCCAGATAATACACGCTCGCTAGGGGCCATAGAAGCAAAGACATCGTGAGTCATGGGAATCATACGGATGGAGAAAGGACTCGGTGACACAGTGGGATAGATAAACAGAATATGTTGTTCGAAAGAGAGAGAGAGAGGCTTGGAGAGACTAAGAATGAGTCATGTTACTGCCATATGGACCAGGTGCGGTGAATAAATCACAGCTGCTCTCTTACGGGCCAAGAGAGCTGCGGTCTTCCTAATGGGTGAGCATGAGAAAATTTGCATACGTAATCCAGCAAATTACACATAATTAGCTGACACGCTGACAAACCCCTGGAGTTAGTGTCAAGACATAAACTATGCGTTTCTTTTTTTGCGAGTGCATTTCTGAATGTACAAACCACTCTGTGAGCAAATCGTCGCACGTGAAACGCATCTTTACAATCAAAGAAATATAACAATTAGGAGTCGGACAAAATATAAATTAGACGTAACAATACAGGCCAGACATCATCTTCGCATACAACGCAGCAGGGTACCAGAAAAGCATTGTAGCACACTGTAATTTGGTTACGCATGATTACAGGGCTTAAACCTTTCAGAGTGCCTCTGGATGCCAAAATGCAAATCCTGCAGTTTAGAGGAAAAACAGTAAATAAACTGTAAGAATAAATAAATCCAAAAGTTTGGAATGATCAATCATTTGTTGGAAATGCATGTCTTACGTTTACTAAGGCTGCATTTATTTGAGGAAAAAATTCAATAAAAACAGTAATATTATTCGAATTTTTCCATAACAGTTTGCTATTGAAACATATATATTAAAATATAATTCATTCCTGTAATGCGAAGCTAAATTTCATCATTATTGCAGAAATCAGAACTCATTAGAAGTGCTGATTTGGTGCTTATATTTGATCGTATAAATGCAGCTGTGGTGAGCTTTAAAGACTTCATTATAAATCTTAATTATATCAATTATTTGACTGCTAATGTATATATGTAGGTATACAATACTATAAACCAAATGAAAAAAATGTATGATCAAATCTAGCAAAGAAAACTGCTGTCCTAAAACTATTACGCGCATGACAACATGTTCTAATTTAAGACTCGGTATTCTCCGCATTGCCATGGCAACACAAGCAGTTATTTGTGTAGAACAACAACTATATTAGCTTCACAAATGCGCTTACCTGTCCAGTGCAATGCAGCACAGATGCAGAATAGACGCTGTGGTTAGCAGCACGTCCAGGGAGGTACGGACCAAGCAGAACGTCTCTCCGTAGTTCCACTGACCTGTGGTCAGCTCTATGGCTGCCAGCGGCATCACAACGAGGGCAACTAGAAGGTCTGCAAATGCCAGTGATACAATAAAGAAGTTGGTCTTCTTCTTCCTGTATACAGAACAGCAGATAAACAAACAATAACAGTAATAAACATTAGTTCACCGCAGAAATATGTTTTATTGTCTATCAAAGAAATGACACGTTATCACATTTCAGCACACTTACAGATGATGCATTTCCAGGTACTAACATCATAAATTTAAGTTTTTAGATTTGATTTAAAAAGAAATGTACAGTTTTAGCACTATGCATCTTGTTACATTATGCTGGCATTAAGTAACAGAAAACTGGTATTGCTGGGCAACAATTATTTGCAATAAATCGCATCCAAAATAAAAATGCATGTATACATTTAAGAAAAATGTTTTGTTTATATATTAAATATATTTATATATAATAGATACTATTTAAATATGTATCTATGAACTATAGAAATTATACAAATATTTCCTAATTATATACTGTATGTGTGTGTTTTTATACATAATAAGATATATTAAATAAATAAAGATAACATATATTAAATAAATGAACACTTTTCACTTTTATTTTGGATGTAATTTATCATGATTAATCAACGCTCAGCACTAAAAACTAATTAACCGGGCTAGTTAAAAGTTTGTAATAAGTGGATGATGGAGTGATGGCAAATTTAAAAGAAAAAAAAAACAAACAACGCTATCATGATTTTTTTTTTCTTTTGCAGTTGAAGAAAACTGGAACACAAAAGAATATATTTATTCCGGTTCACCGCTATTGAAGTTTACTCAAATAATAATGACTTCAGCTTCTGAGAACACCATTTTAACCATATTGTGTTTTTTTGTGATTTTAGTATTAACTGTTGCCATGTTGCTTTGGGCAGAATTATCAAATGTTTTGAAAACAAAACACCAGTTACAGTAGTTCACCCAAAAATGACCATTTCTGTCATTAACTGCTCGCCCTCATCTCATTCCAAACCCATTCAGAGCTTAGTTTATCTTCGAAATACAAATTGAGATATTTCCATGCAAAGTCCTCTGTTGAAGGTCCAAAAGGACATCGTTAAAATAGTCAGTTGTTCGAAGCTACGAAAATACAAAACAACAACTTCATCAAACATATCTTTAATTGTGTTACAAACGAATGACTTGAGGGTGAGTAATTCACGGCAGCATTTCTGGGTGAACTAGCCAATAGTTTATATATTTTAACGTCAAAAATGTACACCGACTCAGAGGATTGAAATGTAGATATATGACAGCATTACCTTAGCTGTCTGTCTTTACAGAGAGCCACCATCACAAGCAAATTACCCAGTGCAGTCAGAATAATGATGGTCACGAGGACGATGGACAGAGTTATCTTCGAAGTGTGCTTAGACACACCTTCATCCACTGAACTGTAGAAAAAAACACGCAGCCAATTAATACAAACAGATGAGATCAATACTTTTATATGTAATGGTATATCTTACTCGTCCGCTGAGTCTGATGCTGTGGCCATCACTGGTCATCTGTATGGAAGTGGTCAGATGGGGTTTTGTTCGCACAAGACAATGCAGTCCCTCTCCTGTGGGATAAACACAACTGTTTTGCGTTCTCACATCCCAAATTCAATCATATTCTTTCAGCGTGAGCTTCAAAGTGAGAGCACTGAGACTAAACTATCAGCACGTTTGTAAATGAAACACAGGCTTGTGGGATATAACAAGTAAATATGAGCCATGATGAGTGTCTGACCATCTTCCTTTCTAAGCAAAAGTACAGGCTCACAAGAACTAATCACTGCATGCTGTCAGTCAGCGTTTTGTTGAATAAATCAGAGACAGAAATTAGGACCTAAAAATATTACTGTTTCTAATAAACTATGTGCTTGACTTAAATACATGTGTTATCTATCTATAGTTATCTATTAAAAGCTATCGTATTACAATTAATATATTTAAATATATATATACATTCATGTTTATGCATTTAGCAGACCCCTGTATCTAAAAAATAGGACAACAATCAAATAAGTATTAAATAATATTATTAACATTCTAAAATAATATTTAATAAAGTTAATAATAAAATGTTAATATTAATATATTTTAAATATTTATATTAGTGCTGTCAAATGATTAAACTCGATTAATCACATCCAAAATAAATTTTTCTTTACTTAATATGTGTTTATAATGTGTTTATTTATTGTGTATATATTAAAACACACATACAGTATATATTTTGAAAGTATTTACATGTAAATGCATTTATAAATTTGATATTATATGTCAACAAATTTAATATATAAACATAACATATTTTTATTAAATATATACATTCAAGTGTTTTTACATAATAAATATACACAAAATACAAAAATATATTATGTAGAGAAAAACATATTTTGGATGCGATTTATATAGATAAATATTGTACTAAGCTGTTCATTTGTGCGTTTGCGTGTGTATTAATATAACATTCCCCACACTTGATAGACTTTATAGATGTTTTTTTCATATTTGATGTCAAAGAAGGAGTACTCGAGTCTTACTGATGGCGCTCTGGAGTACATAAAACAAAAAAGGTTGAAAAATGCTGGCCTAAATTGAAGTCATATGTCTTATTATATCCTCAAAACACATCAAATATATAAGGTAAAACACTGAAGACAGCAAAACTTCAACACAAAGTGCACGCACTCCATCATCACACCGTTAATACCCACAGTGGCCAAATCACACCCTGTGCCTGTGGCGCTGGAGCCATAACTCACGCAGAAGTGGAGAGAGCTCTCACAGAGTAAACACTGGAAGCGTGTGATGTATTTGCCCAGCTGGGAGGCTCAAGTGGGTATTACAGAGACAGCTTGGACGCTTCTTTCCTGTTCTGTTGCTTTCGTTTGAGTTTCAAATGAGCCACATGATTATTATAGCCCTGTATCAAACATGCTAAACAAAACAGGCTATTCTAAACGGCTACACGGAGAGCTGGTTTACACACGATGCCTGTGTAGGACAAAGTAAAAGGGTCATTCTACAAAACAGGTGCCGCTTGTTTCCCTCATATGCGTATGTGTATATTACTGTATATTACACAGAATATTGCAGAAGCCATCTAAGAAGACATGATAATGAAAAAAAAACACAAAATTATATATATATATATGTTGAAAATTATACAGTATTTTAAAGTGCCCCTATTATGAATTTTTTTAAATTACCTTTCAACATAAAACATTAGCATTCATGTTGGTCTGAATGAAAATGCAAATTCATTCTTCGCCACTAGGTGTCGCTTTTGGAGCGTTAAAAGCTTTAAATGAAATCGACTAATCACTGGAGAACTGAATCGTTGAACAAATTGTTTGGGCGTCACTGAACAAATAAAGTAAAAATAAATAGGGGCGCACCAAATCAAAATTGGATGCAATTTGCCTTAAACCAAAAATGCTTTGTAATAATTATTTATTATTTTATTAAATATTATAGAGTCATTTTGTAAGGTTTTTTCATTGAAAACAATTTTAATGTAATTGAATAAAAATAAATAAATAAAAACACAAGCCTTCAAAATACCCACACTTTTACTGAAAGTAACAAAAATTGAAAGAATTTCTGCTTCTAATGACAACATTTTACAGGGTTCATTAGTTAACTACTATAAAATGAACTAATAATGAGCAAAAGTTTATCAATTTATTTATTAATATTGGTTCATGTTAATTGCAACATTAATGCAGTATTAAAATCAATGGTTGTGCTGGTTAGTTAATGCGCTCTGAACGAACATGAACATGAACAACTGTATTATCACTAACTAACATTACGACAGATTAATAAATACTGTAATGCATGTATTGTTCGCTATTTTTTATTTCCATGCAACAGAAAGTAACCGTTACGAGAGGGTAGCGGCAGCTGCATACAGCATGTTACAGCACACTACTGCAAACAAGTGAACAAGTGTACTACATCGAAATTTCCTGTCGGCGTTGTTTAGCGGACACTGCTTTTTGAGCTTTGTTATTTGAATTGTTATTTGAAGCGTCAGGCGAATATATTACATAGCATATTTTCAGCCGACAATGAATGCATATTAATAAAAAAGTGTTTTTTTGACCTTGCATTTATGTTAACCCATTGTTTGGGACTCACAAAACCAAAATATGAACATTTCATATCCCATAATAGGGCAAAAGTTTAGTATTCTCTAAGCACACACAACATTTTCTTAAAAAATACAAAAGCTTTACAAGAGAACACAAAAGCATCAAATTATTATTATAAATTAAATTATAATATAAATTATAAAAATTATAAATTATAATTGTATTAGTATAATTATTTTATTTTTCAATTTAAATCTAGCACTTTATTTGCATTGATTTTTTTTTTTTAATTGGCTTATTTTATAATTTTAAATCCTTAGCAATGTCCCTATTTGTGTGCCAGTCCTGTTACCATCATACAACACTGTATATACCCAGTAATCATGTACTATATTTCATAAATCACACTTTCAGTACGTACATTTCAAGCTAAATTAAAGTTTCTTCCTTTTACCAATTCACCCAATATTTTGTCATGTTTGACTATAGGTGCCAATCTGATAATGTCAACCCTGTTACCATGATTTTGTACGGTAAATAACTGACATTAAAAGTACACACTAAAACAAAAACACTACTGTTAAATTAAGCAAGATAAATTTGAGCACAAGACGTCAAATTAAACTGTAACTATCAACTCTGTTACCTTTCAAAATCTATGCAATTATTGTTCTAAAATCCATTCACTTAGCTTAAAGTACCATAGTGCAATTAACACATTATTTATCAGTAAAAAAAAAAAAATCATCATACCGAAATTTCATTTCGAAATTTCAAGCTGGTGCCATGTGACATGACACTAAATTTCACTTCAATTTTGTCTCATAAGATGTAAGCGTTCAATGTTTTAAACCCAGCTAACTGTCTGAAGCATATAGATCTATCCTGATTTTACAATAAACTGTGACTTCAAACTCTAATTGTGAATAATTATTCCTAATAAACATGCTATACTTGAAAACGCACCAAAACATAAGCTGAATACTTCACCACCAAACAATTGGCTACGACACTAAAACATGGTTGTATTAAACAAAATATCAAACTAACATTTTGCAACGAAGCAGGCAGCTCCATGAGTTTCGACAAGGTTCTACCTCAGCAAACACCCATGACTCTTGGCAGGTTACTGTCACTTTAATAAATTGGTAAAATACTTACTGGAGGTGTCTCTGATGTGATTGATTTCTCTCATATGAAAGCTAACGTGACATAATTGACATGAAAAGAATCTGCACTGACAAACCCTCTAATAACTGATTTCGACACCTTCCCACACAACGTCTTTCTGCATTTCATGCCACCAGGAAAACTGAGTGGCATTTGCATTTAAAGGGATAAATCACAATCTGTGGCGAAAAGAAAACATAAGCCATAAGCCTCAACACAAGTTACATTTTCACGCCATGGCAAAAACCCATATTGGCGTAATACAGTATCTACCTGTAAAATGGTATTTAACTGACAATAAAATCAGCACTGTATGGATCCTTTCTAATTAACTGACTGAAAAGTATTTCATAAGTTCTTGCTCATCACAAAACACGTAAAAAAGATTAAAGGCTATTTTAAGGTTTCAGTCTTGAAAGGATCAGTCCTTCTCAATCACAGTTGAACCCAAATTCCTCTAAAATCTGATTAGCAAACAAATAAACTATTATATTCTCTTATTGAAACTAAGAACTCAGATATTGTAAAAATGCAAAAGGACATTTTTTGACACCTAACACGAACTTGTTATTAGCTAATTGGTGCAATTTAGAAAATATAAATCGATAACAGCAATAATAACAGTTATTAAAATATTTATAAACAGGCATTACCTGTACCACGGTGTTTATGATGACCTGTTGCACATTTTGGCAGGTGAAGGCATTTGAGTGCGAAGCAGCATAATTCAGATAAGTTTACTCACCCAGGGCCTCCGTGTTTCGGGCGTTTTTGTGAATCCACACGTATTTCTATAAACTGTCATGTTCCATCACAGTTAGTCGGAGACTGAAGTGCTCTTGTCTGCCCTGTGTTACAGTCTAACAGCTGCAGCAGGCAGCGGATCATCTGTTCATGTAAGAGTCTCTGTCCAAAGCGCCCGAGTCTGAAACAAACCACAACAGAGCAACAGCGCCACCCGGCGTTTCGCATCGCGTTACTGCGCTTCAACAACATAAAGGCTCCTCGAATGATTTTTGTGTTTTTTCCCCCGTACAAATATTGATTATATTGTATGTGTATGTTATTTACTACAACATATATTTCACTGCAATATTTTACTACGATATTTTACTACAACAAAGTCGTCACTGCGGCTTAGCCTTTAGCCACAAAAGCTAAAGCTAAATCTTTGTATTTTAATTACCCCCCAAACGATACATATTTGTAGTTTTAAAAGCATATTAACGCTTTTAAAAGTACAAATTAGCAGAAAATGTGCACATATTTGTACCTTCTGGAAGTGTACAGCCTAAATGACAGTTTTATATCTTTTTATGTGTCAGCTGTTGATGAGTAAAATTGTAGAAATGCTATAGTAGAGCAATGTAAGAAATGGGAATGAACTAAATGGTTGGGGAACAAGTAATCTGATGATGGACCACATTCCTTGAAGATACTCAGTCTGAGGCCTTTTTATACAACTAGATGGCGCAAGACCACCATACATACGCTTTTTACTGAAGGACGAGAAAGTGTCTAGATGTGTTTGTGTTTAGTAGATATTCCCTAGGTCGCTGAAATCACGCTACGTGACCCTGGGCCACAAAACTAGTCGTGAGTGCACTCTTAAAAATAAAGATGAACCATTTTTGTTTACACGAAGCACCATTTAGTCTTTCTTTCTTCTCTTTCTTACCTTTTTATCATCTGAAGAACCTTATTTCACCACAAAGGAACTTTTGTTCAGATGTTGAAGGTTAAATGGAACCATTTAGACAAAAAGGTTCTTCTATGACATCATCAAGCACCTTTATTTATTTTTTAAGTGTGCACATGCTTATTTGTAGCAACAGCCAACAAAACATTGTATGGGTAAAAAAGTATCTATTTTTTATGCCAAAAATCAGTGGGACATTAAATAAAGATCAGGTTCTTAAATCTCCTGCTGTAAACATATCAATACTACATTTTGAGTGGTAAAATGCCTAGCTGAAAAGGTGTTTAAAAGGTTATCCATTAAAAAATAAAATAAAATAAATAAATAAATGAATGTGGTAAAAATAACCTGTAAAGGAAGGACATTGCATATCTTCTGTTGGTGGACACCTCATGTCTTCAGTTTGTCTTTAGTCTGCAATATTAAATAAAACGTAGCTCGCATTTAGTGACCTTACATGACAATATCCTGTGGGTTATTAATATTACCGGCATTTATTGAGCTGTTCTGCTCCCTTTACCATTACAGGAAGGACAGTTCCTTTACAGCTGATGCTGTATGTTAGAATTCAGCTTAATCGCAAGTGACAGAAGAAAACTGAGTAAAGAAGCTGCACAATACAATTTCATCTTTTTCAATTCAGTGACACACAACAAAAACATTCTCAAGCATTGCTGTTTATCAAGAAACGTGATAAATGAAATTGCTTTTTAATATGAATAGACACAGCTAAATGAGTTGTAAAGTTGAGTGCACAGCAGAAGAGAGGAAATGGGTGCTACGCTGTTGCAGACAGTGGTGAAATTTTAGACAGCTTCTGTGTTTCTGGCGACTTTGCATTCTTTGGTATTGAACGTTCAACGCTTGTCTGTAATCCAGTCAAAATCAGTGCGCTGAGTTAACGAAACTAGGGAGAAGAAAAATCATATTTTAGTCAAATGCATAATTTTAAAGAAAAATAAACCAAAAGCTACTATTGTCGGTATTTTACATATCATTGGAAAAACAAAACAAAAATAAATAAATAAATAAATATGTTTATTGCCAATATTTTACACTGTCATCACTGGAAACTCTTAAATAACAATTGTTAAATAACACTTTTTTTTTTTTTTTAAGTTTTAATCATTTTCAAAATGTTATTGCTGTAAGCCCATTCAATTAAATAATATTAAAAAAGACACAAATACTATAAAATGTTATAAATTAATAACACTGCAAATAAAATAAAATAAATTACAATTTATACAATATACAATTTATAATGACAATCAAAGCTCCAGCTATGTTGGTCTTAAGTGTTTTATATAGGATGGTAGTTGCATTTAAATGAGAAATATATTTCATCATGGAAAAAATAAATGACGTTGATGAGCTTGGCAGAGGCAGGATGGAGTTTTTCTAAAATGGTTTGCTAGGCAATGTGTGCTTTTTCTCAGAAATGTGCCTCACATACATGCCGGCTGAAAATAATGATTTGCACGACTCTCGTTCAGTCTGTTGTTATTGATTTACTCTCAAGCAGTTGTTATGAACCGGAGAGACAAGTGTTCCCGGCACAAGTGTGAGCGACGATCGGGGGTAAAAGAGAATAAATATACTCCTACACCGTCATTTTTTTGTTCCAACATTCTGTTTAATCGCTGTGGTTACAGAGAAGCGTCGCTGTAGATTGGTAAAAGAGATCCATGTTAAATATTCATGATTTGCGCGTAGGGCCTTTCATTGCTTGCCCTTGTCCCTCAGCTGAATAATGCATAGGTCAGAGCTTACACTAACTCTTGGGTTATGATTAGAAATTGATTGTTATGTGCAGTCGGTTTGAATGAGACGA
Organism: Puntigrus tetrazona; assembly: GCF_018831695.1. Lineage (NCBI taxonomy): Eukaryota > Metazoa > Chordata > Actinopteri > Cypriniformes > Cyprinidae > Puntigrus > Puntigrus tetrazona. Next base: position 5,073,887 of record NC_056719.1, on the reverse strand, counting down.
CCTGGGGTCAGGAGCTGAGGTCATCACGCCACGTCCTCCTCTGAGCCATAAAATCAAAACACACATCCTGAGTGCAGGGGTAGAGCAAGACACACACCCCCTGCACTTCAAGGCCTGCGCGTGCAACCTTCGGGTGCTTTATAATTCCCCGGCTGTTTGGAAATGAGTGAATAATCCGGGTAAATGGAGCGGTGTGTGTGCCTAGGCATTTTGAGCGTCCTGTGTCCACACTGCCAGTGTATTATTAACCCCGGGGAGGTCAGCGAGTCAGGCCGTTCTCTGAAAAGGAGCAGAGCAAGTTTCCAGTGAACCTGCTTGGGAATTTATCACACAGGACTGATCGGCGTAGACGGCACAGCAGTTAATATTCAAACCGCTCCGATGATCTATTTGGAAATATACTGCGAAAGCTGTGCAAAAACATTTACGTATGGCTGTTTTTTGCTGAATGAATAAAATCAAACCTATTATTGATATTATTTGAAAAGACATTTTATAAACACACACTACTGTTTAATTGCATGTATATATTTTAGAAATTAATACTTTTATTCAGAGAGGATGCATTCAACTGATCGAAAATAATAAGTAAAGACAAGCACCATATATTTATACATTACTGTACTTTTTTATTATTTTTATTTATTATGTCTATTTCAAATTAATGCTGTTCTTTATTATCTCAGGAATAAATTACATTTTAAAAGGTATTAAATAATTGACAGCTAAATAAATAACTAAACAATCAAGTAAAAGTAATAAAAAAATTATATAAGTAAAAGTTAAACATTTTAATGTTAAATAATTTTAAATATAATATATATAAATATTTTAAGTGATAAAATAATCTTGCAATATTACACAATACGTAATAATATTTCACAAATACATACTTTCTCTCTGTATATATATATGTATATATATATATACTGCATCTGATCATAATATACTTATATAATTGTACACATCTTGTTAATTACACATAGGCCTCAGACAGGATTATTGTATTACACTGAAATACATTTTATTTTGTAGTTAATTTAATTTGCTTTTATATTTTCTCAGTTTTTAGTTAAAGTTTAATTTGTTGTATTTTTTTAATAACTATATTTTTTCATTTATATTTCTGGTTTAGTTTTAATTTAAAGCTAATGAAAATGAAAATGTGTTCCTTGGCTACTGGCTGAAGTTTAGGTTTTTGTATATTACATTTTATTTCAAGTAAAAAAAAAAATTATTTTTTTGTGGTTTTGGTTTTAGTTAAATATAACAACCCTTCCTCAGACACGAATACTGAAGCTACTGTTACGCATGAACTGCTAACAAGTTGCTACATAACTAAAAATCATCATAAAATTCTACAACATTCTACAAATATGAGATTGCTAGTATCTTACAAAATATTTAACACAACAGACTTGCAAATTTCATACAACAACAGACTCGTAATTAATTTCAAAAGAGTGGAAGTTTGTGTTCTACAGCAGACAGAAATTCTTCACTAGAGAACAGAACAAATGTCGGCGCTCCAAGTCTGCTTTTGATTATTTATGTTTGTCAGATTGTTAGGCCATAAGCCAAGTCTAGCCAAGTCTGTCCCACATGCTGTCCTAATAGGGTTATACATAAAACATCAACACCTGCTCCATTCTCAGGAAGGATTGAGCTGTTTCCTACTTTGAAAGAATTCGCTCACACATATTCATACAGAGACTACAGTTCAAGACCATCAAGTCATTAGTATTCACACCTGTTTGTTTGAGATAAAGCACGTTAAAAAAACCCAAAGCATGTAAATGCACAGTGGCTTACAGGTGGCAGGCTTTTTTTTTTGTTTGTTTGTTTTTTTACAGTTTGCTCAGTAGGTGACAAGACGTCTACTGTCAGTAAACAGGATGCAGCAGCCTCTTAATGACACATTAGTGCCACCCAGACAGGGTTAATGCTCTGACAAACACTGAGTCAAGAGTGTAATTGTCCCGCTGGGTGCTCAGTATAGAGGTAATGGCACAGTCTTGCCATTACGGAGGTTTATGCTGAAGTCTAAGACTGTTAGAACTGTTTAGCGATTAATTATTAATTAATTAACTAAGTTAAGTTAAAATTAAGTTCATTAATAATACATTAGCATTAATGTTCACGGGTGTTTTAAAAACCGGGTACTGTAATGAAACTGCATAGACAATTCATTTACAATTCATTGTGCCAATTGGATTAAGTGACATTGTTGTACTCGTTAAAAAAAAAATTACACGTGCGTTTTCGATCCTTGAATATTCTTGTGACCTCTATATGTGCAGCGCAATTGTCAGCATTCTTCCTGGTGAACATTAGGATGCACATTCAATCCACGACCTGTCATGCTCTTGCCTTGGTTTCGTACAGTGATTTTACTCAAAAAGGAAAACGATTCATGCATCCTCATGTCGTTCCAAATCCATGAGACCATTCATCTTCAGAACACAAATTAATATGTTGTGAAAGAAATCAGAGAGCTTTTTAACCCTTCACAGACAGCAATGCAACTGAAAGTTCAAGGCCCAGAAAGCTAGTAAGGACATCATTAAACTAGTCCATGTGACATCAGCACTTTTTGTGTGCAAAGAAAACAAAGAAATCCCTTTGATGAGCATTCAAAAGTATTCTTGCAGCTTCATAAAATTACGATTGAACCTCTGATGTCAAATGGACTATTTTAATGATGTCCTCACAACCTTTCTGGGGCTTGAATGTGTCAGCTCCATTGCTGTCTATGCGGAGTCAGAAAGTTCTCAAATTTAATGAAAAAATATTTAAATTTGAGTTTCAAAGATGAACAAAGGTCTTATTGGTTTGAAACAGGTGAGTAATTAATGACAGAATTTTCATTTTCGGGTGAACTATCCCTTTAAGACGCTTCAGCTAGAATATCACACCCAGACCTCACATCCTGTTCCGTACTTTTTTGTAGAAGTGCGTATTGTGTTTTCGTCTGTCAGTGTCTGAAAAAAATTCAAATAAGTTATTTTAAGAACAAATGCAAAAAAAATGATGCATGTCCATTGGTGGCTAATGATTACTTCAGTCAGCTCATATACTACATATTACACTTCTTTCTTGCTCTCTAGTGAAACTTTCTCTACTTTCTTCAATAAAAATAATTGTATCTGTATTTTTATTTTACATGCATTACCTTCCTTATTTTATATTTTCAAAACCAATGCTCACTGGAGCAGAGATAGTTGGGTTTCTTACCCAGATGTTCTCCTCACACACCCCAGTCCCACCTCCAGTCAGCTTGTGCTCTTCAGTCATGCACACTTATTTCCTATCAGTTATTTTTCCTGCCCTCCTTGACCCCTCTGACCTCTCTCTCTCTCTGCAGCCTGTCTGCTCTCACACTTAGTTTTAAAAATACTGCGCTACACAAAGTGTCAAGCTTTCTCTTGCCCTCCCTCTCAGACCTCTCAGCATGTCTCTGACAAAGATCTCGCGGCACAGACACGCTTTCCTCTTACTTCACTCTGCTTTTGCAACTTGACAATTGATGTCTCAAGACTCCAACTACGAGAGAAGCAATATTTTTGCATTTAGAAAAGTCAGATGAACAGCACTTGTGCTCTTTATTTAGCTGCTTTCAGCGTGTCATTACTCAGGAAATGTAATTCATTGGAGATCACACAGGATAATTATAGAGAGTCTCAAGACTCAAGTGTTAGCACAAGGTTCCATTCAGTGCTGCTCACGTGGGAAGTCAGTTCATTGTGTGCATCAGCTTATCCATTGTTTTATTCATATTCCGATGACACATTTTCGACGAATCCTAAGTGTAAAGGGTAACACAAAGTACTTGATTCAATAAATGGCTATTTTTGTGCCACATCTAAGTCAAAGCTAATTAATTTATGCATCGCTAGAGATACTAAACGGAATTGCTAAAATAATGCTTGTTTCCAGACAGGTTTCCCAACCCCAAACTAAAAAAAATGTGTATATATATTATTGCATATAGGCCTCCCGACAAGAGATTTTTTATCACAGTATTTCAGCAGTCATACCACATGTCCTGTATTTTGTTCCCGTTCTTAATCAGAACTGGCAATGCTGATTTCTAAACTAATTATGTTGTGCATAGATTCTTTTCCATGCTTTAGTCAAAGTCAGCCAAACACTCTAAAACAATTGGTGATTCAGTCTGAATGATTCACAGCTCACCCACACATAGTGTCTATCCATTTACCAGCCACAAAGAAAATATAAATGTTCAACATCTGCAAGTAAGAATATTTTCCGACCAAAACAATAACAGTACATGTACCACAGCATTACCATGTTTTTTATTTATATTTATGTCCTTAAGTCATAAAAGTCTAAAAGTGTCCATCTAATTTGTAACTGTTGAAATAAACTTTAAATACCAATTATTAAATCATTTAGAGCACAATTTGTGCAGTGTTATAATATATATTACATTTTTTTAACACAAATTGTGAAGATTGTAAATAAGTTATATAGTTGTGAATATTGCAAATAAGTTGTTTTATTTATCATGCACAAATTAATAAATTCATTAATAAATTTGCGTCACAATTTTGTCACCCAAAATATGCATGTGGTGGTATTGTAATTATTTGTATTATAATCTGGTGTTAATAAAATAAAAAAAGTTCCTAAGCTGCCATTTTGTAGAACATAACATATTAAAGATATAGATCACCCCCCAAAAAATCTGTCATCTATTACTTACCCTAATGTTGTAAAAATGAATTTTGTATCTTCAGAATACAAATTAAGATTTTTTTTTATTAAATCCGATAGCTTTCTGACCCTGCATATTGTTCTCAGACCCAGAAACATGGTTTTACAAAGCAACAAGAATAATGTCTGATCCCCAAAATAAAAATAAAATTAAAATAAAAACAATTTTTATATTCTCGCTGCTCTGTAAAATTACAGTTGAACCACTGATGTCACATGATCTGTTTTACCAATGCCCTTACTACGTTTCTGGGCCTGGGGACATTTCCATTGCATTGCTGTCAATGCAGGGTAAGAAAGTTCACCACAAATCTCTTAACATCCTGATGTTTACATGAAAAAAAACCCCTCCGAGTCAGCTTTGCCCCCCTTAGTAAAAACTATCAACTGTGTTTCTGTGTATGGGCTGTGTGACAGTAAGGTGTCCCATTGTAGAAAGTGCCACGGGCTTGTTTGAGGACACAAGGGTGACAGGCCCCTCCGAGGCGTGAGGTGGTGAATGACACGTCATCGTTCTTCTGGACTCTCTGTCTGTCCATTCACGCACTAGTGCTGACCTCATCGGCATCTGACGTGTTGTTTCAGATCTCTAACTCTAATCATGCTTGGCATGGCCTCATATTCAGTGACAGCGTGTAGTTAGGCTAAGGGCTGGTGTCTACATTAAGAAAACAACTGCGTGATGCTGAACAGAACAGCCAGTGGTAGCACCTCAGTCCATCCATCCACAGAGAGAGAGAGAGAGAGAGAGAGAGAGGAATGGGCCTATAATGTTATAATGATCCATATAGTAGTAGCTTAAATGATGAAACGTACTTCAGCTTATCCCAAGAGCCAAACAGTCTGTTTACACTGATTGCTACAGCAATGTTTTTTTAAATGAATAGTTCACCTAAATAAGTAAATCAAAATTATTATTATTAATATTATTATTTGCTCACCCATATGACTTTTAATAATTATATATATATATATATATATATATATATATATATATATATATATAGTCACGTTGTGGTTTGAGAGAAAAGGAGAGCTAGACGAGAATGCTACAAACACGAATCTTTTCAAAAACGAAATAAACAATATCATTACAAATAGCTAAGCAGACAGAAAATAAGCACACATATAAACAACGAAAGTCGGACCGACCGAATACAAACACACTGGACTTAAATACACACAGGAAATTACTAAATGAATTACACACAGGTGAACACACTAAGGTAATTAACAGAAAGTAGGGCACACATAGCACATGGGAGAAGACAAAACAACAACAAAAGAGTCCACATGTGTGACATATATATATATATATATATAAATCATAAAAACTTACTTTTTCTGAGTTAGCTGACAAAGTTGACATTTCTTATTTTAATTTAGTTTAATTAAATTAAACCAAATAAACTAAAGCTAATAAAGCAAAATTATTGAAGAAGTATTTTTAAATATTTTAAAATGTCAGAAACAACTTGAACAAAAATGTTAATAAAAACTAACATAACACTGATTCAAGTTTGGAAACTGTCCATGAGTGTTGGTTAAATGATGACACATTATATTCATTTATGAGTGAACTATCAAGGAAATGACTGTTCATCAGAAAAAAACATGTTTTCTGTGCTCTGCGAAAGCACATAGATACAGTCAGGTGCTGCAGGGCATGCTGGGACAGTGTGTGGAGGTCATGATGAGCGGAAAGGCAGTCCCTGTTTCAACGATATGAGCTGTGACAGATTCATCCGGCTGGCAATGACAGATCAGAGACCACAGTTGAGTTTGGAGATAGAAGAAACACCCCATGGCTGAACAAACTCTCTGTCTGCTAATAAAGAGAAAGAAAAGAGGGATAGTGGTCAAAAAGTGGTTTATATTAAGTTTTATTTTTTCAGATAGTTTGATTTGAAATTTAAATATCTATCTATCTATCTATCTATCTATCTATCTATCTATCTATCTATCTATCTATCTATCTATCTGTGTGTGTAATGTTTATTTATTATGCATTTATAAATACGCACACATACATTATATATCTTGAAAATATATAAATATTACATATGTGTGTATTTGTATATATAATTTATATTATATATATATATATATATATATATATATATATATATATATATATATATATAGTTCACTTTTTTAATGTATTACATTTCATTGGTAATTCTGTTTCCTTGAATTTAAATCACAATTATGCATCTGCAACCATTCAAATTGCGTTTAAATTTAGAAACAGAATTGGACTTTTTAAGGCATGCCAAACTGGCACACAACCCTACTGGCATCGCACCAGATCTTCAGAGAAATGGCCACTTAAGGCAGGAAATGTGTTGCTTTTAAACTTCCGGAAGCATCTGAACAGAGCAGTTAAGTCTCTGGTCCCTCAGGTACTGCCTCTGTGATAAAAGCTGTAAGTGGTTTGAAGCTTTTTTGAGATGTGTTGCATTTAGAGTGGCTGAGTACTTCCAGGACGAGGCACAGCATTTCACCATCCACAGAGGATAATGCTTTTCATAAATAGACTTATTCATTAGGTATCTCTCTCCCTCTCTTACCTTGGTGATCTGGTCGTAGTCATGGATAGTTTCTGAGCCCAGGTGTCACGAGGTACTTGACTGATGCCTGGCACTGGCCATGCCACGAAATGGTTTGCGGTTGCTCTGTGAAACAAGAATAACAACCCGTGTTTTCAGAATTACCAAATGAGCCTGTTGCCATAAATCTTATCAGTGGCTGATCTGGAGACCTCAGTATGACCTTGATTTTGAAGATTTGACAATGGTCGTGGAACAAGGAAAACAGGATGTTCACCATCCTTCTTAAAGTGAGCAGCACTCTGCCAGCTGTATAGTCTGATAATAAAATCGAAATATTGGATGATTCACTCCATCATTTACGTGCTTAGATTATGAGTTCTAACTGATAGAGGCGGCAGAGCGTCACATGACAAGAATACAACCTTCAAATCGTACCGAGGATGGTGACTCACCCTACTGGACAGCACTTTTTTCTTACCTGCGTGTGTGTCTGAGGCGAAAATTGCATTCGGACCACGGTGATAGCAGATGTTTGATTAAATAAGTGTGCATCGCTAATACCGTGTTCATTATTGTGAATTACAAGAATGAATCATCAAATACCACGCCGCATTGTCGGTACAGCATCATTAGGGAACTTAATGAATGAAATATTACTTTCAAGATTATTTACCCTTCACATGTGGAAGATTCACTTTTAGCCTAAGCGTCAGTGAAATAATTACACCATCTGAGAGAGTCTGGAACAGTTTTCAGCTGCGGAGCAGATGTTATCTGTTGCTGTGTTGTTATGTAGACTTCCACGCATAACGCTATTTATTTAACGCACTCTAAAAAGCTTTCTTCTGTTCTCTTCATCTGTCGAGTTGAATATCCTGTGTCACTCGACGAGCAATTACCAAAAGCAGGCCTGGTTTAAGGACACCTGCCAGTCAAACTCTGAAGCTTTCTTAGAAACGCAACTTCAGGGTTTTAGTTTCAGGAAAGTGTCTTTACGGATTCAGGTGGATCTTTTATTAGAAACTGTCTGAGTCATGCGCTCATGAATTACTTTCCTCAGCCCTTGATTGACAGACTCTCCTCTTCTATAATGGAGAGCTGCTTTTACAGATCTATCCAGAGTTAATGCACTTAAGATCATTTATAGTTCAGATGAAATCATTTTATGCAGTATGTGCAGAGGTGAAATGAGGGTCTACCATGAAAAGGTAAATGTTTTCTAAAGATATGTGTTTATATTAGGATGGTCTATGAGGTTAAACATGCAATTATATAAAAGTTTGTCACCCAAAAATATGAAATATGTCAACACACGACCATTTTTAATTGCTAGTTATGTCATATGTTACTGTTTTTTCAGCTTCTCACGCCATGAGCATCGTTAGCACTGCATTCATGAATGTATTATTTTTATTATATATTCTTTTTTTACTGTATCCGTATCTCATCAAATTGACAGCCTTAACTGAGACACATCTCAGGATTTGATTGAGTTTATGCAAATGGATTCAAAGTAAATGAGCACCTGAACTGCTCAAAATGAGATGCCAGTTCAAGTATTTGGATGCTGATGCATCTTTCATTCATGCTGATTTCAGTGGGGAGTCCTCTCTCGTCTTTGACAGAGCATTGGATCTGGGAATGAGTCTCCTACACTCTTTAAGCTCCTCAGAGACAGGCAGCAGGCGGTTGTTGCCATGGTAGCTGGTCACCTGATTGTGTCTTTGCCAATAGGGATTCCCCATTTATAACATACTGTGTTGCTGGAATTCTTGACTGTGTGCTCGGATGTGTAATGTTTAATGTTATATAATGTTTAAATATGTTTGATAAGCAGATGCGCATTTTCCCTCCTATATAGTGCACTGCTTCCCGTGGGATCGTTAATGTTCTGTGTTACATTTTATCTTTACTTGTGTGTATGTGGTTGTTTGTTGGGAAGAGGGGGATTGAGCTTCCTCCCGTGATGCCCTGGGGAGGGGGGTATGAGTCAGGAGTGAGTCAGAGAGTCCCCCTCCCTGCCCTGCCCTCACACACACACACACACACACACACACACACACGCTGACATACTGAGATGGAAGAAAAAATGGCAGATACTTCATTCATCACATTGGGCTGAATGTATTTACAAGGGCATAGACGGACTACCTCGATGACATAAAATACACAATATTAAATCGAATTTCACTAACCCATAAGAACACACGTGATGTGGCTGTTACAAACTCTATTTTTAAAGCATTATCCCTCACTTTCAAATCAGGAAGTCCCTAAGTGACATATAATCATCATCCAGTCCCTAAGTGACATATAATCATGTGACAATGTTTGCATTTGTGTTGCCATGACAACGTTTCTAAAATGGTGGTCTGTCTGGATAGCACATGTTGTAGTGTCAGCAACTTTTAAAAACGCTTGTTTTTGTTACTAAAGGTATGTTTCAACCAATACAGCAATTCTAATGTTTTAATAACATATCATGGATTACACCTAACCTTTAATACATTTTTAATACATTTCTTGAACAAAATTGATGTAAAAATGTTATGGAAAAACAAAAAAAAAAAACTTGTATTTAGCAAATAAATTATACAATTTATTTTTTCCAATCAGTACAGTACAGTGGCATTTGGTCTATTTTATATGCCCCATAATTTTCTTATAAAAGGGATGAAAGGGTTAAGTTAAATTATTCATATATGTTTTGTATTTTATACATTACAAAATAGAAAAATTCTCTGAATAATGATTGCGATCCAAATGAAAATCCTGTTTTCATTTACTCACCCTCAAGTTGTCCCAAATCTGTCTAAAGAAGACATTTTAAACAATGTGTGTAATCAAACAGTTGCCGGTAGTCACTGAATTCCATTGTCATTTTTTCTATACTGTGGAATTCAATGGCCACCAGCAACTTCCCAACATTTTTTCAGAACATCTTCTTCAGCGATCGACTGAAGGAAAATATGTACATAAATAAATGTGAATGTAAACAAAGCAATCTACATTCACGTAGAACAACATGGGGGTTAGTAAATTAAACAATGATGTTTGTTGAACATGATCATGAATAGATGAGAATGTATAAAATGAAAAAAGCAGGCCTCCAGTCAGTTGATTCTTAGTAAAAGGGTTAAATGTGCCACTGAACCATTATCATTACTTGTATAACATAAAATATATTTGTCCCACATTTGATAATGGGCCACTGTGAGAAGCTGTTTGTATTTAAACACAGTCTTTATTAGAAACCATTAACACTCTTCACAATGCCTTGTTGAATAATGTCTCACAAACACTTATGTTCATCTCTAAAGTATTCTCTAAAATCAACCTACGTTCTCTAAAACATGTTTTTTTTTTAACTAAATTAACCCGCCTACACTAGTTTCTTTCTTTATTTATTTTTGCTTTGCATCCTCTCATATTTTGACGTTGTGCCACTGCTGTGACCCAGATTTCTGGCCACCGATGTCTGTTTGTATAGCCATGCACCTGTCCTCTCACTATCGATGTCTATTTTGCATTTTTCCATTGACGGGCCATTCATCCAATTCAGAGCGACCCTCATTTGCTGCACAGGACCAGAAGGGTCTACGACTTCATCGCCATCACCGCTCATATCTGGCATCTATGCTGTTAAATCACTTGCGGGACAGCCCGCCGTTCACCTGCCAATGTCAATCTGAGTGTTATAACCATAATGAACCATCTGCCTTGCGAGGTCAAGTTGCTTTGGAAGGAGTAGTGTGTCTCACAGCTTCTTTGTTCCTGCTGGTTTGTCTCGTCTCTGTGGGCATCCGATGGAACAAACACTCTAGTTCAGTGTGCCCGCGACTTTCATCATCCCCCCCGAGCATCACAAATGACTCTCCGGATGTGTAATAAGACGCTGTGCATGGACGGCCGTCTCAGCCTCTGTGAACGAGGCTGGGCCAATCTCACATCAAGAGCTCTGAGTTAAGTACGATGACAGCCACGCTATTTGCCCTTGACTTTTTATTCCCGTTCTTCCTTATTTATTTTACATCAGGCGCTAAAAGAAGACGCGACTAGTGGCGCTGGAAAGAAAAGCTGTGATATTTGGTGACGTGGAAGGGTCTGGTGTCTGAATGAGTTTTGCTAAGTGTGAAAATACACGTCGGAATAAAGCAGATGACAGTAAGCTCTGTTAGATCCTGTCATCGTGCACACGTGTTAAGACATACAGTACACAGCATCAGATGAGATGAGCTTTTTAATGAACATTATGAACTTACACTGATGTAAGATTGTGATGAGCAAACACTGACAAATATACATTAAATTATTCATCATGCACTTCCAGGGTCAGCTTAATTGTGTAATGAGTAAAAAATAAAAGTCCTGCTCATTTTATATTGGTCCGAATGTTTTGGTTTCGGTTTAATCTAAAAGGCGAAATAAAAATAAATACTAAATTAATGATTCAAACTTTTGATAATAGAGTTAATGATAATAGTTAATAAATAATTATAATATATAAATAATAATAAACACACAAACACATGCAGGCTCACACACATGCATACATATATATATATATATATATATATATATATATATATATATATATATATATATATTTTTTTCAAAACCATGTTTTTATGTTATACTGTTTTTGTGTTAGTTACCTGAAATAACCCAAATGCAGTTTGATGAGAGTTATTGGAATGTGCAATGAAAAAAAAAACATGATTATTAGAAAAAAAAGTATATATATATACACACAAAGACATATACACACACACACACACACACACACACATATATATATGTAATTTCTTAAATTTTATTATCTATCTTCAATATAAATTTGTTTGATATTTCATTTGTTTGATATTTTATATCTAATAATAATATCAAAATATCAAATGCATATTTGATTGTGCATGCTCGTTTCCCTAATCTTTCATCAAGATTATCTTCTGCCCTTCAATGCTCCCTTAAACTTAATCTTCAGTTTAATCTTCACACAAAAAACATCTCCAGAAAAAATATCTAATTGATAACCAGTGTGTTGTGAAACCTACATCCTATAAATAATATACACTTTTAATATCCGCAAATTATCTGTTATCTATAACATGGAAACCACTACTGGTTTATCAGTATCGACCAAGTTTAATATCCGTGCATCTCTTCATACGAGCCTACATTCTTTATGGAAGAATAAAAACTGTTCTGCAAATCGTACATAATATAACCAATTTAACTGGAGCTGATGATTGATAAAGTTAGTCTGGGGTTTGAAAGGATCAGTCATCTTCCTCAAGCTTCAGCGATTGCTCTGCAGCTGCTCTAGAATGAGGATTTGGAGAGCTGGCGTTACCTCTGCTCTGACTAGTGAGTCACTCTCAGCTTTTCATCTGTTATAAAACACCACACACACACTCCGTCCTGCTTTGGGACAGATGGATTCAATTCACCAAAAAGTAACGATGCGAGCTACACACGGACCCAGGTGGGCTCCCTCACCTGCTCTCATATAGCCTCGCTATTTGTTTTCAACCATCAGATGCATTTAATGGACTCGATTTCCCCTGCTATTAGCTATTTATCTCTCTTTAGTCCATTAGGTTG